>NC_141542.1:92027500-92706250 GCF_021556685.1 Rattus norvegicus
TGAAGGGCAGTTTGCCAGCAGGGATCCAGTAGACCCCATAGTTGAGCCGGATGCAGGCCTGTGTCCTGAAGTACCTGCTCTCCTGGACTTGCCTAGTGCAGGACCTGGGGGGTTGCAGCCATGCATTGTTTCCTTAGGCTGACAAGGGACAAATCTGGGAAGGAGGGTCAAAGCCCTGACAGTTCTTTGGTTCTCTGTGTCTGAAAGAGCTGGTTGTGGCTTGTTCTAGGGTTTAAGGCTGGCTAGTTAGGTATTCCCAGGTCAGGAATCTTGTTGGTTTGGGCAAAGCATGATGCTTCCTATAGTGTATCGTCAACACTTACAGCCCAGGCAGGGATATTAAATGCCTCAGTGCAGTGCCATCCCACCCTTATGCCCCTCTGAAGACTGGGGTGCCCACACCTGGAGTCCAGGCCCTACTGATGGGCTCAGCTCTTGTCAGTGTCCCAAGCTGTAAGGAGAGGAAAGGCAGACAGCCGGCTGCTTGGAATGAGCCGAGGCTAAATTCAGCTGGTCTGGGCTCTGCCCCTCCCCCATTCTCATTCCACCACTCCAGGGGCTGCTCCCATGGTCTCAGCAGGCACCACCTTCCCAGCCAGCGCCTGCCTGCTGCCCGGTCTCTTGCTGGCCACCCCCACCTACTCCCCCCTTCCCAGGCTCACTTCCCCTCCCCCAGGGCTGGCTCAGTGCGGGGCCTCAGCTGGGTCAGCGAGTGAGTGGGGCTGGGCAGGCTGATCGCCTGTTCCCTGGGGAGCTAAGGCCAGTGGGCAGTGGGCAAGAGGGCCTGGTGCCAAGGCAGAGACTTAAGGAAGGTGCAGACGGGGTCCGTTTGCACAGCCTCAGGGTGAGTTGGGGTGCAATACTGTTGGGGTCTTGGGGTTGGGGAACCAGGAGGAGGGACCAGGGGGCTGTGGCAGATTCATGTCTGTATTTGGCAGTCGGATAAGCGCCAGCTCAGCGAAGCCGGGCCCCTGGCCAGTTGTAGGGGAGAGCTTCAGGGCCCTGGGGACACCCCTCCCCCAAAGCAGACTCAAGTGTCCCTCTCCTCTTTTCCTAGGCTGAACGCTCTTTTCTATGGGTGATCTACTTCTGCTTCCCCATTTCCTGAGAATCTGGGGTTCATGCTGTAGGGGTGGGGCCAACAGGTGCCTCTGGGGAAGCTGAGAAGGGAGAGAGGGAAGGGCTGCCTGGACACTGCCGCCTCATTGGCCTGGGACAGAGGTCAGGATGGGGCTTGTCTGAGGTGTGTGCTGCTCTTCTGTGCCAGGCCCAGCTCACCTAAAAAACCAGTGCTTCGTCCTGCTATTGTGGGGTCCCAGAGGTTTCTACTGCCTCCTCTGGAGCGTCTTGCTAGGAACTTAAGTTAACCGCTTGAGTAGAATTCAGCATTGCCCCAAAAGCCATTAGTGGCCCTTCTGCTGGCCAAACTGCTCCAGGCTATTCTCTGTAGAATATCATCAGGGTCAGAATTGGCAGGCCTTGACAGGAGGAATCAGACTCAGGGAGAGGAAGTGGTTGGTCATGGTCATCAGGCGATGAAGTCAGAGCTGGACCTGCAGGAGATACCTTACCTTCGCAATATTCTTAGCTGACTCTATCCATCCTTCTCCCTTGATATCCTCTATCTCTCTTCCAGGCGCGTCCACATCCCCCTTCAGCAGCCCAATCACCTCTGATGAGGAGTACCTGAGCCCCCCAGAGGAGTTCCCAGAACCTGGGGAGACCTGGTCCCGAACCCCTACCATGAAGCCCAGTCCCAGCCAGGATCGAGATTCCTCTGACTCTTCCTCCAAGGCACCCCCAACCTTCAAGGTCAGCCCCTGAGGCTGGTATCCAGCCTTCTGGGGACACCATTCCCTATGCACACCCCTTATTCTTGAGGCCATTCTTTTTTTTTTTTTTTTTTTTTTTTTGGAGCTGGGGACCGAACCCAGGGCCTTGCGCTTCCTAGGTAAGCGCTCTACCACTGAGCTAAATCCCCAGCCCTCTTGAGGCCATTCTTAAGCGTTATGCGGAACAGAATCTTTCCCCATTAACCACTGTTACCCAGAGACAGACTGGTGTGAAAGAGACCTCTGTCCCAGGCCCCCTAGCTCTCTGTCACCCCTGATGCTTTGGGATTCTCCTTCAGGTCTCACTCATGGACCAATCAGTGAGAGAAGGTCAAGATGTCATTATGAGCATCCGCGTGCAGGGGGAGCCCAAGCCTGTGGTCTCCTGGTAAGTTACAACCACCTATAGCACCCACCAGTGACACCCCATCCCCCACCCCAGCTACACCAGCTTTGGTAGAAGGGAGCAGAACTTTAGAGACCTTCCCTTGGGATCCCATCTCAGCTATAGCAGCACCACCCTGCCTGTCCAGGGCTTCCTCTGTTGGGGAGGTGCTGGAGCGATTAGCGATTTCGTGTCTACCAGCTTTGAATGACACCTCTTGCCTTGTAGAGGGTTGATCATACTTACACCATCAGCTGACGCACAGTGATTTTTGAAGCCAAACCATTCTGTACCCAGCCTAGGGTAAACCCAGTCCCCACACATTGTTTCTGAGCTGGACCATTCCTCTCAGCATTGTCCCTGCCTCTACACTGTTTTGGGTTCTGGGTTTCATTTTTAATTGATTATGTGGTCTCTAGCGTAATTATAATTTTTTTTAAAGATTGTTCTTCATATTCTTTTAGGGAGTGAGAATCTATGTTTCTACTACAAATAAGTGGAAGTAAGATAGGGGACATTTACGAACTATTTAGATGTGAACCAGGTTCTGAGAGATCCAAGTAGAGGCAGGGTAAACCTGGCTTCGGATCCCCGGGGTGCATTGATCAGCCATATAGATTTAGGAAGCCGGTTGGAAGGGAAGGCGGTGGGTGGCTCTGCAGCCTACCACCCCCTGTAGCTGTGAATGCAGGGAAGGGCTTCAGGTTCTGGCTTTGTCTCTTTGACAGGCTGAGGAATCGGCAGCCTGTGCGCCCAGACCAGCGGCGCTTTGCAGAGGAGGCCGAGGGTGGGCTCTGCCGGTTGAGGATCCTGGCTGCTGAGAGGGGAGATGCTGGTTTCTACACTTGCAAGGCGGTCAACGAATATGGCGCTCGGCAGTGTGAGGCCCGCCTGGAGGTCCGAGGTGAGAGGCCGTACACTCATGAAATCCCTGCCTTTCTCCATCCTTACCCCACCAGACAGCTCGCATACAACCTCAGTTATGAGATGCCACACTGAAAGGTCCCCTGGTCCCACTGCTTATATGGTAGTTGGTGAAATTGAAGCCCAGAGAAAGGAAGTGACTTGCCCAAGATCACACAGAAAATAATTCCATAGTCAGCTAGCTCCCCAACTTGCTTTCCCCACCTTCCATCATAAGTGCCGGCAGTAGCTGGCGGCCCTGCATCCTACAGCCCTCTTTCCACACCCTAAGCCTTCACCGCCTGCTCTGTGCGGCCTGTTCTTCACCAGCTCTCTTACCCTCCTTTCGTGCCCCACCCCCACCCCCACTCTCCCTACACATTTGGTTGTCGTTCAGAAACTGTTGTGACTGGGGTAGCAGTGGGCAGTGGCTGGTGGTTGGACCCGTCCGAAGGGACCCTTAGGGTACCATCATTGTGGAACATCGGAGGGACATCAGGGGTGCCAGGGTTTGCAGAGCCCTGAAGGATGGAGAGTTGGGGACATATGGTAGGGCTCTCAGGCAGCAGCAGGAATTACAGGATCTATCCAGGCTGCCCTTTGGAGGCTGCGGGGTCACCCCTTCAGAGGCTGGCCATCTGTTTGACCTTCCCTTCCATGTGATGTCATAGCGGCATCTCCTCGGCCCTTTATCACTCCATCGTCCTTCCCTGCCCCTCACTGGGAACCGGTCCTTCAGGCCTGGCAAAGGCCAACTCTAGGGGCTTCCCAAGGCACTGCTAAGCTCCCCTTAGAGCCCAGACCTACAGTCCTAG
Organism: Rattus norvegicus; assembly: GCF_021556685.1. NCBI lineage: Eukaryota > Metazoa > Chordata > Mammalia > Rodentia > Muridae > Rattus > Rattus norvegicus. The sequence goes on from NC_141542.1 coordinate 92,031,436, forward strand.
TTCCTCTGCCAGGCTTTGCCTGCCTCACTGTCCCCCATTCCTCTTGTTGCTATGATTGCCACCTCTTTGAGCTCTAAACTCTTGAGCCTCTGCCCTCTTCCTTCTCTGGGATTGGGTTCTGCCTTGCTTTTCTGTGTTAACCTGTGTCTTGGTGCTTCTCTCTCTTTGGGATTCCTTCCAACAGTCCGTAGGCTTTGGGGTGTTCCTAACGACTATGAATACTTCTCCCCTTTGTTGCTCAGGGTCTCTGCCTGAGGAGCCCGGGGACCAGGCTAACTACTGGCCCTTTCGTCCCAGTGCTGATCTATGGGGAGCCAAAAGTGACCACTGTAGAGGCAACTTCATATCCAGAGGGGTCCTAGCGAGGTCTGTGGTGTGTGTGCGTGTGGTGCATGGGTGCGTGTGTGCGTGTGTGTGTGTGTGTGTGTGTGTGTGTGTGTGTGTGCACGTGTGCCGCACTAACCTGCCGCTTGCTGACTGAGGTTTTTGTCTGTACACAGGCGAGTGAGCTCAGGGGGCCACCTGCGCTGCCCCCGCTACCCTCCGAGCTGCACCCCTGTCTCAGGCACCTCCTGGACCTCGCTGTGTTTCACTGCCTCCTGCCCACAGACCCAGCCGGCTCGCCGGCCCGGACATAGCCCATGCTCCCCTTCCCTCCCTAGCCCATACAGCACCCTGGGGTAACCCATCGGGCCCCTGTGGATCCTCCCTCCCCAAGTGGATATGTGGCTGTGCAGACCAGGAGGCCCCCAGAAGGACTGAGTGTTGAGAAGGGATGGCCATGAGGTTGTGACAAGCTCCCCCCGTCCCCAGCCTCCATGTAGGGAGCATCCAGCGAATGCATGTGCTATGCTGCTACAGGCCACTGTCTGTCTCTCTGTCTGTCTGCCTGTGTGTCTGTGACAGTCAGGGAAGAAAACCTTCGAGCTGAGGTGGGATAAGACAGAATAAGATGATAGAACACAGCATCTGTGAGATGCAGGGGCCCAGAGGGGCAGGCACAGTGGATAGGAGACTCTCTGGGAAGGGTAGGGCACTGACCATTGCAGAAATGGGTTTTAAATGGCACAACATTTTTTATTCCACATGAGACCAAAAGCTAGAGGTCTGGGATTAAGCCCTGACTGCTGGCAAGCTTAGGACCAAGTGGGGTACCCTTCTTCACAGACACATCCGACACGCTCTGTCTGGGAATGAGAGAGTAGCCAGACTGAGCACAGGAGCAGGTCATAGTGGGACTGGAGGTTTGGAAACACTATTTCGTAGCTCAAATAAAGTCCAGTTTGTACCCAGCTGGTGTGCTGTGTTTTCTTTGCCGCCGCCGCCGCCACCACCACCATTACCACCACCACCACCACCGCCGTTGTTCGTTTCAGATCCCCTCCCTCAATTCTGATTCACCTCTCACCACTTCTCCCCTTCCCAGGGGTCCAACATGGGTTCCCATCTCAGAGCCAGGTCTAGGGGCTCATTGCTGTCTTGCCTGGGGTGGATGGGCTTTCCCAGTCTCCAGAGGAACCAAATGCATCTCTCTTTCTGTATCTGTCTGTCTCTCTGTGTGTACGTATGCGTGTGTCTCCCTTGCCCTGTGTGTCTCTGCTCTGTCTGTGCCCACTGTGGCTGCCTTCCCCTCAGCACACCCTGAAAGCCGGTCCCTGGCCGTGCTGGCCCCCCTGCAGGACGTGGACGTGGGGGCCGGGGAGATGGCGCTGTTTGAGTGCCTGGTGGCAGGTCCAGCTGACGTCGAGGTGGACTGGCTGTGCCGTGGCCGCCTGCTGCAGCCTGCGCTGCTCAAATGCAAGATGCATTTTGATGGCCGCAAGTGCAAGCTGCTGCTGACCTCTGTGCATGAGGACGACAGCGGTGTCTACACTTGCAAGCTGAGCACAGTCAAAGGTAACTACTTCCTCAGGTTCTAGGGCTTCTGTGGTCCCCAGAGCTGGGGAGGCGACTGAAGGAGCTGGGTACACAATAGGTGTCCAGGAAATGGAACTCTAACTGCCAGGGCCAGGAGATAGTATTGGGCTTCTACACCCACCCTATCCCCCCCAAACAATGAGCAATTAGAGCAGTGGTTCTCACCCTTCCTAATGCTGTGACCCTTTAATACAGTTCCTCATGCTGTGGTGACCCCCGACCATAGACTTATTTCATCACTACTGTTATGAATTGTAATGTAGATGTCTGGCAGGCAGACTCTCTGATGTGTGGCCCCTGTGAAAGGGCCATTGGGATCTCAAGGGGGTTGCGACCCACAGGTTGAGAACCTCTGACTTAGAGGATACCTGGGACAGAAATGTTCTTATGTCCTCTATCCCCAAGACAGAGCAAGTCCATGGAGCTATGACCCAGACATCTCTATTCTTGCCCTGCAAGCTGACAAACACATGTCTTTGTACAAGTCACTTCCCCTGTGTGAGCTTTATTGTTTCCATCTGTGAAAGTGGATGGTGCTAATACCTACCAGGCAGGGGGGACTGGCAGGATTAGTGAGATCACCTCTACCGAGAACAAAGCCCTGTATGAGTCAAAGGCTGGCAACTCGGGATGCCAGCCGCCGTTACTATCAAGGGCATCGCTGGCCCGATCCTGTTCTCTGTGAAGAGCAGAGATGAGAGCACCTGCCTCTGGGGTCGGGGTATAGAGTGGGACCAAGAGGTATCGGCTCTGGGTATGTGACAGGTGGGACAGAGTGTGGGCATGAACCAGACACAGAGGAAAGTCTAGGCAGTGGGCTTTTCCTCACAAACCTCAAAGTCCAACTATGTTTCATCTTGAATGAACATGATAAGGTAAGAGCTTAATCAGGTCCCCTGCTATAATGTCCCCAGCCCACCTTGGCACGCTGCTGCCCATCTTTGTTGACTCCTAGGAAGGCCTGGTCTATGAATCCTGGCCCGCTGCCTCGGCCCTCATGCTGAGTCTTTGTGGGGCTCAGTTCAAGCTCTTAAGGCTGAGATTGTGTCTGGGCCTCCACAGCCTCCTTTGACCCAGTGCTACCCACTTCCTCCCAGATGAACTGACCTGCAGTGCCCGGCTGACGGTCCGGCCATCGCTGGCGCCTCTGTTCACCCGGTTGCTGGAAGATGTGGAGGTGCTAGAAGGCCGTGCTGCCCGCCTGGATTGCAAGATCAGCGGCACCCCGCCTCCCTCTGTTACCTGGACTCATTTTGGTATGGTTCCCCACTCCGAATAGGCTGAGCAAACATCGTGGGTGTGACAGGGCGTGCCCAGAGGACAGGTCCCTCTGCCTTAGTAGATTTACATCTGTGCCCCCAGGCCACCCTGTAAATGAGAGTGAAAACTTGCGGCTGCGGCAGGATGGGGGGCTACACTCACTGCACATTGCCCGGGTGGGCAGCAAGGACGAGGGACTCTATGAAGTCAGTGCCACCAACACTCATGGCCAGGCCCACTGCTCTGCCCAGCTGTATGTGGAGGAGCCTCGGACAGCGGCCTCTGGCCCCAGGTACCACCTAGGACCCCAGGTTCTGCCTGCAGTGCCTCTAAGGGACCTTTACCCTGAGCCAGGAGGGTATAGCTGGGTAGCCATGTGGTTCTTACAGCTCGAAGCTGGAGAAGATGCCATCTATCCCTGAGGAGCCGGAGCATGGAGATCTAGAGAGGCTGTCTATTCCTGACTTCCTGCGGCCACTGCAAGATCTGGAAGTGGGACTAGCTAAGGAAGCCATGCTGGAGTGCCAAGTGACCGGCCTGCCCTATCCCACCATCAGCTGGTTCCACAATGGCCACCGCATTCAAAGCAATGACGACCGACGCATGACACAGTGTATGTGACCAGGAAGAGACCCAGCAACCTCTTGACTTTTCTAATCCTCCCCCTAGAACCTCCCTCAGGGTCTTCCTTTCGTAGTCTGGTTAGATATGGAAGGGCCTGGGGAAACAGAGCCTTTTGGGGCTCTGAGGTCAGTCTGTCCCTTCTTGAGTCCACATAGTGCCATCTGCTGAGTCACCCCCAAGTGGCTGCGTTAGCATTTACTGAGCAGGCAGCATAGCCTGCTGCTGACCAGCATGGGGACTGTAAGCAGGTTACAGAATCCAGAGTGGGATCTACACTCATTTGCAACTGCTGTGATGAGAATCAAATCAGCTCATTATACAGATACAGACACACACACAGACACAGACACACACACATATACACAGACACATAGACATACACATACACACACAGACACACACAGAGACACACACATACACACAGACACAAACACATACACAGACACACACAAGCACACACAGACACACAGACACAGAGACACACATATACACAGACACACAGACACACAGACACACACAGAGAGACACACATACACACAGACACAAACACATACATGGACACACAAACACACACAGACACAAACAAACACAGAGACACACACACATACACACAGACCCAGACACACAGACATACTTACACAGACACACTCACATACACACAGAGACACATACATACACACAGACACAGACACACACACAGAGCCACTGCCACCATCACCCCAAAGCGGGGCCTTGTAGATCCCAAGCAGTCAGCAAGTGATAAATCTTACGACAGTTTTTATTGCCACTATTCTCACTGTGGATAAAGCAGAGCTTCCCCCAAGCCTGAGAAATCTCAGTGGAAGGGCTGGCGTGTGCAGGGTCTTGCTGAAGGGAAGCGGGACCAGGGTCGCTGACAAATAGGAAATAGGAAAGAGGAAGTCAGGAGTTGGGTAGGAGTCAGTTCTCTTGCCTGGTTATTTTCCCAAGGTAACATTTGTGTTCTATTGTTGAAGCGACATGGATCTCATGTGAGTTCCTCCTGCCTCCGCTCGTGATGGTTTTCTTCTAGATCTGCCCCTATAAGCCCCTTAGTAGGTGCTTTCTATGTGGTGCACCCCAAATCCTGGAGACATGACAGGGACAGTCTTACCTTGCCATAGGCCTGTGAGGCAGGTACTCTTATGCCCATCTACAGATGGGGAAACTGAGGCTTAGACAGGTACAGACACTTCCTTAAAGGTAAGCAAAGTCCTCCTGACCCAAGTCTTAAGGACAGCTCTTGACTCCTGACTGGGGATGTAGCTCAGTTGATAAAGTGCTTACCTAGCATCCTCGGAGGCCTGGGTGTGACCTCTACTACTGTCTAAGCCAGGCATGGTGGCACGCACCAGTAATGCCAGCATTTTGGGATAGAGAAAGGAGGATCAGAAGTCCAAGGTCATTCTAAGCTACACAGTGATTTCCGGGCTGCTCTGGATTACATGAAATTCTGTCAAAGAGAAGGAGGGGAAGGAGAGGGGAGGGGAGGGGAGGGGAGAGACGGAGGGAGGGAGGGAGGAATAGAGAGAGAGAGAGAGAGAGAGAGAGAGAGAGAGAGAGAGAGAGAGAGAGAGAGAATATGAAGAAATGAGAACTAGACTGGTTTTAATCGCTCACACCCCATTCCCCAAACTCCACCCCCATCTCATTCCTAGTGCCAGCAGCAGACGAAGCTGTCACTGCTTAGTCACAGACTGTCCTGTGTCCCCATTGGAGGCCCTGGGTAGATGTCTGTCTCGGGATTGGAGTTGGCATCTCTGCTGTGCCTGTGTCTGGGGTCACTGGCAGCCTTTGGTGTCTCTTCCCCTTTAAATAATGTAGGCAGAGATAAATGAATGGATGGCCACTTCCAGCTTGCTAAAGGAAGGCAGGCGGGCTTGGGGACATCCCTGGTGTGAAAGAGAACAGCACAGGCCACCACTTCTTCATGTCCCACCAGACAACAGCATTCTTATTATTGATGGAGGAGAGTGCAAGGAACGAGCTTTGGAATGAAATGGAACTCAAGTTCAAACCATTGCTTCATCATTTACTAGCTGTGTAACCCTGGACAAGTCAATTAATGTCCATGACCTCCTGGGTAAATGGGAATCATTTTGTAGAGTTGTTGAAAGGATTAGGGTTGAGGAAAGCGTGTCAGGTACCTGGCATCAGACGAACACAGAGCAGGCAACTCTTACTATAATTTATAATATGACATATATTTGGCACTTACTGCATGCAAAGCATTGCATTCTAGGCAGAACAAGCAGAGCTATACAGGAGCCGTGACTCATGGGAGTGAGAAGGAGAGATCTCTAAAGTCACTGGGCCCTGGTACCCAGCGATGAGCTTTGAGAGGGCTGGAGACCCAGGGAGGGCATCAGGGCACTGGAAGGAGGGGTGTGGGGCCATGGCAGGATGGACTTCACGGTCATGCACCGATCTGTGTCTTTAAAAAGGAAGCTTCAAGTAAGAGCTGTTGTGCCCGAACTGTGTCTTAAAGAAGGTAAGAGTGGAGAACATTCTGAAAGGGAAGAGTATGGCGGAGCAGACTCGGTGGTGGAACCCACTTGACTTGTCCATGGTCCTGATGGACAGGTAGTCAGGAAGGCATGGCAGCCAGATGGTGGGATGGATATTGGAGTTTCTGGATTTAGCTGATCTCTGGTGTGCTTTCCTCGGTCTCCGCTGGAGATGAGGGCCAAGCAATGGCTGTTAGGCTGAGAAGAGACTGAGGGGAAATCTACTAAGAAACCCGTGTCAGGACGACGACTTGGAAGTAACTCCTTGGAGGTACAGGAACAAGGGAGCTGTCACAGCCAGAGCGGCAGACAGACAGACAAACCCTGTGTGAGAAGGTGACAAGTGGCTAGGCTTGAAATGCCCAAGGAACAAGTATTATCTTTGACTCCGGGCAACATACGCCTCTTGGTGGCTGCCCTGTCCTTCCCTCCTTTGCCCTCTCTCTGCAGTGGGCAATATACGAATGGCCTGGATTGAGCTGCCATGGGCTCAACCCATAAAGGGTCCCCCTGATCAGCCATGTATCGCTGTCCCTCCCCCACAGACAGGGATATACATCGCCTGGTGTTCCCAGCTGTGGGGCCTCAGCACGCTGGTGTCTACAAGAGTGTCATCGCCAACAAGCTGGGCAAAGCAGCCTGCTATGCCCATCTCTATGTCACAGGTGAGGCAAGCATCTTCTCTAGTAGCTGTGTCCACTGGCACCAACTACGGGTGAGGTCGGGGGAGTGGTGCTCCACACCAGATCCTTCTCCACTCCTGAGGGAGCAGCTGGCCTTGTCCCTGTGCCTGTGGCTGAGCCTCAGGCCTAGCTCTCTAAGGGTTGGTGATCCTGTGGAGTCATGAGACTCTAAAGCACCCTCCCACCTCCCACCTCCCACCTCCCACCTCCCACCTCCCACCTCCCACCTCCCACCTCCCACCTCCCACCTCCCACCTCCCACCTCCCACCTCCCACCTCCCACCTCCCACCTCCCACCTCCCACCTCCCACCTCCCACCTCCCACCTGTGGCTTTCAGATGTGGTTCCAGGCCCTCCAGATGGCGCTCCGCAAGTAGTGGCTGTGACCGGAAGGATGGTCACACTCTCATGGAACCCACCCAGGAGTCTGGACATGGCTATTGGTAGGTGAGGGTCATACAGGTCAGAGGATGGGGATGAGGTATAAACAGAGAAGGCTCAGGCAGGGGCACCACAAGGCCCAGGCTTCTGAGCATACGATGGGGGACAGGGGAGGATAGGACTCTAGAAGTGGGATCTAGAAACATCTTTGCTGTTTCTCTGCTAGACCCAGATTCCCTGACATACACAGTGCAGCACCAGGTGTTGGGCTCGGACCAGTGGACAGCACTGGTCACGGGCCTGCGGGAGCCTGAGTGGGCAGCCACGGGGCTGAAGAAAGGGCTCCAGCACATCTTCCGGGTCCTCAGCTCCAGCGGCAAGAGCAGCAGCAAACCCTCAGCACCATCGGAACCTGTACAGCTGTTAGAGCACGGTGAGCCCAATGCAGTGTGGATGGGTGTGTGTGTTGTGGGGGAGGGTCAGTGGTGGAGGCTCAAGGGCTATCTGGACTTGGTAGCTGTAGTATGGGCAAGGTTGCAGGGCGGGGCCCCATCCTGTCAGTGGTGGCAGTGGTCTCGGTACAAAGCTTTGGTGTGCCCATCACTGCTTCCTTAGGCACTTCCTGGCTGTGTTCTATTTCTCTGAATCTCAGTTTCTCCATCCGTAAAACTGGAGCTCCAAAGGAGTACAGGAGAGGGGAGAGGGGCAGGGGAGGACGGTGCAAAGGGTACCACGGCCCCAGTGCCAGCCCAGCACAGAGCCTGTGTTCTCTTCCGCCCACAGGCCCACCCCTGGAAGAGGCACCTGCCGTGCTGGACAAGCAGGACATTGTGTATGTGGTAGAGGGCCAGCCTGCCTGTGTCACCGTCACTTTTAACCATGTGGAGGCCCAGGTTGTCTGGAGGAGGTGAGTCCTTGCTCACCATTACCCTTACCTGGGATCATCCAGCCCCAACCCCGCCTGGCAAGGCCATCCTCATGTCTTCCTTAGCTGCCGGGGAGCCCTCCTGGAGCCGCGCACGGGTGTGTATGAACTGAGTCAGCCAGATGACGACCAATATTGCCTTCGGATCTGCCGGGTGAGCCGACGAGACCTGGGACCCCTTACTTGCAGTGCCCGAAACCGCCATGGCACAAAGGCCTGCTCGATCACCCTAGAGCTGGCAGGTAAGTGACAATCTCTTCATCCCTTTGAGGCATGTTGCATGCTGGAGATTCTATCCCATGTCCTTCCACTCAGGCCTGTCCTTCGAGTAACAATGCCAGTATTAGTGATAATAGAAGAAATAATAGTACTATTTATTGATCATGTACGGCAACATAGCAACATGTTCTAGCACTGCACTCAGGGATGAAGGCAGGATGATTGAGGCAGCCTGGGCTACAAGTGAAGGAGGTCTAGTTGAGACAGGGTTTCTCTGGGCATGTCTGGCTGTCCTGGAACTCACTTTGTAGAGCAGGCTGGCCCCAAACTTACAGAGATCTTCCTGTCTCTGCCTCCCAAGCTCTGGGATTAAAGATGTGTGCCACCACTGCCCAGCAAGGTCTAGACTTTAAAAAAAGAAAACCTGGAATGTAACTTACTGTAGAGTCTTTGTCCAGCACGAGGCCCTAGGTTGGATCCCTAGCACTGACACACACACACACACACACACACACACACACACACACACACACCTACATACACAACATTGTGTACAATGTCATATATAGTATTTAGCATCTCATAAGTGCCAAGGTCACTGTGAAGTACTTCACATACCTCATTTAATGCCTCAACCATATGAGACGGGACTAGTTGTCATTCCCATTTTGCAGACGAAGAAACACGGTCAAAGTGTTAAGTAGCCTGGCCCAACACAGACTCTAAGTACAAGAGCTAGGTTCAGGGACTGGAGAGATGGCTCAGTGGTTAAGAGCACTGACTGCTCTTCCAGAGGTCCTGAGTTCAAATCCCAGCAACCACATGGTGGCTCACTCACAACCATCTGTAATGGGATCCGATGCCCTCTTCTGGTGTGTCTGAAGACAGCAACAGTGTACTCATATAAAATAAATAGATCTTTTTTTTTAAAAAAGAGCTAGGTTCAAATCCCCATACCAGACACTGCAAAGCTCTGAGTACTATTAGTTTGTGTACTAAAACAGACAAGGAAACAGTGTCTCAGCAAAAACAGTATGAAAGGAAAAGCTGATTAAAAAGCAAATGTCCAGGCTAGAGAGATGGCTCAGCGGTTAAGAGCACTGAGTGCTCTTCCAGAGGTCCTGAGTTCAAATCCCAGCAACCACATGGTGGCTCACAACCATCTGTAACGTGATATGATGCCCTCTTCTAATGTATCATGAAGACAGCTACAGTGTACTTATATAGAATAAATAAATCTTTAAAAAAAAAAAAAGCCCTCAAGCACAGCCTGTTGCCTGTGCTCAGCTCCAAGGCTCCCAGTTGCCCTTTAGCACAGCCATTTTGACATCACCACCGTCACCATAAGCCTGTGGAGGTCCAGAACCAAAGTTTCTGCCCCCCTCCCTTTTTCTCCTTTAAAGTCAGAGCTTCTGGGGCTATAGCATGCATTAAATGGCCACCGTTTTGTGTTTGGACTGCTAATTAACTCCAGCATCGGTAACCACCACTTAAAACTTCAGATCCACCTGAACTGAATATTGTTACCTGCTGAGTGGATACAATTCCAGCCAAAAGCAAACCAAGTGACATTTTAGTTAGCACAGACAATCTATGGGCAAATGGACATTTTCAGTAGCTTTAAAAAAAAAAAATCATTGAAGCTCGCTTAAAAACCTCCAGAGTTTTGACCTTGACAAATTGCTTCCTCTCTCAGCAGACAGGGAACTGTGTTCCTAGAGGGAAGCAGCAGCCATATGGGGGATGAGGAGGAGCTGGGGTCCTCCTGGGCCTGTGTTGATGGGGTTTCTATCTTAGGAGTGTTTTTCTCTTGTCTAGTTCCTATCCTGCATTGCTAACTCAGTCACAGGCTGGAGAGATGGCTCTTCAGAAGGGGCATGTGACTTGCTCTTCCAGAGGTCTTGAGTTCAATTTCCAGTAACCACTTGGTGGCTCACAACCATCTGTAATGGAATCCAATGCCCTCTTCTTGTGTGTCTGAAGAGATAGTATATTCACACGCATATAATAAATAAATAAATAAATAAATAAATAAATAAATGTAAAAAATTTCATTAAAAAAAGAGAAAACGTTTCTACTTTAAAAAAAATTACTTAGTCACCACCCTATCCACAGACAAGTATTTGCTAGACTTGTCCACCCTTTCAGGGCTCTTGGCAGGCCTGGGAGCCCTGCATCCTAGCCTGAGATGGAGGTGATGGAGAAAGACTATCTTAACCACTCAGAGCCAAAGGGACCTGGGTCTTATAGCAGATACCCCCTTCTGCAATGCCCTGCTTCACCATGAGCCAGGCTGGGTAGGAAGAAAGGCAGCCCCTTCTCTTGACTGCCACATAACAGCCTCTTCCCTAGCCCCGTAATAGCCTCTTCTGTTGTCTATATAAAGCCAGGCAGGTCCCTGTGGTGTGGCAATCTATACCCAGCCGCTCTACGTTTTCCCTTTGGGGCTTGATTACTTTTATTCCTCCGGGGTCCTGGAGATGCACTCAGAACACAGGGCCTGGGAATCACAGTCTTCACAAGGCACAGTGCAAAGTGAGTGTAACTCTGCCGTGAGAACCAGAGGCTGCTTTGCAGGGAAGGATGTGGCTGTGGTTTGCCGGAGAAGCAGAGAGTTTACTCCTAGACTGTCCAGTTAATATTTGGGCGGTGCTTTTCTCGTTCGACTTGCCACTTCCCAGAAGGTAGAAGGCTTCCTAGACAATTTAACTAAAAATCAGAGAGAAGCTTCAAGATAGAGGCTGTGCCCTTCAGGAGCTGCATTCTAGGTCACAGCCCCAGCTTCTCCTGCAGGGGCTAAAGGCAGGCAGTCTGAGGCCGCCAGGTAGGGTGTTGAGAAGAGCAGTCACCCACAGGGGGCAGCTCTGAGCCACACTGCACCTGCCTCGTGGTCACTGCAGAAAGGAAGGGCTGGATAGCCAGACCAGAGAGATAGGACATTCAGATTTCTTTTGTGTGTGAAAATATCCTAATTTTGAAGCCATCAAATGAATCCTAAGTGTCACACAAAGCAGACTGTACTTCAGAGTACTGTGCCTCAGAGCCTGGAAAAGGACCTCGTTAGGATTTGCAGTGAGAGCCAAGCCAGGAACTCTGGTGTCCTCAGTCAGGTGAAGGGGAAGTTGGGAAGGCAGGGCCTGGTATTCTCACCATCCAGTTGCTGACAAGGATGGGGCTTGAGAAGCAGGCCCATGTGATGACATCTGGTCCCCTCCTGTCCCTGTTTGTTGCAGAGGCACCTCGGTTTGAGTCTATCATGGAAGATGTGGAGGTGGGGCCTGGAGAAACCGCTCGCTTTGCTGTGGTGGTTGAGGGGAAACCACTGCCGGACATCATGTGGTACAAGGTCAGTGGGTAATGCAGGCTGCGGTAGCTTGCAGAGAGCAGGTGGGTTGTGGAGTCCTGGAAGGCCTTCGAAGTGTCTGGGCAGAGGTGTGGTTAGGAGGGGGTGGTTGGACTCTGGGGGCTAACTGAAGGGTTAGGGGTCTTGTTTGTTTGTTTGGTTTGCTTTGGTTTGGTTTTTTTTTTTGTTTGTTTGTTTGTTTTGTTTTGTTTTGTTTTTTCCAAGACAAAGTTTCTCTGTGTAGCCCTGGCTGTCTTGGAACTTGGAACTCGCTCTGTAGATGAGGCTGGACTCAAACTTAGAGATCTGCCTGCCTCTGTCTCCTGAGTGAGTGCTGGGATTAAAGGTGTGTGCCACTATCACCTGGCGTGAGTTAGGGGCTCTTAACAAGAGATCATGGAGCAGATGATTCTGGTCCCTGGGGTCAGAGGAACTGAGTAGAGACAGTGCTAGGCAGGCTCTTGGCCTTCAGGTCCTGATGAGAGAGGCTGTCAGGTGTGGAGGAATAGCTAGGCTCAGGTGACAGCAAAGCCAGACCCAGACCACAAGGGACACCCACCTCTGCAGGATGAGGTGCTGCTGGCCGAGAGCAATCATGTGAGCTTCGTGTACGAAGAGAACGAGTGCTCCCTGGTGGTGCTCAGTGCAGGAAGCCAGGATGGAGGCGTCTATACCTGTACGGCCCGGAACCTGGCAGGCGAAGTCTCCTGCAAGGCAGAGCTGTCTGTGCACTCAGGTGGGTTAGTGTTTTGGGGAGAAGAGACAGGCAGCATCTTGCCCTGTGCCAGCATTCTGGCCTGTGCCCTTTGAATCTTCCCACATTGCCCCTCTCTGCCCTTGTCTCTTACCTGTCCTCCCAACATGGGGACATCTATCTCCTCCCTAGCTCAGACAGCCATGGAGGTCGAAGGGGTCGGAGAGGATGAGGAGCACCGAGGAAGAAGACTTAGCGACTACTATGACATCCACCAAGAGATCGGCAGGTGTGGGGCCAGGAAGAACTGGCTTCAAGGACCAGAAGGGGATGCTGGGTCTGAGGGCGGGGAAGGACGGAGGGTCAGTGCTGTAGTGACAGCACTTGTCATCTTCCGTGTCTTCCAGAGGTGCCTTCTCCTACCTGCGGCGGGTAGTGGAGCGGAGCTCTGGCCTGGAGTTTGCAGCCAAGTTCATCCCTAGTCAGGCCAAGCCTAAAGCATCAGCGAGACGCGAGGCCCGGTTGCTGGCCCGACTCCAGCATGACTGTGTGCTCTACTTCCACGAAGCCTTCGAAAGGCGCAGGGGACTTGTCATAGTCACCGAGCTGTATCCTGGGTCGAGATGGGGGTGAAAGACTGTTCTTTGTAAAGGCGAATTTGGAGTGCATTTTACCCTTTGCAAAGTGGTCCTTTGAGCTAGGGCCCTAACCGGGATGGGGGTCCAGCTCACTTAGCACACTCAGAGCCCGGGGTTCAGTTTACAGCACTGCATAAAAATGCGTGTGGAGACACGTGCCTCTGATCCCATTACAGGGGAGGTAGATCAGAAGCTTATGGTAATTCCTGTCAACATAACCTGAGTCCAGGCTATGCCAAACCCTTAAAAAAAAAAGGTAGGCCTGTTGACAATTGGAATGAAAACTGTTTCTAGATCTTTTGTCTTAAAAACAACAACAACGACAACAACAAAATTTTATGTTTATACCATATTTGTAGTATATGCCTTTAATTCCAGGAGATAGTGACAAGTGGATCTCTGTGAGTTCAAGGCCAGCCTAGTCTACAAAGAGTTCTTGGGCGGGTAGGGGCTACATAAGAAACCTTGTCTTAGAAAAAAAAAGAAGCTTAAGTTTATACAGCATTTAGTGTGTGTCTGGCAATGCTGTGTGGGTTTCATAATCAGTACACACTCAGCCCTCATGTATATCCTCCTGATAGAACTTTATCCTTGTTTTATGGTTGATGAACGAGGCATGAAGAGGTTAACTAGTGTAGTCTAAGGTCCAACAGCTAGCAAGCACTGTATTCCATCACGGGGTGTAGTACACTGCATCTGCACATCTGACAAGACCCTGCTCCAGATGAGACCCCAGACTTTGCTCTATTTACCAGGACTCTCTTCGTAAAGCCACTCCCTTCTCTTGTACACTGAGCTCGCAATGCTGGCATTTGGCTTGATCTCCCTGGTGCAGGGTGACTCTGACCTGCACACCAGCTCACAGTCTCTGCATTGTTAAAGTCCAGACCTCAGCAAAATGACAGATAATTTCATTATGAGGACCTCTGGGTTACTCTCAAATATCACCAAGACGTTTCCGACTTTAGTCAATAAGATTCTACTATAATTCAAGCCCTAGAAAATGCTTCATAAGCCTGGAGAGGCTTTGTCGCCTGCAGTTCACTCCTTGAGGAAATCTAGGCTCAGAATGGGTGAGGGACTTGCCTTAGAGTCCAGGTTCAAGCAGGTCTCCTTATCCAACTGCCAGGAAAGTGGATCACAGTATCTGACCTGTCTGACCATGTCAAACGTGCTCTGTGGGGAACGAGGGCCCTAGGAGCTCTGAGCGTGGGTCGGATTCAGTCCTGGGGCTGAGCAGGGCAGTTAGTGCTTGACCCTTCCTCCTTGACCTATGACGCAGCTGCACAGAAGAGCTTCTAGAGCGCATGGCCAGGAAGCCCACCGTGTGTGAGTCTGAGGTGAGGGCAGTGGGTGGAAGGGGCGAGGTTGTGTACCATCTGTCACCTGTGTGAACGCTAAGAATGCTGGGTGGGTCTTTTACAAGCCATTTGTGCCCACAAGGAAGCCAGGGTTGGCAGTGGAGAACACAGCTACACAGACCGCACAATTCCCTACTCCACAAGACAAGACTTGAACCGTCCTCTGTGAACAGCAGCCGACACATTCCTAACTCCATTGCTGCCCAGTCTCCCTAACATTCTATGGAAACTGCCTAGACTTTGACCTCACCTTATGGCGTACAAGCTATAGACTGCACAGCTCTATTAGTATAATATAAATCCCTATTCTCTGTACATGTACTGTGCACAACTCGTGCAACGGCACATGGTAACCCTGAGTCTTAGCATCCTTCATCCGGTGTGGAGAGCCACGGATGAAGCTTTCATGAACCGTCTGAAGGCCAGAGCTTGGGCATGGCCTGACCTCTTGCCACATCTCTGGTGCTGACCAAGCAAAGTGTTCCCCACCTCCACGGACTCTGGCCTCCCTGTTTCCACAGACTCGGACTTATATGCGCCAAGTGCTAGAGGGGATAGGCTATCTGCATCAGAGCCATGTGCTGCACCTGGATGTCAAGGTGAGTAGGCGTGTGGCAAGCATGTGGGAGGTGGGGTGACCATAAAGGGTGTCCTTCTTTAATCAGCTCCCGTGCCTTGGTTACAGCCGGAGAACCTGCTGGTGTGGGATGGTGCCGGGGGTGAGGAGCAGGTGCGCATCTGTGACTTCGGGAACGCCCAGGAACTCACTCCAGGAGAACCCCAGTACTGCCAGTTTGGCACGCCAGAGTTTGTTGCGCCTGAGATTGTCAACCAGAGCCCTGTGTCTGGAGTCACTGACATCTGGTAATGCTGTCACACTGGCCACGCCGGGCTTGCTCACTGACTGACTGGGAAGAGCTTCTGGCTTCCTCTTCTGGCAGTCAGTGGACAGCATTGCTCCTAAGGTCTCCCTTCCTCCCAAGTAATTCCCAGCTTCTACCTTTCAGGGCTAACCTAGTCCTTTTGGGCTTCGGCTCCCAGCATCCCTGGGGCCGGGCCTCCCCACGTAAGACTGGTATACGCTTATTGGTCTTCAGAATTCTGGGCTTCCTCAGCCAACCCTGCCACAGCCCCTGACTTTGGGTTGAGTCCCTACCGGAAGTAGACACACTCCTATGCAGTATTCCCAGGGAGGACTCACCCTTTTCAGAATGGTGGTGGAGGGAGCTACCCATTTCTACCTGGAATAGGCTGGCCTCTCACACATATTTCTGGTTTCCCACAGGCCCGTGGGCGTCGTTGCCTTCCTCTGGTAAGGACTACACTGCGGTCTCCTGATTGGCCCACCCCTAACACATTCAGGGTCCACATCCCTCTCCCTTCTCTTCTACACTTAAGGGGTTTCACATGCATCAGTGTGGTTACCCCGGTTGGCATGTTGCAGCTCCGTAAGAGGTGGGCACACTGGATCCAAAGGCCAGTGCGGGTTTAACATCTTGGCAGGGAACAAGGTGATCCTAGAAAGTCCAGAGCATGGTAATCAGCTCCCTAGGCACTGCTGCCTTTCTGCCTATCCAAGGACCTCTAGTGGGGGCAGGACCAGACTGTGAAAACTCTGGCTTCCTGTCCTTCCTGCCTCTGGTGTCCCACAACCTTGGGTCTCCACTTGTTCCTGACCCTCTACCACAGGCATTGTACTTCACCTCAAGGCCCTGCCTACCTCTTACCATAGCCCACTCTGCCCCTGCAGTTTGACGGGTATCTCCCCATTTGTTGGAGAGAACGACCGGACAACACTCATGAATATCCGAAATTACAACGTGGCATTTGAAGAGACTACGTTCCTGAGTCTGAGCAGGGAGGCCCGGGGCTTCCTTATCAAAGTGCTGGTGCAGGATCGACTGTGAGTACAAGAGCCCTTAACTGCAGAGAGCCCCTCAAACCACCTGCTTACTCCTACCAAACCCCTGCCCTTAAGTCTACAACCTCTGGCTCTTTTTTTTTTTTAATTCAAAGATTTGTTTTTATTGATTGATGGATTGATTTTTTTCAAGAGAGTTTCTCTGTGTAGCTCTGGCTATCCTGGAACTCGCTCTGTAGACCAGGCCGGCTCGAACTCACAGAGATCCATCTTCCCCTGCCTTGGAAGTACTGGGATGAAAGGCATGTGCCACCACTGCCTAGCTAATTTTTATCATTTTTCATTATGTGTTCATGTGTGTCTGCACATGAGAGTGTTGTGTGCACACGAGTGATGGTGTCTGTGGAGGCCAGTGGCATCAGAACCCTGGGAGATGGATTTACAGACACCTGTAATCTACCTGAACTGTCCTTTGGAAGAGCACCATTTGCTTCTAACCACTGAGCCATCTCTCTAGCGTCAAATCCCTAGTCCTTAAGAGGTCCCACTTTCTCAACCATTCACAAATGAATGAATGATAAATTATTCCTTCTTATTCCTTCACAGGAGACCTACTGCAGAAGAGACTCTGGAACATCCTTGGTTCAAAGTGAGTCTAGTCCTACCAACTCCATTTACTGAGCATTGTGCATGTTAACTATGATATTTTATAAATGTGTGACCTATTAGGCTCACAGTAGATCTATAAAGGATTGTAATATTATTCCCATTTTGTTGATAAAGAAACTGAGGCCCAAGCCAATGATCAAGTTGGAGTAGCACAGATTCTAAGAATAAGCCTGGACTCTTTTTCCTATCCTTGGGGAGAGGGTCCTCTTCAGGGTTCCTACTGGTGCACAAGACCAGTCCTGGCCTAATTACCTCCATTTTGTGTGGCCATCTCTGTCCTGGGTTGGTTCCACACACTGGTGACCGGGTGGCCTGGCTCACTCACTTATGAACGTCATGTGAAGGGTTCTTATCATTTTTATGCCTCAGCATCCTGGGACACAGTGGCAGGCACCGGTGAGGAGGAGGTCAGCAAATGAGGTTAGAGAAGGCATCTAAATCCTTTGCCATTGGATGACGCCATATAGCTCAGTGGCAGACTGCTTGCCTAGCATGTTCAAGCCCAGAGCATAACGCACATCATCCTACAAAACAAAGGGCTTGTCATTGAACACTGTGCTGGGTCAGCCAAAGACAAGCCATTCTGCTAGCAACTCTTGGAGGGTTTCCTTCCATGGATCAGAAACAAGTAGGGTCGGAGTGAGCCTGGGTGGGCTGCCTCAGGCACTGTCTATAAGTCTGGACCACCCCGACCTCCATTGTCCAGGATGCTGGTGATACACAGAGACAGAAGGGAGCTGGGGACTACTAGAATATCCAGTATACCAGGGAAAACCACCCTCTGGCACTGCCTTTTACCTGCCTCTCCTCCTGTAGTCAAAGAATTTGTCTCAGGGGTAGCTCTAGCCTGACAGACAGTTGGTGAGGACAAGACCCTCAGGAGTCAGTACTTCCTGTTCCAAGCTCCACAGTGGACTTTGTCTCTCACAAAGATCTGGGTTGACAGAGTACTGTCCCTCAGGCCCTCTTTCCTGGGTTTGCAGACAGAAGCAAAGGGTGCAGAGGTGAGCACAGACCATCTGAAGCTCTTTCTGTCACGGAGGAGGTGGCAGGTGAGTTTGTCCCGGCCCCGCCTCTGTCCTTTTCACGCTGATTTCCTCCTCCAATATTCCTTTTCAATGGTGAAACCCCTCCCCCCATTCCTGCCTGAACTACCCTCCCCTCGCCATATCTTTCTCCAGAGTTGAAAGGGGCCTGGGAACCAGTTAAGCCTCTGGGCCTTTCTGGTCTAACTGTAAAACCTTGTTTGCAGCGCTCTCAAATCAGCTACAAGTGCCACCTGGTGCTGCGACCCATTCCGGAACTGCTACGGGCACCCCCGGAGCGGGTGTGGGTGGCCATGCCTAGAAGACAACCCCCGAGTGGGGGACTTTCATCCTCTTCAGACTCAGAAGAGGAAGAATTGGAGGAACTTCCCTCAGTACCCCGCCCCCTGCAGCCTGAGTTCTCAGGTTCTCGGGTATCCCTCACCGACATCCCCACCGAAGATGAGGCTCTGGGGACCCCGGAAGCTGGGGCTGCCACCCCCATGGACTGGCAAGAGCAGGGAAGGGCTCCCTCTAAGGACCAGGAGGCCCCCAGCCCTGAGGCACTCCCCTCTCCAGGCCAGGAGTCCCCTGATGGGCCTAGCCCCAGGCGGCCAGAACTCCGTAGGGGCAGCTCTGCTGAGAGCGCCCTGCCCCGGGTCGGGTCGCGGGAGCCGGGCCGGAGCCTGCACAAAGCAGCATCGGTGGAGCTGCCGCAGCGCAGGAGCCCCAGCCCGGGTGCCACTCGCCTGACTCGGGGAGGCCTGGGTGAGGGCGAGTATGCCCAGAGGCTGCAGGCCCTGCGTCAGCGGCTGCTGAGGGGAGGCCCGGAGGATGGCAAGGTCAGCGGTCTCAGGGGACCCCTGCTGGAGAGCCTGGGGGGCCGAGCACGGGATCCCAGGATGGCGCGGGCTGCCTCCAGTGAGGCTGCACCCCACCACCAGCCCCCTCCCGAGTCCCGCGGCCTGCAAAAGAGCAGCAGCTTCTCTCAGGGTGAGGCAGAGCCCCGGGGTCGGCACCGCCGAGCGGGGGCACCCCTCGAAATCCCCGTAGCTAGGCTTGGGGCCCGTAGGCTGCAGGAGTCTCCCTCCTTATCTGCCCTTAGTGAGACCCAGCCACCGAGTCCTGCGTTGCCCAGCGTCCCCAAACCCAGTATCACCAAGTCTCCGGAACCTTCCGCTGCCACATCCAGAGACTCTCCCCAGCCCCCAGCACCTCAGCCTGTCCCAGAAAAGATCCCAGAGCCCAAACCAGAACCAGTCCGAGCTGCCAAACCAGCACAACCCCCTTTGGCTCTGCAAATGCCAGCGCAGTCTCTCACCCCCTATGCCCAGATCATGCAGTCGCTCCAGCTGTCCAGTCCCACCCTGTCCCCACAGGTGCCTCCATCAGAGCCCAAGCCCCACGCGGCTGTGTTTGCCAGGGTGGCTTCTCCGCCGCCCGGAGCCTCTGAGAAGCGCGTGCCTTCGGCCAGAATTCCCCCAGTGCTAGCCGAGAAAGTCCGAGTCCCCACGGTGCCCCCCAGGCCAGGCAGCAGCCTCAGCGGTAGCATCGAGAACCTCGAGTCAGAGGCCGTGTTCGAGGCTAAGTTTAAGCGTAGCCGCGAATCGCCACTGTCGCGGGGCCTGAGGCTACTAAGCCGCTCGCGCTCAGAGGAGCGCGGTCCCTTCCGTGGGGCGGAGGACGATGGCATATACCGGCCCAGCCCGGCGGGAACGCCGCTAGAGCTGGTGCGACGGCCGGAGCGCTCGCGCTCGGTGCAGGACCTCAGGGTAGCCGGAGAGCCAGGCCTTGTGCGTCGCCTTTCGCTGTCCCTGTCGCAGAAGCTGCGGCGGACACCGCCCGGGCAGCGACACCCTGCGTGGGAGTCCCGCAGTGGAGATGGAGAGAGCTCCGAGGGCGGCAGCTCAGCTCGGGGTTCCCCGGTGCTGGCGGTGCGCAGGAGACTCAGCTCCACGCTGGAGCGTCTGTCCAGCCGTTTGCAGCGCAGCGGCAGCAGCGAGGACTCCGGGGGCGCCTCGGGTCGCAGCACGCCGCTGTTTGGACGGCTACGCAGGGCTACTTCCGAAGGGGAGAGCCTGCGACGCCTCGGTGTTCCGCACAATCAGCTGGCTTCGCAGACTGGTGCCACCACACCGTCCGCTGAGTCTCTGGGCTCAGAGGCCAGCGGCACATCGGGTTCCTCAGGTAAGGAGGGACTAGCTGAGTAATGGGAGTGGTGTGCTAGAAAGAGGCTCTGAAAGGAGAAGGGAGCTCCAGAAGCCGGAAGGGTGATGCTGGCAGGGGCAGATAGAGAGGAAGAAGGTGGGGAGGCAGAGGCTAGGAAGAGGAGGGACACGGTTTTTTGCTTGTTTTGGTTTGGGGGTTTTTGTTTGTTTGTTTTTGTTTTTGTGTTTTGTTTTGTTTTTGTTTTTCTAGTTTGAGAGCTACAGGAATGTGTGGGTGCTTGGGTGGCAATGGCTACACAAGAGCTCATGAGTCTGGGTGTGTACAGCTCCAGGGGAAAGCCGAAGCCGGCACCGGTGGGGCCTTTCCAGGCTGCGCAAGGACAAGGGCTTATCGCAGCCAAACCTCTCCGCCAGTGTCCAAGAGGACTTGGGTCACCAGTATGTGCCCAGTGAGTCAGGTAAGAGGCCCTAGGTTGCTCTCAGGGCTGGGTGAAAACAGACCACCATGAGGACCTCGGGCCGCCATGGAAGAGGCCTCGAGTTAGGAAAACAACGATGATAATTACAGTAGCAGCTGCCATCAATTAGCGAAGGCAAGTGTCCTATTAAGCATGTCACACACGCTGTCTTGTTTAACACCACAGCATTCTTTAGAAGGATGATCCTCCGCATCCTATTTTACCGTTGGGGAAATAGCTTAGTGAAGCGGTGCTTGTCCGAATCACAGGTCTAATAAGGGGAAGCAGCCAGAGTCTGGAAGCATCTCCAGGCCACTCCACTGAGGCCTTTGTTTGGCTGGCCTCCTGTCTCTTGGAAGGTTTCTGCATCTGGGTGTAGTTTTAAAGCTGCCTCAAAAACCTGCTACTGTGCACCCAGAATCTCAAACAACGTGCATTCAAAGACACAACTTGTAACCCAGCTTGGACTGCACGGTCTGCTCTATACAACTCTGAACTTCTGGTGCCCAGCCCCACAACCCTCACGCACCCCCGTCCCCCCAACATCACCCCCAAGGCGTGTCTTCAGAGGAAGTGGCCGTCAGGCATTTTTTTTTTTTTTTTTTTTTTTTTTGGCTTGGGTAAAGGCCTGCAATATCCCACAGTCTGTTTCTTGTTCAAATGTCCTGGGGCTGCAGGGAAGGAGGTATTCCACCTGGTGTCCTCCTACCTGAAAAAGAAGCATTACTGAAGGCAGTCAGGCTTCTAGGCGAGCAGGATGTTTAGAAGGAAGCCATGAAGCAAGGGCATGTACATGATCTTTAGAAGCCACCAACTCTCTCCTGGCTCAGTTTTGGGTAGAATGGACCTAAACTTGCTTTTGCCTCAGCTGGGCTTGAGAGGACTGTTGTCAGGGTTGGGGGGCTGTATGACTTGTGGGAGGGGGTGGGGGACAAGCTGGCTGGAAGAGGGTGGGAAGGGGGATGGAAAGAGCATCCAGGAAGAAATGTGGGGGTTGCTAATCCCTTCCCACCTGGGGCCTCCATTTTTTCAGTGCAGCTGATTCTCTGCTGAGCAGTGCCCTCTGACCCCATTCTCTCTCACCCCACCCCCACAAAGGAGCCCCTCCCATGTCCTTTATCAATGGGGGCTGGCCCTGGTCTAATGACAGTAGGTCATCTTTTACCTCTTGTGCTAGCTTGTTCCCTCCCCCCTAGGACTTGGGGTAGCAACTGATGACAGTTCTCAGTACATGGAGGATAAGATTGAGCCCCCTTCTTGGGGAACAATGGGGTACAGGTTGAAGAGACACATCGTTCATGTACTTCCGCTGAATTCCAGTTCCCTCCTAGGTCTACCATACTGCCTTCCTAGGGGTCTTTAGCTCTCTCTCCCCACGTGAAGAAGATATGCCCCCCCATGTGACCTAGACCAGGTTGGATTATTTTTTCTTAAGGAACAATCTGGGGACCACAAATTCAAATCACCACGCCTCTGAGGATCTGCAGCCCTGCAGAACTGGCACAAAACTCCAAGCCCCTTGCCTTGAGCAAGGTCACCAGCCAGGGTCCAGGCAGTTTTTTTGTTTTGCTAAAACAATCCCCTTTTCCAGGTTCAGCTCCTGTCTTCTCTGCTGGGCGTATTAAAGAGATCATAGTAACAACCTCGAGAAAAGCTAATGTTTTGGGAGCATTTCCTTCATGCCAGACACACACCAGGACTCTGTCTCCATCCATTCTCGCAGCAGACCCTCCTCACCCAAGCTTGATCCATCTCAGCCTCTCAATTCACAGATTGGAAATGCCGCTTCAGAAGGGGCGTGTGACTTGCTTAGAGTCCTGTAGTCTCTGTCTCTCTGGCTCTTTTTAGTGGTCTGAATGAGTATGCGGTAATGTCGGAGCCTCCCTCCCCTACACCCCAAGGAGACAAGAGACAGAAAGGCACGCTTCCAGGAGCTGCCCATAGGGGGCGCTGGTTGGCTTCAGCTCTCTTGAGACTGCACAGTCTTAATTTTTGTTTTTGAGACAGGGTTTCTCAGTGTAGCTCTGGCTGTCCTGGAACTCTCTATGTAAACCAGGCTAACATCAAACTCAGAGATCCTCCTACCCCCAACTAAGTGCTGGAATTAAAGGTGTGCGCCATCGTGGACTGCAGTCTTTTTTTTTTTTAAACGTTTATGTATTGTGTGGATGGCACGCCATGTGTGTGGAAGACAGAACAACTTTCAGGAGTCTATTTTTTTCCTTCCATCACGTGGATTTGTTGAGCGGAGCTCAGGTCTTGAGGCTTGGCGGCAGGTGCCCTTACTTGCTGAGCTGTCACGCCGGCTCTAAGACTGCACGTTCTGATCACAGAAGCTGCGCACAGCCCGGCCCAGCCCGTGTTAGCTCAGGCCACGCCCTCTTCCCCTTCTCATTTGCCCTGCAGTGGCCCAGAGGGAGTTTAAATTGCAGGGTCTTAACTGTTACCATTTTTCAAACTGTGTTTGTTTTTATTTTAACAAATGCGCATAGTGGGGCTGGGGATTTAGCTCAGTGGTAGAGCGCTTACCTAGGAAGCGCAAGGCCCTGGGTTCGGTCCCCAGCTCCGAAAAAAAGAACCAAAAAAAAAAACAAAAAAAAAAAAAAAAAAAACAAATGCGCATAGAACACTTATTTAGTGCTGGTCTCAGCTCTGAGTGATTTGCAAACATGAGGTAAGCACCCCGCATCTTCAGTCATCAGTCAGGGAGGAGATGGTTCTGCACATGCTGAGGGCCTGGAGAAGGTGATGCCTAACACCAGAAAATCCTTAAAGGACCACTGGGCATGAGGTTCTACTCCCCTACACTTGGCAGGGAGGAGAGAACCATTCACTGTGCTCCCTACTGGGCCTGTCCTACCAGGCTCACTGGCATCTGTCTCTCCCTCAGCAGCAAGCAGCCAGGGCCCTGAGCTGTCTCTCTTCTCCTTCAGATTTCCCCCCAGTCTTCCACATCAAACTCAAGGACCAGGTGCTGTTGGAGGGGGAAGCAGCTACCCTGCTCTGCCTACCAGCAGCTTGCCCAACACCCCGCATCTCCTGGATGAAAGGTAAACAGATTGTATCTTCCATGGAGAGGGGAGGCGGTGACACACAGCAGCTCCTAGTAAAGGGCATGGGAGAGACTGGGCCACAGGAAGGCAGAAAAATAAAAGGTAAGTGAGGGAAACCTGGGTTTACTCTATGTTCCGTCTATGCCTTCTTGTCCCCAGATAAGCAGTCCCTGCGGTCAGAGCCCTCGGTGGTCATTGTGTCCTGCAAAGATGGTCGGCAGCTGCTGAGCATACCCCGGGCTAGCAAGCGGCATGCTGGGCTCTATGAGTGCTCAGCGACCAACGTCCTAGGCAGCATTACCAGCTCCTGTACTGTGGCAGTGGCCCGTGAGTTAGTGGGGGGTGGGGGGAAAGGGCCAATGTAACAGGGATGAGGAAGTGGGTTAGGGCTTGGTGAACCCGAAGTCAGCCGGGGACTGTCCTTCTCCTTCCAGGCACCCCAGGAAAGCTGGCTCCTCCAGAGGTGCCCCAGACCTACTGTGACACGGCGCTGGTGCTGTGGAAGCCGGGAGACAGTCGGGCACCTTGCACGTATACTCTGGAGCGGCGGGTAGATGGTGAGGGCCAGGCGGGGATGAAGGGAAGGGGGAGGCAGCAAGTGGCAGAGCGAGGGTGGGGGTGGGGCTGCTTGGGAAGGCCAGTGTCCTCTCTAGATAGAGACATCTTCTCTGGCCTCTTTATGGATAGCACAGAGAGCTGGGGCCATCCATTCTGTGGCCTTAACCCTCTACTGTGCTGCCTGCAGGGGAATCCGTCTGGCACCCTGTGAGCTCAGGCATCCCCGACTGTTACTACAATGTGACTCAGCTGCCTGTTGGTGTGACTGTGAGGTTCCGGGTGGCCTGTTCCAATCGTGCTGGGCAGGGGCCCTTCAGCAACCCTTCTGAGAAGGTCTTCATCCGAGGCACTCAAGGTTGGCAGGAGGTGTAGGGTGGTAGTGTCGGCCGAACCCAGGGCCTCTCTATTCCTCGGAGCATCACAGCTTTGCTCCCAGAACACTCAGTGATGATTTTCTTTGTCTTCTCTTAGATTCTCCAGCTCAGTCAGCTGCTGCTCCCGGAGATGCCCCTGTTACCTCAGGGCCAACTAGGGCCCCACCGCCTGACTCTCCTACCTCACTGGTCCCTACCCCCCCTCTTGCTCCCCAAGTCTCCCAGGCATCCACACTCAGCCCTTCAACCTCCTCCATGTCTGCCAACCAGGCCTTGTCCTCTCTCAAGGCTGTGGGTCCACCACCCGCAACCCCTCCACGAAAGCACAGGGGGCTTCTGGCCACCCAGCAAGCAGAGCCATCCCCACCCAGTATCCTGGTCACCCCAAGTGAACACAAGTCTTTTGTCCCTGACACTGGAACCCTGACCCCAACCTCTAGTCCTCAAGGGGTCAAACCAGCACCTTCCTCAAGTTCCTTGTATATGGTGACTTCCTTCGTGTCTGCACCTCCAGACCCCCAGCCCCCAGCCCCTGAGCCCCCTCCCGAGCCCACCAAGGTGACTGTTCGAAGCCTCAGCCCAGCCAAGGAGGTGGTCAGCTCCCCAACACCTGAGAGCACCACTCTTCGACAGGGCCCTCCTCAGAAACCCTACACCTTCCTTGAGGAGAAGGCCAGGCAAGCAGGGACAGGGAGGGGAAGATGGGAGAGTGGATGGGACACAGGGAACAGGGATACGGTTTGGTCTCAGAGAGCAGAGCAGACGCCCTGGCTAGACCTGGAGGAGGATGCTAAGATGTGGGCCTTTAGGACCATCTGAGTTCAGCTACCTACTGCCCGAAGCTTGAGCCATGTGCTCTTCAGAACTGTGAGAGGAGGCACAGCCTTGTCACCATCACCCCTTTCACAGATGAGAAAACTGAGGTTATGTGCTTTCCCCAAGGTAGAGAGCCAGGAGAGCTCCAATCTTTGTTCATATCACTGAACTCTGAAGCCCATGCACAAGCCCACTGTGTTCTTGTTCTCATGGTCCCTGCTTCCCAGTTTAGCTCTCACACTGATAGTGTCTACCCTGAGTCTGTACTGTCACTCTTTCTCACACAGGGGCCGCTTTGGCGTTGTGCGGTCATGCCGGGAGAATGCTACAGGCCGAACGTTCGTTGCTAAGATCGTGCCGTATGCTGCCGAGGGCAAGCGACGAGTGCTGCAGGAATATGAGGTGCTTCGGACACTGCACCACGAGCGGCTCATGTCCCTGCACGAGGCCTACATCACCCCTCGGTACCTTGTGCTTATCGCCGAGAGCTGTGGCAACCGGGAACTTCTCTGTGGGCTCAGCGACAGGTAGCTGGGTGTTCCTGGGGTGCAGGAGTCGAGGAGGCTGACTGGAAGATCACCTGATCTGCCTCTGGTGATACCCCCCCCCCAGATTCCGGTATTCAGAAGATGATGTGGCCACCTATGTGGTGCAGCTGCTACAAGGCCTGGACTACCTCCATGGCCGCCATGTGCTGCACCTGGACATCAAGCCGGACAATCTACTCTTGGCCGCTGACAATGCCCTTAAGATTGTGGACTTCGGCAGTGCTCAGCCCTATAACCCTCAGGCCCTGAAGCCGCTTGGCCACCGCACAGGCACTCTAGAGTTCATGGGTAAGAGGACCAGCAGCCAGTCATGGTGGAGGGTTGGAGAATTGCCATAAGGGCATGCCAGGCTCCCCCCACCCTTCCCCCCCCCACATGTACCATTCATATACATTAACTGTTATGTAAATAATGAACAGTTCTTTCCATTGATCGTCACAATAGCCCCGGAGTTCGGCGTAATAGTGCTCCCGTTTTACAGATGAGGAAGGAGAAGCACCCTGACATTAAGTATTTGTCCAATTAGACAGTTACAAAGAACTGAAATGGGATTTGCAAAAGCTGGAAAGACGGGAGAATCAATTACAGCTGTATGGAGCAGGGGAAACCAGTTGTTTAGCTCCCTGCTAACTGATACTTATTACCCTGATTCCTTAGAGTTATTCTACAGGCCACACTGTAGCGATGAGACAATGGAGAGAGAACCAGGCAGGTGGAGTAAATCGCCCAAGGTCCCATAGTTAGAAGAGGCAGGCTTGGGATTCGAGCCAGCCAGGCTGATTTCGA
Source organism: Rattus norvegicus (assembly GCF_021556685.1). NCBI lineage: Eukaryota > Metazoa > Chordata > Mammalia > Rodentia > Muridae > Rattus > Rattus norvegicus. Next base: position 92,058,323 of record NC_141542.1, read on the forward strand.
AGGTTCTTCATCTCGGTGTTGGTCACACTCTGTGTGAATGAAGAGTACTACTTTGGAGCTGAACCAGGGAAGCTTGTGAAGTTGCACCTTGGGTCTTCTGGAATCTCCCATTATTCAGTGCCTGGGTGGCCCACATCACCCCCACTTTTGTCCTGCTGGCTTCTAAAAGGGCCTGCTGTTCTAATCGTGCTGTGGTAACTTGGCCATGGCCTTGCTTCTTAAGGCCCCAGAGCCCTCCCCCCAACCCAGCCTGCCTCTCCCTGTTCCCCTGCCACAGGGGATCTAGGTCAGCTTGACCTCTGTCTCTTGTCAGCTCCTGAGATGGTAAGGGGAGACCCCATCGGCTCTGCCACGGATATCTGGGGAGCGGGTGTGCTCACCTACATCATGTGAGTGGCCTGGGCCTGGTCCATCCGCATGCTTCCTCTGCCCTTGATTCCTCCCTCTACCTGCTCTGGATCTCAGCCCACTTCTGCACACCCCCTCATCCTTCCTGCCTGGGCTCCCCAGCACACAACCAATAGCAAAGTGGCACTGTCTTTGAATAGTGTGCCCCTCCCAGATGCCCTACACAAATGTCTCTTAGGCCTTTCAGCTGAACTTCCTTCTATGGTAGAGGCAACGAGAGGGGCATCTGATACGCCAACTCGCTTTTCTTCCACAACAGGCTTAGTGGGTACTCCCCATTCTATGAGCCAGATCCCCAGGAAACAGAGGCTCGGATTGTTGGGGGTCGCTTTGATGCCTTCCAGCTGTACCCTAACACCTCCCAGAGTGCCACCCTCTTCTTGAGAAAGGTCCTCTCAGTACATCCCTGGTGAGTACCCTACCTACCCACCCTCCAGTGTTACTCACCTCTGAATGCAGACCACCATGGTTTCACTTGGCCAACTCCTCCATATAGTGCAGCAGCAGCAGCAGCTGTCACACTGCCTGCCATTTAAAGCCCTAGGAAAGAGGATCCCTCCTATTGCAGAGCCTGGGAAACTGAGCTGCCCAGCATCAGAACAGGGAGGGTAAAGGGGACAACCTGCCTTCTCCAAGAGCTTCTTTCCTGGCTCATGATCCCTGGCTTGCCTGGCAGGAGCCGGCCCTCCCTGCAGGACTGCTTGGCCCACCCATGGCTGCAGGATGCCTACTTGATGAAGCTGCGTCGCCAGACACTCACCTTCACCACCAACCGGCTCAAGGAATTCCTGGGCGAGCAGCGTCGACGTCGGGCTGAGGCTGCTACCCGTCACAAGGTGCTGCTCCGCTCCTACCCTGGCAGCCCCTAGGTGGCATGGACCACAGCCCGGCCACGGGCTTCAACCTTGGGTTCTCACTCAACGCTGCCAAGGGACATTCCAGAACCCGTGCCGAGCTGGACGGGCGGGGGCTTCAGATACCAGCAGCGGCAACATCTGGCTGGGCTATTACCTCATGGACCTAAGAGGACAAGGCCCTGGGGCTTCAGCCGGATGTCACCCGGCCACAACCAGAGCAGGAGACCCACTGGCCAGGCTGGGCAAGGGTGAGAGCAGAAAGAGGCAAGGAAGGAGTTGGGACGTGAAGAAGGAAGGGAGTTGGGGAGTACAGGAAGGGAGGAGCTTGAGGAAGGTTCTGGGCTGGAGTTGGAGTGCTATATCTCAGGGAGAACCCAGAGGAGGACATGGCTAAAGAGGAAGCAGGGTCCTGTGATGTGGGAGTATGTTGGAGAGGAGGACAGGACAGGAGCCAGAGCAGAGACATGAGGGAGAGCAGACAGGTGGAAGGCAACAGGAGTGGGCTCAGGGGTGGCAGGGCAGGCCAGCAGCTGCATCTTCAGATAGAGCAAGGAGGGGCTGGAGAGATGGCTCAGTGGATAAGAGCACAGACTGCTCTTCCAGAGGTCCTGAGTTCAATTTACAACAACCACATGGTGGCTCATAACCATCTGTAATTAGATCTCATGCCCTCTTCTGGTGTGTCTGAAGAGAGCAACAGTGTACTCACATACAAAATAAATAAATTAATCAATTAAAATTAAAAAAGAAAAAGAAAAGAAAGAGCAAGGAGAAAGGCAAAGAGACGTGTACCTGAGGCCACTGCGGCTGGTCTCCTGTCCCAGCCGACGCAGTTCTGGGCATTCTACACTGGCCCAGGGCTGTTCTCACTGCTTCTCCATGGCCTTTGCCCTCCTTCCCGTTTGTATTTATTTATTTATTGCCTTTTGTGGAGTTTCCTTTCTATCCAATCCCTATTGCCTATGTTGTCCCGACCATCCCCTCAGCCATCCAGCCATCTGTGCAGCTCTCTGTCTGTCTGTCACAAGGAAAATAAAAAACAGCAAGTGGCAGGACCTATGTGTGGTCTCTGGGATTGGGGGAGGAGGCAGTGGTGGTGGCAGCGATGGAGGAGGAAGAAGAGGAGGAGGAAGAGGAGGAGGAGGAGGAGGGTGCTGGGTGGCTTGGAGTGAGTCCTGGGTGGAGCTTCACCCTCTCCAGGAAATGACAGTGTGTTCAGGGGTCTACCATCTATGCCACTGAGTACCTTGGGACCTTCCAATCCTTCCCTTGCCCCTCACCTCCTTGATTGGCTAGATGAAGGGGGACTGTAGTCGCTTTGCAGTTTCTAGGATGCTGGAAGACATACTGAATTCCCATAACCACCCTCTCTTTTGACCCCAGGGACCCACCTCTGCTCATATGCTCCCTCTTTGTAACTTGAAGAGTGCCAGGCTCTGGAATGGACCAGCCACATGGCAGGCCTGGCCCAGACTCCTTTACTCTTGTCCTTCCTCGGGACTAGGGAGAAATGGATTTCATCTCAGTAATTAGGTAAAAAGAAGCAGTGTGAAGAGCTGGAGAAGGAACTAGGAGGGGCCCTGGCCTCGGTGCTTGGGATTAAAACACAGATCTGAATGTCTGGAGCAGTTGGAGTGCCTATGTCCCGCATTTTCCTAGGGTTGAGGGGCACATCAGGCTAGACCTTCTAGTCTCCAAGAGTCACATCAGGCTAGACCTTCTTGTCTTCAAGGGGCACATCAGGCTAGACCTTCTTGACTCCAAGGCAAGTTAGGAGTCTGCTGGGCAAGGACTAGACATACATGCAGCACTGAAGGATGGTCACCAGGTCCCAGAAATAAGCATCCTGGATCTGAGGTAGAGGAAAGAAGGAGCCAGGTTTCCTGTGTTCTACCTTGAAGCTCTACTCTTGGCAAAATGGAAGGAACAAACTTCTGACTGTAAGCAGAGAGCTTTGGCACTGGTTTGAGGACCCCTTGACTCAAGCTTCTATAGCCATTCTGCCTTCCAGGATCTCAGGAAGGAGGCAAGGCTGACCATAGTAAAATAACAAGATGTTAAAAAGCAGAGGGTGATACCTTGCCCACCCACCATTCCAGTTGTGAAGATCTACAGTTCACCCGCGAGGATCTCCAATCCCCCACACATCGCAGATGCATTCATATAAAACTGAGATGCCTGAACTTGTATCTTGATAAATGGCAAAAAAAAATTCCTCTCCCGTCCCTTTTGATCTGGGAGTTTCCTTCCCATCTCCATTGGAAATGGCATGTGAACTGCTTATTCCAAACACGGAGGAGCAAAGGTGATTTATGTCAGCAGAGAGATATCAAAATCGTTTTGATCAAAAAGTGGCAAGCAAGCACCTACTCTCGTAAGCCAGTACCTACAATGAAGGGAAACAGCGCTCCCACCGGGTGCCCTAACCTGCCTTGACAGCCCTCCACTCAAGCCCCCAGAGATGATCTTTATCACAGGTAGCCTTGTCCCCTATGCAAAGTGTATGCCCCCAAAGGACTTCAGCGGACCTAGGGGTTGGGGAATCAATTATAATCCTAACCTTCGAGGATGGTAATGACCATCCAGGCCCTGTCCTGTCACAAAGACAGAAGAGAGGACTGGGAATAACAGTTCAGGGTTACCTTTCCCAATTTCCAGGTCAGGTGTCTAGTGGGTTAAGGGTAAAGCGCAGAGATGGTGTGCTGGCAGACTGGGCTGGGAACAGGCCTCAGTTCTATTACAAGTGCTCTGAATACCATCCCAGCCTGGAGGGACAGGGGTGTTTCAAAAGGAACCGAGGGAGAAGGGCATGCTCTGGCTTTTGGAGGCTCTGAAGGACATAGTTCTGATGAAGGCAGAGCAGCCAAGCTGACGTGATGGATTTCAACTTTCCCAGACCTGTTTACCTGCTGGATGCAAGAGCTGTGCCACAGGCCTAAGTAATGCTGTCTCCAGAGATGCTGATGCAGCGGTGGCCCTGGTACAGCATCACTTAGCCAAGTGTTCCTGCCAGTGCTCAGAGTCCATGGGCATCCTTGTGGAACGCTCACGTGCCCTGTGCTCAAAACAGCGCCACGCTGTGGGCATCTGCAGTGGTAGTGTCCAGGAGAAAGGGAGTTTGTAGCTGGCCCTAGTCCAGAGTGATGAGGAGCCTCCACACTGACTGGGGGACATGACAAGCCTAGTAATTTCCTCCCCTACTTCAGGACCTAATCCCACCCTGACTGAGAAGTCAACCCTGGGCTCCCATCCTAGGATTCCAGGGCCCAAGGTCACAGTGTGAGCCAAGATTTAAAATCTAGTTTTCTGGCTCCCAACCCACAGGGCACTTTCCTTACACAAAGCTGTCTCCAAAGTACTTGTGAGGGCTGTATCTCTTTGATCTCCTACTTGACCCAGAGAAAAAGGGACAGGGCTAAGTCCTGTTTAATAGCTAAAGAGATAAAATTTAAAGGCTAGTCATATGTCCGATATCATACTGTGAATTCAAATGTCCCTTGTGGATTTAGGGCCAGATATTTCTTCGGAAGGTCCTACCATTAGGTCCCTTACTGGTTGGGTTCTCCTGCCCTTCATCAAGTCCATGCCATGTCTGCTAGACCAAGCACGGATAGGTCATCAAAGACTATGACAAGGAGGTCTAGTATCTGCACCAAAGGCAGAGCCCAAGAAGGGAACCTGTGTGGTATTGTTCCCAGAAACTTTGCAGAAAGGGTCACTGGACTGCAAAGAACAGAGGTTTAAAATTAACCAAGTTCACTACACAGATAACCACACCTCCACCCTCTGTCTCTCAACACCTTCCCCAAGGTGCTGAGATCCGTATCAACACCACCACTGTCTTACCATTCTCCAGGACTACCCCACTCGGCATGGCCCAGCACTTTGCTCAGATGGACGTGGCTTGAAAGGGACCATTAGACCTTTTGCCCTGGCTGTAAGCCCAAGTGCTGGTGGGATCCAAACCCTCTTCTGCCTGGCTTAATAAAACTGCTTTCCTTCTGACCCTCTGTGGGTTTTTTGTTTGTTTGTTTGTTTTTATTTTTTGTTTTCCATTGCCATTTACTCTCCCTGCCCCTGCCCCTGCCCCTGCCCCTGCCCCTGCCCCTGCCCCTGTCCCATACCAATTCCAAGACCCACATACCAAGGTCACAGAATGTTGGAGTCACTAGGTAATCTGGAAAGCCAGCCTAGTCTGGTGCTTCATTTTACAGGCAGTAGTAATCTGGAATAGGATTTCTCTCCGTGTCAAACTTCTCAGCTGGACAAACTTTGAAGCTATGACTCTTTCTTCTTTTCTTTTGCTCAGTCTAAGCGCTGCCGCTCCCGGCTATTGACACTCTAGCCCCTTCCAAAGCTGGCCACCCACAGGATTCTCCTGTGACTTAGTTCTCCGCTGTCCCTGAGCCCATACTAGAAAAGTTTAGGTCTCAAACTTAGTTTCCAGGCCTATCTTCTTAACCCTCATCCTACTCCTCTCTCTCTCCTCGTTTAAGCCTTGCCCCACGATGCCTTGACCAAATTCAAGGTTTCCAGCACACTTCCCAACTGTCTAATAAGAGTTGGAGAGAGGACATTTGCAAAACTACAATTCCCAGCAGCCCCTGCGAAGGTGCTCTCGCGGGTTGTAAGGAGACACGTACACGGAAGGAGCAAGCACTGGCAGACGGCAGAGCTGGCGTAAAGGGAACTAGTGGTAAAAGGACCTAAATGGTGGAGGGGGTGGTAGGCAGGGTAGGGGTAAGGGACGAACCCTCGACGTAGGGAGGGTTCGCAAGGCCTGCCTTGCTCTCCTCATGCCCACGCTTGTGTTGGTGGCTACGAGAAGCTGACATCTATTGGACAGACTCAATTGTGGGGTCCAGAAGGTCAGCAATCAATCTTTAGAATCCAGAGATTCCACACCGGTGGTCAGTATGTGCACTGCTGGAGTAGTAGGCTCAGCGTTTGACATATCAAGGGAAACTGTGTTTTGTTTCGAGCTTTAGTACACGCAGATAGTTGTAGGATTCATATTCAGCACCTAGAGGTTGGTGCTCATCAGATGTAAACTAGTGTTAGTTCAGTTCTTGAAGTTTATTCTTAGGATTGAAATTAAATACCCAGAGCTCACTCGAGGTTTGTGGTTTCATATTCACTGCTGGGACTTGGAGCTGAACATCTAGAAAGAGGAAACAGGCATTCGCAAAGCATTGGGATTGAACGTCTCAGGTTTTTTGAGATTTGGGGTCAGAGAAGGGGGTCCGTTGAGTACCTGAGTTTACAGAATTTGTTCATGGCCAAGGAGAAGTCATTAGAGATAAAAGGGTGGAGTGAGGTTTTCCGAAGCCAACTGAGGTATGGATTGGGATGAACTTTGTGGCAATGTGCCCACAGAGGGACTATACTGAACTTTTGAGTTTACATCCTAGGAAAGGACTATGTATTGTACTATGGGATATGGTTGTAATTCTTCTGTTGTGGTTGGAGGTTTAGGTCACAACCACCATCATGCTCAAAGCTGTGATCCTCATTGGAGGACCCCAGAAGGGTGAGGAGCTGGGGAATAAGGGAGTGGGTAGGCTGAAGCTGCCGGTGGGGTTGGGACAGTAGGAAATAGGAAGCTAAAATGTTCTCCTGTCCTCTCTCAGGGACTCGCTTCAGGCCTTTGTCTTTTGAAGTGCCCAAACCGTTGTTCCCTGTGGCAGGTGTCCCTATGATCCAGCACCATATAGAAGCCTGTGCCCAGGTAACCCCGTAGGCCTTCCTCTCACTCCACACTTCCTGCTCATCTCCTTCATGCTGTGTGTCTGTCCTCCTTCTCCCAGCCATGATCTTCTCCCACCCAGTACAACTACCGTGGCTGTCATTCACAGATGTCTATGTGAATGGCGCTGCTTCAGGTTGTGCATGCAGCCAGCCCTGACTTCCCTGCCTCTTGCCGCTCAGATCTCACAGCTAGTTTTATGGAATGTGAAGTCGGGCAGGCATCTGAAAGGCATCAGAGCCATGGCAGGGGGTACTGGTAATAAAACGCAGAGCCCAGTATTGTAGCTTCTCTATTCTTTATTGCTTTGTTATTGGGCTAGGCGAGGTTTGGGTTTGAGTCCCCCTTCTTCCTGCTGAGACCTGGAGCAAGCAAAATCTCAACTTCTTTCAGCTCCACTTTTCTTATCTGTAAAGGAGATTAAACCTCCCAGGTAGAGGGTGGAAGCTGTAAAATGCCTCATTCAAGGCAGACCCTTGATAAATGACCCTGTCATCTTATGCTGGGGACAAGCTTCAAGCTTAGAATAATATATAGTGGGAGGTGGTTCAGTTGGTCAGTGCTTGCTTGCACAAACAAGCCATGGGTTCGATCCCTGTCAGTCATCCGTCTAAAGAGCTGGTCTTAGTGATGGACTTGTAACCCCAGCACTGGGAATGTAGAGATAGGGGGATTATTGGGACTTACTGGCTAGCCGGTCCAGCCTAATCGTTAGGCTCCAGACCCCAGTGAAAGACCCTGACAAGGTGGGCTACTCCTGAGGACAGATCCATTGGAGATCCAAGATTGACCTTTGGCCTCCATGTGATTGTTTACACAAGGGCCTGTGTACCCCCACATATGCATGGACGAACGTACATGAGTTACAGATACAACTCAGAGACAGAACACTTGTCTAGTATGTATGAGGTCTTGGTCTTGCTGAGAGGGGGGAGGACTGTGGCTTGGTGGACAAGGTCATTCCAGGCCAGGTGCATGGGAGACTATTTTTTTTTTAAAAAAAGGGAAATCTTAAAAAGGGGAGGGGGGCTGGAGAGAAGGCTCAGTGGTTAAGAGCACTGACTGCTCTTCCAGAGGCCCTGAGTTCAATTCCCAGCAACCACATGGTGGCTCCCAACCATCTGTAATGGGATCCAATGCCCTCTTCTGGTGTATCTGAAAACAGGGACAGTGCACTCACATATATAAACTAAACAAATAAATCTAAAACAATAAGTAAATAAAAAGTGGAAGGATGGAGCTGAGCGTTCTAACTTCCTCACTGTCCAAGGGAAAAGCAGGGCAGAATGGCTGGTTGCCCAGGATAACCACTGGAGCTGAGCCTGTATCCTCTAGGCTTCTGGACCAGTATCCAGACCTTCCCAGTTCTCATCAGAAGTTTCTCTGCCAACCTCCTCATTTGTCCTAGGTCCCTGGGATGCAGGAGATTCTACTCATTGGCTTCTACCAGCCTGATGAGGCTCTCACCCAGTTCCTGGAAGCTGCACAGCAGGAGTTTAACCTTCCAGTCAGGTGTGTGTGTGTGTGTGTGTGTGTGTGTGTGTGTGTGTGTGCGCGTGTGTGTGTGTTATGTGTGTGTGTGTGTGTCTGAGTCTCAAAGTTCTTGGGAATGGATTGAGTCAGTAATATTCACCAGGGTTCACCCCATACCCAAGATACTTATTTGGGGCATCAGAATTACTTAATATGAGGTTTCCTTGCAGGCCTAGGCCAGAGGTACTCCTGACAAGGGTGGAGGTATCAGGGGAGGGTGTGTCGGGTACCCTGGCTCATGGTGTCTCACTGAGCTGGTTGGGGTTCCTGGGAACAGGTATCTGCAGGAGTTCACTCCCCTTGGCACAGGGGGTGGCCTCTACCATTTTCGGGACCAGATCCTGGCTGGCGCACCTGAGGCCTTCTTCGTGCTCAATGCTGATGTCTGTTCTGACTTCCCTCTGAGTGCCATGTTGGATGCTCACAGGCTCCAACGCCACCCTTTCCTACTCCTTGGCACCACGGTGAGAGGGCTGTAGAGAGGCAGAGACCACTCTGGGTCTTGGAGTAGGAATGGGAGGGAGGTGTGCTACTCCAACAGTTACAGAGGTGTCATTGGCAACCCTGAGCCCTTTGGTTGCTGGGAAGTCGGGGGAGGGAGGGCAGCTGTCAGCTCTCAACTCTGCTGAAGGCCTGTCAGTGTCAGAGCTGCGTGCCAGGTGCTAGGGGGGAAGGAAAGAAAGGGAGAGAAAACAGCCTTGGCCGCCCTGGAGGAGGCAGGTCACTGTCTTCGATATGTCTGTCTCTCAGGCGAACAGGACACAATCTCTCAACTACGGCTGCATCGTTGAGAATCCACAGACGCATGAGGTGAGAGTGGAATGGGGCTGGGTGCCTCTCTGTAAGTTCAACCCCATACCCTACACCTCTTAGGGGATGCTGAGAACACTTTTGGGAGGGGTCCATCCTGTCAAACAGATAGGACAGTTTGTGTGCCATTCCCCTAGCCCTCCCTAGTAAATCATCTTTAAGAGAGAATGACAGGGGGAAGGGGCGCCAGCTCGTTTCTGTAGGAGTGATGTTTTAATAAGTGTATGCACCAGGCACTACGGAACACAGAAGAGAGGCCCAGCAAGAGCCTGACATGAGGGGGGCAGGGCTTCCTTCAAGAAACAGGTAGAGATGAAGGAGACTGCAGGCAGAGAGAAGAGTTTGTGCAAAGGCAGGCAGGAAGTAGCATGGTGACCCATAATTATGGAGGTGGGAGCATAGTCACTGAGGCAAGAGGGACCTTGTCCCTGTTTGTGAAGATCCCTGCCCCTGAATCTCATGGACTTTGACACACAAACCATTTTACTTGTTCATAGTTTAATACATATAAAATCTATATGAAGCGGACACGTGTGCTTACATACATGCAGTTTTGTGGCAGGCACCAGCTAGACATGAAAAACAGAACCGCACAACACATTCCCTGTCTCTCAGGAAACCTGTCTAGCAGGGAAGACGGTCAAGAGCCAAACCTTGGCACAGTGGCCCGGGTGAGGCATGACCAGAGGTCAGGGGGTGTCAGGTCGGAAGAGCTAAGCGGAGTTGACAACGGAGTGCCAAATAACAGTGTCAACTGGGTTCCAGACAGAGGGTTGTCCATAGGAGGAGGCAGAGAAGGACATCCTAGTGGCCGGTTATTTCCCAGTTATTTCCTGGAATGCCCGTAGTTAGGGAGGGTGGAGCATGGGTAGCCCCCTGGGGATGTAAAGCCAGGTAGGGCCAAGGTGTGAGCTACCCCTTCAGGAGTTGCTCTTGGCAGCAGAGGAGCCTGGGGGTGACGTAGTGTGAGCCAGGGGTGGTGGTGGTGGTGGTGGTGGTGGTGGTGGTGGTGGTGGTGGTGGTGGTGGTGGTGATGATTGTGGTGGTGGTGGTGGTGGTGGTGGTGGTGATTGTGGTGGTGATTGTGGTGGTGGTGGTGGTGGTGGAGGTCTGCCCTCCACTATGAACTCTGCCTTCACTTCCCTAGGTCCTGCACTATGTGGAGAAACCCAGCACCTTTATCAGCGACATCATCAACTGTGGCATCTACCTTTTCTCCCCAGAAGCCCTGAAGCCTCTCCGGGATGTTTTCCAGCGTAATCAGCAGGATGGGCAACTGTGAGGCAGGCTCCATGACCCTGTGACCCAACCCCAAGCATCCCAGTCCCCGACCCGTGCCCCCTGCCAGGCTCTGCAGGCCCCATGTCACCCCGCTCCCTGTCTTTCTCCCTTCGCCCTTTCCCGAGTTCCCTTTTAACCTCATTCTGTCCCTCTTCCTTCCACACCCCAGCCCCTCCTCTGTCACCGCCTGCCCATTCCGCTTCTGGTCCATTTCTCTCCAGCCCTGGTTGTCCCAGAGACATCTTTGAGAACAGACGGCAACACACACTTGGGTGCACATGCGCTCAAGTGCAGACACGCACACGCACACACACTCTCGCTCAGGCTGCCTTGCTGGCTAATGTCAGGTTTGTCCCTCCCGAAGCCTGGAAGCCTGAAAGCTGGCCACTAGGTCTCCCCTCCCAACCCAGCTCCCATCTCACGCCTCGTTCATCTGCTGACAACATTTCTCACTCCACCATGTCTCTGCTTCTCTCCATCTCTCCTGCCCTCTCTATCTCTGTTTCCGCTGAGCTGGCATCTGTACCATCTCTTTCCCCCCCCCTCTCTGTGACTGTCTCTGCCCTCACCAGCTGCCTTGCTCTGGGGTGAGTTTGGGTTTTTTTGTTTTTTTTGTTTGTTTGTTTGTTTGTTTTTTTGTGCCATCCAGTGAGGGGGGAATCTAGATGGGTGAATAGGGGGAGGGTGGGCATAAGCAGGGACGGGAGGAGTGGGGTCTAGGCCTGGGGCTTCCCAGTGAAAGCAGTAGTCAAGGGTAGTACAAGAAGTGCCTAGGATTTGAATAGACCTTGGTAAAAGAGCCAAGCTAGAGGAGGGCTTGGAGAGTGGCAAAAGCCCCTTCAATTCCTTCCTGGAGAGACTCCATATTTGGACTCACCTAGGGAACTGATATCTACCTCTTTCCTGGCCAGGGAGGAATCTCCAGGCTCCTGGCCTGGTGCAGGGACCATCCGACTAGAGCAGGATGTGTTCTCAGCCCTGGCTGGGCAGGGCCAAATCTATGTGCACCTCACCGACGGCATCTGGAGCCAGATCAAGTCGGCAGGGTATGTGGGGCTGGAGAAGAGCCTGTGCCACAGATCTTGAGACTCTTAAGAGCGTGGCACTGGGGTGGTGGGCACAGGCCCTTGTGGACCCTGAGTGCCCCTCCCTGCTTTGGTCCCTAGCTCGGCCCTTTATGCTTCCCGCCTGTATCTGGGGCGATACCAGATCACCCACCCAGAACGGCTAGCCAGACACACTGCAGGGGGCCCACGAATCAGAGGTACCCACCCCACCCCATTATTCCCTTCACTCCCCACATCCTTGGGCCTACACTGTTCACCTCAGGTGGAAATGAAGGCTCAGTCTCCTCCCCTCCCTATCCAGATGTGTTTTGGGGTACCTGACCCCAGGTTGTTTCTTCTGCTTCCAGGAAATGTTTACATCCATCCAACTGCTAAAGTGGCCCCATCAGCTGTGGTAAGCTGTGGCCCCAACTTCAGGGAGAGGCTGTTGGGATCCGTGGGGATACCTAGGGACTAAACTCAGGTGCTGGCCTGTCTCCCCCACCTGCTCTGGAATACCTCTTGTGTCCCCAAGTCCCTCCATTCTCAGAGTATGATGGTCTTCTCCACAGCTGGGCCCCAATGTCTCCATTGGGAAGGGGGTGACCATAGGCGAGGGTGTGCGTCTGCGGGAGAGTATTGTCCTCCATGGAGCCACACTGCAGGTAGGAACCAGGCACACAGGAGTGTGTGGTACCCAAGAGGCTGAAGAGGGCGGGGGCGGGGGGGGGGGGATTCAGGTATGCCTTCCAGAGCAAGAGGGGTAAGCCCACCCCCAGGCTCTGAGTGTCCCTTCCATACCTTCTCGTGCAGCCTCCTACCCCACTCACCTTGAGCCATTCTATTTGGCAGGAACACACCTGTGTCCTTCACAGCATTGTGGGCTGGGGGAGCACTGTGGGGCGCTGGGCCCGCGTAGAGGGGACTCCCAATGACCCCAATCCCAATGACCCCCGCGCCCGCATGGACAGCGAGAGCCTCTTCAAAGATGGAAAGCTACTTCCTGCCATCACCATCCTGGGTATGGTTTGTTGGAGGGTAAGGGGTAAGGGTAGAGGAGCTCCACAGGTGATGGCTGGAGTCCGCAGGGAACCTTAATTCTTGTTATGTATTGTGCATGTCTGTGCTTGAGTGTGTGTGTGTGTGTGTGTGTGTGTGTGTGTTCCTTAAGCAAATATTTACCAAAATCCTGCCATGTACCCAGCCTGAGTGAAATCACTGGGGTTGGAGGCCTGGCCTGGAGTACTGACAGGCAGAGCCAAGCCATGGCCCCAGCTCTCTTGTGACCTGTTCCTGGCGCCCTCCTCCATGCTTCAGGCTGCCGAGTACGGATCCCCGCTGAGGTGCTTATCTTGAACTCGATTGTTCTACCACATAAGGAGCTGAGTCGAAGCTTCACCAACCAAATCATTCTGTGAGGTGCTGCCCAAGGACTCCACCCACTCTCCTGTGGGATGCCGCCTGCCTGACCAGCTCTGTCCAGAAAGGACCTGAGGAAGCCACCTCATAGGGAGCCATGTGTGTGGCTGGGGACACCTGGCCTCCCTCCCCACCCCCAAATAAACCCCTGTGAACCTTGGAGCCAGCTTGGACTCCGCTTGTGCCTGGGCTGGGGGTGGAGGTACAAGAGGGGCAGCTGAGTCAGGCCCCCCCACATTAGCATTTAAATTGGAGTCGTCGCTGCTGGCTCATGAATAATGAATTCGGAGTCTTGGTAAATCTCCCCCTCCCACTTCCTCAGCCTTCTGCACTAGCTGTTTTAGAGGAAGGCCCTCCAGGCTCCCTGGCCTGCTGGCCCCCACGACCTTCACCCTGCTTGCTTGCCTGCCTCCCTGGGCCTGGCTTTCCAGAATGCTGAAAGCTGAAGGATTTCAGTGGGCACACTTGCTGGGAGGCTTGGACCCAGGCTGAACACCCAGCAGCCTGCTCTCCTCAGCTCCACGCCAAGACCCAGCCCTGGCCTGTTTAACGCTTTGCCAGCTCCATCTGCTCCCAGGCTGGCTTTGGGGAGTTGGGGGTTTTGGCCCTACCCAGGGGTCTTCCAGAATCCGTCTCCCTCCCCTGTCAGAGGTCTGATTTAGAATAGGCCCCTTTACCTCCTGGCAGTCTGATACCTGGCGGGTCCTAGCCCTGCTCTCCACATCTCCATGTTTGCCCATGACCCGAGTGTGCCCCTCTTGGCACCCCCCTTTCCACAGCTGTGGGTGCTGAGTTTAGTTGCCAGATGAGCTGGTAATGATCGTAATCTGCTAATTGAGAGGAATCTAATTACCCGAAGAGAATAGGGGGGCAGGGTTTGGGTGGGAGGCAGGAGGGGGTCCTGGCAGCCGGCTTGGGTGGCAGGCAGCAGGGTGTCAGGACCTTATTGTCAACACCAGGGGCTGGGACAGAGCTCAGGATTTCATAGTTTCCTAGGCAGGCAGTTAAAAAGAAATATGGGAACTGGACCAAGGCTGACCTGGGGACTGCCCTAGAGATGACCTCCCATGTCACGAGGGCTGGATGGCCCATGGGAGGTGGCCCAAGGTCTTAGCAATTCTAACCTGTAACCTCCATAGCCTCTTTCTCTAGTTTCTTCCCAGACTGCCTCCAACCCAGACAACTGTCATGTCTGCAACCATCAGCAGAGTTGCAGACCCATTCAGCCTGGGGTCAGCTCCCTAAGGAAGGGGCCAGGAGAGGGTTGGACCACAAGGCCAGGCTATGGGTCCCTTTCCTCTCCTCCCCCTACCCTGACCCTTCTGTTCCAAGTGGTTGGCAGAGGCCATGGCAGCTCCATCATAAATATGATAATTTAATTATTTTCTCAGCAAAACACCGTGAAATCCAATAAGTCTGTGTCAGGCCCTGGCCCCCCGGACCCCCCTCCTAGACCCAGTGGGGGTGGAGACGTGATGGCAAGAGGCTCTGGAAGGGGAGAGGGTCAGTGTTTGAAGGTGGTGTGGAGTAGGGAAGCTGAAACATTCAACACATTGCCCAGGCTGGGGGGGGGGGGTCACAGGTGCAAAGTGTCTTAAGGGTGAGGGGGTGACACCCTCAGTCCTTCCGAGCACTCCTCTGCATTGGGAGAAGCCAAAGCCCCAACTGTCTAAGGGGGCAGCTCACAGCCCAAGATGTGGGAGCACCCTGTCTGGAGAGGGGTAGCAGGGAGTCCCCTTATCTGCTCCTTTGGGGACCTGCACCCAACCTTCATTAGCCTCATAGAGGTGTAGGGTATAGGAGGGTGCTGGTTCAGGGGTGGGTTTGAGAAGAGAGAAATCAGAAGCAACTAGGGTGGGAAGTGGGGGGGGTGAGCAGGGGGAGGGATGCGGGGGAGGGGTGCGCTCCTGCCATTAGTGCTTTTTTTCCTGGTTTCCATAAAAAGATTATTCTGTGAAATCAGTGAAGGGGAGCGAGCTGGGGGCCAGGGAGGGGGGGTGGGTCCCTGGCATCAAGCTGGATGGGGTGACAGGGAAGGAGAGCTGAGGACAGGGACTGAGTATGGAGAGAAATTTGGATGGGCTTCAGGAGCAAGCAAGATAGAGACAGAGAGCCAAGAACACTGGCTAGGGTTGGGGGGACTGGTCAGAGTGGGGCTGAGGGAGTCGGTGCTCCCTCTCACTTCCGTCCTGTTGGGGCTGCCCAGGTCCCAATCCTACCTCTATCAGAGCCCCTCCCCCTGGCACTTAGCAGCTATTATGGGGGAGCAGATTGCAGCCTCCTCCCCCTCTCTGGGAAGCAGGCACAGCTGGGGCCCGCCACATCTGCCGCATCAGCACGGAACACAGCTGGGTGTGCCCAGAGCCATACTCCCCAAAACAAAAAGGGGGTGGGAACCAAGGAGAGCCCAGACCCCTGAGATAGACACACTGACACCTCTGCCAACAGACACTCCTCAAAGGGAAGCAACACCCACCAACACACGCTCCCTGTGTGCAGAGACTGAGAACTGGCAAACACGCAATTACCCGGCCCCGCCTGCCACCTCCGCTCCCCTCCCGCACCCCCCTCTCTTTCCTTTTCTTCCCACTAAGGCTGCCTTCTGTCACCAAGCCATCTCTGAACTATCCTAGGCTAGGTTTAGGGGAGCAAGGGGTTTCATTGGCACCAAGAACACCTTTCTAGTAGGTCAAGGGATGGTAAGGGATGCCTTGGGAACCCATCCCGGGTAGCAACTTACTCCTTTTCCAAGATTGTACCCCTCCCCGTAAGGAGGCCTACCCTAGTCAGGTGAGGGTCTATGCCAGTGGACCTATTCCTGTGACTCTCGTGTTCCACTGGCCACCGCAAGGCGGCGCTGTGTGCCCTCAGTAGCTCCAAATCCGTTCTGAGCGGCTCCAGGGGCCAGCCTCTGCCAACCCTATTATCTGGCAGTCCTCTACCCTCTCCGGTTCATCGCTTGGCTTAGCTTTGCCACCCCAGGCATGTGTAGGGTGTAGAAACGTTCATGACCGGAAAGTCCTCCTTCCCAGAACGGATGATCAAGAGTTTTCTTCTTTCTCCTCTCCTAGTTAATAGCCCCTGATTAAACCTGCCTCCTCAAAGATCTCCTTTCCCTGCTCATCTCTGTGGCCGGTGTCTTGCCCTCAACCCTCTCCTCCCTGCCCCCTCCCATCATCCCACTCGGCACCACCCCCCCATGCCCCTCGGAGCTTTAATCCCTCCTGCTGCCGTGCTGCCTTATCTGCTCCCAGCAGCTTTCGCTGCAGCAAAGCCCTCTCCCCCTCCTTCCCTGGATCTTCTCTCCCTCCTTCCTGTTCTCTCTGCTCTCCGACCAGCGCCACCTCCTGCCTAGCCTCTCTGTCACTCAGACCCCCATCTCGGGGCTCCCTGTCTGACACCAGATTAGTGCCTAAAGGCCCTTTGCCCTGTCTCTAGCGTCTGCTCAGGGTCTGTGGGCTGCCTACCTACTCCCACCCTCCCTCTTCTACCTCAGCCCTCTCCACTGACCCCTTAAACTTCGTCCGTTTCCAGCCAGTCAGGATGTGTATCTTTCTTCTTCCGCCCTCCCCTTCCACGTCCCCTCCCTAGTTCCTCCAGGATTTCCCTAAGCTTCAATCCCACCCTCTCCATTCCTGGTGACCGATGACCTCCGCTTGAGAATACCCAAGTAGGGATAGATTGTGTGAGCGCAAGGCAGAGGAGCGGATGCTTCCCAGGGATAGCCCAGGGAGGGCCCTGTGGGGGTGCAGAGTACTGGTGACAGTGGGGGCAGGGCCTGGCGATGGGACGCTAACCCTCTTCAGTTGCCTCAGATCACGTCCGGTCCTTCCCATCCCCCTTCGCCGGGACTCTCATTAACCGCTTCTCCTGCCTCGTCCGTGGCATAAATAACCCAGATAAATCAGCCGCCGTCCGCCCCCCGCCCCTCGGCCCCCGCACAGCCCGTTTGTCACTGCTGCTCGCTCGCCAGCCAGGCCTGGCCAGGCACTCACCCCCCCCATCCTTGTCCCTCCCTGCCTACATGTGTCCCACACTGGCTTCCCACCCCCTGGTCAGCACCAGGTCCTGGTTTCTGAGCTGCGGCGGGTGTCAAGGAGGTGTCCCTTGGGATCTGGAGGCTGGGGACTCGATCTATAGAATGCTCCTTAGGAGTTCAAAGGTTGTGTAGTTTATGAAGCTAGCCAGCCAGCCAGGGGAGTCAGGAGCCCTCAAACGACAGGAAAGAACAGAAAAGGCTTCCTTTGGGGGAGTCCCTGGACTGTTAAGAGGTTCCCTGGGAAACCCTTCAGGTTCTGTACCGGAGTCTCGGGTCTCCCTTTGGAGAGACATTTTGCTCATGTAAAACTTCCAAGTTTCTTCCCAATATCTCTGACTAATCCATCCTGACCTCCCTGTTGTCTCCACCCTTTTCCCGGGCTTGCCTAACCGGATGCACTCTGACCTTTGCCTCCCTCTCTCGCTAACCTGCTCTTTCTCAGTTTCAGGAAGCTTATTTCGAATCTCAGGGCGGGGAGAACTGGGCGGTGAACACATCTGAGAAATGGGGATAACTGGAGGGCAGAGGAGCCGGAGTGGGGCCCACATTCTGCCGGGACCGTAGCCCCTCCCCACACTCCAAACTCCGGGGTCGCTGGCAGCCCCTCCTACTAGCTCACAGCTAGCTCAGGTCCTAGCCAGCTCCCCTCGGCCCTGCTTCCCCACCCCACTCCCGCCCCCGAGGGGGCAGCTGGTCCCTAGGGAATGGGTGAGAGAAACAGGGAAAGGCTGAGGGAGCTTGGGCGCAGGGATGGGGGTGGGGGTGGGGAAGAAACTGGGCCGGGCCCCAGGGACCAGCTGGGCAATGAGCCGGGGAAGCAGCCGGGAGGCTAAATGAGGGAGATTATCACCCAACTGCAGCCGGGCAGAGAAGGAGGCAGGCAGGGAAGCAGGGAGAAGGGGGGGAGAGGGGACAGGACCAGAGGCAAAGGGGGTATGGAGGAATAGAAAGGGGGCCAGAAGGGGCTGCGGGTGGGGAGAGTGAGTGGAAACCGCCAAGAGATGGGATGGGAGGACGGGGGTCCCCACTGAGCATGACCTGATTCCAGGAGGTCTGGGAGACTGGATCGTAGGGACTTGCGGACAATTAGAGACAGCTGGCCACCGGGCAATGGTGAGAGTCTGCGTGTAACAAACTGCGGCTTCATTCCAATGCCCTGGAGTTCCCCTACAGACCCCACCCCAACCCCCCGGCATGGAGTTACCACCCAACGTCTTCCCTTTTAGAGGTGGAAGAGTCCCTGCCGATCAGAAGCGGGGGAGGGTGTCATGATGGAGGTCAGCTTACGGTGGAGACAGCTTGACCCTGAGAGCTCAGCAGATAGCAAGGAATTCAGACAGGATATCAGGGGAGTGGTGAGGGCTGGGGGGAGACTTGGGGGCAGCTCCCACTTTCTTGGCAGAGCCCCAAACTGAAGTAACCTTAAAAAAGCAATTAAATCACCTTTAAAAAAAAAACCCCAGTAAAGAAAAATCGATATTGGGAGAAAGGGGAAGAAAGAAAAGGAGGGATATGTGGTGCAGGGGGGTGGGGATGGGGGGGGACTTTGGAAAGGTCTGGAAGTCGACCAGTGGGGGAAGAGTAGGGGAGACTACTGCCAGGGTACGGGGTAGAGAGGGAGCTAGCTGTGTGTGGTCACCTGGATTGTTCCATAGGAACTCAGCGCCTGCTTCCAGTACCAACTGTACTTCTGCTGTGTCCCAGCCAAAAGCAGCACTTGAACCTGTCCCCAGGGGTCTTCCCAGCTTTGGGAACCTGCTGACCTAAGACTCTCGGGAAGGAAGCTTGTGGGGAAACCCAGCTGTGGGACCCTGGGAAGCCACTTTGCTGAAAGGCTGGGAGCATCTAGTCAGAGCACCATGCATGGCTAGGACCAGGTGTGCAGGGGGATTACACACTGGGGTACCCCTCACCAGGGGCCCGACCTGGTATTGCAGCCAGGGCAGGCTGAGCAGCAACCTGAACCCTCAAGGGAAGCTGCGCTTGTGACTCTCCCTCGGGGGCCAGCCTGAGACTGCAGGGCCAGGCTGACGCAGGGGAGGGGTGGCCGTTGGACAGCGCGTGGACCTCGGGCTCTAATCCTCAGCAGCTGCCGTTTCCCTCAGATCGATTCCCTTCTCGCTTTTTTTTTTCAGCTGCTGGTTCCATGGCTTGGATCGATGGAGCTGCCTCCCCCTCCCCTCTGAGCTTCCTCTCCCTGCTGCTCATTAGCGCCCCGATTAATCAGCCCCCCTTTCCTCCAGGACAAGTACTTCCTCTCCCCTATGAGGACTCACACTTTTACACACCTCCCAGGGGGCACAAGTGGACCATTCTGGCTACCCCCAAGCGGGAGGTACCAACATACCCCCTCCTGGTGAGCCAAGAGGGGTTTCCACTTCCTCTTGTGATGGTAGCCCGTGTGTCTGATTTCCTCTCCAAGATAGCAGCCTGCAAGGCAACCCTGCCTAGCTATGCCAGAGGATAGGACATTCTGGGCACTAATTTCCTTAGCATAGTATTTCTATTGAAGCCCCCACTCATCTTCTCACTGGCTCTAATACCTCCCCTGGGTTCTTCATTTCCCTCTCTCCTGCCTCTGAGCTCTTTGCTCCCTGGTCTGGCTCATCCAGCCCTCTCCCTCGGTTTCCCCAAGCCTGGTCATAACAAGGGATTGGGAGACTAAAGGACTAGTAAAGTGGCTACAGATGAGCAAGCCAGCCAGCATGGACTCTGCTTCAGTCACAAGAATAACTGAACCTGGGATTGGGGGCAAAGTCAGAGAAAGGGAAGCAGCATCCCTCCTGGAGGGGGTAGGGTGTGGTGGATGTTGAATCAGCAGTCCCCTAGGGAAGGGGAATCTGAGTGAAGCCACAGTTGTCCCTTCCTCTCTCTTGCCTGCCTTCCCTTTCCTTCCCCTCCCTCATTCAAACAAGTGGCTCTCACAAGGAGTTGCTGGAAGCCGCTGTGAGTAGGGCAGTGAGATCCGCTTAAGGCTGGAGTCAGGAGTCAAGGTAGCTAGGAGGTGGGGTTGATTGACCCTTGAGGGGGTGTGGCCCAGAAAAAGTGGCAAGGAATGGTCTGAGGACTCTGAGCATAGCACCATTCCCTGGTTGGCCCGAGACTAGGCTCTCCGTGGCCCCCACACCATTCTAAGGTACAGCGAGAGAGTTTCACAAGCACCCCGGTCCTGGAATCTCCATTCTGGGCTGGGGTAGGGTGGGGCTTTTCCCTCCCTGCCCTGGCTCCTGCCTCCGTGCCAGTGCCCGACGGTGAAACGCTGTTGACATGTCCTGAATTATTAAGCACGGGGTGGGCTCCGGAGCACATGCTGAGCGGAGCGGCTGGGGCTGCGCGGCGTGGCGGAGCAGCGCTTGCTCCCTCGCTCACTCGCTTGCTCGCAGGGACACACGCAGGGGCTGACAGCTGTGCGGGTGCTGATAAGGGAAGCCACAAGGAGACGATCGAGGAGAGAGACAAGCGGCAGCAGAGGCAGCAGCGACAGAGGCAGCGCCGGGGCTGCGGAGCTGCTGGGAGTGGGAGTGACGCCCCCACCTCGGGCCCCCACCCTGTCCCCATCCTCCTCCTGGTTGCCCTGAGTTTAGAAGAGCAGCCGCTGCCACCACCACCACTCCGGAGGGCACCAGGGCTGCTGTCCAGGGAAGGACAGTAGCAGTGAGGCTCTGGCCAGTCCCAGCAGCCGGGGACAGATGCCGATCGAGATTGTGTGCAAAATCAAATTTGCTGAGGAGGATGCAAAACCCAAGGAGAAGGAGGCAGGGGATGAGCAGAGCCTCCTGGGGGCTGCTCAGGGGCCAGCAGCCCCTCGGGACCTGGCTACCTTTGCCAGCACCAGTACTCTACATGGGCTGGGCCGGGCCTGTGGCCCAGGCCCCCATGGACTGCGCAGAACCCTGTGGGTACTGGCCCTACTCACCTCACTGGCTGCCTTCCTGTACCAGGCAGCCAGCCTGGCCAGGGGCTACCTGACCCGGCCTCACCTGGTAGCCATGGACCCTGCTGCCCCAGCCCCAGTGGCGGGCTTTCCGGCTGTCACCCTCTGCAACATCAACCGCTTCCGGCATTCGGCACTCAGCGATGCTGATATCTTCCACCTGGCCAATCTGACAGGGCTGCCCCCCAAAGACCGGGATGGGCACCGTGCAGCTGGCCTTCGCTACCCAGAGCCTGACATGGTAGACATCCTCAACCGCACTGGCCACCAGCTTGCTGACATGCTCAAGAGCTGCAACTTCAGTGGGCACCACTGCTCCGCCAGCAACTTCTCTGTGGTGAGTTCTACCAGCTGGGTCACCTAAACCTGGGGTGGCCAGAAGTTAATGTGGAGGTGGAGGGTGGTACGTGAGGGCATCCTCAACAGGGCTTCCCTTCCTTCTACCACCAGAGGCAGGCCTCGTGTCTCCCTCAGCTGGTGTTTCCCTCTGGTTCCTCTGCCCAGGAGCAGTGGATGCTCGGAAGGGCTTACCCCGGTGGCACAGCTCCCCCTCCTCTTCTATGCTGCTGCTGCTGCTGCTGCTGCTGCTGCTGTGTTCGAGGTTCAGGGGCCAGGGGTGGATGGACTCAGGGCCCTGGAGCTGGTCTTCATCCCAAGGCCAGACAGACTGAGCCCCACTTTGTTCTTCTCGTTTTCTTTGGGGGGCTACTGGATTCTTCTTCCCACCAAACTGATGTGACAGGGAGAGGGTTGCTAGAGGGGAGAGGTGTCCCTCTCTAAGGAAGGACTCAGGGCTGCCTTCTGGGGAGCTGGCCCAGACAGCCAGCTGGATGAAGATGATCTTCGTGTATCCTGGATGCCAGTCTCTCGTTTCTGTGCCTTTCACACACACACACAGCCCTTCACAGCTGTTCTCACACACCCCTCTTTCATGCTCCCCCCTCGTCGATCGGTCCTGCTTGCCAGTGCCCCCACCCCCTCCGGTTCCCCTGTCCCTGCTGCTCCCTTGCCTGGCTCTGGCTCTCACACTGGGAATCACTCATTCCCTCTATGTGCATAACTCATCCTCAGAGCTGGCACACGAACACACACGCACACACACTCTACTGCTCAGGGACATGGTTTCCCTGCCATGCCGGCTCAGTGTCCCTGTCACTACACTCATATGCACACCTGCACACCCACACACCCAGAGAGATACTCATTGCCTGCTTGTACCACAGCTCATTGCTGCCAAGAATGGGGTCGTGCTGGGGTTGGCATCCCAGCTCCTGAGACCAACGTACCCCAACTTCTGTCCACCATCCTCCAGGCAGAGACAACTAGCACCATTACCCCCATGTATGTAAACACAAATACATGTACCCTCACGAGAAGTGGAGAGTCAGTTCTGCCTGCTCCCCTTGCACACCTCCTGCCATCAGGTGTATGAGCGTGGGGGATGTGTCTTGGATGCTGTCAGGTCTATCAGAGTTCCTTTCACACACACTCACAAGCTATTACTCACAGTGTGCTTGAGTCTGTCCCCAGTCCCCAGTTGACGCCTATCTTTGTGTGTGTGTGTGTGTGTGTGTGTGTGTGTGTGTGTGGTCTCATCCTTGTGGCATATGAGTAAATGTATAGTGGCACCCACCGAGGGGCCCACTCACCCCCATCTGCCAGCAGCAAGGGGCTCGTTCCTTCCTGAGAGCCTGGCTCTTCACTCACAAGCTCTCCCTCTGTCCCTGCCTCAGTGTTACCAGGACACATGCCTCAACCAGGTTCCTGGCCCCGCCACGGCTGCAGTCGAGGGCCTCTTGCTTTGGGTTGTGTGGGTGGGTTTGGTGGGAGGAATTAGCATGAAGAGAGGGGCAGGAGGGAGGAGATTGTACCAGGAGTGGAATTAGGGAAGAGCAGTCTGTTGTCTAGCTACACACTCTGTCTTCTAGGAAAATATAACATTGCTCTCCAAGATCAGAGCTAAGAGGGAAGTGGTGTGCGAAGTGAGTGTGGCCTTTGGGATCTGTGGGACTCCTGCCTTGCAGCTTCACCCCTCTGTGGTGGGGGTGGGGAGGAACTCAGTCTCAGCAGGTGCTGCTGGGGCAGAAATCAATGGGGTCTTTGTCTCCCTGAGTTTGCTGCGTCCTAGCTCCAGTTGGGGTGGGCAGGAGAGGGGAAGGACAACGATGACACACATCAATGGAGGAGAGATGGAGAGCACTTAGGGAGTGAAGGGAAGGTGACCAAGGGTTTCTGTTAGGATAAGAGGTGTCCAGAGAATACAGGGGCAAGGATTCCCTTGACCGAAGCTTGACTTAAGTTCTTGGAATCCTGGGGATGGATGGGGGAGAGGAAGCACAGGAAGAGCTTTCTCTAGATTCCCTGGGGGATGGAAAGGGGGTGAGAGAGGGAGAGGTAGAGGGGGGGGGAGAGAGAGAGGGAGAAAGAGAGAGAGAGAGAGAGGGAGAAAGAGAGAGAGAGAGAGAGAGAGAGAGAGAGAGAGAGAGAGAGAGAGAAAGTTGGTAGATCTGTACTGGTGGATCTGTTTCAGGGACATCAGTGCAAGTGGGACCAAACAAGCACTGGGGACAGAATTCCCCTTTTGAGGTTCCCATCCCCCCATGCCCATCCGAGCCTGGACTCGTAGCCTCCTGCTCACACCATGTCCCCCACCTGCTGCATATAATCCCTCCTGGACCCAGAGTACTCAGTTGAGTCTGAGACAGTTAGGAGCTGGCCCATGGTATTGGAGAAGATTGGATGTGTTTCCTAGGTGAGACTAGCAGCCTCCGGTGAGGACATGAAGTCGGTGATTCAGCCCTGTGGTGAGGATGTCGGGGTACATGATAGGGATTTGAAGGGTTTGGGTGAGGAGCTGAAAATGTGAGCTGGTTGAGGTGGCACCTGCCAGGGACTGGGCGGTGAAATGGCCAGAGACGGTGACAGACAGGCTTCAGTGAGGGACTGTTATGTGTTTTCTGTTGCCTTCTCTGTTTCCTCCTTCCCACTCCCCACTCTGCTGTGACCTTTCCTCCGGAATCCAAGTTAATAAATGTCACATTTTCCAGCCTATTTTTACTCTGGGTAATGTGCCCTCCCCCAGTCCCCTAAGCTGCTGCTCTTGCTTCTGGTGCCACTGAGATCGTGCTCACCCCCACGCTCCCAAATATCCCTTCATGTACTCCTAGTCAGGCACTCAAAATGCTGGTCTGTGGCGTGCACACGATGCACACTGGGCTCCTTGCTAGGACCTGTGGGGGAGGGGAAGCCCTAGTCCTCAACCCCTGTCCTCAAGATGCCTTCAGTCACATGGCAGAACAGGACAGGGATCCTCAAAAGCCTAAGCAACCATTCAAGAGTTAATCAGCCATGCAAGCGATGTCATAAGGTGCCAGGATTAATTGCCAGATGAGGTGCATGATGGTAAGAGCCTGAGTTCAGAGAGAGAGGCCACTCTGGGCTAAAAGAGGGCTGGGGAGGCTTAAAGGATGAGGCAGCCAGAGTGAGGTTTCGAGAGGAGAGAAAGAGAGGCAGGGGTTCTGAAGGCGCCACTGTCCTCCATGCATGCCCCCTCCACCCATCCCCTCAGCTCTTCTCTTCTCTCTTCCAGTCAGCTCACAGCCCTCTCCCACTTGTACTTCAGACTTTCCCCATCACCCCGTCACCCTGACACGGTAGAGGGCTCTCCCTTCCTCTTTGTTTCCACTATCCCCCAACTGTGTGCCCAGCCCCAGGTCCCCACCCACCCATCCTGGCTTAGTCTGTCAGCTTGGTAGGAGGCAGTAGCTCTCTCCCTAGCCTTCATGCTTGCTCTGTACAAATGCAAAGGTGGCAGCTCTAAAAGCCAAGCATCTCCGCTCCACGGGGGACAGGACGCTATGTGTGAGTTCTGAAGCTGTCTGACCGCATGGACTTGTACCTCAGTTCTATTCCCTCATGTGGCCTCAAGGAAACCAAAATGCTTTTGCGAGCATCCATTTGTGTATTTATTACATTGTCTCTGGGGT
The DNA here is from genome assembly GCF_021556685.1 of Rattus norvegicus. Classification (NCBI taxonomy): domain Eukaryota; kingdom Metazoa; phylum Chordata; class Mammalia; order Rodentia; family Muridae; genus Rattus; species Rattus norvegicus. The sequence goes on from NC_141542.1 coordinate 92,083,382, forward strand.
GCTTTTGAGAGGAAGATGGCTGAAAAGAGTTTAGTACGCTGCCTGGCACGCACACAGTGTGCACTCTGCGAGTGCCAGTTGTCACAAACACCACTGGGGCAGCTTCTGGCCATCTCTTAATCTCACTGTTCTCAGTATCACTTGATGGTTTCTGACCCCTGCTCTGGAGCAACGCTGCTCTCCATCCTCTGGGTCTTCCCTCAGACCTTCGCTGTCCACTGTGTGGTTATAGCCTTCCCAAGCAAGCATGCACGTGTGTATACGTGTATACACTCTATGGGTCAGTGTTAGATGACAAACCTGTAAAGATAGAGACATCCTATGTCTGTATTTTTCAACAAGGTAGTCACTAGCCACGCATGGCTGTTGAGCAACTGAAATGCGATGTGGCGTGTGCAACTAGTGTGTGTTTTCGTGGACAGCATACCAGTGACTAAGGTTCAGGTTGTCTGGCTGAATCAGGGCTGGAATTACTGATGAGACTACATGGTGATGTTTTGTAGGGTGTGACAAAGTCGAGCTGAGGTCCCGGGTTAAGCTGAGCATGGCTGGAGGCTTTGGGGTGTCTGAACGCATCGTGTGGATGCAGATACTACTTTTCCCAGAGGCAGGCATGACCTTGCTCTCTTCTCTTCTGTGCCCCTGCCTGAAAATTGAAGCAGGAAGGAGGAGGGCCTCCCTTAGGAGGTGGGGGCAGGTCTCAGCTCCTCAATGCAGCCCCCCCATTAAAGCATACAGACAGCCCCTAGAAGGGCAGGAGGCCAAGGCTCCATGGCCTCTTCACTCTCCATTCCCCCTTGGCTCACAGGCTTCCCTCCCCCTCCCAATCCTCCTTCCCCACACGCTGGTGACTGCCGTGACTATTAATCACTAGCCCTGTTCTCTTCCTCTCTACTAATCAGGCACAATTAGACAAGGCCTCTTCCAGCTGGGCAGTCCCCCCCTGCCCTCCTCCTCCCTTCACAGCCCTCCCCATCCGATACCCAGGACAACTCTGAGGCAATGAGGACTTCATGTAAGCCCTGTGCTACTCTGGCTGCCCTGATGCCCAGTTTGAGGCTTTTCAGCAATCTCCTCTTTCTATTTTGCCTCCTCCTTGTCCCTGGTCTTGCCTAGTGTTATAGTTCTGTCAATATTGGTGGGCTCAATTTCTAACCCAGTGCCATTGTCTATCGAAGGGGTAATTCCATGCTCACTTCCCAACTCCAGACCTTTCCTATAATCCTTGGTTCTGGGGGGAGGGTCATGGAGGGCATTTCTGATGTTTGCCGGGCCTCTTACCTTCCAGATGAACTTTATTAATTTTGCCGGAACCCCCCAGGCAGTCCTCTGTCCCTGTGGTCCCATTGTGTCCTGAGGTGTGACCCTTGTGCACATTTAGTGAACATCTGGATGAAGGCTGCTCCTGCCTTGAGGAACTAGGAGGGAAAAGTGAATGATCATATATGGCGAAGGGTGGAGCCTCAGCCTCATTTCCAACTAACTGTTGCCCATGTGAGGATGTCGGTAGCCTTCCAAGGTGTCAAAAGAAGCTCCAAATCTAGTTCATTTCAATAAAAAAAGTTCCCCAATTTTAACAATCCTGTAGACTTCCTACTGCTCAGATTGCAGAACCCAGGTGTGTAAAGCACACCTCTTACTTTGTACTGGCTGCTGTTCCTCGAGTCCTCCTGGAGGGGGCGCTCTCAGCCTGGCCGCATTGGCAGTGAAGATGGTGGATCAGATTAAGGAAGTGTGCCTGAAGGGAAGAGCAGGGACAATCGTCACAGAGGGCTGGTCCTCAAGGGCAGTGGGGAGGGTCGTGAGAGACATGCCCCACCCGGCCCCACTCGAGAAGCCCTGTAGCCTCTTCATTAATCAGGAATCAGCCCCGAGCTGGGCTCATTATCAACCTAGCTTCGCGCACTGCTGGAAGATGCTGATTAGCATCTGAAGAAATGGCCCCCATACTGTACCTCTCCTGGCCTCCTTCGTGAACCCCCATCCCTGTCCTTGGGCTTCCAGGAGAAACCTGCCCCCTCTTGTGGTGGAGAGCAGGGCTGCTGATCCAGGTCTGAATTGAGGGGCAGAAAGGATCAAACCCGGAGGCGAAAGGGTCCTATAGATCTCAAAAAAGTCCAGTCTCTAGGCTACTGGACCCAACCCTGGACAGGGAGAGGAGTAAGTGGGGATGGAGGCTAAGGGTGGTCCATCCCCTTGGTGGAGGAGAAAAGACAGCAACCTCAGGTTGGGGAGATAAGAGCTTTCCCAATCCCCACCACCTTCCAGGCTCTCCCGTATCCACCTCCTTTAAGCATCTGGGTCAAGGAGGTGGGACAACCAGCTCCATGGGCAGTGGGGAAAAGCCCTCACCTACCAGAATTGTTGTGCATTTTGTTGTCGTTATTTTTGGGTTTGGTGGGCTGTGACAGAGGCTTAGGGATCTTCAGAGCACCCCCACCCCACCTTACCCCACCCCCCCTGTGCTGCGGGAGTAGGTAGGAAGACTGAGTCTCAGACTGAGAACAGCAAAGTTCCAATGCTGTGTGTGTGTCTTCCAGAAAGGGCAGCGATGCCTGCATTTCTTCCCTGGGCTCCCAAGCAGGGGGTAGCAGGGTAGAATATCCAGCCCACCCCCCTGAATGTTCACAGTGCCCTTGGGACACGGCTTGGGGCTGGGGTTGGGGGAGCAGTTCCAGAGAGATAGGCATAGGCTGCGGCAGGCGAGGCAGCAGCGAGAGTTCAGAGAGGAGCCACGGGATGATTAAGGGGAAATGGAGGATTGATTTAGGAGGAAAGATTAAAGGAGCTAAATCCGTGGCGCTTGGCTCAGCGGTGACTAAGCGTGGACAGGATAATAGCTTACAAATGTGTGAAAGGTGTAAATACCAAGTGGGGGCGGGGGAGGCAGCTTGGTTGGCTAGGGGAGTGGGGACAGGGGACTGGACAGGCCCTGGGGAGGACTGGAGACTCCTGGGCCACTGCACAGTGGAGCAGGCTTCTCCCTATCAGGAATGCGAGTGGAGGTTGGGATGTTTGGGAGCCTCTGGTTTCAAATGGAGGTTTCATTTCTAGGGGACAGCTCCCCAGACCTCGGGGTGAGTGACTTCCACATTTCACTTCAGTAGGGCTAGAGGCTGAGGTCACCGGTTCAAATCTGACTCAAGTCCTTCAGCGCTGCCTCAGCACCAGGCCTTTCGGTAGTTCCCAGGCTCACTGGCCACGCCCAGCTCTGGCCCAGAGCTCAGTCTACACGGGTCAGCGCCGTCCCTCCTCCCGCCCCTCTGATCTCCTCCCGGGCCGCAGCGGGCGGCGGGCGGCGGGCGGCGGGCGACGGTGTCTCCCTCCGCGGTGGATGCCTCTGGCGCTGCTGTGTGCACGGAGGTCACTTTGCCGAGGAGCCGGGAGCCGAGGGAATGCAAATGAGGCGAACCCAGGGAGGAGAGCCGAGGAACCCGGAGGAGACAGAGGGAGGGCGCTGCTCGGTGATGGATGCCTGCCCCGCAGGAGAGGCGGCCAGCGGGAAGCGTTGCCCGTGGGTGCAGCCTCGCAGTGCGAGATGGGCAGCTAGGCCTGTGCTGCCAAAGTGAGCCTTAGTGCAGGGGGTCCCTGATGGGAGCCCACCTACTCGTCAACCAGCGGACGAATGGACACCCTACACACACACACACACACACACACACACACACACACACACACACACACTCCTACTCCACGGATCCCCAAGTCTTGGAATTGAAAACTCCCGCCCACCAACTTTGAGTGCTAAACTCTTCTAGGCTTTGTTTGCATCAGGCGGTGGGGATGCCAGGGAAGGACTTAGTTACCGATTGAAAACATCATCGCCTGTGAAATTCTTTCTAGGGTTTAATTTTTAGGCAATGGCTGCCTGGAAACAGGTGTAACTGTTTACTTGGGTCCTGGAGTCCCGCCTTCTTCCACTTGGAAAACAACCCTGGGCTCCCATTCCATACTTCTACTCCCACAATTTCTCACATGCTGGCTACTGGACCTTAGCCAACTCCTCCTTCACACTCATGAGTCTCATGCTTACGTTTGAACCAACATTACCACCGCCATTCCCAGACCCACCTCCGGGAGGAAGACAACTTGAAAAGCACGTGGAAGGCATTAGGTACTGAGAACTGGGTACTAAAGACATAGGTCTATCTGATGTCCTTCCTGGGGAGTGGGCCAGCCAGCTTCCTCAAAAGATGCTTTCCGTAATTCTCCAACCGGAAGCGACCTCCTGTTGCAGCAGCAGCAGCTGCCTTGGCTGGGATCTCCACCACAGCATGGAGCACAGCCAGTAGTATCTATTTGTGTGATTGTGAGGTTTGTGTTCTGTTCCCTCTTGTGGACCTGGCACTTTGAATATGCCTGGCACATGGCGTAGGTGCTCAGGTTTTTAAATGAATTCATGCCTCCACATCCCACAGCAAACTCCTTCAGAAAAACTGTTTTGTTCTGGGATGTATCCTCTGTGTCAAACACAGTGCCTGACACATCATAAAGGCTTAAGGAATACTGCTGGACACATGGGATGTTCCAACACCCACTGTTCTCTGTTCTGCTACATCATGTGACCTTGGCAAAGTTTCTTGACCTCTCTGTGCCTCCACCACTCACCTGTGAAATGGGGGGGGGGGCAATAAGAATAGCTTCTATCATCTCTTCCTCCAACATTAAAGAGTTTATTTATGCAAAGTACTCAAGTCACTGCTTGGTTCAGAGCAGGCATTCCAAAAACTTTGCTCTTGCTAATGTATTATATAGTTATCTCTTTTCTCATGCCAACTTTGAAGGGTATCTGATTTTATTCCCATTTCACAGATGAAAATATGGAGGGCCAAAGGGATCTGAATCCCACAGACCTCAATAAAAACAAATTTTGGAGGTAAGCCAGGCTGAGCTTCCCCTTTGCTGGAAGAGCCACATCTCAGAGCCTGTGAGCTGTGCTCTGAAAGAGCTCCGCTGATCACCCGCCAAGGGCAGACATCTTTACTGAGAGGCAGGATGCTCTGTGAAGATGGACGGGCTGTGCTGTCTGGCTGGATGCTCCCTTCCCTAGGTCACCCCCTGCCTTCCCCCCTCCCCCCTCCTGCTGAGTGCCAGGGTCATGCATCACTTTGGAGTTTATCTCTAATCTGCAGTCTTAACCTGAGGAGGAGGAATTGCTGGTTGCCTTTTATGGAGGAGCAAACCAAGGCCTGTCAGGCACCCAGCTCTTGATCTAGAAGCTGTTTATTAAGATTAGAGGAAGAGACAGGATTTGAACACTGCTTTGTCGGGCTCCCAACTCTGTCCCTTCTCCCGTGTTCTCTGGCTTCTATTCCACCATCACAGACCAATGCTGGGGAATCATAAATATGATTTCATTTTTACAAATGTCTGTTTACTTAAGGGGAGCTCAGTATGTCACCCAAATTCCAGGGCTGAAGCGATCCTCCAGCCTTAGACTCCTGAGTATCTGCTTGCTTTGGGGCTTGCTACTTTTTTTCCCTTCAAAGCTTACAATTATCCCCAGAAACAAGTCAGGCAGAAATGTTCTGGAAGATTCCATTTGACAGAAGAGAAAACTGAGGTTCAGAAAAGTAAAAAAAAAAATCACTAATTCAGACTGCAGGTTGCTGGACTTAGTGTCTGTCTAGTGACTCCCAGGGAGGGGACAAAATTAGTAAAGCCTCCTGGCACTAGTTGGGGAGGCAGGCTGGGTTGCGATGCTGAATCTTCTCATTTGTGTGTTCTTGGATGGGGAACTGGCATCTCATGGTTTCTGATTTAGCCTTTGCACAATGGGTCATGGGGCTGGGGGTTGGTCTGAGTGACCCCAAACATCTGACCAGCACAGATATCCAAGCAATTTGTGTTGAGTTTCGTCCTCTGCCCCTGGAGAGGCGAGAGGAGGATGAAGCACTGAGCCTGCATCCTGGGTCACCCCTGAGTAAAGTCATGTCTTAGGCACACTCCCTCTGGAGATGCTAGTCAGGGCTGGATGAAGAAGAATCCACTATTGGTCCACAGTGGATGCCAGAGTACTGCAGGGTGAAGGGGAGTTCATTCCAGGGCACCTAAGAAGGAGGCATAGGGGTGGGTCTCACAGAGGAGGGCAGAGGGATAAAGGAGAAGGGCTACCATCCACAGAGAAGTAGCTAAGCGGGAGGTACTGGGGTCTTGGCAGAAGCTGGGTGCCCAGAAGGCGGTGTAGATAAGGCCCAAGCTGCAGATTAGCTGTGGGATTAGCTGCCTGGTCCTTGCTGCTTCTGGCTGCTGCTTATCTCCCGGAGGCCCAGGGCCTTCTCCCACATAGCTGAGCCCTGGCCCTACTAATTGGCTATTAACCCTGTGGGCTCTGTGGCTACAGGGAGGAAGAAGAGCTAGGGAGGGCTGGGGTAGGGGTTGGGGCGGGGGGAGCAACCGGGCAGGGAGAGCTATCTTGGGAAATGGGAGCTGTGGATGGATGGAGCTCAGAGGGCTGAGAGAGAAGCCATCGCTCAGGAAAGCAAGCTCTGGACAGATCTCTTCCAGCTCCTGATCATTGTCTCGGGCAGATGGGGAGGGAGAGACTACAGGGAGGAGGACCTCAGGGCAACCTTGGGCCCCTAGTAAAATCTAGGAGGAAGACAAGCTGTAGGAACTGAATACTTCCATGGAAGATGAACAGAGAGAAAAACAAGTAGGATAGAGGAACAGAGGGCGAGGGGCAAAGAGGGCAGGCAGCATCTAGGCTTTGGGAGAGCAAGGGGTTTGGGATGGTAAACAGGACGGCCAAGGGCTGGGTGCAGAGAAACCGAGTCTGGAGGGTTAACGGGCTGGGCACCCAGAAAATGTAGACCTAGGGATCTACAGAAGCGGTTGGGAGATAGACCTAGAGCAGGAAACTGGCAGTGATTCAGGTCAGCGCTGCAGGGAGAGATAGTCAGAGAGGGACCAGTGAAGGGCTAGCTAGAGGAAGCTGGCAGAGGGATCCTAGGGTGACCTGCTTACAGACCACTCGCCTTCAGCTCAAGGAAGTTCTAAGGTCACACACCCCAGCTAGGGCAGGTAGCAGAGGTTCAGAAGCCAAGATGGAGAGGAGGTGTTAGGGCTCCTTGATCATAGGATCAAGGCCCCATGGGAAGAGCTTAGAAGCTGAGGTTATCTGGAGATGGCCCTGCCGCCATCAGAACACTTCCTGGTCCAGCACCAACTCTCTATGATTGGGCCTCTGGGCTCTCCACTCTTGTTTACACATCTTTCCAGGCCAGCCTGTGGGGAGGGAGTAGTGGACAGCCAGTGGGACCTTGTGGCTGAACAGTCGTGCCGTCTCCATGGAAGAGGCTGCGGGCTGTGCTGACACCAGAATTCTACCACTTAGGAGCTGGTGGCTGACTCCACCATCACTGCCTGGGCCAGGACTGTCTCCAGGGCAACGACCCGCTCTTCCCAGCAGTGGGGCCTGACCCAAGCTGTGCAGGTGGCCCAGACCTGCCAGTCTGGCCTGTCCAGCCTCTGTGGAAAGTCCTTTGGACCTGGACTACTTTCTGTGTCACCCATTGCCCTGTCTCCAGGACAACTACTTCACCTGTGCACCTGCCAGGTAATCGACTCCTCCTGAGTCAGGAATAAGCTCCACCCTATCCAGTAGCAGATGTGTCTGTGTACACATGTTGACATGTAAGCCTACAGGAGGAGCCTCAAACATCTTTCCCCCACGGAGCAGCCACCAGGGTGCTTCACAAGTCCTGGCTGTATTCTAAGTAGGGCTCCATCCTGTTCAAACCTCTGCTGCTCTTTGCTTGCTGTGTATACTTAGCTGCTTTCCGTCTCTGAGCTTCAATCACTTCATCCTTCATGAGGGGGCAACAATGATCACCTCAAGTGGCTCGTGTGAAAGGATCCGAGGAGAGGATCTATCAAAAGCACTTCTCAAAAGACCTGAGACATGTACTCATGTACGAAATTCTAAAAGAAAGAAAGAAAGAAAATTTTGATCTGGGACAAAAATGAGGATGTTTGATCATGCTCGCCTTTCTCCTTCCTGTCCTCCGCCTCCCCTCCCTTTCCTGGTCTCACAGGACTTGGAATGCTAAGAGGGAAGCAGGACCCCAGGCTTCAGGGAGTTGAAAACCTGTGAGTGAGGCCAAGCTTCGGAGGCTGTGACAGACACGGTCATGTGAGCAACACAAACCCGGGCTTCCCTCACAGAGCTTGGGTCTCATTTAGCCTCTCAACTCAAGCATGCACTCAAAACTGGCTGAGTTGGCAAGAACTGATTCCAGAATCTTCTTGGCCTGAACCAGGAAAATGTTGGGTGCTTACTTGTTCCTTTCCTGTATCATCTGCCTTCCCCACACCACTAGGAAGCCAGGAGACTTGCACTCAGAACACTTCCGGTTCCTTTCTCTCCTGTCATGTCCTGAGAGCCCATGACTAGACCCAAGCTGTCTTGCTTGACTCTTGTATGGCCTCTAGTTATTTTCAGTTTCAGTGCCAAGGATGCAACCTAGGACCTCCCATAGTAGCCAATCACTCCACCACTGAGCTAGACCCATGACCCTCTACTTTTTGAGACAGAGTCTCACTAAGTCACTAGAGCTAACCTTGAACCCAGTTTGTAGCCCAGGCAGGCCATGAATTCATGGTTCTCCTGCATTGGTCCAGAGCTGCTGGGATTACAGGCTTGTGACACCATGCCTTGTTTATTTAGACTTTTCTACTTACTGTGTGGTCCATAGATCAGCAAGTTTCATTCCTGGGAATCCGTCTACCTCCATGTATTAAACCAGAACCAGCACTTTACAGAGGGGATCTGGGTACAAATTGGCATTTGAGGAGCGCTGATCTTGGAGACCTCTGCAAACTGGTCCAGTTCTCTGAGCTTTTGACTCCTGTCTGTGGAATGAGGAGATAGTAATGCTGCCCTTGGGGGCAATTGTGATGATTCCATTAGACTGAGCACCTAACCTAACATACTCTAAGATGTCTGTGATGTCCATTCCTGCCCCTCAGGGACAGACTGTGATGGTGGGTCCAGGTGGACACAGGAGTGATACAGATCAGGGCTAGGACTAGAATCCAGAAGCTGGGGAGGGACAGATGAGGAAGGAAAGGCAGGTGACATGGAGAGGATGGGGCTGAAGGGAAAGAAGAACAGAGAAAAGGAAGTTCCAGGATGAGGCACTTCCTGCCTCTTTCCACCCCGAGGTGGGAGCTGGGTAGGTTTGGGGTGGTAGGAGGCTGGCAATGGATTATGGGAGTCTCCGGACCTTTGCATTCTCATGAGTTCCATCTACTCACTAGCTGTGTGGCTTCATTAGTGTCACCTCACCTCTCTGAGCCCCAGTTTCCCTCTCTGGAACCAAGGTCATCAAGCACATCTGAAGTCAGAAGCACTGGGTGGGTGACATGGTGTAGGTAGCAGTAGATGTTTTCATGTTTTATAAATGTCAAGGTACCTGCTATGTGTATTCTGTTGTTTCAGATATCAGTTTGGGTAAAGGCTGTACCGGGGGTGGGGGTGGTAGGAGAAGGGTTGCTGAAGGGGCAGGTGTAACTGGCTCAGCAGAGAAGGAAGGACAGAACTTTACCCTCAAGGTGTCCCTGATGGTGCCCTCAGGTTGCACCAGAGCCCCACTTCCCGCCTTCAGCTCTGCCTCTCCCTTCAGAACTCTCCTGCTGCAGGAGTCTGAGCAGATCTCTTCTCTCCAAGCCACTCCATGCCTTTTCCCAGCTTTTACAGTGTGAACACGTTCCCAAGAAAAGGGGAGGGGTAATGTTGGAGCGCACTGACCCCTCACTCCCAGAGAAGGTGCTGCCTGTGATGGGTTTGACCCAGGGGCACATCCCTGTGGGGTGAGCCGGGCAGGGGGACGGCGACTAGAATCTGCCTCTTTCTCAGTAGCTCTCCCACTCCAGCTGCTCCGCGACTCCAGGCAGCCTCAAAAATCCCCAGTCCGAGCCTGTGCCTTCATCCTTGGGTCACCAGCGCCATCTGGTGTTGTTTGGGGAGAATGCTTGTCCAGGAGACATGAGATGGGCTTTGGATAGTAAAGGTTTATGAAAGTGTCCCCACGATGGGACAAATGCATGGGATAACAGACAGGCTCCCTACACCCGTACATTTGATCTCCATTGGGGAACATGGGCAATGACCGTGAAATGGGGAGATGAGCAGCAGAGCAAGGTCTCAGGTCTGAGGTAAGTAGACAGCTCTGCCACTCCATGGGAGGGAACAACAACTAAGGCCTGAGGTGAATAGGACTAGATGTTTGATTCACAGATTCAGGAGTGGAAAAGGAGGAAGAGGGCCTGGGTCACACTGAAGGGCAACTTTAAGGCCAAGGAAAGAGTCTGACTTTATTCTCTGGAAAGTGAGAAGCTATCGTTTAGTTTTGCTTAAAGATAACTTTTGCTGGGACTGGAGAGATGGCTCAGTTGATGAAGAGCTTGCTGTGCAAGCACGAGGACTCTGCCCTCCAGCATCCATGTAAAAAGCTGTTCAGTGGTGTGTGTGTGCATGTGCACGTGTGTGTGCGTGTGCGTGTGTGTGTGTGTGTGTGTGTGTGTGTGTGTGTGTGTGTGTGTAATTCCAGTGCTGGGGAGGCAGAGACGAGAGCATCCTTAGAGCTGACTGGCCAGCCAGCCTAGCCAACTTGATGGTCTTCATGTTCAGTGAAAGGTTCTGTCTCCAAAAGTAAGGGAGAGAATGACTGAGGGAAATTCCGGACATTAATCTCCGGCCTTCACCGCATGTAAATATGCACACATGCACAAAGAATAAAATAAGTTTTATTGTGTACTTGAGGTTTACAACGTAAGCTATAGAGACTAGAGTCTGGCAGGAGACTTGGCTTGAGTGTTTTGACTGCTGTGTGGAAAACAGAGGTAAGGGATAGATGAAGGGAGACTGCATAGGTGGAGACCATTTTAGAATTGTTATGGGGGTAGGGGGGTGAAGGTTTTAGGGATCCTTACTCAAAAAACCCCCAAAAACCAAAAGAACCCTAAGTAGCAGTGGGAGGACCCTTTACTCAGAGGAGGGAGAACAGGAATTGGTGGGATAGCAGGAGTTCGGAGCCTTGACCATGGTGGTGCATTTCTGTACTCCAAGCTCTTGGGTAGTTAAAGCAGGAGGATTGGGAATGCAAGGCCAGCTACACAGGGGGCTCTTGTTAACACAGCATAGCAAATCTTGGGTAGGGGAATTTCTAGGGTACTGCAAGGCCCTGGGGAGAAGCACATCCAATTTGAACTAAACAGTAAAAACCTGACACACCCCCCCCAAAAAATAAAAGAGTTCTGTTTGTGTTCTTTCTCCCTCCAGGTCTATACTCGCTATGGAAAGTGTTACACCTTCAATGCAGATCCTCAGAGTTCACTGCCCAGCAGGGCAGGCGGCATGGGTAGTGGCCTGGAGATCATGCTAGACATCCAGCAGGAGGAATACCTACCCATATGGAGGGAGACAAGTATGCAGGCGGGAAAGGGATAAGGGCCAACTCAGGGATGGGGCCTGGGCTCTGCTCTCCGCCTAGCGGGGGTTCTGAAGCCCCTCATCTCTGCTGTGCAGATGAGACATCATTCGAGGCAGGGATCCGGGTGCAGATCCACAGCCAGGAGGAGCCTCCCTACATCCACCAGCTGGGGTTCGGTGTGTCCCCAGGCTTCCAGACTTTTGTGTCCTGCCAGGAACAGCGGGTGAGCATTCCCAGCTAGGCCTAGGCTGAGCACAGGGCAAAACACCGCTCAAAGGGATGCTGGCCAGATCTGCCTTGCAGATACTCAGTCTGCCAGCCCAGTGGCCCTTGCTGGGCTATTGACACTGGAGGACTGGCCCTGACGGGCACACTTGGCCTTGACCTTGTCATGCCCCATCTCTGCAGCTAACTTATCTGCCCCAGCCTTGGGGCAACTGCCGGGCGGAAAGCAAGCTCAGGGAGCCTGAGCTTCAGGGCTACTCAGCCTATAGTGTGTCTGCCTGCCGACTGCGCTGTGAGAAGGAGGCCGTGCTTCAGCGCTGCCACTGCCGGATGGTGCACATGCCAGGTGGGCACCTCCAGCCAGTCTTCGGTGCCACTTTTCTGAGCTCTTGAACCTCCAGGGGCAGAAATGTGTACAACATGTACACGCATCTACACGCCTGAGCATGTGCTCATGTGTATGTCTGGATACTTACATGTGTTTGTGTATTTGGGAACACATGGGTGCACATGCTTGCATGCATGCTGATATGTATTCGTGTGTATGTGTTTTGGGGTTGTGTGTATGAACTGAAGAACGCACACATGATTGTGTATGCAAACATACAATTGCCTGCATATGTGCGTGTATGTTTCACTGTTTTTATGCATGTGTATGTATACATTGATCTGTTATGCATATGTGCAAACACGCATACATGTAGATGTCTACATGGGTGTGTGGTAAGGGAGAAGGGAAAGGACTGTAGATCTCAGAAATGTTCTTCTCTCTTTTCAGGCAATGAGACCATCTGCCCGCCAAATATCTACATTGAATGTGCCGACCACACACTGGGTGTGTGCTGCCTTCCCCCTTCCCTGACTCTCATCATTCCTTCATCCCTCTGTGTGCCCATCGCCCCTGTGTTTTGTCACTTCTCCTCCCAGTCTGTTCTAGAGGGGTCTTGCTGAAGTTGAGCTGTTCACATCTCAGTGGGAGATGGAGGTGGGGGTGGGTCCTAATGGCTTCTATAGGTTCAGACACTTGGTGAGTGATGACAGACCATGGGGATGCTACAGAAAACCAAGACTGGGAGTGAAGCCTGTCTCAGTTCTCCCAGTCAGCATACCCCCCCACCCCCAACCCCCCTTTCTCTGAAAAAATAAAATGACCTCTCTGAGATCTAGGAAAAATACATTGCTGGATGTCAATATGGGCAAAACTCTATCTTTACACAGGTCTCCCTGAGCTGCAGCTCATCTACCACCTTTCCACCCACCCACCCACCCACCCACCCATCCACCCACCCACCCACCCATCCATCCACCCACCCACCCATCCATCCATCCACCCACCCATCCACCCACCCACCCATCCACCCACCCACCCACCCATCCATCCACCCACCCACCCATCTATCCACCCACCCACCCACCCATTCATCCACCCACCCACCCATCCATCCATCCATCCATCCACACTTAACTACTGGTTGATTCATTCTCTAGACCTGCTCAACTTGTTCTGTGCATTCAGAGTGAATGAGGATCCAAGAGCCCTGCCCATGAACACTTAGTAAGGACACATGCTAACACAGAGCAATGGTTCTTTAACAGGGGTATCCCACGGGTGTTATATAAGGCCCTGGGGAGGAGCACGTAGCCCCAGTCTGGAAAGGCAGGGATGATTCTACATGAAAAGCCCCTTACATATTAGTCAAGATTTGACTACATAGTAGAGATAGCATGTCCTATGTCCCAGAGAACTTGTAGCTAGAGAAAGCTTGCTTTGTCTAGGGTACCCACAGATCAGTAGAGCTGGAGGCAGAGGTCAAAGGAGGGAGCAGAGAGTGGAAAAGAGAGGTTCTTGGAAGCCGACAGGACTTAAGGCGAAGTAAAAGGGTGAGTGAGTGAGATAGTGATCAGAATGGAGAGTTTGAAGCAGGGCACCAGAACTCACTGCAGAAATCTATATTTGATGGGCCTCTGGGGATGCGTTCGAGATACTAGGGTAGCAGACTAGCATACCAGGCTCTCCTCTATACGCCATAACACCTGCACCTGTGAAGTGTGTGACTGGAGAGCATTAAACAAAGGAACAGATGTATCCGCTGGGTAAGGGAGTCACACAATAGGTGACACCAGGGAGCCTTCGCTCTTGGGCCTGAAGGTGTGAAGGAGCACCATGAAACTGAGACAGACAGAGAGAAGGGGGTAGGGAGGGCAGTGGGGGGGGGCTTGCCCCTACTTGGGGCTGTCTGAGAGGGCAGTGTGGCACAGAAGAATGCAGCTCAACCTATCCGTAGCCTGGTAACTGGAGAAACTGGAAAGAAGTACACACATACATACCCTCCCACTCCCTCTGACCTGCCTGACCACAGGCTGGAGGGCAAAGGTGTCGAGGTTATGTGGTTGGCAAGGATCAGCCCCTGGGTATAAGACAAGAAGAGAGTGAAATGGGGGACCAAAGGGGCAAGCAGAGACATCCTAGCCCATCAAGTGTGATCCTGTCAGTTTATTCTGTTCACCCATCCATCCATCGTCCATCCATCCATCCATCCATCATCCATCCATCCATCCATCATCCATCCATCCATCATCCATTCATCTATCCATCCTTCATTCATCCATCCTCCATCCATCCATCCTTCATTCATCCATCATCCATCCATCCTCCCTCCCACCCATCCCATCCAGCATCCTTTCCCTAACCCTTGCTTGTGTGTCTGAGATCCCACACTGACTAATTCTGGCAGATGTGCTCTCACCTCCTTCTGAGCCATGGGATCTCCTTGTTCCAGGGAGCTAAGGACAGAGGGAGAGACGTATAGATGCAGCTGTCATGGGTCATTTAAAGTTGGTCTGACGGGGCCCCCAGTCAGCATGCTCTAGAAGGTGACAGGTCTGGCCTTCTGAATAGACATGCCAGTTCAAGATAGTCTCTGTGCCTGTCCCCATAGCTACTGTGCCTGTGGGCCACCCTCCCTGCTGCAACTGGTGCCTTTGTGTTGCAGACTCCCTGGGTGGGGGCTCTGAGGGCCCATGCTTCTGCCCTACACCCTGCAACCTGACTCGTTACGGCAAAGAGATCTCCATGGTCAAGATCCCCAACAGGGGCTCTGCCAGGTACCTGGCGAGGAAGTACAACCGCAATGAGACCTACATAAGGTAAGACATGCCCACAGAGGAGCTGTGTGGGGAGAGCCCTTCAACAGGCCTGGGGCACAGAAAAGACCGAGAAGGAGCTGCCCTCTTTGTGTGTACTGGGCTTCTGTCAGAGTGCCATTCACAATCTGCGTTACATCCTGGTCCTCTTCTGAGCTGCCACAGCTCCTTGTATCCCTGCCACTGCACAGATCCCGTTTATAGGACACCACTTTAGACCCATTTGTATGTCCTTCTCCTCAGACACATAGGGAGTTCAAGGCCAGGGCTCTATGAAACCCTTTCTCAGAAAGACAAAGCAAAACAACCACCACGACAAAAACTCAAAGCTAACACAGCCGGACCCTGAGGTTGCCAGCTTCACAGCACATAGGGGTCTTAGATGAGGATCAATCAGCTGGACTGGGGAGGACCTTGCCAGCTGCCTCAGGAAGACCAGTAGCCCCACACAGGTATCATTTCATGTCTTCCAGGGAAAACTTCTTGGTCCTGGATGTCTTCTTTGAGGCCCTAACCTCTGAAGCCATGGAACAGCGAGCTGCCTATGGTCTGTCAGCCTTGCTGGGTAAGTCCTGACCCTTGCCACACTCATGTGTGGATCAGCCCAGCCTGTTCCCACTGACCCTTCCCCTCTTTCTTCTCAGGGGACCTTGGGGGACAGATGGGCCTGTTCATTGGGGCTAGCATCCTCACCTTGCTGGAGATCCTTGACTACATCTATGAGGTAAGGAAAGGCAGAGAGAGTGGTGCAGGCTCCTGAGTGGGCAGTGGACTCGGGGTTCTAGAAGTGCCTGAGAGCCTGGGTCTGAAGAGGCTGGGTTGAGGAACGTGGAGCCCTACTGGTGCCTTATTAGGCACCAAGTCCTACAACTGAGGCCTCTTCAACACCCTACTTTGACCTGCAAGGTCTCCTGGGATCGACTCAAGAGGGTGTGGCGACGGCCCAAGACCCCACTTAGGACGTCCACTGGGGGCATCTCCACTTTGGGGCTGCAGGAACTGAAGGAACAGGTAGGTGACCTCTCCTCCCAACCTGGAAGAACTCCCTTTCCCCAGAGCCACTTCCTGAAAGTTCCCAAGACACCCCAAGGGAGAAGACAACTTGAGACTTGAAAACACAACTTGACCACTGTCCCATCTGTCCCCTTTTCATTTCAGAGTCCCTGTCCAAGTCGAGGCCGTGCTGAGGGTGGTGGGGCTAGCAACCTGCTTCCCAACCATCACCACCCCCACGGCCCCCCAGGAAGCCTCTTTGAAGACTTTGCTTGCTAGGATGGTGCTGTGTGGGGAAAGTACCCATGAAACCCCACACATCTCCTATTCCTGGGACAGAAGGTCTGGGGCAGCCCAGGGCTAAGGGAAGGGGTGGTGCTCACTGAGAGGCCAGGACTAGGGTCCTGCTCTCCCTGACCTAGGCTCAGCTGCCTTGCACAAGAGTCCTTCTTGTCCATACTCCCTGCTCCCAGGCAGGTGTCCAGGAAGGGCTAGAGACCGGACTAGAGGCCCCTGAGGAGGGGAGGGAGGAAGAGAGGGAGGAAGGCGGAACCCTGGTAGAGCCCCTCTGTACATTTGTATATATTTAGGGACTGGGTGGGGGTGGGACACAGACATAGAAGGGTGGGGCTGCAGGGGAGGGTGACACAGGATAGTCAGGGTCCCAACCCTAATGGCAGAAGGCAACTCCTTGGGACCTAGGCATGTTGGGCTGGTTCTACTTCCCTCTTTCCAGGCCCAGCTCCCTCTTGGCAGGGGGAGTGGGTGGCCCAGCAGGCCTGGCCCAGCTCCCAGTTCCCCCTGTACCAGCCCCACCACAAGTTCCCTTCGTGGGGAGTGGGTGGAAAGACCTTTCAGACCTTGGCTAAGCTTAGGGGGAGAGGGAGTGGCCTTCTCAGGCCTTGCTCCCTAGAGACTGGTTTTATAAAGTGCTGGTGAACTTGGGAATAAAGAGACACAAAGAATTCTGTGTCTGTTTCTGTGTGACTGTTTCTCTCTCTCTCTCTCTCTCTGTGTTTGTGTGTGTGTGTGTGTGTGTGTGTGTAGGGGGAGAGGGTGGGAGAGAGGCAGGAGAGCGAGAGCTCGTCCATGCACTTGCTGGGGGCTGGGCATCCATGACTTGATCCCTGTGAAAGGAAAAGAAGGCTCTGCAGCCCCAGGGCTCCTCCATCCTCAGTCAATCCCCTACTCCCACTCCTTCCTTGCCAAACTGAATCACCAGTCTCCACTCATCAGGACACTCTTAGCCAGTTTATTAAGCCAGGGCTTCACCGTGGATCCAGAAGGGAGAAGGCAGTAGATCCCGTAACCCTCCTTTCTCAGCTCTCACCTTCTCCAACAACTCATCTACAGCCCAGCCCCCAGGACAAGAGCCCCGGAAGCATGGCTGGCGTTAGGCATAAACACAAGAGGCCACAGCCTGAATCAGCAGCGTCAAGGGGGCAGGGACACTGGACAAGAAAGGATGGCTCTAGGGCACCTGTCTCAGGGCTTGTCCTGAGCCCATGGGTCCAACAAAGCAAGAGACAAAGGACCAGTGGGCTGCCCTAGGGTCTGAGGCTACAGCCGGCCCTGTCCAGCGAGGCTGGCATGCAGCTCCAGGTTACTGCGGAAGAGCAGGGACAGGTGCAGGCCTTAGGTGCTGTTACCCTGTTCCTGTTCAAAGAGCAGCATGGCAAGCTGGGTGCGGGAGCCAAGGCCCTCGAGCACGCTCTGGCGACAGCGGTGATAAAGGTCCTCGCTGAGCCGAGCGCTGCATGGCTGGGCCCGGTAGCGCTGCAGCAAGGCTGGTTCCACTGCCCTCAGCACATGCAAGCTAGAGAAGCGTAGAAACAACTCATACACATCCAGGCTCTCCAGCAGCTCCTCCTCCTGCTCGGAGACTGCCACCAGCCGTCCACGGGCCGCCACATAGTCGGAGTTGTAGAAGCATGCCTCGCTGGCAGCCTGACGATCAAAGTGGCCGGTGTCACGGCCCAGTTCTGGTGGCCCAGGGCCCTGAGGTGGAGCCACAGCAGGGTGGAAGGCCTGGAAGTGCATGGGAAAGAAGGCTTGCCAGCCCGAGATGGCGTGCATGCGGCAGCGGTTCAGGAAGTCGGGTGTGAGCACTGTGTCTGGCCCGGCCAGCAGGAACAGAGTGTCCAGCGGGTGCTTCTTGGAGAGTAGATCCATGAGGCGCAGCGGAGAGGGCGCGGATGTCTGTACACTGAGCCAGGGCACTCGGGCACCAGGGAAACGCCGCTCTAGCTCGGCCACGTGGGCTTTGACGGGTGCGAAGACATCTGCGTGGGCTGCCCGCTGGGCCTGGCGTGGCTCATACAGCAGCAGCAGGGTCAAGGCTGCGGCATCGCCAGGTTCCAGTGCTGCAGTGGCAAAGGCTTCTAGGAAGCCAGATGCCAGGTCACACTCTGCTGCAGCCAGAGGCAGCAGCACAGTGACCCGAGAAGCCTCGGTGACATAGGGCACAGGCAAGATCTCCACTCGGCTCAAGGGCCGAAGGAGCTGTACCCTGTGGGTGAGGGGCCAGCGGCCACCCTGGGGCGTCAGCGCTTCCAGCTGCAAGTCTAGTGTGTACTCCATACCTCGGGCTGGATCAAAACGCCGGTAGCCATTCACCAGCTGTTGCTTCTGGAGCCGCAGTGCTGGCTGGTAACGGCGGTTGAGCTCCTCTAAGGCTGTTCCTAGGACATCAGCCACATCGGCCTGGTCGGCCCCACGCAGCGGGCAGCGGGGTGAGCCGTCAGCACAGGAGAAAGTGTGCTGTTCCGTGAAGTAGTCCCAGCGCAGAACCTCAAAGCGCGAGGCAGGGCGAGACGGCGCTGGAATGCCCACTGGCCAGGTAGAAGCCCTCTCCCCATCAGCAGCCAGTCTGCTGGTATTCTGGATCTCCCACTGGGCCGGAAAAAAAGGCCATGAGCAAGGCAGGGGATCACATAGTCAGTATACATCTGGAGGCTTTGTGAGCAGTCAGTGATACTTAGAGAGGACCTGCAGTTTACCTCAAACCTCTGCCCTGTAAACCCAAGGGCCCCACAACAGTTTCTCCACAGGTCGAGACAGTTTAAAAGTTAAAAAGGGAGCTTCCTGGTGGTTCCACAAAGGTCAAGGACCTGGCTGTGGGCCTGCTCTGTAACTTTATCACTGACTTTTTATTCCCAAGGTCTCTCAGGACCTGCTCCCCTTCATCCCTTGACTCCCCTACCCTCAAGCCCAAGCTGTACCTGCAGTTCTTGAATCTCCTGGTATGTGCGGTCCAGCTCAGCCCGGGCAAAAGCTTTGTGCAGCTGGTACATGTGCACAGGGTCATGCACAGGGTGGGCTGTCAAGGCGCTGCGGAAACGAGGGTCCCCCTCCTGCACAGGTTCCCCAGGGCTCAGTTCCAGATAGTTGTAGTGCATTCCCTGGGGAGAGGAAGGGAAGCATTCAAAATGGGAGCAATGACAGAGCTGTCTTCCCTCCATCTCTTAGCTAGCGCCTCGTCTTCTAATCCTATAATCACTTATGGACTTGGAAGTCAGAGTTCTGTGGATTTGAAGTCTATTTTACCAGCTGATGTTGTACTGGTTAGGTCTCTGTGAGTTCCTCTGTGAAAGCTGTCTCAGAGGTGTCCACAGAGCTAACTAAAATAGCTGACACTGAATATATATTATGTGCAAGGACCTCTTACTTTCTCCAATCCCTATACAGCCCTGCCTAATAATTGTTTCCATTAGCATGCATGAAGCTATGGAAGCTCAGATCTAGTAATTTACCGAGAGCTGCTGAGATTAAAAAAAAAAAAAGATTAATAGAGAAAACCTAGACCTGTCTCTCCATTACCCCATATCTCTCCTGGGGAAGTATGCAAGCTCTGACAGGAGATACTATCGGGAGGCTTATCTTCTTACCTCATGGTGACCAGTACAGCCAATGCCTGTGGCATCAAGGATGCACCGGCCCAACCACTCATCTGGGCGAGCACTGACGATGTCATTACGGCAGCTTTCCAGGTGGGGGCGCAGTTGCTGTAGTAGTGTGCGAGACAGCAACACTCCAAAGCCCCCGTGGCAGTAACGGCCTGGGGTAGTCTCTCCACCGATGAAGTCCTGGGGTCGGCCAAGATAGAGGTGGGTTGCTGAAGCAAGGCTGAGGTGGCCAGTTAGGCGGTCCAGTCCATGCGCCTCAGTGTAGGTGGCATCAGGCACTAGGAAAAACCAGTCAAAGTCATCGCCGTGTTGCTCCAGCAGGTGGCGCAGCGCCAGGTGCAGGTGTCCGATGGGCCGCTCTTCGCCCAGTGCCACCACCGCCATGCCTGATGGTGTCCGGCGGCCCCTCGCACCGGTCAGGAACACTACATGCTCCAATCGGTGTCCCAGAGTTCGGTTTACAGCCACACCCAGTGTAGGCAACGTGGCCTGTGAGGTCAGCACTGCCACTAGCAGCTTCTGCCTGATGCCCAGTTCCGTGCTGATATACCGAGTTCTGGGAAAAGACAGTTATGAACAAGATAGCATACAGCTTCGCTTGTTATTTCTTCTCTGGACCTGTTTTGCACCCACGAAGAGGATAAGAATAACTTCTCTCCCACGAGACATGATTTAAGTGAAATATTGGTCTCACAGACGGTATTGCATTTAGGAGATAGCAATTCCAATGCAGATGCAGGTAAGAGAGCTACATTAGAGAGAATTCCAGATTTTGCAACCTAGTAGTTGTGTCCCTGAGCCTATTACTTAACTTGTGCCATCTGTAAAATGGGACTGATTGCATTTAAACAGTAAAATGCTTGGCACACAGTGCATAAACTTCCTGCTGCATGAATAGGCCATCATCCCCGCCCCCAAATATGACCTACAAATGAGGTGTAGAAGCATATGGCATAGTGGTGCAGAGAATGTCTTTTGGAGAGGGGCAAACTAAGACAGTGACTCACCTTCCTAAGGTAGAAGGTAAGTTGTACAACTGGAATTCACTGTTACTTAGAAGAAATTACTTCAATTCGTGGGCAGAGACATCAATGTGATGAGTACATTCCTCCCTCTCCCATCTCATCCCAAGGTGGCCCTTCAAACCCATCTAGGAATGAAATACAGGTAAATTCCAGTTCCCTCCTTTTTCTTTCCCCCTTTTTATACACGTATCCTCCTTAACACTAATTTCTCTAATCCTAAACAGACCAGTGGGGGGGGGGGTAAGAGGGTCTTTGGAGTACTATTGGATGGAGTCGGTTTAGCTCAGCTCAGACCCGGACGGGATCCAGAAAAAGCTTCAAATTGGCCCTCGGTCTCCCTGCAAAGCAGGGTCATAGGAAGTAATCGAGGCCCAAGGACTTCCTGGCCGGCCGGCCCCTTCCTTCCGGAGCCTGACCCGGCCTCTGGCGGCCTCCTTAGCGCGCGCATCCTGGCTGGTGCCTGAGGGGTTAGGGCGGACGGAGCGGATGAGTACCTGACGGCCTTCTTGGTAGCCTGGCCTGGCTGGGCGGGATGGTAGGGCAAGACACGAGGCTCCCAGCTTTCGTCGGCCCCGGGCCTCTCGCGCTCCGCTCCGGGCTGCACCGAGTTGGGCCGGCGCGCCGCGTTGGTGTTGCCGCGCGGCGGTAGTTCAGAGTCGCCGGGTTGGGGTGGTCCGGGTCCGCAAGGCTCCTCCACCCAGGTGACGCTGAGTAAGCTCAGGGTGAAGCCCAGAGAGATGCCCACGGCCACCGGCCCCGCAGGCCGCAGCACGGACAGCAGCAGCGACGCCCGCATGGCGTCCCGACAGCGGGTCCCGGGCCCCCGCGCAGCCCCAGGCGGCTCCGAGGGGGCGGGACCGGGGAGGGGGCGGATCCGGAGGGCCCGAGCCCAGCAGGCGGGCCCGCTCCCTCCCCGCGGAGCAGAGATAGTAGCTCAAGCCCGGAACCCCCGGGTAGGTCTGTAGCCCTTAGAGCAGCACTGCGCGCCGGGGCCTCCCAGGCAGCTGCTGTCCGACGTGTCACCGAGAGGGCCCCGCCCCCAAGGTGGGGTCTCAGCCGTCAGCTACCAGAAAGGGAAGAGGGGAGGAGGTTAAAGGGGAAGGACCCCCGGAAGTGCCCCCTCCTCAGCGCCGGAGAGGCAGACGCCGGGGGCGGAGTCTCCTGTCTCCCCCTGCGTGGTTGGTGCGTCCCGGATGACGTCAAAGCAGCCCGCCCCTGCCAGGATGGTGCACCCTGAGTGACGTCAGGAGCAGAGGCCGGAGCTGTCCATCAGCACCAAAGGCCGCCGGCGGGCTCAGGGCATGGGGCCGCGCTCCGGGACAGCCCGAGCTCCTGCTCCTTTCTCTTCCCCGGGCCGGGCCCGAGTCACCGGACTGTGGGGCTGCAGTGCCAGCGGGTGTTGGAGGTGGGGCGACGACGCCGTCGCACAGAGACCCGTCTCTCCGGCCCAGCAACCCCCTTCGCACGGAGGACTTTGCCCGGACCCCAGTTAGTCGGAGCCTCTGGCGTCCAACAACCTCCGATCCTCCGGCCCTGCACACCCTCCTTTGCTCGGAAGCTCGGGTCACCTCCAGCCCAGGTAGATCTTGGACATTTCCAAATTAAGCCTCCCACAGATGGTGTTCAGGCTGCCTCTTTTTGCCAGCAGCACCCTCCCTCTCCTCGTCTAGCCCCATCTAGTCCCTCTTTTAAGTCCATCCCAGCCGCCTCTAGCCAGGCACTTGTTTCCCTTTGTCTTTGCTCCCTGTTCTAGAGACGCTTCTAGAGCTGCCTGATGTGGGCACC
Organism: Rattus norvegicus; assembly: GCF_021556685.1. Classification (NCBI taxonomy): domain Eukaryota; kingdom Metazoa; phylum Chordata; class Mammalia; order Rodentia; family Muridae; genus Rattus; species Rattus norvegicus. The sequence goes on from NC_141542.1 coordinate 92,105,894, forward strand.
ATTCCTTTGTCCACTGTGCCCTTGCTGAATTCCCCCACTCGCACTGTTATTCTGGTGGAGACCCACGACTGACTCTTGACCCCGATTTCCTCCCCGTCAGGTTGTCCTGGGAGGGTGACCCTCCTTCATTCCCAGCACTATGCCGGGTACTATGGAAACTCTGCGGTTTCAGTTGCTGCCCCCGGAGCCGGATGATACCTTCTGGGGTGCACCTTGTCAACAGCCTCTGGAGCGCAGGTATCAGGCACTGCCTGCCCTCGTCTGCATCATGTGCTGCTTGTTTGGAGTCGTCTACTGCTTCTTTGGTGAGATCCCCCTCATCCCTCACCTGTGGCCCTCCACTCTTTCCCTAAGGTTCCTTTTTTTGGTGTCTCCAAAATCATTTTCAGCCCATCCGACCCCCATGGCTATCTCTTTCTCTTGCTGATCTCAAACATATTTGTAGATCGTTGACTCTAGGTTCTACAGAGAACAGGTTCTGAATTAGGCTCTTTGAGTTTGAACCCGGCTCTATGTTAGTCACTGTGATCTAATGGGCATGTTAACCTGGGTCTCAGCTTTTTCACCTGGCCAAAGACAACAACATTCGTCTCATACAGACAAGAATTAGTAGGTACTCATAGAATGATGGCTATCGTGGTGAGGATATGTTTGGATCACTAGGATAAGCAGACACTAAAAAGAATGGTGATTAAACATGGTCCCTTACAACAGGGCATATTGTATGGTGGGGGTGGGACCTGGAATATTCACACTTGTGATACATATTAGAGTGGGCTGGATGGTAGTCATACACATGGAGATCGCCTACAAGGCAGATTCCCATAAGGATGGTTGTTGTCAAGGGTTGTATGGGGGAGGGCGTGGTATGCCTGTAATCCCAGCATTCAGGAAGCCAAAGCAAGGGAACGGAAGCTCAAAGCCAAAAAGGATTACATAGTTCAGTGGGGTGGGGTGGGTGAGTAGTAACTGCAGTTCAGTTGAACAGGTGTGTGTGGGTCCATTTGACAACTATCTTGGCCCAAGGCTACCTTCTCTAGAGAAAAGTATACCTTTTTCCCATTTTCACAAAGGAAACCTGTGGGCTAGTGTCAGCTTAAAGTGAATAAAGGCCCAGTGGATTCTTCAGAAAGTTATAGAACTTCACAGTGAAGAGTGTCTTCTATGAATAGGGACCCAAAGAAGGCCTTCAAGAAGATTATACATATCAGAACCAGTTTGGGCAGGGAGACTGGCATGGTTTGCCAGAAGTGTGTTAGAATAGTTGGGAATATAGGATGTGGAATATAGGATCAGTTCGTCTTTCTTGTACATTTGCAGAGTGGGCAGGAAAAATGCCCCCCACAAGGGTTTAGGACATGCAGTGGGTCTCCAAAGATCCCGCCCCCTCTGCTCTGGGTACCTCTTCCCTCTGCATGGTGCTCTGAATAGCCTCATTCCTTACCCTCAGCTCCTGTATCATCCTACCCTTCTTGGATGTCCCTACTGGAGATTCAGAGCCTTTTCTAAACTCTGTTCCTCTTGACTTCAGAACCTTCTGGGGTCTGATACACCCATTCTTGGAACCAAATCTCCCTTTTCTCTTTATCATCTTTCTCTTTGGCTCTCCCTGCCTCTCCTTGACTCCCAACTCTGACTTCTACTTTCCCCATTGTTCATGCTCTGCACCCCATTCCTCTTTCAAGTACCACTAATGGCTCCCAAGTTCCTACAACCCCCTGTTCTCCATGTAGTCCTCTTAGATTCTGCAACCTCTTAGCTCCTAGTATTCACCCACTGGTTCTATCTGATCCCTGTAACTCCAGTCAATAGATTGATCCTCCACATGGTGGCCTCTAGTGCTCCCATTTCTCTGGCCTCAGTGTTCCACTTTGTCTTTAATAATCTTAATGACACTACTCTTGTCCAGTCCCTTGACCTACAAAGACCTCCTCTCCCCAAACCAAGCTCTGTCCTCTCCATAACTTTCCAGCACTGCTTTATCTCTGAAGCCCTGTGACCACACAAGGATATGCCTTCTAAACCTATGTGACCTCAGCACTATAGATTTTTTTTTCCTGACTTACAGGTTCTTCATGTCTGAATAGTCCTCCTCGGAGGCACCGGAGACTCCATTTCTGATCCCCTTGTGACTCCAGTGATCTTTCTGGAGCTTGTGATCCTAAAGACCCTATTGCCCCATGGCCGATTTACTCAACTCCAGTGATTCTTAACTTTGACCTTCAAAGGCTTTAGATCATTAGTTCAATAATTACATGTCTTCCCAACGATTCCCAGAAAACATCTACATGATCTCCCCTGACTTCCATAGCTCCCCCTTGAGCTCTCATGACCTCCAATTCTTAGCACCCATGTCTCTGATGCCCTTGTTCATGTCCCCGACCCCTCTGACTTCTAGTCTGGTAACCTCATTTTGGCCCCTCACTGGCCCTGTTCCCCTCCAGGTTACCGCTGCTTCAAGGCTGTACTCTTCCTCACTGGGTTGCTGTTTGGCTCAGTGGTTATCTTCCTGTTGTGCTACCGAGAGCGGGTTCTGGAGACGCAGCTGAGTGCTGGGGCAAGCGCGGGCATCGCACTGGGCATTGGACTGCTCTGCGGACTGGTAGCCATGCTGGTACGCAGCGTGGGCCTCTTCCTGGTGGGGCTACTGCTCGGTCTGCTGCTCGCTGCTGCTGCCCTACTAGGCTCCGCACCCTATTACCAGCCTGGCTCCGTATGGGGCCCACTGGGGCTGCTGCTGGGAGGCGGCCTGCTCTGTGCCCTGCTCACGCTGCGCTGGCCCCGGCCACTCACCACCCTTGCCACTGCCGTGACGGGTGCTGCACTCATTGCCACCGCCGCAGACTATTTTGCCGAACTGCTACTGCTGGGGCGCTACGTGGTGGAGCGATTGCGGGCTGCCCCTGTGCCTCCCCTCTGCTGGCGGAGCTGGGCCCTGCTGGCACTCTGGCCTCTCCTTAGCCTGATGGGCGTTCTGGTGCAGTGGAGGGTGACAACCGAGAGGGACTCCCACACGGAAGGTGAGAGGACACAGGCTAGGGTGGGCATGGGAAGAAGGGGTGGAGGAAGACGGGTGGTGAAATAGAGGGGTTAGTGAGCAGAGACAGAAACTACACATGAAAAATCAGGGCCTCGATGGGTTAGAAAGTTGACTTGGACAGGGTCTAGGAAAACAGGCTTAAGTAATAATATTCATCCCAAAGAATGTGTGGAACACTGGCTCTAGGTCAAGTCCACTCTAGGCACTGGGGTAATATAGCAGAGATGAAACAGAAGCAGGGGAGAGGATGTAGCTCAGGTAGCATGCTTGCTCAACATGTGCTGGGCTTTGGCTTGATAAAGGCTACCAGAGAAGGTTAATGCTCTTATGAAGGATGTGCAATCAAGGTGATCAAGAAACAGATCATAGATCATGCAAACAGACAATAAGTTAACTTCTCTTATGCAGAGTGGTATGGAGAGAGATACAAGGGTGGTCAAGGAAGGCTGCTTGGTGCAGGTCAGTTCGTGAGGTTTGCTGAACTCTGTTACAAGCACAGTGAGACGCCCATGGAGGGCTTAGAGTAGGAGAGGAAAGAACATAGGCTAATGTTTGGGAATGTAGAATGCATTAGAGCAGCGGTCCTCAACCTTCCAGATGCTATGACCCTTTAATACAGTTCCTCATGTTGTGGTGACCCCCAACCATAAGATTAGTCTTGTTGCTACATCGTCATTGTAATTTTCTACTGTTATGAATTGTAACGTAAATATTGTTTTCTGGTAGTCTTAGGTGACGCCTGTGAATGGTTGTTCAACCACCCCAAGGGGTTGGGACCTTCAGGTTGAGAACTGCTGTGTTAGAGGGGGGAGGTGGATGGAGAAAGGAAATAGTGAAGGAGCTGTCCAGCTAAAAGATGATGGGATGGTGTCTGACCCAGGGACAGCAGCAACAGTGTGTGTGTGGGGGGGGCTGATATTAGGCATACAGGCCTTGGAGGTGTGAAATCAGGAAAGGGTGGAAGGGGGTGGTAGTAGTCGTGGGCAAGGGCCTGTGGAAGCCTAAAGCCTCTGAGGGGAAGAGAGGAAGAGGGCCCCTGTGAAGAGCTATGTGGACTTGAGTCTCTTCTGTGCCCATTCCTCTACAGTGGTCATCAGCCGGCAGCGAAGGCGAGTGCAGCTGATGAGGATCCGGCAGCAGGAAGAACGCAAGGAGAAGCGGCGGAAGAAGAGACCCCCTCGGGCTCCTCCCAGAGGTCCTCGGGCACCTCCAAGGCCTGGTCCCCCTGACCCTGCTTATAGACGCAGGCCAGTGCCCATTAAACGCTTCAATGGAGATGTTCTCTCCCCGGTGAGGCCCCAGAACCCCTCCAGCCCCAGGGTGGGAGGAATGTAGACTGACCACACAGTACTCAGTCTTCTTAGGGGACAGAACCTCTGTACCTGGGCTCTGATTCAGCTTTGGTGATAGGGACAGGTGTACCAAGTACTGGCATTAAATGGATATGGTATATGGTGGGTTTCAGGGCTGTGGGCTCAGTTTGGAGATGGCTTGAGTTAGTGCAGGCCTGGGTGGAACGTGGAGAGGTAGTTCTCCGGCAGGACTCAGACCTGTTCTTCCTTCCCCACAGAGTTACATCCAGAGCTTCCGGGACCGGCAAACTGGGAGCTCTCTGAGCTCCTTCATGGCCTCACCTACAGACACGGACTATGAGTATGGGTCCCGGGGACCACTGACAGCCTGCTCGGGACCCCCTGTACGGGTGTAGTCATGTTCCCGCTGTCTGGGCTCTCCAGTCACCAGCTCTGACATCTTCGAGACGCCTGCCAGGCCACTACTGAGGCTGCAAGGCCCTGTGGCCTTTGGCTGTCTCGCCTCCTTGGAGAGGGTTGGCCAGCCACCAGAAGGGAGGCTGCGTCTCAGGCTAGGTAGGCCTGGCCTGAGGGAGAAGTTCCCGTCCAAGCTCCCGAGGGACTCGGGGTGTGAGCCCCATTGGGATGTGCTCAGGGTTGTGTGTTGCCCATACATGTGTGTGAAGGGGTAGGCTTGGCGGGGATACTGGGACCCTTGCCTTAGATTTGACTGGCAGGGCTTCTTCAGGGCCAGCTCCGCCTCCTGTCCCCGCTGCTGGGGTCCCATGGGCCACTCTCCTGCATGTCTGTGTGGAGGAGGCCCACCCGCCTCCCCTACTGCTCTACCTTCCAACCATTCATCTAAGGGTTCTTGTTATTGTCCACGGGACTGATAGCAGCACTCCTCACCCTGGTCCCCTGACCTCTGCAAAGCCACCAGCCTGAGGGCAGTGGCAGAGGATGAGGGTGAGGGGTGCTGTTCTGGGTTGGGTTTGGGAGGGTGGAGGGAAAAGGGCTTAAATGCACGGTGCATGTCTGGTGTCTGCTATGCCACCTTAGACACCTCATGCTTCTGTCTCCTCCCGCCCTGTTTTACATCTTTTATAAATGTGCCAAACTATGCGGCCTCTGCCAGAAGTCTTCAATAACTGGTACTTTTCATCAACCAAGCTGGAAACACTGCAGCCTTGGAGCCGTGACACTGACTACAGGGGCTCCAAGCATGGTCTGCCCTCCCATGGCACACAGACAGGTGTGGGCGTGAACAGTCTTTATTGTTACCTGATACCTCTGGCTCCTCCCTCCCCACCCTGCCCAGTATAAGGGTACGATCCTTCCAAATGGTCCGAGGGCACCTGCTTGGTGTGTATCAGTCGTCACCTGTAGAGGAACGAGTGCATGTGGGACTGGGGGTGGGGAGAGTAGGGCCAAGCCAGTTTCCTCTCCTAGCAGAGTCTGGATACCCTTGGGAAGAGCTGGGTCCCAAGCTTTCAGAGCCTCTGGCAAGGATGTCTGTAGGGCCAAGAAGGTGGGAGCAGGTAGGGTGGGACGCACAACAAAATATGTGAAAGAAATGCAAAGATAGGGTAGAGAGGGTGCTTCTTACATCAAAGAGGGAAAGAATAGAGGGAACTTCCCAGGTTGCTGTGGAACCCACTGAGGTGACCAGAAGCCAGCTGGAAAGAGGACAGGAGGAGGTGAAAGACAGGTGCCAGCAGATGCTGGTGGAGAGTGGGGAAAGGAGCAACTAGTAGCAATCAGGTGTTCTGGGGAGACAAGCACGCGCCACAAGCAGAGGAAAGTGAGAAGCCCTAGTAGGAAGGGCCCTAGGAAGGTCAGGGAAGCTTCTTTTGAGACTGGGTTCTCTCTCTTCTTCAGCCTTGAGTGTGATCTCTCCCACCCCTCCCCCTTCCCCATCCGCCACCTGCATCAGAACCCACTGCCAAGAATCTTTCCCTGAGTCCTGGAAAACCCCCCATAGGTGTAGCTGGGCACTGCAGCTTCCAGGTAGCCCCTCCTGCCTGGGCAACCTGTTTCTTGTGACTCTGCCCAGTGGGATCTACTCACCCTCTACCAGCAGCTGTGTGTCAGCACTGTCCTGGCCTGCTTGGCAGCTGTATGTGCCCTGGTCCTCAGGTCGGACGTCATGGATGACTAGGCTGTGGGTGGTGCCGTGGCTACGCATCTCATACTTGCTTCCCGGGCATAATTCGACCCCCTCCCGCATCCAACACACGTGGCCCCCAGGGCGGGACACAGTCACCTCCAACACCGCCCTGCGGTCGACCAGAACCGTCTTCTCGCGAGGTGGGCGGCGGCACATCTGGAGAGGCAACGCTGCGTTTGGGGGACAGGGGCTTAATAAGGACAAGCACGGCCCCTAGAGGAGAGATGCATCTTCCCTACGACCTCCACTCCTGGCACAAGCCCTCCGATGCACCAGTCCGTTTCCCTGCATGCCCAGTTCAAAGTCTCTTCCTCTCGGTCTCCTCCTGAGGAAATGACCTGCTCTCTGTGACCTGCCCCAAGAGAGTCCCTCAAGAGGAGCGATGAAGAAGCAGCATCTCTAGGACCAGCGGCTAGTCAGTCAGTCCCAGGACGGGAGATGATACCCTTCCCTGTCGCCTTCGCCTCAGAAGCTTACCCTCCACCTCCAGCCGAGCCAAGGACTGGGCGGGTCCCGCCTGGAAGCAGACTTCTCCGGTGTCCTCGGTTCGCAGTTCGCTCAGCACCAGAATGTGTTTCTTCCCTGGGGTTGGGGATGGGGAGGTATTGAGGTCTCAGCCGCTTCCCGGGAGAATTCGAGAAGGAGAGTGGCACCCAAGCAAAGTCCCGGGGAGGTTCCGAAGTGTTTCAGCGCGCGGAATTGGAGAGAGGACGCCAAAAGGAGCTAGGCAGGACTCAGAGCTGGCGGCGGAGGAAAGTCCGGAAGACCCTAGCAGCGGGTTGGTGGGGCGGGGCCTGCTCAAGCTAGAGGCGGGGCTTATCTGAATGGGGCGGAGTCTGCCTGAACCCTGGGCAAGGTAACAAGGGGTCACAGAGGGTAGAAAGAGGCCCACACCTTCCTGTCGGATGCGAACGCGGCCTCCGGGTCTCAGCGCGCGGCCTCCGAGCTCCCAGCGTCCGGTTGTCTCGGACTCCGACACGGTGCACTCGAATGTAGCGCTGTCTCCTTCGCGGGCGCTAAGCGACCTGAGCTCACCGAGCACAGACACCTCTCGTTCTGGGGGGGGGGGGGGGGGGCGGGAGCGTGAGACGGGGGCGGGGCGGAGCCAGGACACACATCCGCCACGCCCCCTCCCTAGACGCGGGTAAAGTGTAGGGGCGCTCAAAGTAATACCCTGGCATCTCTGAGTACCCACCGCGCACGGTCAAGCGCGCAGGCCCCGAGCGAGCTGTCCCCACAGCGCAGCAGTAGGTCCCGGCGTCTGAGGAGCTGCAACGCCGCAGAAGCAGAAGGCGGCGCGTGCCGAGAGACTGGAGCCGGAGGCGCGGGCTGAGAGAGAGCGCCTGCCCATCCTAAGGGTGGGATAATAGGTCAGACCGACCCCAGTAGGATTCTGGAGGTTGCGACCCTGGAAGATGGCGCTGTCCTCTGTGGATGCCAAGCTAGCTAGAAGCGCACTAGTGGATTCCTTGTGTTCCCCAGCTAGGACTGTCCCACATCTTCCCATTTTGGTCACTTCTCTGAGAAGATGCCATCCCTTGAGGACTTTAGAACACAGAACTGGCACCAGTGGCTCAGAAAGCCCAAAGTTATGCATGGACTCACTGAGTGTGGATTTTAAAATTGGTTTTCAACATAGGCTGTACTTTTGTCTGCCCTTGAGCAACTAATTCATCTCACAGAATGTATTCCTTAGAAAGCCTGGTAACAACAAGGTGTACCTTCACAGGGTGTTGTAAGGATTAAAAAGGATTAAATGTGACATCAATCTCAGCCCAGTGCCAGTCTCACAGGTCCAGTGAGTGTTAGTTTCTTGCTCGAATTATTGTTATGCCGATAGGTGTGCACTAGGCCCATGCGCTGACCTTCTCCCATATTACGTCAGCCAAAGTCTGGGAAAGCTCGCACTCGAACGTGGCTGTGTCACCTTCAGTCACTTCTAGGTCCTGTGGCCCCTGCACAATAGTCACTGGGACCTCTGAGAGTGGGTAGGGAGAAATGCCAAGGAGCAGGGTGAGGAATGAGAATCCGACTTGTACAAGACACAGACACAGTGGGTCAGTGGCAGACACATGCAGGTGGTCCATGGAGGCTACTACTGAGTGGACAGTGTTTGAGGTCAGGAAATTTGAGAGGTGCTGTAGAGTAGGGGACATAGGAGGGCCAGAGAGCCAATGGGTTAGGGGTCACATTCTGAGGTCGTCAGCAGGGGACACACTGGGGCTGGAGGGCAATGGCAGAGGTGGAAGAAGAAATGGCAAAAGAATCACTCACAAACACGGGCAGCAGTGACCACATGGCTGGAGTGGACAGCTGAAGACACTGGGCTGGGGGGGGCATAAAATGCTCCACAGGGCACTGAGGGTCCCTAGAGCTGAGGCTAATGGGGAGATCATTAGGGCTAAAACATGGGGGCCACGGACAGAATTAGTACTAGAGCTTTCTCTGGTGGCTCATCAGAGGGAGTATTACAGGAGGCACACATAGGTGGCCAAGAAAGTCACTGAGTCATGGTAAGTAGCCAGTGGGGACATGTCCAGGTAGGCAAACAAAAGGGACCATACAGATATGGTAGCACCAGATGCAGGGCTACAGACAACAGGAGCAGCTGTACTCAAGCAAGGTGGTCACTGTGGCCCACACAGATCCAAAGAGTCCAGGGATTCCCCATTCTGTCAGGGCAGTCAGTAGGAGGCACATGGTTAGGTCAGTAGTCACACACAAGGATTTAGTAGGCAGGGGCGCAGAGGCCACACCTCTCACTGTGAGCCGAGCGGCACATCGAAGGGTATCCGCAGTGAAGGAGATACAGCCCGAGTCAGCCAGACCCAGGCCGCTTAGCACCAAGCAGTGAGTGCGGCCTTCTGAATGAATGTGGCACTTGGGCCCTGGGTGTAGCCGCACTCCACCCTGGGCCCATTCTCCGGTCACACCCTCCTGGGACAGCTCCAGCTGGAAGGTGGCACTGCCCCCCTCATGGACGGTCACATCCTCCAGAGGCCGAAGTTCCCTCAGCTGCCGAGCTAGTGTGGGAGATGAGAGAAGGAGAATGCCAGTTCTGACCCTGGGCAGAGTGCAGGGGCTCACTCACTCCCAGCATGCTCTGCACCACCCCCAGCACTCCACCAAAGGCCTTGGCTGTACAGTTCGGACTGGATGGGAGGGAGGGAGGAAAGGACAGACACAATTGGCTAGATTTGGTCAGGGGAGAGGTGTACTGTGGTTAGGAGAAGGAAAAAAAAGCATGGGATTGTTAGAGTTTGAGGGTTGAGGAGTCTCGGTGTGGAGCGCTGTGGGGGTATGGGGGTTAAATACAGAGAGTCTTTTTTTTTTCTTTTTTTCCGGAGCTGGGGACCAAACCCAGGGCCTTGCGCTTGCTAGGCAAGTGCTCTACCGCTGAGCTAAATCCCCAACTCCACAGAGAGTCTTTCTAGAGTATAACATTTATGTTGCTAGCAGAGCCATCTGGGAAGTTGGGAGTGAAAAGCAAAGTCCATTTGGACTTCTGAGGTAATTAGAAAACAGTAGAAAAAGAGGTTTTTGATTTGAGCAGGAGCCTTCTGGCTCTAACCCCAGGTTGGGAGGGCCAGGGCAGGCTTTCCTCAGTAGAAAGGAGCACTTTGGTGGTGGTGGTGGGTCTCGGGGACTCTGGGCCAGCCAAGTAAATGATGAATTAGGAGAAGACTGGGCACTCACGCCTCACACTGAGCCTGGCCAGAGTGCGATCGTGGTGGCTCTCGCAGCCGTAGGTACCCTGGTCGGTAAGCAGGACGCCATGGATAGAGAGACGGTGGACATGGCCATCCTGGGCCGTGGTCAGGCGAGAGTCCAGGGGAAGAGGTTCCCCACCTCGTAGCCAGCGGACAGCTCCAGGTGTACCTACTCGGCCTGTCTCCACCTCAAGGTACACATCCTGGCCTTCCTCCGCCCGCACATCCTGCAGCCGCCGCAGGAAGAGCAGCTCTGTCTCTGGAAGGGAAGACAAGAGATCATGGAGCCGGATATTGAAGCCTATCTCACTTCTAGGCCACGGTCGTCAGGGGGTTACAGGGAACAGAGCATTTTATGCTCGGTCGCACTAAACCTCGAACATGGAGCCTGGCACTTGTGTCAGTGGCTCCAGCTCGTGCCGTCACGGTCCCTGCGTCTTTGAGTTGGCAGCCTCGGATGATCAAAGTGCGGCTTGAACCACTGTGGACCATTTCCAGCTGTGGCCCTGGAGTGACAATGGCTCCATTGCGTAGCCAGGTGACCTCGGCATCTGGTGGCGAAACTTCACACTGGAATGTGGCGTCATCACCCTCGTGGACTGTCAGGGGCGTCAGTTCCGAGACCAGCTTCACTGGAGGGGGCTCTGGAAGGAGGGGTGAGGCAGGGAACTGGATACCTCTTTCTCCCTTTGTCCTTCTCCACCCTTCCTCAGGACTCAAGCTCTCATTCTCCCACCAATTACTACACCTTGAGTGAGGCTCTGCTGTGTGCTGGTTGTGGGGATTCTCCCAAAGACCAGGAGGCCAATTCCTGGCCACACTCAGTAAGTTCCATGAAATCCCAGCCTAGCTCCCCTTCCCAACCCTCTAGTATCAATACATCATTTATTATGGGCCCTGTTCCAGCATCTAGTAGTCATAGCAACCTATCTGCCATCCCATTTCAGAGCTGGGGCTCAGAGGAATAAAACGGCTATGCAAATGTCACACAATTCCCAGAGAACTGAGTCTGAGTTGCAAGTTGACTCTACAGGTCTTTTTCTTATCCACTGGGCCATACATCCTGCCATGCTAGGGTGCTGGAAAAAGGAATTTGCCCTATTACAGTGACAATCACAAACGCATTGGTGGGAGCCATAGAGAGCAGTGAGGTGTAGGAGATGAAAAGGGCCCAGAGGACGGGAGGTGGTCTTTGTGGGTGCAAGAGAACAATGGGTGTCAGGGGTGCACTGTTACCTTCCACACTGACGATGAAGATGCGACTGTCCTGGGATGCGTCACACAGGTATTCCCCAGCATCCCCTCTCCGTGCCCCCCGCACCCGCAGCACCTGCCTCTCCCCGGCTTGTTCCAGCTGCACCCGCCCCTGGCTTGCCAGGCGCTCCCCGTCCTTGTACCAGCGCACAGGGCCCCCTGGCCTGGAGAGGTGCACCACCAGCTCTAGGTCCCCGCCTGGGGTGCTTCGAACCCTCGTCTGGGCTGCCTCGGGGGCCACTACCCGCACCGGGGGCTCTGTGGGGTCAGAGCTAGGGGTCACTGGGAGGGCAATGAGAAGGACAGGGAGACAGGCTGGGGAAACGGGGCAAGGGAAAGATATGATGTCTTAGGAAGTGGGGGAGCCCTGGATATGGGGACTACGAAGGCTTTCTGCCCAGGCTGTACTCACCAGCCACCTGGACATTGAAGCTGAGGCTTGGGGCCCCAGGGGCTGTCCCAGACTGGCAGGTGTAGACACCTGTGTGAGCTAGGTCTGCAGCCTGGATGCAGAGGATTCGGCGAGGACCCTCAGCTCGAAGCTCTAGTCCTTCACCCTGCTTCACAGGGTTCCCATTATGGCTCCAGGACACGTGTGCGCTTGCTCGGGACAGCTCACAGCTCAGCATCACTGGCTCCCCAGGAACCACGCAGAGCGGGTTTGGGACTGCCTCTGGAGCCAGAAACTGCACTGGAAGCTCTGTACGAGGAAAGGGGGTCGTAAGCCCAAGCCAGCCCCTTCCTCCCCACCCCAGGCTGGCCCAGCACACCCACCAGCCAGGCTGACGTTGAAGGTGACAGCCTCATCTCGGGTCTCACATACATACTCCCCGGCATCCTCAGGCTGGGCGTGGGGCAGGGTGAGAGTGCGGGCGGGCCCCTCCGCACCCAGCTGCAGTGCATCTGACACTTCTACCTCTAGCCCATCCTTGTACCAGCGCACCTGAGACCCAGCCGGGGCCACTTCACAGCGTAGCTCCACGTGTCCTGGAGCCCCAAACTGCAAATCCAGGGATCGGGCCACTGGGTGCACAATTCTCTCTGGTGGAGCTGGTGGGTGGGCAGAAAAGGGCATACGGTTTTGACTGATGCCCTCTCCCTACCTCTCCAATACACTTTATGGTAAAGACCTGAGGGGCTTCTATGAAAAAAAGGACTTGTAGACAGACTTATACCCAAATTTATCCATTCACCTCTCCTTAGATCCACCACCCCCAAAAAGCTTTTGGTACCTCCAAAAATGTTTGGTGACCCCCAAAAAACTACTTACCCAAAAATTTTGGTACCCCCCAAAAAGATCCATCCACACTTCCTTCCTTTCTATGCTTTGCCTCTGACAGCTACTGCTCCTCCATAAACCATCCATTTTTCCTTTTTTCTTTTTTTAATTTTTAAAAATTTAAAAAATTTTTTATTTTTTTTAAATTTTTTTTGCCTCACTACCACTTCCCAACATGAGTTCCACGAACACTGAAACTTGTAGCTCACTGGTTCACTTTGTACCTCAGCGTCTAGGATGGTGCCAAGCATACGCTAGTTGTTAGATAAGCATTTGCTGAATGAATGAATGAATGAATGAATGAATGAATGAATGATCCTAACTGCTAGGCTCCCTCTCACCAGGCCTGTGGACACTGTCCCGGGTTGAACTGAGTTCTCTGATGACTAAGACTGAGGAGTCTGGTAGGCAGAGGCATGGGGGAAGGGAAACGGGGGGAGTAGGGAGAGTAGATGTAAGTCCTATAGCACCCCGTCTCTTTACCTCCCTGGAGGTGTCTGCGGAAACTACCCACCTGTGACAGTGACAGTGAAGAAGGCTGAATCATCCCCAGCATCACACACAAACTCGCCCCCGTCCTCCGGCTGGGCCGCAGGCAACACCAGGCGGCGACGAGGCCCATCACTCTGGAGCACCAGGGCCTCCGTCTCCTCCACCTCTAGCCCGTCCTTGTACCATCGTACAGGAGCGTCCACTCGGGACAGCTCACATGTGAGCACCACACATTCCAGACTCACAGCATGTAAGGTCACCTCATCCTGGGGGTATATGATCCGCACAGGGGGCTCTGCAGAACACGGCAAGCACAACTGTCAACTAGCATGACCGCGCAGAGCATGGGGCCCCTGCTGGCCCGTGTTAATAACGGCCCTGCATTCTGAGTAATAAGTAACAGTAAGTTCCTGGTCTGTCCCTGAAATCCTCAAGACCAGTCATCTACAGAACCCAGAATCTTCTGGACTTTCCTCATTTGGTAGATACCTTCAGGTCCTGCCTCTGCCTCTTATAACTACTCCCATTGACATTTTTGCTGTCTAATATATTTACCCTCAGCAAGATATACTAAAAGATACAGTCAAGTCTCACAGAGATACAGATATACTAGCCCTGCCAGATAATTAAAGAATAATTAAGTATGCATCAGTTAAACTCAGTTTTAGTGAAATAAATTTTAACTGCCAAACTTCTGATCTCACTACATAGCCCCGACTGGTCTGAAACTTACTATGTAGACCAGGATAGTCTGGAAAACACAGAGAATCACCTGCCTCTATCTCCTGAGGGTTGGGATTAAAGGTGTAAACCATCATAGCGGACGACTATTGAACTTTTAAGAAGCCTTTTGGTTATGAGGGCTTGGGGGCTTTCAAAACTGTGCAGGGGTGGAACCAGGATCTGTAAAAAACAAACACTTCCTAATGCTCCAGTCGTGGTTCTGAGCACTGTTGAGCCTCACACTGATGTCTGGAGGAAAGCACTATGCTGTCTCCATTTTCCAGATGAAAGAACTGAGTCATGAAATGATTAAGCAATGGATTGCCCTTAAGGTCCGGGACAGCTACAGCTCCTGGAGCAGGAGAGGGAGCATTCTGTCCTAGGCAGGCTTCCTGCTGCAGGTGGGGGAGAGGGGGTATCCAAGCCTCCTAAGCAACTAGGGACTGAATCCTTGTATACCAAAGTTGTTAAGACCTGTCTAAAGTTTCCCAGGGATGCTACACTGTTTCAGGGAGCTTGTACTCAGGGGCAGATCACTCTTCCACAGAAAAGGAGCTAAGTCAGTATTATTAGACCCTCAGCAAGCCCAAGCTTGCCTGTCCATAATACCACCCCCTCTTGCTCTCCTACAAATAGTTTCCAGAAGACTAGCGTACACCTGGCCCCCTTGTGGTCAGGCAAGGGAACTGCTGGCTTTCCTGCCTAAGATTTTTCAGTTCTTGGCCAAACCCGGCCAAACCCAGCCACACAGTACACTTGAGCTCAGAAACAGCCATGTCTTGTGGAGACAAGACGGCGTTTTTTTTTCAAAATGTCTGATCCAGTCATGACAAGGCCAGAGGATTACAGAAGGCAGCTTCTTCTGTATGGAATGACTGTGGAAGAGGTTGGGGCAGTGAGATGGGGGAAAGATATAACTACAGAAGCCATTGGGTGTGGTGGGACTTGATCCACTCAGGCCTGGAGGTGAGGTGGCATTTGTGTGAACTTTACAGTGACAGCCTATGGTGCTTTGGTTGTGGTTGTGATGTCTGGTCAGGGCTGGGAACTAGAGAAGGAGTCTTGTTGCAATTGTGGACTCCATCTGGGGTATAGTGAGTGGAAATCCCTAAGCAGCTCATCCTGGGCATGGCTCCTTGGGCAAGTCAGGAAAGAAGGCAAGAGGACTGTGAAGAATAGGGTAGCTGTCCTTGTGCTACCACTGTGGTTCTTCTGTGATGTCCGGAAGTGCCTAAATGCCCCCTCCTCTACCATGCACACTGGGAATGGGGCTGTGAGCTATAATCCTGAGGACTCTGGCATAAACCAGCGACATTTCTAGCTGTCCTCTACTTCTCCATACCTAGAATATTCCCTTAACTCAACTTAGTTCCATTACAAGCAGATAAACATCTTCATTTCCCTGACTAGGAGAGTGGCCAGCAGCCCAGGGATTCCTGCACTGTCCTTGACAGCCTACACTCTGACATGTGTCTGGCTTTCTTACTAGGCTGTGCTCTTTGAGGAGGAAATACATGTCTGCTCATATGTTGCTGAATACATGGAGCCCAGCCCATATTAGTCACTCTGAAAGGCCTCCTCCCAGGTCCTCCCTGCCTGTCTGTTCTGTGGAGCCCTCAACCCTAAGTGAACTTATTTATCATGAGGTTTCTTGGAATGTTTATTGGTGCATTTATTGGTTTAACACGGGGGTTGCAAACTGCGAGGGCCAAGAAGGTTAAGTCAATGGCTAAAGAAGTCTGGGGAGAGGCAGGAGGAATGGCAGGGAGGGTGGAACAGAGAAATGGGGGCCCCATACTATGGGGCAGCTGCTACTCAGTGCCAGCTGTTCGTCGCCACGGTGGGAGACGAGACCAGAACCGCTGGGTCTTCGGCTTTTTCAAGAGGACGCATAACTCCGGGTTGTTATTTGGACTGTCCTGACTTTGGTATGACTCTGCAGGCCAAACAAAACACATCTGTGGGCTGCACAGAGTCGGAGTCCAAGGGTCTCCCCATTCGTGACCCCTGCTTAGCAACTGCCTCCTCAGCTAGTCTGGCAGCTAACTGACCAGCAGCCCAGACACCTGGCCTACGTGGGGTTCAGTCAGTGAGCCTGGTGGGACAAAGCTAGACCTGGCTTTGTTGACACCAGAGAAGGACTCGTTGATTCCAATTGGGATCCAGGCTCTTTCCATCAGGGTCCCTGGTGCATGCACCCTCAACCCACACTTCCCTCCCTGACACCAGCAAGCTCGCATGTGGAGAAACATTCACTCAACACCCCTCGGGCTCAGGGTTGTCCTCTGGTGACTCTGGGGGCTGGGGTGGGCCCACACCTGTGACGGTGATGGTGAAGGAAGCTGACTCATCATGGATTTCACACAGGTACTCGCCAGAGTCCTCAAGCTGGACAGAGGGCAGCACCAGGCGCCGGATGGTATCCTCCTTCTCCAGGAGCAGTGCTGGGCTCTCCAATACCTCCTCCCCATCTTTGGTCCAGCGCACCTCAGCCCAGGGCCGGCACAGCTCACAGGTCAGCACCACACGTTCTAGGCGTACAGCTGCCACATACACTTTGCCATTGGGGTACACAATCCATGAAGAGACATCTGAAGGACAGAGACATCTGGTCCTAGGCAAGAGGGGACAGGACTGGGGTGTCCTGCTACCCTTCCTAATCCAGGCCCCTCTCCTATGCTTTGAAAGTCAGCCACGTGTTGAAGAAATCATTCTCTAGGCAGTCACTCACAGCTAGTGCTACATAAGTCCCCGAGAGTAGCCATCATTGACATAATTTCCAGAGTACACACAAGCTTGTGTGGAAGCTGTGTAATGGGGAGTGTGGCATCAACATTAACTGTAGAATGTTTACAGTCTCTAGGGTAGGACAAGGACAGAATGAAACATGGGGGACCTAGAGAGATGGCTCAGCGGTTAAAAGCACTGACTGCTCTTCTAGAGGTCCTGAGTTCAATTCCCAGCAACCACATTTTGGCTCACAACCATCTGTAATGGGATCCGATGCCCTCTTCTGGTGTGTGTGAAGACAGCCACAGTGTAATCATATACATAAAATAAATAATTAAAAACAAAAGTACTGTGAGAAGGGGGCTGGGTCTCAAATGGACTGGGATACCATATAGGCTTCTGAGACTTTTTGACCCCTTCCACACCTAGTCCATGGCTCTGTAACAGAACTACTGTCCCCAGGAACCCTCTTAGCAGGGGGTCTCCTGGAAGATGTAAAAGGTAGGGCTCCCTGTTGATGAGTAGCAGGACTCATGTGTTCAGGACTCAATAACACAGGGAGGCTAGAGGGGGCAGCAAGAGTGACAACACGCAGGAGCACGTGGGATAGCTGCTCTCACCTGTGATGGTAACTGTGAAGTAGGCCCGTTCGTCTCCCACCACACACTGAAACTCGCCCCCGTCAGAGGGCTGAGCTGCAGGAAGCACCAGGCGGTGACGGGGCCCTTCCTTTTCTAATACGATGACGGCACTCTCCTCCACCTCCTGCCCATCCTTGTACCAGTGCACAGCTGCGTCCTCTCGGTCCACCTCACAGGTCAGCATGACACTCTCGGAAGTGATGGCATGGACAAACACATGTTCTTGGGGGTCCACGATGTGCACTGGGGGATCTTGATGGGGAACAGAGAGGGATCATAAGTACCCCTTACACAGGAGACTCGAGGGCAGCAGGAGGTCACTGGCAGTAGGGAGGGATGGGTAATTAAAGCCATGCCACGCAGGAGTTTGGCGGCATGAGATCCTGTTGTCATGGAAGATGAAATAGATCCCCAAAGGTAGCTGAGTGGGAACACAGAGGGTAGGAGGCACCCAGGGGTCACACAGTGGCAGCCAACATTGACACAGGCAGAATGGAGATCGGAACCACAAGGCACCTGGCTGGGTTTACTGTTCAAGGACAGGGCAGAAAGGACAGGCCTGGAGGATGACTCAGTCAGGATGAAGCAACCACTCCTCTGGGCAGTGGTATGCTTAAGGCCCAGATGTTAAGGGCTTGCAGGCCAAGCTGGTACCATCATGGTGCCATGGAGTGGCTTGATGGGAAAACCTTAGGTCACAGGGTTTCTTGAGTTGAAGCAGGATTTCAACTCAAAGGGATCAGTAGCGCCTATGCTGACTGCCTTGAGAGTCAGCGACTCACACAGCTGGGGCTGGCCTCAAATCCGCATGTGTCACCCAGCTGAGTGAATGACTGTCATTACTTTTTTTTTCTTTTTTTCAGAGCTGGGGACCGAACCCAGGGCCTTGCGCTCGCTAGGCAAGCACTCTACTGCTGAGCTAAATCCCCAACCCCAATGACTGTCATTATTGTCAGCTGTCTAGAGAGACGATCCCTCAGGCTCAGTCCCGAATGTTTCCGCTTTGGACGGCCCAGGAGACCTGGGAACATGCATTTTTAACAGACTTCTAGTGTACTCCTGTCTTATGGGAACCCCTGGACCAATATACTTAACACTCCCGCCTACTACAACCACCATAAGTAGCAAGAAAAAGCCAGGCCACCATCTATGTTGGCTGCCTGATAACAAGGAAGTCACAATACTTCTTTGGGCCTCAATGTCTTTACCTGTGGACTGGAGATTATGTGTTATTGAGATATGAAAACCAAACAAAATAGCATACGTGCAAATTACCTAGCATAACTCTAGCTCCAGAGCAGGGTCTCAATAAATGCCAGCCCCGCCCCTTTTCCTCCCTCAATTGCATTAGGCCCCCTCATGGAATCCAGCAGAGGGTATATATGCACAGGTGGGCAAGTGTGTTAGATGTGGGGGTCCATGAGAGATTTAAGATGCAAATGCACGACCATGGATGTTTCTCAGTAGTAGAATGCTCACCCAGCACCCACAAGGCCCTAGGCCCCAGGCAAAAACCACAAAGCAAGCAAAAAGCCCTCTATAAAAGGGGACCCCCACCAAGCCAACAGACCACAGGGGCAGGGTTTACAAAGCTCCCCAAATCAGCCTCAGCCAGAAGCAGCCAGCAAGGTTCCTGACCTTGAACAGTGACACTGAAGAAGGCTGAGATCCCTTCCGTTCTGCATTCAAATTCACCACTGTCTCGGACTTGAGCCTCAGGCAGGATCAGTCGGTGTTTGCGCCCATCCATCTTCACTACGAGCGACTCGCTCTCCTCCACCTTCTGCCCATCCTTGTACCAGGTTGCTGGAAAATCCACTCTTGAGAGCTCACAGGTCAACACTACCCGTTCAGAGGTCGTGAAGGTCAGCAACACCTTATCCTGGGGACTCAGGATGTGCACTGGGCTTTCTGCACGGAGAGAAACCTGGTCACTTGCAACATCTCTGGGCTATTCTGCTCCTCAGATATGCAACCCTTTACCTAGTCTGTGTGCTGGTGTAGGGGCGAATACACCAGGTAGACAACTGTTGTCAGTGACTAAAGCCTGGATGTCCGTTAGAATGTTTAAAAACAGGTTTGAGGGGTTGGGGATTTAGCTCAGTGGTAGAGCGCTTGCCTAGGAAGCGCAAGGCCCTGGGTTCGGTCCCCAGCTCCGGAAAAAAAAGAACCAAAAAAAAAAAAAAAAAAAAAACAGGTTTGAGGGTCAAGGGGGAAGGGAACGGCGGCTGCGCCATCTATGGAGTGCGCACATAAGGTGCTAGGTTCAATTCCCTGACTTAGAAAAGGAAAAGGGTTGTGCATTGCTATGGTTTGTTCCGAGTTATTCCCAGGAAGACATTCATGTGATGGGACTGTAGTCCTCAGGGTGGCAGTGTATGGAACATCTAAGAAGGTAAGCCCAGGGGAGGAGGAAAAGGAAGAAGTATTTAATGCTGAAGCTTAGTGGGAGGTAGCTCTCAAAGGAACCCACTGAGTCCTTGCATATGTTGCTAGAAAGCAAGTTCATCCTATGTACTTGGTTCCTTCTCGTCATGACTGCCCCTCTATTTCTTTGTCATGGTCTGACTTAGTGAAAAGCTGGGGTAAGGGTCACTAAAGACTGGGCTGACCAACTTCAGACTTCAGTTTCCAGAGCTGTGAGCTAAACAATTTTTTTTCTTTATAAAGTACCCAGCATCAGCTATTCTGTTACAGCAACCGAAAAGTGGCTAAGCCCTCTGGTGTTAGTGGTCTTTTGTTACTTGGAAATGCTGAGCTTGACATTTCTGACTTTGCTCTCTTCCGCTGATGCTGGAAGCTACCATCGTTAAGACCCCAGGTTCTCTAGCCATAGCAAGTAAACTGAGCGCCAGGATAGCCCTTGAATTCTCAGCTCTCCCAGCCCCGAATGATGGTATATTCCCTCTTGTTCCTTGTTAAAAAATGAAGTATGGGGGTAGGGTGCAGTCCTGGACCCAGACTACTTGGATTCACAATCCAGAACCATCACTCGTTAACTTTGTAACTCTGAGCAGGCCATTAAACCTCCCTGTGCCTGTCTTCCTACATGTACAGTGGGAAATGGCTAAGAACCTGTTTTATGAGGCTATCGGCAGAATGGTGCTAATTACCTAAATCAAGTGATTAGGGCTGTGCCTGGTTCAAGGTGGACTTGGCTAGGAGATAGGGTCTTACTTGGTAATTAGACAAGAGGACAGAAAGCAGGCAGGGACTAGGGCCAGGACCCATACCTTTCAAATGAGAGGACAAGTATAATAATAATAATAATAATAATAATAATAAGTAGTAGTAGTAGTAGTAGTAGTAGTAGTAGTAGTAGTAGTAGTAGTAGTAGTATTGAGTTGATCCCATGCTGGGCATAGTGCTCTACCACAAGCTACATGCCTAGCCTGACTGCAAAGCAAACAATCCAAAGAATGGGGATAATGCTGTGAGCCCAAGAGAAGCTCTATATGTGGGAGTTGAAACTGGGCGCCCGTGCTCTCAATCTGAGCCCATCATGAACGCCCCTGACTCTTCCAGCCCCGCTGTCGGGAGCAGGCACAGTATCCGCCTCTTTCGGGCAAACACGCCTTCTGTGCTTTGAACCTGTCTGCCTAGGTGTCCACCAGTTACCAACCTTGGATACTGAGGGCAGCAGAATCTTGCACACCAGGGCAGATGAAGCCTACCAGGGCCCCATTGTCCTGGTGCTTGACCGTTTGCAGGATGAGTCTGTGCTGCAGGCCCTTCTGCTCTATTCGGTACCGGAGGGCTCCAGGCTCCACCTGGCCCTCTGCCTCATCATTCTTGAGCAGCTCTCCATTAAGGAACCAAGAGCCCTGGATGATGGTGGACAGATCAAGGGAGAAGACGGCATCTTCCCCGTCATACACCTGCACATCTTCCAGGCCTGACACCAGGCGAGCTGTGGGCACTGGGGCAGAGACAGGGTGTGGTTGTTAGAACCAGAAAAGGTCAAGCTGGAGGACGGGAAAACACTAAGGGTCAGAGAAGGGAAGAAAGGTCACGGAGATCGTGACTGGGCACAGACACTGATGGGCAGGTCGCAAAGGACTAACTCACCAAGGTGAGCAGAGCCATTGAACACGACATGGGGACTGCGGCCATGTTCACTGACTGTGCAGATGCGGAAGCGGTAGTCACCCTCGGTGGGTACACAGTCCCCTGGCACCTCTACGGCTCCAGCTTTCTCAATGCTGAAGCACTGGATCCAATCCTCAGACCCGACTTCCTGCCGCTCCAGGCGGTAGATGAAGGAGGTTTCTGGAGGTGGCTCTGGGGGCTTCCAGGTCAGCAGGACTGTGTTCTTTTGGCCTTTGAACATCTCAACCAGTACAGGGGGCCCAGGAGGACTGTGCTTGACACCTAAGATAAGGGTGGGATTTTCACCTGAACCTTGTACAAGCCCCTAGCCACACTCCTGCTTTACATCCATTTTCCCAACCCAGACAGTGGCAACTGGCACCCCCCTTGACCCGACCCTCCTATTTGCAAGCATTCTTGCTCTCACATTTGACTCTGAGCAGGGTGGTGGTACGGGAGTTGCCCAGGCTAAAGGTGACCTCGCCAGCATCTTCTCGGGTCACCCCAGGAAGGACCAGGGCATGCATGTGACCACAACTACTCTGGCAGGTGGCTGGCAGCTCCTCCCCATCACGGCTCCAGCACCCCTGGACCCCAGCTTCTTGAGTCTCCACCAGCAGCACCGCGTTCTCTCCCTCCAGGACATCCAGCTTCCGGGGTAAGCGCTTCAGGATGGGTCCTGAGATGTGGGTGGGAATCCGTCAGCCCAGGAACGAGGCACCACCGGCCTTAGCCTCCTCCCACTGGCCAGCTGACCTTTGACCGTCACGTTGGCTACCGTGCGCACTCGACCCCGCATCTCGCACAGATAGACACCATCGTCATCTGCCTTCAGCCTGTGGATGACGAGGCGTCTCACAGTGCCTTCTTCAATCTGCTCGTACTTGCGGCAGGGTAACAGTCGCTGGTCCTCTCGGAACCAGGCGGTGGGAATCCGAGAGTTGGGTACTTTACACTCTAGGACTACGATCCCATGCTCTCGACCCTCCACATCCTGCAGAGGCCTTGTGAACCGGAGGCGCGGTTCTGTAGAAAGAGAACAAGAGAAAGCTCAGGAGAGAGACTAGCTGAGGATAATGTATACCAGACAGTAATCCTCTCCCTAGCAGGCTAGGAATGGCAGCTGAATTCCCAGCAAACTTAGTTGGCCTAATCCAGCCTGACCCTGATACCCACCAGCCCTATCACCTTGAATGTGTCTTATACCATCTCTGTGTCTCGATTTGCTCCTGTGTTAAATTGGAAGGTAGGGAGGGCAAGTGTTGAACCAGATCAGTGATTTTCAAACTGGCCCCCAACTCTACAACTTTTCTGTAATTCTGCAAGGGTCTGCACTGAATTTCATTTTGACAGCATTCTAACCATATTTCAAAACCGTATTTCGGAAACAGGAAACCGGTAGAGAGTTAACTTGCTGGGGAAAAAAAGTCTTGGTTCCACTCAGAGAAGTTCCTTTACTTTCTTGAGGGCATTCCAGTGTCTCACTGGCCTAGCAAGTTTCAGCACATTGAGTTAGGACTTGTGAGGATGCTGCCACAGCTCAGGTACTTGGTTAAGTGCCAGGCAGCACTCAAGGGAATTTCCCAACATGCTTTCCTTGGCAGGAGAAAGTTGGGCAACAAACAGTGAAAATGTAATGTCTCAAATTGTGATCAAGTCCCGTTACGGGGAACTTTAGCTTCCAGTGTGACGTGAGAGTGTCTTGTTTTCTCTGGATTTTCTGCTCATGAGTTCTGAAAACATGTAAGGTAAACTTTCCCCCTCATGTCTTTTGCTTTTATCTTTGACACTTAAAAGAGAATACAGGGGGCTGGGGATTTAGCTCAGTGGTAGAGCGCTTACCTAGGAAGCGCAAGGCCCTGGGTTCGGTCCCCAGCTCCGAAAAAAAGAACCAAGAAAAAAAAAAAAAAAAAGAGAATACAGACTGCCTGGTACTTTTCCTCTGGCAGATCCCCTGTGAATGAACAGTGGCTCCAGGGAGGTTTGCGCCAGCCTTCCTAACAGATTCAGGGCCTGAAGCTGTGAACACAGCCTCCACTCCAAATGTGTGTTTCCAATACAGCAGCCCCCTTGTTCTCACTGATTAGCATATTATAAATTTAGCCTTAGTTATTTACACCCACAACTTGGGTCTATTATTTTACAGAGATTGCTACCGACGGGAATCCAATTGGGAAAGGAGGCCTAAAAGAGTAAAGGATAGGAATGTTCTAGAACTGGTAAGGTTTACACGCGGTCTTCTACTCCTTAGCTTAGTGTTTTTCACCATCTGCCTTGAAATCGCCTGGGTAGTTTGCTAAGAAATACACTAGTGCACTGGAGACATCTAAATCTGCATCCCTGAGGGTGGGAGGCACGTTGGAAATGGGAATTCAATATTCCTCAGGACGTGGGGGTGGACATGAGCAAGGAGAATCTCTGAGGGCACTGGAGGCACAGTGCTCTACCTTTCACGTGCAGCTGAACCGCGCTTAGGGTCTGGCCCGCGGAGTTGCGCGCCGCGCACACGTAGAGGCCACGGTCCTTGGCCTGGCAGTAGAGCACCTTAAGTACAAAGCCACCGTCACGGTCGCGGTACATGAGGCGGCGGCGGTCGGGGAGCAGAGGGCGGCCCTCCAAGTGCCATTCGATCTCGGGCTCAGGCTTGCCCATCACGTAGCAGCGGAACTTGGCGTGCTTGCCCTCGTTCACCCAGAAGGTCTTGGGCGCGCATTTGAGCGGCTCTATCACGCGTACGGGGGGCTCATCGGGATCCTGGGGCGGGTTCTCGTGGGGCTGGTGCACCTGGAGCAGCGCGCCCGCCTGCGCGTGGCCGTGCGCGTTGCGGGCGTGGCACACGTACACCCCGGAATCGGGCAGCCGCGCTGCCAGGATGCGTAACGTCAGGCTTGCGCCCCCGTCACTCGCGCCGCGGTCCGGCTCCAGCGTGTAGTGGCTGCTGTCCCACACTTCGTCCAAGGCCATCCCATCCTTCTCCCAGTACAGCTTGGGCTCCGGGAGGCCTCCCACCTGGCACGTCAGCACCACCTCCGCCCCTCGCAGCACCCACTGGGACTGGGGTCCCGTCAGAAACACCGGGGCGCCCTCCCCGGTGCCCGGAGGCGGCGGCGGACACTCGGAAGACTGGGGCTCGGGCTCTGGGGCCGGGGGTTCCAGCACGGTGACGGCGGCCGCCGCGTAGGCCTCTCCGGCCGCGTTGCGGGCGCGGCACACGTAGACCCCGGCGTCGGTGGGCAGCGCGCCGCTCAACAGCAGGCCGTGCTCGGCGCCGTCCTCTGGAAAGCTCAGGCGCTCCGAGGCCACCAGCTGCTGCCCGCCTTTCTCCCACAAGACGGTGGGCGGCGGCTCTCCCAGGACCACGCATTTGAGCTCGGCCTCCGCGCCACTTACCACCCGCACGGGCCGCGGGAAGCGTAGGAAACACGGGGGACTCCCCTGATCCCCTGAACTGGCCTTCATTGCGGCCGCTGCAGATGGCCTGCCTGGGAGCGCGGGAAGGCCGGGAGCAGAGACCAGGGCGTGGCGGAGGGGGATCAGGGACCGGTGGGACTCCTGTGACCGCTGGTGCCTGCTCGTCTCCTTATCCTGGACCCAGGCTGCAGCCCTGCTGCGCGGCAATTCCCGGGCCCCGAGCCCAGAACTCAGGGGGCAGTCCTTCCTGTTTGCCTGCGCAGCGAGGGGCCCTACAGCCTAGACGGCCCGCGGCCTGGCTTCCTGCTCTTAGGAGCCTCTCCCAGCCCCCTCCCACAGCCTGGGCCTCTGGGCCTCTTTCCCCTCCTCCCTCCCACCTCCAGCAGCCAGGTCTCCAACTGCCGGCCAGGCTTGGGCCTGAGTGACTTTGTCGCCTGCAGCTGCCAATCCCAAAAATATTCTCTGATGACACAGCTGGAGGTCAAGAGCCCAGACTGGCTCCTCCAGGCTAAGTATAGATAGAGCAGGCAGGACCACCTGCCCTCCACCCAGAGCCTCAACCCCAGGTCTTCCCTCCCACGTTGGCCTAGCAGCTGCTACGGTTGAAAAGAGCCCCAGAAAGTCTGAGGGGTTTGGGGCATTCTGTCCTCCTGACAAATGATTTGATGACTGGCCAACCCTAAGCACCCTGTGTGTGTGTGTGTGTGTGTGTGTGTGTGTGTGTGTGTGTGTGTGTGTGTGGTGGGTTGTATGCTTGCCTGAATGGGTCAGGTCACTTGGGGTGAATACCCATCACAGCCCCTTCCCCCACATTCTTGGCGGGAGTGGGAGATAAGGCTCAGGGCCACAGACATCTGCGTCAGAGATAGGAGGTCTCAATGCCATGGGCAGGGGCAACTGGGACTGGAGGGCGTGGGAAGGACTGGGGGAGACTGGGGAAGAAGGGTAGAAGAAGGCAAGCAGTGGGATGGGGAGGGAAGAGTGGGGAGGTCCTAGACAGAAAGGGCACAGGGCAGAGTGTGGGCTCCCTGTCGTCAGGGCAAGAGAACTATGGTGATCCAGCCGTCTCTGCTGCTCCTTTTGCTGTTGACTCTACAGGATGTGGACAGCTGCCAGGGGCCAGAACTTGTCCGGGAGCTTGTCCTGGCCAAAGTGAAGGCACTATTCCTAGATGCCTTGGGGCCCCCAGCAATGGATGGGGAAGGTGGGGGTCCTGGAATAAGGCGGCTGCCTCGAAGACATGCCCTTGGGGGCTTCATGCACAGGACCTCTGAACCAGAGGAGGAGGATGTCTCCCAGGCCATCCTTTTCCCAGCCACAGGTAATGAAGTTGGGGACTGGCAGGTCAACTTTGAAAAGTAGCCGGTACCTATTTCATGGGCTTGGGGGTCAGGCAGCTCTGGGCAAAAATGGCAGCCCTACTGCTCAGCTGGCTTTGCAGCAAGGGGTCAGTTCCTAAGGCACTCTGATCGGCATCAAATAAGTGGTGACCTCTCTTTCTCAAGCTGGACTGATCCAGTGAGCCTAGCATGCCTGGAATAGGAAAGCTAAGGCTCTGTAGAGACAGAGCTCAGGTTGCTGTCTGTCCTGTGTGTCCCCTGCCTCACACACATCCTGTTTCATTAGCTGTAGGCAGTTGGGACTTGAGAGGATTTCAGGGATGCAGCAGAATGCTTAGTTGGGAAACCTGCCTATGTTCCCAGGAGTCTCATTTTCACCCCAGTATGTGTTTTCTATCTCCTGATGGATGACTGGATAGGTAAAGTCCTCTTGCTGGGTTTTTCTCATCTGGCCCACTCTGAGGTCTCCTAGCTTCTGTGCCTTCAGCCCCTGGCAGCATAGTAGCAGAAATTGTGGATTTCAGATCAAGTGGAATCCCAGTCTTGCCACTTAACTAGCTGACTGTCAGTCACTTTAGTGTCTTGTCTTGAGAATGGATCAGTTGTTAGAATTTATAGTGAGAGAGGCCGTGTTCTAGTACGGCCCCAACTGCCAGTCTTGATGACAGCTGGTCCATAATATTTACCATATAGTCTGTGTGTACACTGGGACAGGAATGGCAGCTGCACTTCCTGGGACGGACTGGCCTCTGTTCTGTTCTCCTTTTCCGTCCATTCTTTCTCTTTTCCTCCTCCTCTTTGTTAGTTCATGCATATGCTTGTACGTGTGTGGAGGTCAGAGGGCAGCTTAGTCACTCTCTGCCTTAGTTTTTGAGACAGTCTCTCTCACGGAACCAGGACCTCACTTATAAGTTAGACTGACTGGCCAGCAAGCCCCAGGTGTCTGTCTCCTCAGTACTATGGGAGTGCACCCAGCTCGTTATGTGAGTACTGGGATCGAACTCTGGTCTTAATGATAAAGCAACAAGAGTTTGACCATCTAAGTTGTTTCCCTACCCTGTAAGTAACTGTGTAAAAACACAGTTACTTTAAGAAATGTATCGTTTAAGTTTCTGACATGCCAGGATAGAGCAAAAGCAAAAAGACACGCCCATGCCCCCAAGGCATGAGAATTACTTCAGGGTATCTGCTGACCACTACCTTAAGCTTCACAAGTATACCTGAGGACGAACTCTAGAGTGAAATGGATTCTTACACATTGCTTAGGAGAAAATCTGCCAGTGTTGTGTTTTGATGATGAATAGAAAATTGGGGAGCCCCTCTCACTTTTCCCAAGATTCCAGAGGGTGTCTGGGTCTAAGTGGCACTCGATGTTTGATACATAGTCAGCTCTGGGTGATGATGTCCACATTCTTCTCAGGTGGAGGTGTCTCAGGTCCCACAGATCAAGGCTATCGTCTCTTTCCCTTCTCTGTCTCCTGCAGGTGCCACCTGTGAGGATCAGGCAGCTGCTGGAGGGCTTGCCCAGGAGCCTGAGGAAGGTCTCTTCACTTATGTATTCCGGCCATCCCAACACATACGCAGCCACCAGGTGACTTCAGCCCAGCTGTGGTTCCACACGGGGCTCGACAGGAAGAGCACAGCAGCCTCCAATAGCTCTAGGCCCCTGCTAGATCTTCTGGTGCTGTCATCTGGGGGGCCCATGGCTGTGCCTGTGTCCTTGGGACAGAGCCCCCCACGCTGGGCTGTCCTGCACCTGGCGGCCTCCGCTTTCCCTCTGTTGACCCACCCCATCCTCGTGTTGCTGCTGCGGTGCCCACTCTGTTCTTGCTCAGGCCGGCCTGAGACCACTCCTTTCCTGGTGGCCCACACTAGGGCTCGAGCCCCCAGTGCGGGGGAGAGGGCTCGACGTTCAGCTCCCTCGATGCCTTGGCCTTGGTCTCCTGCAGCCTTGCGTTTGCTGCAGAGGCCTCCAGAGGAACCCTCTGCCCATGCCTTCTGCCATCGAGCTGCCCTCAACATCTCCTTCCAGGAGCTGGGCTGGGACCGCTGGATCGTACACCCTCCCAGCTTCATTTTCCACTACTGCCATGGTAGCTGCGGGATGCCCACATCTGATCTGCCCCTGCCAGTCCCTGGGGCTCCCCCTACCCCGGCTCAGCCCCTGTTTTTGGTGCCAGGGGCCAAGCCCTGCTGTGCAGCTCTACCAGGGAGCATGAGGTCCCTACGCGTCCGAACCACCTCAGATGGAGGCTACTCTTTCAAGTATGAGATGGTACCGAACCTCATTACACAACACTGTGCTTGTATCTAAAAGCACCTCGTCTCCTCCTCCCACAGCCCCTGGCCACCATCACCTCACCATCCCACGGTCGGTCGGTCGGTCGTCAGCTAGGAGGAAGGTGGGGTGTGGAAAGTAGACAGTTTCCACTTCCTTTTCCCTTCATCTTTCTGTCTGAGGCTTCCACACCCCACTCCACCCAGGTCCTGTGGATAACAATAAAGAAGGAAGTGTGTATGACTTTGTATGCATTCCAGACTGACTTTGATAAGGGGTTGGGGAGGTCTGGGGTCAGAGAGAATTGCATTGTGGGATTTTGAGTTAACTGCTTTTGGCTTTAGAGATCTATAGTCTAAGAGGTAAAATTAGATGTGAATTTGTTGGGAAGATGCCAAGTGTCCCAGAGTTTTGGACACCCACTCTAGGGACACATTGTCCCCTCACAAGCTGAACTGGATATGTCACATAGTCTCTCTTGCCACACCTAAAAGAAATTTACTAGCATAGTGGTTTCATCTAAGGCTGTCATATCCCACCCCCACCCCCACACATGCAGCCATTCTCTGGTCTGGCTGACTGGTGTCTACCTCAAGGTCAGGAATTCATAGACTTTGCAACTCCACTGGGCAGTTGTCCAGAGCAGAGCAGATCTCGATGCCTCCTGAGAGCTTGGGTGGGAAGGAAGGGGCAAATGAATGAGTTGACAGCGTCACAGAGAAATTCTCAAGGAGAGAGGCAGTGTCATCCGAAGTCTGATGACCAGAAGGAAGATACAAGAATTTCCATGAGCTGATGATGTCAGGATTGCTAAGAAACCGGTTTTGGGCCTTTCATCCTTCCCCTAACTGCTCATCTTATGGCCCAGACTGGTTTTGAACTGAAGGCATCTTTCCAAGCTCTAGGGATTGCAGGATAGCCTCACTAACCTGGGTGGGACTCAGGCTCCCTTGGTGCTTCCTCTGTATCTTTACACATTTAACTTAGCATATAATGTCAGGAAAATGGAAAAGAGTAGCCACAGGTGGAGAAATGTATTTTTTGGTGAACTGGTCCATATACTTTATATGCACTCCGAGGAAAGCAGAGTGTCTTAACAATCTCTCTCTCTCTCTCTCTCTCTCTCTCTCTCTCTCTCTCTCTCTCTCTCTCTCTCCCTCTCCCTCTCCCTCTCCCTCTCCCTCTCCCTCTCCCTCTCCCTCTCCCTTTCCCTCTCTCTGTCTCTTCTTTTTCCTCATTTGTTTTGCCTCCAAAATGGGACATTCAGAACTTCCTTCTCTGGATTTTTTCACACTTCCTTATGCGAGGGCTTCCAGTAGATTGGTCCTATCACAGTATGGAATGTGTGTAGGAGTGGGCTGGAGTATTCGGTCCATCAGCATGGGACACAGGAGTAATTTTGGCTCCTGACTGAGGACTCCAATGTGTTTTCGTGCTAGCAGAGCCTCAGGCCTGTCAAAGGCTTCCTTCCAGCAGCTCAGTGAAGGGTGCAGACACAGAGGGAAAGAATCCCAGAGGTCAGAGTCCTTTCGACACCCCTCCCCCACCTGAATAAACCTGAAGGAGTTTCTATTCCTGGCAGCACAGGGGCCCCAGTGCAGGTCCCCACATAAGACCCAGACTTGGTTCACTCACCCTAGGAGGCTCTGAAGGCATAGGGCAGATGGGCTGAGTTCACAGCTGAGGCTTTCCCAGTACCTTCATCTCCACCAGGGTTAGAACTGTGTTGTACTTAGAGTTCGGTGGTCCCTACTCGGGATTGGGGAGTGCACTGCACAGGCTTAGCCAGTGGGGATCCAGGGGCTTTTTCTCAAGGCTGCCTATGATCCCTTGTTCGCTCCCTGGCCTCCAGGCTAGACCTCTCTCTCTGCCCCAACACTAAGGCCTTTCCCTGGGAACTTCATCTTCTAAGACCTGCCTGCTCCGTATTCTTCCTGCTGAGACCCTCCATGTGTCTGTGCTGCTGGACAGCTCTACTCAGGGATGCAAGACCCTGCACTAGGCTAGCTGGCAGATGGCTCTTGTAAGTAAAAGTGTTTACATGTCCAAGACAAAGCAAGAAAAACAAAGAACAAGAAGTAAAGATCCTCCACAGCGTACATTCATTCATTTTAGAGAACCGTTATTTATTCTGAAATTACTTTCCATTTCGATTTTTTTTCTGTCACGCACACTTGAACGCAGATGGGGTCCACCTCTCCCTGCCCCCCACCTCCAGTGCTGAGGTTATAGACGTAAGCCTCTACACCAGGCTTTTACACGGATGCTGGGCGGTCAGACTCAGGCCCTCATGCTCTTCCAGTAAACACTTTACCTCCCAAGGCATCTCCTCTGCCCCTCCGCCCCTTCTTTCTGGGTAGGGACTCACTATGTAGTCCAAGCTAGTCTTAAACTCAAGATTCTCCTGCCTCGTGAGTACTGAAAATATAGGTAAGGGCCACCAAAAACCAGAACCCAAAACAAAAGCAAAGAAAGAACAAAAAGAGACCGATGAGGTTATGGAGACCCAGGAGCCCCTAACAGTGTGTGAGGGAACACACTTCTTCAACCTCATGAAGACCCCACAAGGCACCATCTGGGCAGGGGAGTGTGTGCCTTCACTGGGTCCTGAATCTGTCAGTACTGTGACCTCGCACTTCCAGTCTCGGGGAGTGAGAGGTTCTATTTGTTTATCTGATGCGATCCTGGGACTTTTCACAGGCTAGAAGTGTTCACCACACAGCGACATCTCCGGTCCAAGCTCTGTTATTTCAAAATCACCCTACATAAGGTACAAACCAAGACAGCACCCAATCACAGCCCTCCAGACTTCGAGGACACAAATCCTGGTCATTGCTCAATCATATCAGTTTCTCAAGTCCCCATGTCTCCTGCCCATCTCCCATGCTAAAGCACTGCCTCTTTCAAAACAATGGCTCTGATGTCACCTCCTCCGTGCTTCTTTCCTAACTCCTAAGTAGCAGGGGGCCTCTGTCTCTTTGGTTGCTTCCTGTTCCTTAATCTCAACTTTCAAAAATTATTACAATATGTTGATATATTCTCATGGTAATGATTCCACATGAAAAATAAAAATGAAATTCACCTGAATCATTGTCAACAGCTACTTCAGTGGAAGGAAGTGGCTGGGCTCTCCTGTGACACATACCCAGAGAGAGAGAGAGAGAGAGAGAGAGAGAGACAGAGACAGAGACAGAGAGAGACAGAGACAGAGAGAGACAGAGACAGAGTACAGAGAGAGAGACAGAGAGAGAGAGAGAGAAAGGAAAGAAAGATCTTTCTATAAATGGTATTATTATGTCCAGATTTATATTCGTGAGTTTTCTTTACATTTATCTATTTATTTATCTATCTATCTATCTATCTATCTATCTATTTATTTATTTATTTATTTATAGATCGGGTCTCACTCTATAGCCCTGGCTGGCCTGGAACTCACTACATTTTTTTGTTTGCTTGTTTGCTGAAGTTTTTGAAGTGTGTGTGTGTGTGTGTGTGTGTGTGTGTGTGTGTGTGTGTGTACACATCCTGGCACACATGTGGTTGTCAGAGGACAGCCTGGACTTGGCTTCTCCTACCACTATGTGGGTTTCAGGGATTGAACTCAGGTCATCAGGCTTAGCTCCAGGAGCCTTTGCCCCATGAATCTCACTGGCTCTCCGGAGTTTTCTTTAGTTTTATTTTCCAGCTTTTTTCCCTTTAAGCGATCACAGCCCCTACCCTGGAAGAAATAGACTTGCCTTGCTAATTGTATTATTCATTCCCTGCTATGCACAGCACTTAGTGCTAGTACAATACAGCTAAAGGCTCAGGACAACTGAGCAGGACAACTGATGTCAGCAGGCGCTGACGTCACACCCATTGTGCACATAGGGATGAGGCCCTGGAAAGTGATAGAGCCGAGATTCAGATTCCAGAAGTTGTCAAGTATGTGTGTGCCTCTATACCAGCGCCCTCTCCTACTTCCTGAAGAGACAGAAGGATCTGTGTCCATTGAGGAGGACATCCTGAACCCAGACAATCACTTGTAATCTAAAATCATCTTGTCCATTTTGTGTTCCCTCTCTTCCTTTCCCTCCCCCACTTTCCTGCCTGTTTTGCCTGAGCTTGTCTTATGCTCCAGTCTGAATAACGTTATCAGTCCTGTCCATGTTACTTTTTGTTTCCACTCTGTTTCATGGATTCACTTCTGTATGCCAGTGTTTCTCTTTGGTTCCCAGTGGGTCTGTGGGCGATAAGACCTCTGAAGAAGTCTTTCAGTTTTGAAATTAATAAGACGTTTCTCTAAACATTAGAAGTTTTTCTTCACTTGCTTGATTTTTTTTCCGGGGGGGGGGAGGGGAATCCTTATTATAGTGCCTGCAATCGAATCACAATAGACCTATATGTTAATTTTACAAACATCGGTTGGCCTTTGCTAGGTCTTTTCAAACAGAATTTCCTATGTTTTTGGATATTTCCTTCTTTTATTTGTTTGAATATAATGTCTTCTCACACCTTCTTTCTTTCTTCCTTTCTTTTTTCTTTTGAGATTTTGAGACAGGGCTTTTCTTCCTATTCTGGAACTCCCTCTGTAGATCAGGCTGGCCTCAAACTCACAGACATCTGCCATTTATAGATCAGGTCTCACATTATAGCCATGGCTGGCCTGGAACTCACCAGGTGTTTTTTGGGTGGCGGGTGTTGTTTGTTTGTTTTAGTTTTTGAAATTTCCTTTCCGGGTGTGTGTGTGTGTGTGTGTGTGTGTGTGTGTGTGTGTGTGTGTACATGTCCTGGTATACATGTGGTTGTCAGAGGACAGCTTGGAGTTGGTTTAGGACATAGGAATGCTTGGATTAAAGGCATGCACCACCACTAACTCCAGTTTTATTTCGAAACTTCCAGGTGACATCAAAAGTATTAGTTGATTCTCAGAATTAAGATTAAAAAAAATACAAGCCTGGAGTGGAAGTGCATGTCTTTAATTCCTGTAGTTGGGAAGCAAAAGCTGGAGGATCTCTGAGTTCCTGCACTACAGAGTAAGTTCTATTTTTTATTAATTTATTTATTTTGTATATGCGTGTTCATTCCAGAGCACATATATGAAAGGGAATTTTCTGGCAATCAATTCTTCCTACCATTTGGTGCCCGGGTTTGGAACTCGGGTCATTAGGCTTGGTAGCAAGATCCTTGACCTGAGTCATCCTGCTGGCCCCATCGTTTTAATTTTTAAAACAAACACTGTCCGTATTTTGTGTGATGCATGGGCTAAGAAGACGTCTGAGGTCCTGATGAAAGAACCCGCTCCCGTCTCAGTCTTGAGAGCCGTCTTACAGGAGAGTCAAACTGTGTTCATTTCTGTTTATGATTAAACCTCTGTTTCTCAAGGATTGGGCTGTGCCTCACCTACCTGCAACCTTGATTACAAAAGGTTCTGCACTGCCTGTTCCCAGAAATGGCAAGTATGCCTTGTTTCAAAAAGTGACCACCTTGTTCCCGGAAGCTTTTATGATCGACTTGCTTCTACATCTGCTTCTACATCTCCACTCATTTGCCTTCCAAATCCCTCATTTGGAAACCCCCTATTCTGGAGCTAAAAAAAAGGGGGGGGGGCTGGAGGGATGGCTCAGAGGTTAAGAGCACTGGCTGCTCTTCCAGAGGTCCTGGGTTCAAATCCCAGCAACCACAGGATGGCTCACAGCCATCTGTAATGAGATCTGATGCCCTCTTCTGGTGTGTCTGAAGACAACAACAGTGTATTCACATAAATAAATAAATAAATAAATAAATAAATAAATAAATAAATAAATACTTTTAAAAAAAAACAAAAAACCCAACAAAACCCAAAACATATTTTCCCCATGCTGAATTTTTGAACCATGCCTTAGCAGAGAGACAGCCCTGTGTACATGAACAAAAAAGTCTGCTTTAACTTGGCGGTGATGATGACTTGAGTTGGTGGTTTTTCTCCTGGAATCTGTGGGATTAACATTCTGCTGTCGGGGTCACACACATTCTTAGTGTGCCCTGGAAGTCATTCCAGTGAATGCCTATTGCTTACTGACCACGTGTGTACTTCTCAGTGAGTGACATTCTCCATGGTTATAGAACACTCTAAGGGCCTCTTCTGTTTGTTTGGCTTGGTTTTTTGAGACAGGGTTTCTCTTTGTAGCCCTGGCTGGCCTGGAGCTAGCTCTGTAGACCATGCTGGCATCATCTACAGAGATCCACCTGTCTCTGCTTCCTGCATGCTAGGATTAAAGGTGTATGCCATCACTACCCAGCTAAAGTCCTATTCTTTATAAGCAATTTCACAAGGGGTCTTTGGTATGTCGAGTCTTTTATTTGTTTTTTAAAACACTGACTTTCATGGGGAGCTAGAGAGATGGCTCAGCGGTTAAAACCACTGGCTGTTCTTCCAAAAGACCCGCCCGGGGTTCAATTCCCAGGACCCACGTGGCAGCTCATACCTGTCTGAAGCTTCAGTTCCAGGGCTTCTGACACCCTCTCACAGATATACATGCGGGCAAAACACCAATACACATTAAATAAAATAAAAATTATATAAAAACAAAACCGAAAATCAGACTTTCAGGAAGTAGAGGCAGGCCAATCTCTGTGAGTTCGAGGCTGGCTAGGACTATATAATGAGTTCCAGTCTAACTAGGGCTACATAATAGGCCCCGCCTCAAAAACAGAACAAAATGAAAAGTTTTACTCTGTTTGCATGGTACTTATGAATGATGGCAGCATCTTTGATCGAGGTTCTCTGTGTCTTTGCTTTCTCTGTGTGTGGCTTGGAGGTTGCAATCTAGGGCATTTGCCATTGTATGGTGTAATTGTCTTATAGGGGTACGATACAGTACTGAGTGGGGGTTCTTTGAACTTCTGGATCTTTCTCTGCTCTCACCCAAAGCATTATTAGCCTCTGGGAGCACTGCCCCGCTTTCTACCTATGATTTCATAGCCGTAGCTCCCATATACAGGCCAACACGTCCTCAGGAGAAGGCAAGCGTGGTGTGCCTGGCATTTGGTGTACCTGCTGTAGTTATCTCGGAAAATCAGGGTCCTGTTGGTGTCTACAAGAAGCCCTTCTTCTAGTACCTCCATCCCTCCATGTAAGGCTGCTTTCTGGTCTTTGATTTTTTTTTATTTGTGTGTATGTGCTGAGGCTTGAACTCAGGACTGGGCAAGCCCATCACTGCAGTACCTTATCTAGTTTGTTTTCGTTCCTCAGCGTGTCTCTC
The DNA here is from genome assembly GCF_021556685.1 of Rattus norvegicus. Taxonomy (NCBI): domain Eukaryota; kingdom Metazoa; phylum Chordata; class Mammalia; order Rodentia; family Muridae; genus Rattus; species Rattus norvegicus. The sequence continues at coordinate 92,141,563 of NC_141542.1, forward strand.
ACTATGCGTCCTTGAGACGTGGCGCTTCTTCTCTGCCATCCATCCTGAGAGTTTTTTGTAGTTTTGAGTGTACAAGGGCTCATGTCCAGCATGTTTATGAATTTGTTCATTTTCAGATCTCTTTCTGTTAGTTTGGGATGGTGGGGGGCGGAGCGGGCTGGTGTAGGGTTGGGGCTGGTGTGGGGAGAGGGCGGAGGTTGCTGCAGCATCTTTTCCATACACAACCTTGGACGGGAACCATGTCTTGTGGTGCTAACTTGGCTGCAGCGCGCCTCGTGTTTGTGGGAAAGGAAAGATGTCTGCATCCTTGGTTGCTGTAAATATGTTGTCATGTGGCAAGGGAAAATTAAGATCGCAGATATAATTCTGTTTGCTTATCGGCTGACCTTAAAGTAGGGAGATTACATCCTGGATCTTCCAGGCAGGTTCAGTGTCGACAGCAGGGGTGTTAAAGAGGGAGGCAGGAGAGTCAAGGGCAGTCAGCCGTGTTGTGAGAGATACTCAGGCAACCATTGCTGGCTGTGAAGAAGGAAGGGAACCAGGCCAGAGAAGCAGGTGGCCACTTAAATCTGGAAAATACAAGGACAGGAATTCTCCCCCAGAGGCTCCGTAGAGGATCAAGCCCTGCTGACTCACTAATTTTAACCCAGTGAGATCTATTTGGGTCTTTACGTTGAGACTCTGCGTTGTTTTAAATTTGGTAACTAAAGGTCGTGCCATTTGACACAGCAAATGGTGGTGGTGGTGGTGGTGGTGGTGAGAATGAGAGACGGTATCGTAAAGTGATGGCTGAGTCTTCCATACTCTAAGGACTAATCTTGGGAAAAGAGCCGCACTTCTGTGTGCTCTCGTTACCTAGAAACTAGCCCCAAGGACGTGGGCCATAGCCAAGGGCTGAGAAAAGATTGAACAAACAAAGAATAAAAGAATCCTCTCAGTTGTTCTGTAGAGACCCCCGAGAAACCCCCACTCACTTCCTTCCCACAGACCTAATCCCGGGTTCTCACCTTTTCCCAGAGTTCCCTGTGCCCCATGTCTCACTGTTCATTCACCCACTGTCTCCTCCTATGCTGTGGACTGTGTCTCTTCCCTCTCGTTCTTTGTGCAGGAAGAACTGAGGTAGGAAACCTGCGTCACATAGGTAACTGATTGCACCAGGCCTTTGTGGACTATGCCCAAGATGTCGTCTGTTTGATGTTCTTTTCTTTCTCTCCCAGATCCTGACTTCCCCTCCCCAACATCTTTCCTTCTCTCTTCCTCTTCTTTTCTTTTCTTTCTCTTCTTTCCTTTTCTTCTCTCTCTCTTTCTTTCTTTCTTTCTTTTTTTGAGACAGTCTTACTCTGTAGCCCAGGCTGGCCTCGAACCCATGACAACCCTCCTATTTCATCCTCTCAAGTGTGGAATTATGTCTGCTTGCTTGGTTTCTTTCTTTCTTTCTTTCTTTCTTTCTTTCTTTCTTTCTTTCTTTCTTTTTCTTCATGCTGAGGATTGCAACACACACAAGGGAAACACTTTTTCAATTTTTTAAAAAAATGTATTCATTTTTATTTTATGTGAATTGCTGTTTGCTGGCATGCATGATCTGAATGAGGATGCTGTATCATCTGGAACTGGAGTTATAGATGGTTGTAAGCTACCATGTGGGCTCTGGGAATTGAATTGGGTCCTCCGGAAGAACAGCCAGTGCCCTTAACTGCAGACCCACCATCTCTCTAGCCCTGCACTTCTTCAACTCAGTGTTGCTGTGCATGATGAGCGGTGGTGGTTCTTCTCTGGTCATTCTCTTCTACCCCATAGCTACTTCTACCTATGTTTCCTCTCCAACTTTGTCTCTTTTTAGACCGGTCTGAGTAAATAACACAGCCTCCATTTTTCCTTTCCCTTTCTGTGTCTTGTATTAAGCTAAGCATCTTACAGCCTGTCTTTAACTACCTGCATGGGTTTGTAGGGCAGATGAAGTAAGCAGAAACAGTTTTTAAGTTATCTTGGGTTATAAGGTCACCATGCATCCTTCTGTTTATTCGATGCAGAATGCTTCTCAGGCTGGGTGAGCAGTGCTGTTCCTGGGCCACCAACATAGGAAAATCCCTATTTTGTTGCTTTCTCGTCTCCTGACTATTCTCAGGATCCAGTTTCTATGCATTTTTCCCATTAATTAATTAATTAATTAATTAATTAATTAATTAATTTCTGGGGATCAAACCCAAGGCCTTGCACATGCTCTGTTGTGAATCACATGCCCAGCCCTCAGCTTCTCTGAGCACATACAGCTAGCCTCCGCATCTCTCCTTAGATTTCCTCTGCAAGCCCAGGTTCATCCCAGTGTCTTCAGGAGCCAGGTTCAAGGTCTAGTGCACGTTCTCAGTCCAGACCTCCTCTAGTGCGCCTGTGTATTTGACTTTGGTGAAACTCACGTGGTACACTCCTTAATCCAAGATGGCCAGGTCTGGTAGCAGAGGCAGGAGACACAATGAGGAAACTCATGGAACAAGGACTTCTTACCATCCAATTCTGGAGCTGAGTGTACTACAGACACACACACACACACACACACACACACACACACACACACACAGACTCATACACACACAGACACACACATAGAGACTCACACACAGAGACTCACACTCACACACACACAGATACACACACATAGAGACTCACACACACACAGACATAGAGACTCACACACACACAGACACACACACACATAGACTCACACACAGAGACTCACACATACACACACACACACACACACACACACACACACACACACACACTTCTCTTCTCTTAGTATAAGGTCATTCACCAAAACTATTTGTGGAAGCCAGTTCATACCTTTCTATTTCCCTTCTTTGGTTCCCTTCCCATCCCAAGCACAGACCATGTGGATAAGAACAAGTAGATCTCTCAGTTTCCCTCTGCCCACCACTAACCCCTCTGTGACACTTTTGTTTTTTGCAAGAACTCTCAAGTTTCGGCTTCTGATCTTCTTTGGTATCAGAAGTAGGGAGGTCGGGGCGATAGCATACATCGTAGAGGTGAACTATGACATCACTCCTCTATGGCAGCCATGCTCCAAAGTATCAGAAATAAGCGGGCTTTAAACCAGGTTCTCAGATCCGTGTTCTGCTTCTGACTTGTCCTGGTGTGAAGATACCCTTGGCCTGCAGGCTAAGCCAGCAACAGCCACAACTTTCTTCAATCCTTTTTGATAGAAGTGTTTGCAGAGGCTACTCCAGGGAAGTTAAGGGAGGTAAGAAGCTACCAACAGCAGCTCTCTCCTCCTGTATCCTGGGGGTGGAACATGAGGGACTTTCGAGTGGCAGTTCCCCTGCTGTGCTGTGAAGTCTTGGTCACGTGCTTGGCAGGGCCAGCTACACATTTCTGGTTTTAGCGGTGTGTTGTTACTTACAAGTTGAGAGCATGATGTCATGGCATTCTTCGAGAAAGCAATTTCATTCATGGCAATAAATCATGTAACACTGTTACTGGCCCATGGTATTTCTGTGTCTTTAAAAACTGTTTTCTTTTTTCCAAGGAAACTCAAATTAGCTTACAAAGTAATACAGGGGGTTTGTCCCTTCTCCCTGGACCAGCTGAAGCCGGTCCTAACAATTCCCACTTCTCTCCTGCTTTCCCTCACTCTCCTCACATAAGGCCTCTTTTTCTCTCTCAGCCACACAGGCCCCTTTCTAGTTTCTTGGCCTTCACCCATATTTAATTCCTCTTGGATCTACACATTTAACTGTTCGAGGCTGAGATCTGCATGTGAGAACATATGGTGCTTGTTTTTCTGAGCCCGTGTGTGTATCTTTTAAAGCGCTGGGTTTGTGGGTTTTTTTTTTTTTGTTTTTGTTTTTGTTTTTGTTTTTGTTTTTAAAGTAGTAAGAATTTAATTTAGTGACTGCTTCATGCTAGGCACGTGCTTTACCATCGAGCTCTGCTTCCAGTCATTCCCACCTCAACTTTTGCTTTTTGGGTGCTCTTAACCGCTGAGCCATCTCTCCAGCTCAACTTTTGCTTTTTATTTTACTTAATCTTTTTTTTTTCTTTTTCTTTCTTTCTTTCTTTCTTTCTTTCTTTCTTTTTTTTTTTTTTTTGGAGCTGGGGACCAAACCCAGGGCCTTGTGCTTGCTAGGCAAGCGCTCTACCACTGAGCTAAATCCCCAACCCCACTTAATCTTTTTTATATATATGCTTGCATATATTTATGTGTATGATCTCTGTGTGTGCTATGCTTGTGTTTTCTGTTTTTTTTTTTAAGATTTATTTTATGGGGTTGGGGATTAGCTCAGCGGTAGAGCGCTTGTCTAGCAAGTGCGAGGCCCTGGGTTCGGTCCCCAGCTCCGGAAAAAAAAAAAAAAGAAAAAGATTTATTTTATGTATATGAGTACACTGTCACTGTCTTCAGACACACCAGAAGAGGGCATCAGATCCCATTACAGATGGTTGTGAGCCACCATGTGGTTGCTGGGAATTGAACTCAGGACCTTTGGAAGAGCAGTCAGTGCTCTTAACCACTGAGCCATCCCTCCAGCCCCTATGCTTGTGTTTTATAAAAAGATAGAGAGAGGGAATCTGTTTGGTGGATGGGTAGTCAGATGTGGGGGAAGGGAGGCCTCTGTGGGCCCATGCTGAGGCATCCCTTCTCCCTGAGGGACCAGCCACAGTACAGTATAGTATAGAATAGAGTTTGAGCATAGGGAAGGGAGTTGAGACAGAGAAAGACAGGGAGAGGGAGAGGGAGAGGGAGAGGGAGAGGGAGAAGGAGAGAAAGGGAGGGGAGTAGAGGCGGGCCTTGAGCACCTGGAGAGAGCAGGGGGAGGGGGAGGGGGAGAGAGGGGGTAAAGGGCAAGAGGACAGAGCTAGAGCCGGAGAGGAGGGGGCAAGCAGCCCCTTTTATAGTGAGTCAGTCACACCTGGCTGTTGCTAGGTAACTGTGGGGCGGAGCCTAGGCAAAAATGCTAACAGTGCTGGCTGTGTCAGAGTTAGAGTCAGAGTCAGAGGTCAACTTGCTTTTTCTTTCCACCAGGTGTGGCCTGGGGTTTCAGACTCAGATTGTTAGGTTTTGTGGGCAATGCCTTTCCTGAGACAGGGTTTCTCTGTGTAGCCCTGGCTATCCTGGAACTCACTCTGTAGACCAGGCTGGCCTTAAATCCAGAGATCCTCTTGCTTCTGCCTCCTGAGTGCTGGGATTAAAGGCGTGCACCACCATCGCCCAGCTCATACTTTCATCTTTAACACTTTATTTTGTGTATGCCTGTCTACTGCTTCTGTACTTGGTGCTCGCAGGGCCCGGAAGCAGGGCAGTTGTGAGGATCCACCATGGGTCCTCTGGGACAGCAACAACTCTTTTTTTTTTTTTTTTTGGTTTTTTTTTTCGGAGCTGGGGACCGAACCCAGGGCCTTGCGCTTCCTAGGTAAGCGCTCTACCACTGAGCTAAATCCCCAGCCCCGCAACAACTCTTTTTAACCACTGAGCTGTCTCTCCAGGTCCCCTACTTTTTATTTTGGAGATATACCCTCTTGCTAAGTTGGGCTAGGCTAGCCCAAAAGTGATCTTTCTCTTTCATTCTTTCTAGTAGTTGGGGCTATGGGCTTGTCCTTACCTGGGCAATCAGATATGCCATCACACTCAGATCTATCTGTCTGTCTGTCTGTCTGTCTGTCTGTCTATCTATCTATCTATCTATCTATGCATTCTTTATTATTTTAGAAAAAAATTTGCACTTTTATATTTCTGGAATCTCATGTACAGAATGCAAGGAGAGGAATTTGCCTTTTTCCAATAGATAGGCACTTCTCCCAAGACTGTTGAATTGCCGATTATTCTGCTCTGTGTCCTGTTAATCTATTACTGTTTATCCCTTGGCTATTATCACCAGCTTTGGTCACCATGACTTTGGAGGACACTCTGCTGTCTAGGAGGGGAAGGCCCCTGTTAGTGTTTCTTGGATTTTGTTTTCATTTTTTTTCCTGTCAAAGTTTCTTGGTTCTGGAAATGTTTAGTCTCCCAGATATATTTTAGAATCAACTTGTCCATTTCTAAAATCCTCCGTTGGGACTGGGATTCAAATGTACTGAATTGACACTATTATAATAATCCTAATTTTTTTCATCATAAGCATGATTTGTTTTTCTTTGGCCAGGTCACTTTAATGGCCGTCCAGCTCTTGCTTTCTTCTTATGGATCTGATGGACTCTTAGAATGTTTACACCTCTCTCTCTCCCTCTCCCTCTCCCTCTCCCTCTTTTTTGTAGCTTTGGTTACACAGGATTTTCTTTTTCCCTTTAACTAAAACTTTTTTTTTTTAAGTAACAATTTACAGAAGTACACTTAGAACAGAACAATGTAACTTAGGCAAGAGAGGGAGAAAAAAAAAAAGAGAGAGAGAATTCTTTGGAAGGCAGCCAAGGCCTGGCTTGCAAGCCAAGGACAGAAAGGGGAGTGGGCCCCTCAGGGAGGACGGGAATGGACCGTTTACAATCTTGCTGCTTCTTTAGTTTGGTTTTTCTCTTCCCAATACAGTTTCATTTTCTTTGATTTTTCTCTCTTTCACTTATCTGGAAGCTTGACAGTGTAGAACAAACCTAATTATCAGGCTCCCCATATGAATGGAGGATTTTTACACAGAACTGTGGGCTGGGGAGGCCAGTCTAAAAGCAAGGGTTTCAAAGCACATCTCAAAAGAATGGGTTTTTTTTGTTTTTTGGGTTTTTTTTTTTGGTTTTTTTTGTTGTTTTTTTTTTTTTTGCCTAAGAGAATTTGACTTGATAGTGAAAGTTGACTTAATAGTTATGGCTTCTCCCCCACAGCCAGTTTTAGTTGATCAACAAACAGGGGCTGACAGTTGCCATGTAATGGGGTTACCAATTTCACAAAATACCCTGGATCTATGAGGTTGTATGTAGGAAGTTTGTTCATGCTAGAGAAAACTTCCACCCCCTCTAGCCCCCAACTTGACAACTTGAGATAAAGGTGACTGGCTCCAACCCTACTCTTTTCTAGACTTCTCATCAAAACAAACACTTGCAAGTGTGAACGTTTTGCCTCAATGCCTGAACACCATGTATGTGCAGTGTCCATGGAAATGAGAAGAGATTGTACGATCACCTGAAGTGGAGTCACAGATGCCTGTGGGCGGCCCTGCAGGTGCTGGGAATGGAACTCATATCCTCTGGAAGCCTAGCCAGTGCTCTTAATCATTAAGTCATCTCTTCAGTCCTACAATTCATTTTTAACTTTCTTGTATTGGAAAGGGGTGTTGTATAAAAGACATTTCCCTCCTAAACCCTAACTATTTCATCCAAAGAAATGTTTTCATAATGTAGTTCAGAAGTTGATGTCAACTGACAGACCAGGAGGAGCCAGGGTAAAAGCTACAATGACAATTTGGAAGCTAGAAAACTCATTAGTCTTGCTTTTGTTACTCACTGAATGACCTTTGCAGGTAAATAACCTAACTTCTGTGCATGTATTTTATTTTCAGACCTATAAAAACTATTTTAATTTCAGGTGTACTAAGCTGTAAATACAGTTGAAAGAAAGAAACGGAAGGAAGGAAGGAAGGAAGAAAGAGAGAGAAAACCCGATTCAAGTCACTACCAGTGACTAATTTTTGTTTTTGAGATCGGATCTCACTATGTAGCCCTAGATAGCCTGGAGCTCCCTATTTAGAACAGGCTGGTCTCGAACTCATTGAGACCCTCCTGCCTCAGTTTCCAGAGCTCTGAAATAAGAGACCAGGGACCAATTTGAGAGTGTGCTAAGGAAAAATAAAAGTCTAGAGACTGAGGACTATGACAGCAAAGGGGATTTGAGAGGTGGCATCCCGGGGTTGGGGATTTAGCTCAGTGGTAGAGCGCTTGCCTAGCAAGCTCAAGTCCCTGGGTTCGGTCCCCAGCTCCGAAAAAAAAAAAAAAAAAAAAAAAAAAAAAAAAGAAAGAAAGAAAGAAAGAAAGAAAAGAGAGGTGGCATCCCTGCCAGCCTTAGCCCTTCTGACTGACATAAAAGAACTTCGCAAGGACCACAGGGCAGCTGTTTCACTGGAAAGCCAATATTTGTTTTGGATGAGTTCTTTTCCTTCTAATACAAAATCCCATTTCTCCAAACTTTGCTTCCCCGCCCAGTCTGCAAACAAGGAGTCAGGTTTCTCTCTCCGCTGAAGGGGCCACCCAGAGCACAGCTAGACCTGAGGCCCAGCTCGGGGGCTTAATCCCGGCTCGCTCTGTCCTATTGACACATCGGCTCGCCCAGGGCGTGGCTTCCGGTAGAGAAGGCAGGCTTTCCGGTAGGTCCTTTGCTTTCCGGGGTGGGACTTCCTGCTCTAAAGGAGTCTGACTGCCAAAGTGATTGGAGTGCGGGTCACGAGGGCCCATGGGCTCCGGAGGTCCTATGTTTTTGGAAAGGGGGCCAGAGAAGACGTCCTTTATAGCTGTTGCTTACTTTTTACATTGCACGACGCCTCCATTTGCACGAAAGCTCTGGGTTTTTGTCGACACCGCCCACCTGAGGCTCTTCCGCTTCCCCTTTTCCCAGGCTCCGCCCCCCAGCGTCCCGTGGCTATGACGACCGCCCCGCGGGACTCAGTAGTGTGGAAGCTCGCGGGACTTTTGCGGGAGTCGGGTGAGTGAGTGGACTTCTGGCTAATCTGGTTGGGAGTCCTGAGTGTGGTCGATACTGTCCAGAAACGCCGGGAGTCACTGAGTCACTGCCGGCGAGGTCACGAGGTTCCAGAGTCTTCTGGGTGTGTTCCTTGTGCTGCGTTGTTTCCAGTCACGTCTTTGACAGTCTAAACTCGATCCATCCCTCATACCATTTAACCCTTCAGAGGGAAGGGACCATTAATAGATTAAACGCTTGGAGACAACATAATCACTTGTACAGAAAGCCAAGTATAGTACCTTAAACACCTGAGATTTTGGAGTGAGACCCACGCAGGTTAGTCCCAACTCTATTAGATTTTGATAAGTTTTTAGAGCCTCAGTATTCTTCGCAGATAGGTTAGCATAGTGATCGTACTGAACGCAAAATATATCGGGATTTTGGTTAGCTTATTTAGTGCAGTGCATAGTAAGTGTTCAAAAGATAGTGTTACTATAGTTGCTTTCCGGGTGCCTGGGCATGGGGAAGCTCACCGTGTTGTTACATGGTTGACATCAGTTGTGGTAGAAACAAGCTTTGACTTGATATCACAGATATATATCAGTTATCAGCTCATGATCACAATCAAGATGATTCTTTGAGGGCTGGGGATATGATTCAGTAGCAGAGCATATGTTTAGGGTGTACGAAACTTTGACTTCAATCTCGAGCACCCTGATAGGGGGTAAGGGGAGATTCTTCTTTGAGCCTCAGTTTCCCTTTCTGTAAAGTGGGCTTAATAGATGTCTTTAGGAGATAATGATGTGATGTAGATGAGGCAGCGGAGTCATTTGGCATGTGGTACCTGGATGACATTAGTACACTGTACTAATCGATATCTGTACACTGACATGGCATCCGTGGAGTCTCTTGATGGCAGTTCATTTTCTGGTTTGCGCCTTTTCTAGACTTCCAAGGGACTCCTTAAATCATGTGTATGTCTATACTCAGTGTCTAGTACATAGAAAATCTCTTTGTAAGATTTATTATTCAGCAAAAATCCGACTTGGTTCCCAGGCTAGGAATCATGGGTTGCATGGATATATGACTGTGATATGATCGTGGGGATGGAATCGTTTTATGTCTTGATTACAGTGGTGGTTGTCATAATCTACACTAGCAGAATAGAGCTAATGCAGTAACTATTATACCGACACCGATTTTTCTGGTTTTGATAATTGTACTATGATTCCATAAGTTTATTTGGGGAAAACCGAGGGAAGGGTATGGGAGATCTCTGCTATCTCTTGGTACCCTGAGCTGGCCTTGAAATTCTGATCTTTCGCTTCAGCGACTCATCCAATGGAATCACAGGTGTGTGATGTTCCTCCACTGACTTCTGCAACATTTTTTGACTTCTTGATTTTTGTCTCCCTCCCGGGACAGGGTCTCACTATGTGGCATTGGTCTGGAATTGACAGAGATCCACCTGCCTCTGTCTCCCACCTTCTGAAGGATTAAAGGTGTGCACCACCACACCTGGTTTCAGAATATATTAAAAAAAATTTCTACAGCTATTGTAAATGTACTTTCCTGATAGAGGAATAAGTGGGGAATATCTGAAAGACGTCCTCACAGGGCTGATAATCTAATTAAGTAGAACAGCTTTAAGAATTGCTGTAATAGGGTTGGGGATTTAGCTCAGTGGTAGAGTGCTTGCCTAGCAAGCGCAAGGCCTTGGGTTCGGTCCTCAGCTCCAGAAAAAAAAAAAAAAAAGAATTGCTGTAATGAACAGCAACGTGCATTTCAGTGTTGTTTGAGAATGTCTATAAATGTGCATGTCATTCTTACACCAGAAAAAGAAGGAAGGATCGACATACAGTCAGCCTTTGTGTAAAAGTGGGTGATTGCAGGGTGGAAAGTGCAGGGGCATTATTTCTTTAAAGGTTTTTATTTTGTGTGTGAGGAAACCTTTGTGTCAAGGCCAGAGGACAGCCAGGGGCCTCATGTTTCAGAAGTTATCTACCTTGTTCTCTGAGAAGAGCGTCTCCCACTGAGACCTAGAGCTTGCTGATTAATTAGACTGGCTAACCATTGAGCCCCAGGGATCTTTCTATGTCTTCCTCTTCCGTTCCCACCACTATGTAGGTGGTGGAGGTCAGATTCAGATTCTCAGGCTTTTTCAGCCAGTCCTTTACTGACTGAGTCATCTCCATATCCCCCAGAGGTATTGCTTTGCTTTGCTGGGTGAAGATGATCTTGGCAGTAGAAAGGGCTGTATCAAAGTGAAAGAGAGAGAGAGAGAGAGAGAGAGAGAGAGAGAGAGAGAGAGAGAGAGAGAGAGCGCGAGAGTGTGAGCGAGAGCTGTGAGCCAAGTGGGCTATGTTTCCAACTCTGTAAGTAGCCTAGGCTACGAAAAGCTAGATTTTTGTTTGTTTGATTGATTGTTTTTTAAAATGGGGAGCTATAGAAGATGTTTGAGCTGAGGAGGAGGTAGACAGTTTGATTTCTCAGTGGAATATCTTCAGTACATATGGGAATGGGTTCATTATTTTGGGGGCCCAGAAGGAAAGACCTTTCATTCTGTCCTCCTTCCCATTTTCCTTTCTTCCTGCAGGGGATGCAGTTCTCTCTGGCTGTAGCACACTGAGCCTGCTAACAGCCACACTGCAGCAGCTGAACAGAGTGTTTGAACTGTACCTAGGGCCATGGGGCCCCGGCCAGACAGGCTTTGTGGCTCTTCCCTCCCACCCTGCAGACTCACCAGTCATCCTCCAGCTTCAGTTCCTTTTCGATGTGCTGCAGAAAACACTGTCACTCAAGGTCCTAGGAGGGGCATGGGGATAGGACATACAGAGAGCTCTAGGGAAGGCAGGGGATGGGGTGGGGTGTGAGAAGGCTTCGAGGCTGAGATCCAGATGGTGTCAGTGATACCTACCGGTGCTTATGCTGAGGAAGTGGTGCGGGTGAGAGGGAGCTTGCCATGCATCAGTAACCTGAATGCTCCTTTTTCAGCTGGTCCACACCCCTGGTGTTGGCCTTCCAGGGCCTATCAAGATTTTCCCCTTCAAGTCCCTTCGACAGCTGGAGGTAAGGGAGTATTAAAACATATGGGGGGCAGAAACTAGTGCAAAGCCTTTTGGTGGGAAGTCATGTCTGAATGTTACATTGCTCCTCAGTGAGGTCTTTTCCATTCACACTTCCTCAAACCAAAGCTGGGCTTTGGATCTTTTCCCTCCTTCCCATCAGAAAAGGTAGGGATGAGGCCTTCGTTATCCTTGAAGCTTTGCTTACCTTCCTCTTTTACTTCTCTTGTTCTAGCTTCGAGGAGTCCCTATCCACAGCCTGTGTGGCCTCCGTGGCATCTACTCACAGCTAGAGACCCTGGTTTGTAACAGAAGCATCCAGGCACTAGAGGTAAGGAGGGCGAGGGGTGGACCTTCATGCCTTATCCTGAGAAATACAGAAGACCAAGCTTTGTGGTTTCCCAGTGTTCTCCTCCCTCTGTCCTGTGTGACGCCACAGCACTCTACACCTGTCTGTGTGTTTACAGTCACACCAAGCTGTGTATCGTCTTGTGTCTGTCTCCCCATGGTCTGCATGTGGTCCCCATGGTCTGCTCTTTAGGGACAGAGACTTGAGCTATCTTCAGAGCTGCGGGGTCTCCAGGTAGAGCCGGAACATATGAAAGGGGGACTGGAGGATTGAGCATGTCGGGGGAGAAGGCAGAGAGTGAAGTTGTAGTTATGCCTGTCCCCTATCCAGGAGCTCTTGTCGGCCTGCGGTGGGGACCTCTGCTCTGCCCTCCCCTGGCTAGCCTTGCTCTCTGCCGACTTCAGCTACAATGCACTTAGCAACTTAGACAGCTCCCTGGTGAGTGTCCCCCAAGGGAAGTGCCTTTGGGGAGGGAAAGGAGGGTCCTTTGGGGGGATCACCAGCTGTTTGACAGGCATCCTTGTGGGAAGAACCTTTTTGTGCTTCCTTTTCCACTCTCCTTCAGCGACTCCTGTCCGCTCTGCGCTTCCTCAACCTGAGCCACAACCATATCCAGGACTGCAAAGGCTTCCTGATGGTAAGAGGGGTCTGCCTGAGTGCTGACGGGCTTGGCCCTCAGCTGACTCCACTCTCTCTCTCTCTCACACACTGATTAGCTTGGGCTCCACATTGCTCTGGGGCCTAGGCGGAGGCACATCCAGTACTGTGAGAGTCAGTTCTGTGTGTGGGTTTCTCCTCTAGCATACAACAAGGCTTGGAATACTGGATGACCTAGGGCAAGTCAGTCAGCTTCCTGCTTCGTTCACCTGTAAGGTACACATCACAGTAGTACCCGTGAGGAGTACCTATGTCCCTTAGCCTAGTGTGTGGCTCAGAAGTGATAGATTTTGTGATGGTGACAAACCCTTTCCCTGTGTCCTTTCTGTCCTCACTTAAAGATAGGCAGGGCTGAGTACTTGTTAAAGTGGTAAGGGTTCTTCAGTGAGAAGTAACATGGGGAGGATTCAAAGTGAACTGTCTGGAGAATGGAGGGGTGGGAAGGGCGTGGATGTCAGCGGCACTAAGGGAGCTGGGAATTCACAAGTCAGGAAGTGGTGCTGGACCCACCCTGAAGTGCATGGGTTTCCCACTGACTGCACTGACTGCCTAGGTAGTTATCCTTGTCCCTCAGAGCCTAGGAGACAGACCCCATGGCTGAAGCTGAGGATTTCTTTGGTTGCTCTGAGTGTTCCTCAGAGCCTTGTCTTTTTCAGGTGGGAACTTAGAGGTTGGAGCTACCGTCCAGGGGTGTAGCCTGGAGCTGTTGGGAAGGTGCTGACGTTTGTTCAGCTCTTTCAGTGCGGGGTAGAGGAAGTCATTTGTGTTGGCACTGCAGTTTCGTAGGCCAACGTGCATTTGAGAGGATAGCACAGAGGACCCTGCCCAGAGCTTTGTCGAGTTGATCGAGAACCTCTGTCTCCTCACCCACCGCCAGGACTTATCTGAGCTGTACCATTTGGACATCTCCTATAACCACCTGCGCTTGGTGCCAAGAATGGGACCGTCAGGGGCTGCTCTGGGGACTCTGATCCTGAGGGCCAATGAGCTTCGGAGCCTTCAGGGTGAGTAGCAAGCGTACATGGGGTGGCGTCAGTCTGGAAGGAAGCAGACAGGAGTGGCTCGGGTTGGCGGCTTGAGCCTCATGAGAACTTAGAAATAGCAGTGTGGTGCTTTCTCCTCCTACTTCTGTCCAGGGAACACAACACCACACCCCCTCACCCACAACATGCCTCCACAAGGCCTTCTCTCCTCTGCCGTAGGCCTGGAGCAGCTGAAGAACCTGCGGCATCTCGATGTGGCCTATAACCTTCTAGAAGGACACACAGAGCTGGCACCACTATGGCTGCTGGCTGAGCTCCGTAAGGTGAGACACAAGTGCCTAATGGGCCTGAGAGCCACCTTCAGGTCTGATTCTCCTTGTACCTTCACATAGGGGCATCCTGTGCTTACGCTGTCCCCTTTCTGCCCTCAGCTCTATCTGGAAGGTAACCCTTTGTGGTTCCACCCTGCGCACCGGGCAACCACCGCTCAGTACTTGTCACCTCGGGCCAGAGATGCTGCTCATGGCGTGAGTGATTATCTTGTGTCTGTCCCTGACTGAGAGGCCAAAGTCCCAGTTACTCTATAGTGCTGTGAGTTTTTGGAGTCATTGGTGATGGGCTCCATCTTGAGCACTGTCCTCTCCTTTGTCTTGCACAGTTCCTTCTTGATGGCAAGGTTTTGTCCCTGAAGGATCTTCAGGTCAGTCGGGTGGGGATAGGATGAAGGAGAACGTGTGGGATGACATGAAGGGGGAGGACGGTAGCTTGGGAGACAGGGTAGGAGAGTCTTCCTGGTCAGTGGAGTGTAGGAGCCTCCTCTTGGTTAGCTCCAGCAGGCAGAGGTGCTCCTTTGGGTCTGACCCATTCCTGTCGTCACACAGCAGACTTCAGAATCTTCACGGCTTGGTCCCATGACCCAACCTTTGTCCTGGCCAGTGGGGAGTACCACTGAAACCTCAGGTGGCCCTGAGCTGAGTGATAGCCTCTCCTCAGGGGGCATTGTGGCCCAGGCTCCACTTCGTAAGGTTAAGGTGAGTGGGTTCTACTGGTTTGTGCCTGGACTTTCGTGGTCTCTTTACTGGTACTGTGGGTAACTTAGAAGACTAGCAACAGGAAGGCGTTGTCCTTCTTAGGACTTGGTATTTTATGGTAAGTTAGGTAGGTGGCCATGGATGGCCAGGTTGCCTTTCATAGACCTCCATCTCTGTCCAAACCAGAGCCGAGTCCGTGTGAGGCGGGCTAGCATCTCTGAGCCCAGTGACACAGACCCAGAGCTTCGAACTCTGGACCCCTCCCCGGCTGGTAAGTTGACCTGCCTACTCTCTCCCTTCTAGTCCTCTCTAGTCTTGACGTTGCCTTACATGTAGGTGTCAGAGAAGAAACTTCATTTTGGGGTGGTATGGATTATTGAGGAGGGCCCTCAGTCTGTTGTCTTTTTAGTTTAGTCCAAAGAGAGAGATCTGCTTCCAGGCCACATTCTCCTAAGGAGCGTGAATTTTATAGGGTGCTAAAGATTTTAAAATAAAGAGATTTTATGGCCACAACCATTTTGGAAGCACACGCTGAAACAATGTGAAACAGGTTTTTTTCCTTCAAGCCTCCTCCGAGTCTGAGATGTGTGGCCATGTTTGTTTTGTGTGCGGTCCAGGATTGCTTATGGTCACAGTATTCCGTAGGACATGCCTGTTGAAGAGTAGCCAGAGAGAGAGGCTGGGGTCAGCCAGGGTCTGGGTGGGGCCTTAGCTCTATGTCCTCCTCCATCTCAGGGTGGTTTGTGCAGCAACACCGGGAACTTGAGCTGCTGGCCAGCTTCCGGGAGCGGTTTGGCTGTGACTGGCTGCAGTATAGGAGCCACCTGGAGACCATGGGGAGCCCCCCTCTTGCCACCATCAAGACTCCTGCCCTTGGAACCCCTCCTCTGGATGCCCAGAGCCTGGAGACTGCACGCAGCCCTCCAGCGATAGGGGAAGACACTAAGGAATCGCCAGAGAAGGTGTCAGAGGAAGGCAGGGAGGAGCTCGAGCCCCACGAAGAAGAGAGGGAAGAGCAGGAGAGAGAAGAGGGATCGAGAGAGGACCTGGGGGAGGAAGAGGAGCAGGAGCAGAAGGCAGTGGAAGGTGAGAGCCCTGCCAACATAGGGGCTTTGGGGTATCCCAGTGTTAGACGGACAGGAGAGGCCAGGCTGGGTAGAAGACCACTCACGGGATAGCAGAGGCCTGGACGCTTTCTTCACTACAGGTCTCTTGTGGTCTCTCCGCAGCAGAGCTCTGTCGCCCCATGTTGGTGTGTCCCTTGCAGGGAACTGAGGGCGTGCAAGGAAGGGAGTGCTTTCTCCGGGTCACTTCTGCCCACTTGTTTGAAGTGGGACTCCAAGCAGCCCAGACTCTGGAGCGGCTGGAGCTACAGAGCCTGGTGTCAGCTGAGCTACAGTCAGAGACTGAAAGCCAGAGAGAACCAGGGTCTGAGGTGAGTTGTGGGGTCAGGTGCTTGGGAAGGGGTTCTTGGCTTTCCAGAGTCATTCTTGAGAACCTGTTGGCTCTTGTGTGCCAGGCACTGGGCTCTGTGTTTCCCATCCTCTCTCATGAGAACTTGGTGCCAGGAAGGGGTGCTGGGTGTGTGCAGGGCTGTCGTGTGTGACTTGGGAAGGTGGACAGAAGGATGGGTCTCACAAGGGCTTGATGTCAGCACTAGCATTGTGGGCTCCAGAGTTCCTGTTTTCCTCCAAGTTCCATGTAGCCCTGATCCCTTTTCCTCCTTTCTTGCACAGGGCTCAGGCCCACCCTCTGGGGCTCCAGTTCTTGTTCTGCGCTTTTCCTACATTTGTCCCGACCGGCAGTTGCGTTGCTATGCTGTGCTGGAGCCAGAGGCCCATGAAGCCATCCAGGTGATGGAGTCCAGAGGCAGGTGGAAGGGTGGGGGTAGCAGCTTCGGGCTGGAGGCTTAGAGCTCGGCCAGGCGGGTCCACCTGCTCACGGCTAGCTGCTTCTGACCCACCTTCCTCAGGAGCTACTTGCTGTACTGACCCCATTCACCAGCGTGAAAGACCAGCAGCCTGGGGAGGCCAAGGACCCACAGGGGCCCAGATTCCAGTGCCTGCGCTGTAGCTGTGAGTTCAAGCCTCAGGAGCCCAGGTTGGGACTGGAGAGTGACGACGGCTGGAAGCCTCTGTTTCAAAATACAGGTACCAGCTGTGCCCTTGTCCTCCTTGGCCACCCAGCTCTCCCCACTGCAAGGAAGATGTTTCAGAGAGGAGTATGGAGAGAGAGAGCGCTCGAGGGAAGACGTACTTAGGAGCGTGGAAGCAACTGTTTGGCCTGAGGGAGAGATATGACTCACTGCCTACTGCTGCATTTAACCATTGAAATGGTCCCATCAGAGTCCGGAAGTGCTTTTCTGTGACTATGCTTAAACACCCTCTTCAGGTTTTCATCACTTTTGGCTTTTGGCGGTCTGTGGGTAACATCTCAGGAATGGCGTAAAGCCTCCTGAGCCCTCCGTGCAGCCCCAGGTCATCCTGTACCCTCTGTGCAATGGCTGTTGAGTGAGCTGCTTTGGTGGTTGGCACAAGTTCCCTTCTTGACTGACCTTGTAAGCATTTGATAGGATACGGCACCTTGTGGTCTCTCTTTGATAGGCCACTCAAACAATAAGGGCTTTGGAGACATTGAAGAAGGAAGGGAAACTCTGGATAACAGCTATGTGAAACACGGTTTTTGTCAGCCACACTTCTTGGCAGCAGACATAGCAGGACTAAGTTATTTTTTTTCCAGAAAAACACCCTGTGTCAGTGTCAATTGTGAGCCTGCCCTGGCAGACCCGGTAGGCATAGCCACATAAGCAGTGTGATATCACAGTTCTTTCTGGATTCTGACTGTCTCCTGTAGATACTGTAGCTTCTGCATTGGTAGATTTTCTCTTTAAAGGTTTTGATGTTTCAAGACCAAGTCTCATATTACTAGGCTGGCCTCAAACTTGAATGTACCTGAAGCTGGCCTTGACTTTGGGATAGTTCCCCTGCTTCAGCTGAGTGCTGGGATTTACAGGCGCGTGCTACCTTGCCCAGCTTTCTTGTGAGACTTCAATATGACAATAAAGCGCCAACCATAGCCCCTGGCACAAAACGAAGGTCCCTCATATATGCTACTGCTATTATTTCCTCAGCTACATAGCTGTGGCAGGGCATATAAGTTATTTCGTTTTTTCTTTCTTTGCAAAATGGGATGGAAAAGTTTTGATGGAGCCGCCACATAATAATATTGATGTGGGGCTAGCACATGCCTAGAGTTCTGTAGCCATTCAGTATCTCTCCATCTCTCCCCTCGTTGTTGATCCACATCCTTCATTTACTTGCATCCACTCACCCATCCTGCCGACTCCTTGAGGCAGATGTGATTTTTCATTATCATCTTACAGATAGTGGTCAGGCTCAGAGGAGCTTCGATGGCTGGTCCAAAATTATCCATTTATAGTTAATGAAGCTGGGACTTAAACCTGCCTGGCATGAGGGACCTCCTTGCCTTCCCCAGTCTTGGTTTTGGTCTTAGTCGTTATCACCATCGTCGTCGTCACCACCACCACCACCGTTGTGTGTTTGTGTGTGTGTGTGTGTTTGTTTGTATGTGCATGTGGAGGCCAGGGACTGACCTTGGGTGTCCTCCTCAGTCATTTTCCACCTTAGTTTGTTTTTTTTTTTTTTTTTTTTTTTTTGAGCTAGGGACCGAACCCAGGGCCTTGCGCTTGCTAGGCAAGCGCTCTACCACTGAGCGAAATCCCCAACCCCTCCACCTTAGTTTATGGCATAATCTCACTGACCTGGAGTGCATCAGTTTGTGTAGACTGTCTGGCCAGCGAGCTCTAGGGATCTGCCTGTCTCTTCCCTCTGTCTCTTCTCACAGAGCCTTTACTTGGGGCCTAGGAATCTTAACTTGCTCTGATTTGGTTTTGCAGTACCTGGGGATTAGAAGATAGGCTGTACTTTTAGGAGGCTGTTGGCCATGGGCTAGCTTGACCCTCAGGGATGGGAGAGGCAGATTAGAGACTGTGCTTAGATATAGGGGTGAGGGTGGGATGTTGGGAATGCTGGCTGGGACGAGCTAGAGATAGCATGAGGAGGTTGGATGGTGGCAGGGAGCATTGTGTGCATCGTGCCCTTGGGAGGCTCACAGCGTGTCTGTCCCACCCTCCAGAATCTCCTGTTGTGTGTCCAAACTGTGGGAGTGACCATGTGGTTCTCCTAGCTGTGTCTGGGGAAGTCCCTAATAGAGAGCGGAACCAGGAAGAACAATCATCAGATTCTGCCTGTGACCTTGCTGACCACAGTGGCTGTCCCAGTGTGCCTGACGGCATCCCACCTCAGGCATCCATATCCCATGGCTGCAGCAGCTGGAACCTCAGCCCGAGTGAGTATGGGTGAAACAGTGAAGTGTGCTTGGGGAGGGAGGGGCTTTGGGGAGGGTAAATTGGAGCTGTGGTTTCCCAGAGTCAGGCTGATGACTCATTGGTTGTTCATAGCCCTTGGACACACAGGTTTTCGATCTGTGGACCACCGACTCCGGCTCTTCCTGGATGTTGAGGTGTTCAGTGACTCCGAGGAGGAGTTCCAGTGCTGCACCAAGGTCTGTGCCACCCACTGACCTGTGGCCCTGGGCATCGAGTCAGATGCTTGGGTTTCAGCAGCAGTGGATAGTTGCTGCGTGGCATGGTTCTTCACACTTAAGGTTCAGTTGTCCTGTCCAGGTAGGGATAATGCTCTTTGATGCAGAGCACAGGCCAAGAGCAGGTTTCTGTGGTTCAGCATAGCACAGCCCAGCCCAGCCCAGCCCAGCCCAGCCCAGCACAGCACAGCCCAGCCCAGCCCAGCCCAGCCCAGCCCAGCCCAGCCCAGCCCAGCCCAGCCCAGCCCAGCCCAGCCCAGCCCAGCACAGCACAGCACAGCACAGCACAGCACACCACAGCACACCACAGCCCAGCCCAGCACACCACAGCACAGCACAGCACAGCACAGCACTTGGCACCTACCTGGTAATGGGTCCTCCTGTCAGCACAAACACATGCTATCACTTCCTCCTGCCCAGGACACTCAGGCTCAGCCATGCAGCTGTCTTGCCCTTAGTCATAGGGAAACAGGGTTACGCAGCGTGGAGCTGCTGCATCAGGGCAAGGTCCTAGAGGGGCTGCCTGGTTCAGCCTGCGTGGGTCCATGCTGTAGAAGGCAGCTGTAAATGCACAAGGCCCGAGAGAAGGTAGCTCGTGGGAAAGATGGGACAACCCATGTGCAGGCCTAGAGGCAGGTTCCTTGGAGTCTAGGAGGCTGGGAACAGTGCCCGGGAGCACCTGCCTTGTCTGCCAGGGAAGGTGGGAGGGTCTAGTGACTACCCAGAGGGTTTGAATCAGGGCAGTGACGGGCAAACTTGTTACTTACGATAGTCTTGTCCGAGAGTGGGGGGATGGGTTGGAAATAGGGAGAGGATGCTGGGGAGGCCTGCGTAGACACACTGGGATAGGTGGGAGGGCGATTGCAGGGTCACAAATAGTGAAGTGTAGATGTCGGTGATAGTAACGCGGGTTGGAGTGCAGCCCAGCTTTTGGTCTGGCTCCTGTCTGCTTGGTTTATTTCTGGTTGCTCATCAGCCTTCTCTACCCTTAGGTGCCGGTGGTGTTAGCAGGCCACACGAGGGAGTCTCTGTGCCTTGTGGTTGTGTCTGACCGTATGCTTTACCTGTTGAAGGTGACAGGGCCCATCTGGTGAGTGTGCCAGTGTAGACCTGAGGCCGTGTCACAGTCCTGCCAACCTCATCCTATCCTCCTCTTAGTCTTGGCTACTCTGCTCTCTCCACAGCGGGCCTCCTGCTAGCTGGCTTGAGCCCACCCTGGCCATTCCTCTGCAGGATCTGAGTGGCATGGAGCTTGGCCTTGCAGGCCAGAGCCTTCGTTTAGAGTGGGCAGCTGGGACTGGCCACTGTGTGCTGCTGCCCCGAGATGCCAGGCAGTGCCGTGCCTTCCTTGAGGAGCTCACTGGTGAGGGAGACTCTCACTGGGAGGGATGACAAGGAAGTGAGGCTTTCGGGGCCTGCTGCTCAGTTTGGTGCTCACCAGTAGATGGTCCTGGAACTTCCTGTTCTGTCAATCCCACTGGTAGACGTTTCTGAGGTCCAGAGTTAGCAGAGCTTAGCCAGGGTCGAGGCTGAGGTAGAGGATTGCAGAGGATTGAGGGTTTCTGTCTCTGGCTGGCTTTCTCCAGGGGTTTTGCAGTCTCTGCCTCGTACCCAGAGGAACTGCATCAGTGCTACAGAGGAGACGGTGACCCCGCAGCATCGGCTCTGGTAAGTCAGCAGGTTAGGGTTAGGTGGTGTCCAGGTCTTCTCTTGACAAATCCCAGACCTATATA
Source organism: Rattus norvegicus (assembly GCF_021556685.1). NCBI lineage: Eukaryota > Metazoa > Chordata > Mammalia > Rodentia > Muridae > Rattus > Rattus norvegicus. Next base: position 92,162,612 of record NC_141542.1, read on the forward strand.
GTCCCATACTTGTGCCCACATCTGCCCAGCTACTCCCACTCCTTGAAGCCCATCCTGCCCTGGCTGATTCTCTTCCTGTGTCTGCTGTGATCTCCACAGGCCATTGCTGGGGAAAGATACTTCCGCAGAGACGCCCCAGTTTTTCTACCTTCGGGCCTTCCTGGCTGAAGGTAAGGCGGAGTCTGCAGGTGCGTCCCTGGTTTCTGTAGCTGTATTGCCCTTGGCCTGTCCACTGTTGCCCCTGTCGTACCCACGGAGTGGTGCTCAGTCCCTGGCACTGGACTCCTCACCCTCGCAGCATGTCTGCTACAGGATGGCTGTTTCCCACTTCTCCATGTGGGCTAGGAGATCCTTAGCGCTTCAGCTGCTCAGAGACCTTAGCTTTGGCATCCAGTCTTCCTAAAGTGGGTCATCGGCTGGATATGTTCTACTCATCCTGTCGAGAGGCCATGGGCCATTGATTGGGGTGGCTGGGGTGCTGGTTCCCTCACTTTAGGCCTTCAGGTCTTTTGGCTGTTAGTGGTCCCTGGAGTTCGTGGAAGCAGAGTGCCAATTTGTGGCCAACTCTTTAGTGCGGCTCACACCCCTTCTCCAGGGCAGCACTAGGACACTAGTCTGGGGATCTAGGTCAAACATAACCTTGCACTCTAGGCATCATCTTGCCCCCCTCCCTCTCTCTGCAGGCTCCTCTACCTGTCCTGTGTCCCTGTTGCTGACGTTGTCCACCTTGTACCTATTAGATGAAGACCCTGTAGGGTCCCATGCAGAATCTCCCCTCCCAGTGGGGTCTGGTGAAGCCTCTGAGCAGCCTGCTCCCCAGGGGCCAGGTCCTTCTTTGCAGGTCAGGGAGCAGCAACCACTCAGCAGTCTGAGCTCTGTGCAGCTGTATCGCACAAGCCCCTTGGACCTGCGGCTGATCTTCTACGATGAGGTGTGTATGTGTGTGTGTGTGTGTGTGTGTGTGTGTATGTGTGTGTGTGTGTGTGTGTGTGTGTGTGTGTGTATGTGTGTGTGTGTGTGTGTGTGTACAATGTGGCAGTGCATCTAGGAAGTATGGAATGGATTGGGATGGTGCTAAAGGAGGCGCAGGCATATAGTGGGGATAGAGTCCTGATGTAAGGACCTGGGTTTGGGTAAGCAGCATGTGTAGAAAGCAGCAGTCAGCTGTGGGAATGTCTGGCCTTGGAGCCCTGTACTGAAATACCTAGCTGGTGTGATCAGCCTACCCATTGTATTGTACACAACCGTTTGACCTTCACAACTCTAACCCGAGGAGGAGGTGCTATTGTTAGTTAGTCTTATATTACAGATGATGTAACTAAGGCTCAGAGACATGAAACTTGGACAGGTCACAGGGTAGCGTCAGGACTTGAACCTGCACAGTTCTTGGAGTTGACTTTAGACCTCATGTTCCCTACAGCAAGGGAGATAGAGATGGAACTGTGAGCAGCAGCCCTCTAGAGCCCTCAGACAGTGCTGACTAGGGCTGCTGACTGACTGACTGACTTTAAAGCTCAGAGTTGCCCTTTAATGCAGTGTCACATAGTGGGGGTTTGGGGGATGAGGACATGAGCCTTTAAAAGCCAATGGTGGTGTGTCCTCTCTTAAGACCTTCCTCAGACTCTTGGTATATCTCTTCCCATCTTTCCCCTGGCTCAATCTACCAGGTGTCTCGGCTGGAGAGTTTCTGGGCACTCCGTGTTGTGTGTGGGGAGCAGCTGACAGACCTGCTGGCCTGGATTCGGGAGCCCTGGGAAGAGTTGTTTTCCATTGGACTCCGGACAGTAACCCAGGAGGCTCTGGACCTCGACCGATAAGGTGTCTTCACTGATTTCACTGACTCGCTCTAGAGTGGCACTGCCAAAGCCCTTTCTCCTGGTGTCTGGGTCTGGCTGCTTGCTGGCTGCTATTGGCCACTGGCTTGTGAGGCTCGAAGTGACTCACAGCTTAAGAGAAGGACAAGAGAACCCATCTGGCCCTTGGGTGATCTGACCAGTAGAGCAGGCTAGGTGGTCAGTGGAAATGTTTTTCCAGCACTTTCTCTCAGGTATCTATAAAGCTGTTCCCATGCTGGGTGTCCTGGGTGGTACATAGAAATGTCTCTCATAAAGCCTGCCTGCCCCCTTATTTATCTCTTCCTGGAAGCAACCTTGTTTGCACTGAGACCCTTCTCCAGTCCTGCTCTAGCAAAGTAGGATTACTGACACAGATGTACCCAAGCAGGTTGTGACCTATCCTGTGGCCTTGCATGGGATCACTGCCAATCAAATAGTTGGGCCCATTCAGATTTTTCATTCTTTTTTTTGAGACAGGGTCTCACCATGTAACATTGGCTGGTCTAGAACTGGCTATGTAGACCAGGCTGGCTTTGGATTCATGGAGACCTGACTGCCTCTAAGTGCTGAGATGAATGGCTGAGCCACCAACTGTGAAAAAATTGTGAACTTCCCCTCTTCCTAAAAGTTTACATTTTAAATAAAGACCTACAATAAAAAGTGAGATTCCTCATTGCTGACTCTGGAGGTCACCTCTTGAGCCAAGCATTGTACCTGTCCAGAAATTTCAATACCTATCTTTGCACATGTATTCACTCCCCCCCCAAAAAAAAAAGAGTGGTTACTTCAGCTATCAACCAAGAGACTGATTCTTGGGGTTAATTTCCACCAGGCAATGCCCTGTCTGGTCTGCTGGGAGGGTGAGGGGGAAATGCCAAGTCTTAGGACTGACTGGCCAACAACAAGTGCTCTTGGAATAGCTGTCCTCCGGTACTGCCTACAGGAGACCCAGACAGGCCTGTGCAGAGGCTCACAAAATAATCTCACCTACTTCTCTTTTGTTCAATGCTGCCCTGAATTTTTAATTGAAGTAAATTAAAACTTCCCCAAAATACTAGTCTACTTTCTCAGTGCTGTCCTATCCGCGACTCTGAGCTGTCTGCAAGCAGAAATCTGAAGAAAGCCTGCTCAGACTCTGGCCCACATCTACCCTTTGCACAGATCTCTCTCCAGAAACAGGTCACCGTGTGGATGGGACCAAAGAATCTCCAGTCATTTACGCTGAAGTGCACGGGAGTGTGAACCTGAGGAGTCCAGGCATCTTCCAATTCTCTGTGCTTTGAGTTGAGAAACATCTTTGTTTAACGATGACAGTCCTTGGCAGCGTTGTGAAAAGGTATTCTTTCTGTGTCCCAGAAGACATTATCAGGCCTGAGGCCATTACCACTTAGGGGGGTGACTGCAAGCGTAGTTGTCAGGAGGCTCTTGCCTCACATGTTCTGGGCTGTCCCCAGAGATCAGTTGGTCCTCAGTCTGCTCTTCCCATCCCCCCACCAGTCCAGCAAGTATTTATCGATTGTCTGGCTTCTGTCTGGCCCTAGGCTGGCATGAAGAACACTCATCAGAGACCTGGAAAGCAGTGGCAAGAAAATGCTGAAACCACTATACCACTGCACCGTGTTGTCCATGAAAGTAGGGAAGAGGATTCTGGTTTACTATTTGCTTGTATGTTTAGATCCTAAAGGGATAAACTAGAAATAATGGAAGATAAAGTTGAGGAGAGGCAGAAGGGGATGGAAAGGATTGAAGGTTTAAACTCTTGGGTTTTTCAAGACAAGGTTTTTCTGTCTAACAGCCCTGGCTGGCCTTAAGCTCACAGAGATCTGCCTACCGCTGCCTCCCTAGTGCTGGAGTTAAAAGCATGAGCCCAACTTGAGCATTTAGGTGTTTAAAAAGGAATTTTAAAGCCTCCAAATTAATCATAGAGCCAAAAGTTATATTTAAATTTTTTGAGTCCTTATGGGGTTAAATGATTCTAGGCTTGGCTGAGGGGAGCTGGCCTGCTAAAGACATGGTCTCCGTATAGGAGGTGGTCCTGAGAATGAGTCATTTTTGATGGGGTAAGTAGCATCCTTCCTCCTTTATTAGGATTCTACAGTGGAGTCTGGGCGGTTGTGGCAGCACAAACCTTTAATCACAGTGCTTGGGAGGATGAGGCAGGGGGATCTCTGAGTTTGAGACCAGCCAGGTTTATAAAGCCAAGTTCCAGGATAGATAGAAGCCCTGTCTCGAAAGACTGACTGACTGACTGACTGACTGACTGACTGACTGACTGAACGAATGAATAAATATATCTCCCATATATGTGGGTTAATTCTACAGCAGCTTTGGCAAGATTGCCCTGGTGGCTTACCTGCACTTGAATTCAGTCACATGGTTGGTTCTGTATGAGGGCACACAGGGACTCCATCCACGGGGGTCAGTGTGGTGTAGTTGTAATATAGAAAGGACGCAGGATTTAGAACTGTGTCTTAGTTGTATGACTCTCTGCTTAGCTGTGAGCAAAGAACGCCTCCTTGCTTGCTCATCAGCAGTGTGGGACAGAGACCAATCGGTAACTTATCTACTCCACAGAGGTGTTCAATATCCTTGGAAGTATTGTGCAAACCCTAATGCTTTAAATAAATGCTGGCTACGAAACTTACCTGTTGGTTGCTACCTGTTACTTTGTCACCTGAGAGCCTCAGAATGTTCTTTGTAAGTGGTAGGGTGGCTGCCTGCTTCTTCTTGCCCATGTGTTTATGGGGGGATATTTCCCCGGTGTGCTTTGGAGGAAACTCGGACACCTCTGGAGAGAGCATGAGTCAGGACATGTTTTTTTTCTGGTCCATCCTTTTGTCATTTGACCATTTAGGACTTGATGACCTCGCTGGCTTCCCCAGAAAACATTCTTTTGTTTATTAGTTACTATAATTACTTGTGCACTTGCTCCACAGTATTTGTAGCTGCCTGGCTCTCTGGGAGGAGGGATACAGGAAGAATCACAATCAGATTCTCTTTCAGGGCCTGGTTATATAACTCTGGCCGGTTGTGAACTTGAGATCCTCCTGTCTCGGCCTTCTGAGTCCTGGGATTATGGGTCTGAACCAGCATGAACTGCACAATGGCGGTGTGTAAGGACATACCTTGGGCTTGGCTGTGCACTCCTCCTTCCTGTGATGGTATCATGGCCGTCCTGAGGAAGATCTGAGGCTTAGGTTACTAAGGTGCTCTCACACTTGGACCCTCTGTCTCCAAGATCTGAGCTGTCTTCCCTAAACCACCTTGCCTCCTAGGCCTTACAGAGTGCCCATCCCTTCAGGCTCCAATCCTTTCATCTGTTCTCTGGTGGCACCAACTTCCGAGATCACCACATCCTGCCAACAGAGCACCATCGAGACTGTTGAGCTGTTTACGCAGACTGTTGAGCTGTTTACGCAGACCGTTCTTTCCTGCTACAGGTTCCTTCCCAGGGGCTTGGGCGTTGCCCTTTCCCCTACTTCTCCAACTCACCCTTAGTCGTGAATCTGAATCTTTCATATCCTTAGGGTCATTGCTTAATTGTTACTTGGTGCTGTTGGTGCTGTTACCTGAGTCTCCCGTTACTGGGCTTTTCCCTCCTGGGAATTTCCCTGCCATGAATGCTTTGTAATAAAAAGTAGGTGTTTGCTTGTGAACAATAACCAAATTATTTACATACATACATACACACACACACACACACACACACACCACTTAGCATGGATTATAGAGAGAATGTGTTAGTCTTGCCCTATGAGGTTGGGTGCCTTGAAATAGTGATTTATACTTTCAAAACAGCTGCACTTTAATTTCAAGCTCCCGTCCTATGGGTTTGACACAACTCCCTGACCTCTTTTCCCTTCATGCCTTGGGGGAACCTCCTTCTGTTTCACTGGCTGGAGAGAGCAAAGGTCTGCTCCTTTACCCCCACCCCCCAGCCCAGCTTCTGGTCAAGATCTCTTTCTCTTGCTAACCCATCTCTTTTTCTTCCTTTTGAAAACACCCATGGCTCTGGTTTTGGGGAAGCAAATGGGCAGAAAGGCTGGTAGGTTATCTCTGCCTTCTCTCCCCTCTGTGTCCCCCAAATAAAAGGCAAGCAGGCCGTTAGTTCAGGAATGACAGAGGAGCATAAAAGCTTGGTTCATCTCTCAGGATGCCATCCCAGCACAAACATGTTGGGATGGCTGGTCTGACCCTCAGGGATACTAGCAGTGTCCCAGCATTGGATTTGTGTCAAGATCAAGGCCAGGCACATGTGGATTATGAGATAAACCACTGCAGAGTAACAGCATAGTAAATAAGAGTGACAGTTATTGAGCACTTGTTCTGTGCCAAGCATCGAAGTGGTTTTAAATGACGGCATCTCAAACCCCAGAGCCTGGACCCTAATTTAATGCCACCTTACCTGGAAGAACCCAATCGTAAACCCACTCAGTCCAACTGGCCCTGAGTGCTATGCTCTAGGAAGCAGGAAGATAATTCTAATAAGAGTGTAAGTGACAATCTGGGCTCTAGGAAACCATCTGCACTGTCTGAGTTCGATTTCCAATGCAAGGATTTGTTTATTGGGGCTGGGTTACAATTCAGAAGTTGAGTGCTATCTTAGCATGTGTGAAACCCTGGGTTCAAATGCCTAGGAGGTTGAGGTGGGAGTGAGAGGATGGGGAGGTAGTTGGTGGGACTGGGTGGTATGGGGGTGAGGAGTGGTGGTGGTGGTGGTGTATTGGCCAAAGGGTGTCAGACTCTACCTGGTTAGAGATCAGAGCTGTTCTGGGTCTCCTTGCCTTTGTGGGGTTTGCATGGTTGGTCAATTCACTGTGGCCCTAAACCTACTTCTCTCGTATGTAGACATACGCTAACATGCACTTATTTCATTTGTGCGCACACTGCCCTTTCATGTTTATATGAGGGCTCTGAAGACTTACATCTCTTAGGTTCCCAGCACTGGAGCTACCCAACGCTTCCCGAGCTCCACTATGTGCCAAGTCTCTGTTCTATGTGCTACACACAGACAAGCTCTCTTTTTTTCCCTCTCAACAACCCCATTGTCACTGCTGGAGAGACCAGAGTGCCCGACACAGTAATAAATAACTTGCTCAAGCGGTTATCAAGTGGCCTAGCTGGAGTATAATATCAGGCCACTTGGCCCCCAGAGATCTCGGTTTAGCTTCTCACCTCTGTAGCCTCTAATAGCAAAGATTGTCTTGAAAAGTAAACCTGAGAAGTGAGTGATATGTTTCAGTTTTGCACATGGCTTGGAAGGTTTAGCAGTTGCATAAGGGCATTGAGACATGGTAGGGAGTAGCAGCAAGCTGTGATATTTAGGGGTAAATGTCAGACATGATACCAGAGCCCTGGGGCTCCCCTGGCTTTGTTGCCTATGGGTCTTGAATCTTGAGCAAGTCACTTACAGTTCATGTGCCTCATGTTTCTTACCAGTCAAGTAGAGGGTTGCTGTGAGGGGCCATGAGACTATCACAGTGCCTTGTAGGATGGAAAGGACCACTTGAAGTCCAGGTAAAAAAGCTATCACGCTGCTATCATTAAGAGTAAAGGATGTGCCTTTTGTTTGGTGAGGCTGTAATGGTTGGCAGACACTCTCTGAGTTCACCATACTAACCAAAGACAGGTGATAAGAAGAAAGATCCTGGGGGCTGGGGATTTAGCTCAGTGGTAGAGCGCTTACCTAGGAAGCACAAGGCCCTGGGTTCGGTCCCCAGCTCTGAAAAAAAGAACCAAAAAAAAAAAAAAAAAAAAAAAAAGAAGATCCTGGAAAGTTGACCAACCAAGATGAAGACCCAGTAGACAAACCTCAGGGTAAAGCCAAAAAGAAGTGACACAAAAACAAAGCTCATGACAAGCTCAACATCCTTACCATTTAACAAAGCGATGTATGACAAACTGTATGGGAGCATCTATAAGCTTATTACTTCAGTCATGCTCTCTGAGAGACTGAATATGTGCAGTTCTTTGGCCAAGGCGGCCCTTCAGGAGCTACTTACTAAAGGATGTTTCAAGTACTGAATCCACGTAGTTTACCACAGAGATAGAAAGGGTGGAGATGCATGGACAGGTTCAACCAACTGTACATTAAAATAAAACTCTGCCTGAAGAAAAGAATGAAAGATGTGTGTCTGTGTAGGGGGTGCGGAAGATAAGAGCACTTGTTGCTCTTGCAGGTGACCTGAGTTTAGTTCCCAGCACCCACAAGCTCATAGCCATCCATTACTTAGAGATGGTATCTTCTGAGCATATCACTCACTTCTGAATTCAGGACTTGTACTAGAGACTTTGACTGTTGAAACTCAGGGCCATGTCTTAACCTAGCTGCAAGGGAGTCAAGACGCGTGTGTTTTCTAACTTCTACCTTCAAAAGAGAAGACTTAAATGAAGAAGTTTCAAAGATTTAGGTTGCCCTAGATGACAGATAAGTTATATACTGGTCTAGTTTCTAACATGTTGGACCCCAAGACCAAACCATTCTAGGGGGTGGCTCTAAGAGAAATGCACTGTGTTGAGCTCCTGGCTCAATTGTGAGGAACTGTGAAAAATTGTACTTGTATCTCTATCCAACTCTGGATGCCAAAATGGATCTTGCTCCCTGGACAGAGGACATGGGTTGTGGTGATGTTACATGTATCAAGAAGTCTGGAGCATCAACATGAAGGTGAGACGTTCAAATCAGACTGCATTATGAGGGAGAGTAGGTGGGGTAGCTCTTGTTTTTGGACCTGTCTGTCACTGGTTTTGTCTGCTGTTGCTATCACCATTCCTGCCAAGCATTTAAGCATACACAGGCTCCAGAGGTGGGAGTTGGTATACACCAAAGTGGCCATCCTTGGTGCGTGCAATGGCCATCCTTGTCACAGTAATAAAGACCCTATCAGAGCTCACAGTGGGGGACTGACAGGTACAGGTCTGCTGAAGGCAGTATGCTAGGAGAGCTGCAGGCATAATGAAAGAATACATAATATACCAAATAGAATGAGCCAACAGGAAATAAGAGGTAGGTGAGTCAACATCTCCTGCACACCCTGCTGCAGAATGAGAGAGGAACATGGGCTTCTAAAATCCCTCCCAGGGAGACATTTTACCTCAGCATCCCAGAGATACGGTTGATCAAAGAGAGATGCTTGTGGAGTTGAGACTGAAGCTCCTGACTCCAGGAGGGATGAGGCTGTCCAAGGGATGGGCGTTCCCTCCTAGTGAGAGGAGACTCTATGTGCAACATCCACTCTGGAGTGGGATCTCTGAGGGACAAATCGTGTGTGTGATACGCAGCCCAGCACCCTACGTCTCCCAGGTTGACAAAAGCTTCACAGGCTGTCTTGACATATAACAACAGACGGTTTTCCAGGCTGTGGGGCAGGGTCCAGCCTCTAAAATGTAGAGGATAGAACGAAGGGGCAAGGGATTCTCCTAGAGTGTTCTCAACAAGGGATGGCTCCAAGAAGACTTAAAGCCAAGTTAGCTGGCTCTGGCTGATGAAGTTTGGGCACAATGGGTTACTTCACTGGGGCTGCTGCAGCAGAGGATGACAGAAAGAACTGCTTTACAATGTCTGAAATCCTCTGAAGATGCTCAGGAAGGACCTGTTCTAGGCATCTCAGTTTTCGGAATTTCCTTGCCTTGTGACAGCATACCGCCAGTCTTCACACAGTGTTCTTTCTGTGTGTGTCTGTGTCCAGATCTCCCCTTTTTATAGACACACTGTGTCGAATAAGAAAGGAGCACAGCCACTCAAGGATGGCCCTAACAACCGCAGTGGCTTTACTTCCAAATAAGGGCTCATTCTGAGGTCACAGAAGTTGAGGTTTCGCACGTGAGTTTTAGGGGACGCAATTCAATGCTAGCCTTGTATGTCCTCGTATGCTTGACTTTTGGAAGGTGAATTGCACGTTCTGTTTCTGCACAGCTGACACCCAGCACTGACATCTTTGTACACCTGGATGAAAGTGAGAAGTCTGGGGTAAACGGCAGACAGTAACCTGCAACCTGCCAAAGATGTTCCAATTTGTGGGTAACCTTCTTCCTAGGTGTAACCTCTATGGGTGTAACCTCCTTCCTGCATCCCCACTTCCTTAGCAGAAGGAATAATACTTCCCTATGATGATTAGTGTAAAATGTCAACATGACGGCATCTAGAGTCACCTTAGATGTGGGCCGTGCCTGTGGAGGATTCTTTTGATTATCTTATCGGTGTGGATAAACTGGCTTGCTTGTTTTTTTGTTTTTTTGAGACAGGGTTTTATTTTGTAGTGCTGGCTGGCTGGAACTCAGTGTGTAGATCAGGTTTCGCCTTGAACCTATAGAGATTGACTCGGCATTTTAAGTGATGGGATTAAAGCCGTGCACCACCGTGCCCGGCTCTTGGAAGACCCTGTCTGTGGTAGGACTATTTCTCTGGCCAGGGGATTCTGAATTGTGTAGACTGGAAAGGGAGAACCATTCATCCCTGTTCCGATTGTAGGTATGATATTAGCAGCTGCTTCAAGCAATCCCCAAGGCTCTCTATGTGCCAGCTCTATCCTTGGGTGGGGCTGAGATCGTGCAGGGCAGAGGTCGGAAGGGCTTGTACAGGCTCCTCTCTCCTCCTTTCCTCTTCCCCTGCTGAGCCAGGAGACATCCGTTGCTCTTGTAGGACCCATCCCACCTTCTGCTGACCCGCGGTTCTTCTCCCTTTGTGTATTCTAAGGTGTAGGGGCATGGCTTAAACTGACTGTCATTTTCAAGGCTTTTATGGGCATGGCTATGCTAGGTGCCCAGTTTCAGAGACTCAGAAAACACACTGGGGTCCAGGTGCCCTTTCCCAAGATCTCTCTGACCTTGGAAAGTGAGATAGGTCCTCTACGTTTGGAGAAGAGCTGGGTGGGGGTGGGTGTTGGGCAGAGGAACGGTGTGGAAACTTAGCCCACAGGATTTTACAGTGGTTGGCCCAATTGGAATGCCCCTGTTTCAGCTGCCTCTGGCTACAGATGGGTAGATACTGTGCCAAGGTCAAATGTTGGGTGGCACCCAGCGCCAGAAGCCAGGCCTTTGAAGGGCATCAGCTGAACTGGAGGTGTTGATGGCAAATGCTTTCAGGGGTCTGTGATCTTGGAAACGGGCCCAAGCTGGAGAGGCTTGTTTGCGCGAAGAGGGTCTCCTCCAGGGCTCCTGAGGGAAAGGGAGGGGTGGCTAAAAGCAAGGTGGAGGAGTGCGTTTGAGGGATTGTGGGAATTTAGGGCCGTGCACCCGCCCCTCCTCCCCCCGCAATGCGTGGGGCGCCTGGAAAGGGGTCTTGCGGGCAGGTGGGATCCTGCGGGGACCCGAGCGCCGGGCCCATGCTGGCCCAGTCGGGGTAAGTCAGGAATCGTCCACTCCCATTGTGCGGCCGGGCGGCGGCCGGCTGGCAGAGCCGAGCTCTAGGAGGTGGAGCCGTGGACTGCGGGCTCCGGCGCCTGCGTCCGACCTGCCCGGCTCTGCGCGGCGAGAGGCCGGACGGGAACCCGGCAGCCGCGCCCCGGCGCTAGCGGGGAGGGACATGGGGCGCGGCGGCTCTCCCAAGCCCCGCAGGTTCCGGAGCCCGGAGGTACTTAAGGGCAAGGCGTGGGCCGCGGGCCTGGTGGGGACATCGGACTAACCTGGACCGGGTTGGGCCTCGGAAGTGAGAGCGGGCTGGGTACGGGGATGGAGTACCCCGGAGGGGGCCCACCAGCGCGATTATTGACCCCGCCCTCCTTCCCCAAGGCTCCCCAAGAGGTCTCCGCAGCGCCCCCTTCTTCTCACCCAGGATTTGGGTCCCGTAGTGACTGAGAGACTCCTAAGTCTTCAGCCCAACCATGGCTAATGGGGTGATCCCACCGCCCGGGGGCGCCTCCCCCCTACCCCAGGTGACTGATGCGTGGGGGTGGGGTGGGGGAGGAGGGGCAGGATGGGTGGGGTGTCCTCTGGATGACCCTGGGATTGGTGGTGTAGAGGAATAGGTGGTCTTTGGTATTTCATGCATTTGTAGCTGTGATGCTCCCAAGGCCTGGGGCAAGTCCTCAGAGGGCGTTTTGGGGATTTTGATGCAGGCAAGAGTGGAGGGGTTGGGAAGGCCCTTGAAGTATGGAGTTGGGGGTGGGTGGGGAGTGTTCATGAACTAGGGATACTTAGGAGAGGTTATCTGGTCTGCAGGTCCGGGTGCCCTTGGAGGAGCCCCCACTGGGTCCAGATGTAGAAGAGGAGGATGATGACTTGGGCAAGACCTTGGCTGTGAGCAGGTTTGGGGACCTCATCAGCAAGACCCCGGCCTGGGACCCTGAGAAGCCTAGCCGCAGCTACAGCGAGCGCGACTTTGAGTGTGGGTAGCCTGGGGACCCCTAGTGCTACAGCCTTCACCACCATCACCTTCATCACCACCATTACTGCGCTCACCTCCGGCTTGATCACTCAGTGTTATCCTGTGCTGGACGCTGTGCTGGGCCACCATGCCATGTTAAGTCATCCTGCCTCCCATACCATCACCTTGTTCACCTGTCAGGGGAGCTGGGCTCCAGACCAGGGGAGATGTAGGGAGGTGAGCCTGAGGCCTCCCTCAGTGACCTTCATTATTCACTCTGTCCCACTCACCCTCTGCTTCACTGTGTTTCCTGTTATGTCTTCCCTCAGCTTCTCTTTCTCTCTGTACCACATCTCCCAACTCCCTTTTGTGACTTTTCCTTTGTTACTCTTGTCCCCATTCCACCTGGCCTCACCAATGACAGGAGCAGGGGCACAATAATTGGGAGAGGTGCCCTGGCTCTAGGGTGCCTTTGTTTTTTAGATCTTGAGCTAGAATAAGGTGTGTACTCCTTGTGGGAGAAGCCCCACTCTGTTTCGGGGGTCTCAACCCACTCTCCTGCACCCCCAGTTCACCGGCACACATCCCACCACACCCATCACCCGCTCTCAGCCCGCCTGCCTCCACCCCACAAGCTACGGCGACTGCCCCCCACCTCTGCTCGGCACGCCAGGAGGAAGAGGAAGAAAGAGAAAACCTCTGCTCCCCCCTCAGAAGGGACACCCCCTATCCAGGAGGAGGGGGGAGCTGGAGCAGAAGAGGAGGAGGAGGAAGAGGAGGAAGAAGAGGGAGAGTCTGAGGCAGAGCCTGTGGAGCCTCCACCCCCAGGGCCACCACAGAAAGCAAAGGTAGGGCCTCCTCATGGAAGGCTGGCTGGTCAAGACGTGACGTGATGAAGGTCTGAGTCTGTCCATGTGTGTCCACAGTTCTCCATTGGAAGTGATGAGGATGACAGCCCAGGTCTTTCTATCAAGGCTCCCTGTGCCAAGGCCCTGCCTTCCGTGGGCCTGCCGTCTGACCAGAGTCCCCAGCGCTCCGGCAGGTACCAGTCCCAGCTCCCAGGACCCAGCCATCCCGGAGCAGAATCCACTGCAGGCCAGAGCAGTTGGCCCAAGTCCCTGACACTTACCTGATTCCTAACCCAGAAGAGCGCCCGTAGGTGTGACCTGGAAAGCCAAGAGAGTGAGGAGAGTCTCATCTGTCTCCATGGTTTACAAGTGGGAGGAGGGAGGAAGAGGGGAGAAGAGAGAATAAAACCAAGAGGTTAAGGGTCAAGACTCCTCTAGGCCTGACGTGTTGAAGAGAGAGGGGTACAGGTAGAGGAGATGAGCCAGCGAGTGGGAAGGATGGAGCTTGCTGGGAAAGGAAGCCTCTGTATTCACTCACATTCTTGAGGCTTGGGGAGTTAGTTATAGGAGCCTGCTAGCCTAGCCAGATCCTTGCCTCTCTCCATCAAACCTAAAGGCTCATGTTGCTTCCTCAGCTCCCCCAGTCCCCGGGCCCGGGCTCCCCGAATCTCTACAGAGAAGAGTCGACCCTGGAGTCCATCAGCCAGCTATGACCTGCGGGAGCGATTGTGCCCAGGCAGTGCCCTGGGCAACCCTGGGCCAGAGCAGCGGGTGCCCACTGATGAGGCGGAGGCTCAAATGCTGGGTTCTGCCGATCTGGACGACATGAAGAGTGAGTGAGACCCTGTGGCAGAGAGAGCTTAATTCGACTAAGCCACCTCTCTGCCAGAGCTTTTCCCTTAGTGTCACTCAGGAGTGCTGTCTGAGCCACCTACTGCATAAATCCACCCTGTTCCACACACACTCCTGGAGGAGAGCTCTCCTAAGGCCTCCCGCCTTTATAAACTCTACGCTAACCCACTTGCCTGGAGGCTGAGGGCTGAGCTGCCCTGCCGGCCCCTTCTCCCCAAGCCAGGCCTGCTGCTACCCTCACTCCTTCCTACCACCCTTGCCCTGGCCTGGCTGTGATCTCGGCACATTCCTTCCATCTTATCAGTGCCTGGCTCTGGTGCCACCTGTCATCACCCACGGGGCTCTGTGCCCAGGCTAGGGGCATCACTGGTCTCCTGCCTCCTCCTCCTCCTAAGGTTCACAGGGTGTGGGCGGGGGCAGAGGGGGGGGGAGTTAGGGCTTTGAGCTCAATACGTCATGGAAAGTTGCCAGGGCCTGAGGACAGGGACAGGAACAATCCGATGGCAGCAGCAGTGGGATTGGGGGAGTCATAGGGAGGGTGTATATAGGGGGACAAGGAGAGTTGGGAGCAGGAAACCTTACCACGTCCAGCTCTGTGTGGGCAAAGGCAGTTCCGGTAGGGTCTCCCACTTTTTGGGACAGCCAGGACTGAGGCCTTGGCCACCAGGGGAATGACAAGCCCTCTGGACAAGGTCATGGAGCCCAATGGAGCTCTGGGTCCTAAGCCTGGGGACACTGAAGACCGAGGCCCTGGGAGGAATCCAGCCCCTGGCACTGGTGACTTAGTGGCCTCAGAGGATTTGGAAATGTTTGTACTGGACTTTGAAGACTATGGCCTGTGGGAGCCCATGAGGGGCCACCCGAGCCCCCTGGCAGGGGTAGCTGCTTGTGAGTAACTGGGCAGCTAGCCTCTCTCCAGCTGTTCATCTGGGCAGGGCAGGTGGGAGGGTAACCAAGCAGCCCTTATAAACTTGCTTGATGGGCACTAGTGGGTCTGGGAATTGGGTGCTGTGGTTATGAAAGTGTTGGGAGCTAGGTGTCTAGGGGCCAGCATTGAACCCATGGCCCCACAGGTTGTGTCAGGGGCTTTAGGGTATAGATGGGGCTGAAAGCTTAAGTGGGATCTGGCTTTTGTTGTGACTTGGCCAGTGCTACAGTGTTGCTTTGTACTGTCTGAGACATTGTCGCCACATCTGTGAAATGGCTACCTGGATAATGTGTATGGGATAACAACCTGGACCTGGTGGGTACAAAAGGGGCCTAGAGCATGTGGGCTGTGATCATGACCTAGAGATGGATCCTTGGAGTCCAAGTCCACCTTGTCCACAGGTCATCGGCTGGAGGACAACCCCGGAGTGCGGCGACACTTGGTGAAGAAACCATCCCGGATACAGGGTGGGAGAGGCAGCCCCAGTGGCCTGGCGCCCATCTTGCGCAGGAAAAAGAAGAAGAAGAAGCTGGATCGGAGGCCTCATGAGGTAGAGTAGCCTGAGGCTGTCAGCTTTTGGGATCCAGGTTTTCCCCTTTGTGACAGTCCCAACTCTGACAGCCTCCGAGCCCTCACCTTGATACTGATTGCAGGTGTTCGTGGAGCTGAATGAACTGATGTTGGACCGGAGCCAGGAGCCACACTGGCGGGAGACAGCACGCTGGATCAAGTTCGAAGAGGATGTGGAGGAGGAGACAGAGCGCTGGGGGAAGCCTCATGTTGCTTCGCTCTCCTTCCGTAGCCTCCTGGAGCTTAGGAGGACCATTGCCCAGGGTAGGGCTCCTTGGGCTGGCCCTTCTCCCCACCGTAGCTCCATCTGTGTTGGGCTGCCCAGTGTGCCGGGATCATTTGGGGAATTCTGAGGGGCAGGACTACACATTGCACCTGGGCCTAATGGACGGCCTTCTAGCTGTCTGCACTCTTAGGGTATGACTCCCATTGCTCGGCTCCTTGTGCCTCAGCCCCTCGCACACCATTTTCCATATGCTCCTCCAGATGCCTGTGAGGTGTGTAACTGCTGTTAGTGCATTGGCCCTCAGCTCACTTTACACATTGGCCTGCCCTTGGGGAGCAAGGTAGTGGGGTGGGCCTCCCTTCTGGCCGGACGGCTCTTTCCCTCACTGTGTCCTAGGAGCGGCTCTCCTGGACCTGGAGCAGACCACCCTGCCGGGCATCGCTCACCTTGTGGTGGAGACCATGATTGTATCTGACCAGATCCGGCCCGAGGACAGGGCTAGCGTTCTGAGAACTCTGCTCCTGAAACACAGGTGTGAGGGACTGGGGACGAGGGCTCTGTCTGCTCGGGTGTCTTAGAACCACTGTCTCTTCCCAAGGGATCTCAGCCTGAGTTTGCATTACTCAATGTGATGGGAGAGCTTATCCCCTCCATCTTTCTTCAGCCTCAACCAATACAAAGCTCTCACATTAAGAAGCACTCTGGGCTGTGCTCCCTTACTTCTCATCTCCTTGAGATCTCCCGTCTAACACAAGCCTCTCCAATGTACCTTGCCCCCTTCCTTAGCCATCCCAACGATGACAAGGACAGTGGCTTTTTCCCTCGAAATCCGTCAAGCTCCAGTGTGAACTCAGTCTTGGGGAATCACCACCCAACTCCTAGTCATGGCCCTGATGGTGCAGTACCCACCATGGCTGATGACCTAGGGGAGCCAGCCCCATTGTGGCCACATGACCCTGATGCAAAGGAGGTTAGTGTACCTTGCCTGACCTGGGCCTGGGAATCTAGAATATGCCCAGTTTAGTTGAGATCGGGAGGGCTGGGTGCCTGGCACCGTGCCAAGCATGCTGTGGGTCTGGGGGCACACAAGGGCTCCCCGTGCTGACGATACAGGGTTTTGGTGTGGTGATGTGCCTGACCCACGGGAGTCATTCAGCTGATAAGGCTGAGGTGGGGTAGGGCATAGAGGAGGGTGAAGTGTCCTCCTAAGAGGCTGAAGAGAGAGGAAGCAGAGCTTAGACCTAGGGCCAGGACAAGGGCTGGAAGGGCCTACCGTGGCCTCTAGGCTGGGTCCCAGCCCTATTCCAGTTCTGCGTCCTCAGAAGCCCCTCCACATGCCTGGGGGAGACGGTCACCGGGGGAAAAGCCTGAAACTGCTGGAGAAGATCCCTGAGGACGCTGAGGCCACTGTCGTGCTTGTGGGTGAGGAGGGCCGGGGGCTGGAGGCAGGGCATGGTGAATGTCCTCTGTTATGGTCCGTGCCCCTGGACCTCTGGAGGAGGCTACTCTGAATCCTTTCTTCTCCATTCCCGGTTTCCTGCCATCTTGGCTAGTTTAATATCTAGTACCACTGTAAGAATTAGGGGGAGGACAAAACAATCCTTATGGGACACCCTTACTTTCCACCTCTTGGTAACTGCTATGTGAATATAGACACATAAGCGAACAGGGTACTTCAGATCTGAGATTTCTTTTTTTTTTTTTTTTTAATTCTTTTTTTTTCGGAGCTGGGGACCGAACCCAGGGCCTTGCGCTTCCTAGGCAAGCACTCTACCACTGAGCTAAATCCCCAACCCCCAGATCTGAGATTTCTTTTGCAGTGTCCAACTGCTCCCACTGTACAGGAGAACCCAGCTCTCCCTCCCAGAGCCAGCTTTGACTCTCCTCTGTCCATCAGTGCTTTTGCCTTCCTTCAGGCAGCGTGCCTTTCTTGGAGCAGCCAGCAGCAGCTTTTGTGAGGCTCAGCGAGGCTGTTCTCTTGGAGTCTGTGCTGGAGGTCCCCGTGCCTGTTCGCTTCCTCTTCGTGATGCTGGGGCCCAGCCATACCAGCACCGACTATCACGAGCTAGGGCGCTCCATTGCCACGCTCATGTCTGACAAGGTTGGTCCTATAACCTGGGATGGGTTCTTTAGCCTGTCTGCCTGGGTCCTGCTTGTCCCCTAGCTGTCTGTCTCTAGAGTGGAGTTGGCAGACTCAGCTCAGGGTAGAAAACAGAAACCTGGGCTGTGCATGGTAAAGGTGGGAACAGTAAGAGAGACCCAGACTCAGTGTCTGGGGTGTAGTAGGAAATGTGGACTGTCTCCCTGCCCTGTGTTGATGGTGCTGACCATGGCTGGCCTTAGACAGAAAGGTCTCCTAGCTGGGGTGATGTTTGGGGTGCTCATTAGTCTGTAGGATGTGGGCACTGCCTAGTCAGAGATGTTCTGGAATCCTCCCCTAGACTGGCCTGGTGCATATGGCTGCCTTCTCCACTCTACCTCTATGACCCAATATCACCTCTCTGAAGTCTCCTTCCTGGGCTCTCTTGGCCCATCCTTGAGAGCCATCTCCTCTCTCCAGCTGTTTCACGAGGCTGCCTACCAGGCAGATGACCGGCAGGACCTTTTGGGTGCCATCAGCGAGTTTTTGGACGGTAGCATTGTGATTCCCCCATCGGAGGTAGAGGGCCGAGACCTACTCCGTTCCGTGGCTGCCTTCCAGCGAGAGCTGCTGAGGAAGCGACGGGAGCGGGAACAGACCAAAGTGGAGATGACCACCCGGGGAGGCTATGTGGCCCCTGGCAAAGGTCAGACCCCAGCCCACTCCTGACTCCCTGAATCCTGTGAGCTCTTTCCATCCCTGCCTCCCAGAGCTGTGGGGGATGCAGCTAGGGCCTCCAGACAGGATGGAGTGGCCTGGGTTTCACCAGACTCTTTCCTGTTTTCCCAGAACTGTCTTTGGAGATGGGAGGCTCCGAGGCAACCTCTGAAGATGATCCCCTGCAGCGGACAGGCTCAGTGTTTGGGGGGCTAGTACGGGATGTGAAGCGCCGGTACCCACACTACCCCAGTGACCTACGGGATGCACTGCACTCTCAGTGTGTGGCTGCCGTGCTGTTCATTTATTTCGCAGCCCTCAGCCCTGCTATTACCTTTGGGGGTCTGCTAGGTGAGGCTCTAGGGGTCACCGTGGGGGACAGATGTCACCTGTAGGGTTCTATGGTTCACATCACTCAGAGGGTCAATGGACAGAGGGGAATAAGAAAGCCACAGGAAGCTATTGAGCCAGAGGACTCAAGTGATCCATTTTCGGGGTGCCATAAAATGGAGGTGTAAAGGCAGAATCCCTGTAGTTTCCTTGGGGATGTGAATGGTTCCTTGTCTGTTAGTCTGGGAGCTAGATGAGGAAGGGAACAGGCTATCTCGCTGACCCCTTTCCACCCCAGGAGAGAAGACTGAGGGGCTGATGGGTGTGTCAGAGCTGATTGTGTCCACGGCTGTGCTTGGGGTTCTCTTCTCTCTGCTGGGGGCCCAGCCGCTGCTCGTGGTGGGCTTCTCTGGCCCTCTGCTGGTCTTCGAAGAAGCTTTCTTCAAGGTGAAGCCTGCCCCTACCCCAGGCACTGTCCCTCCCTCCTGCCCACTGTCAGCCCCTTATCCAAGTGTCCAAGTGGGTCTCTGTTATCTCCCTTCTTAGCCTTGGAGTCCACTCCTGTTCATCCCCCAGGTACCAACCTCAGGGCAGACGGCCCATCTGTAGGTAACCAATCTCCTTACTATCTAGTTCTGCCGAGCTCAGGACCTGGAATACCTCACCGGTCGAGTGTGGGTGGGCCTCTGGCTGGTGGTCTTCGTCCTGGCCCTGGTGGCGGCTGAGGGCAGCTTCCTTGTCCGCTACATCTCGCCATTTACCCAGGAGATCTTCGCTTTCCTCATCTCACTAATTTTCATCTATGAGACTTTCCACAAGCTCTATAAGGTGTGGTAGTGTCCAAGAGGGTGAGTAGGGATAGGGTGGAGGTGGTGTCCCAAGGAGACTTGGAGCTTGATGAGAGAAGACATAGGGAAAGGGGCTTCGTGTGTGTGTGTGTGTGTGTGTGTGTGTGTGTGTGTGTGTGTGTGTGTGTGTGTGTACATGTGCATGTGTACTGTCTTGGGAGGTGGGGATTAAGGGACACCAGGGCTGGGTTTGTTATCTGCCTGTGGAGAGTGAGGCCTCTTCTTCTCCACACATAGGTGTTCACAGAGCATCCTTTGCTGCCCTTCTACCCACCGGAGGAGGCCCTGGAGCCTGGCTTGGAACTGAATAGTAGTGCCCTGCCCCCCACAGAGGGACCACCAGGTCCCCGGAACCAGCCCAATACAGCTCTGCTGTCCCTCATCCTCATGCTGGGGACTTTCCTCATTGCCTTCTTCCTGCGAAAGTTCAGGAACAGCCGCTTCCTGGGGGGCAAGGTACTCTGTTCCCTTGGTTCCTATTGTCCCTGCTAAGCTCAGCTCCTGAGAGAGCCTTCCTCCCTTCTTGGCCTATCCATTGGCCCAACAGCCCCACCCCCACCCACCAGAAGACAGGAGTGCCTCCCAGCTGTGACTGGCGCATGGGCTGGCACACAGGCTGGCACAGCTTAGTCCCAGAAAGGGTTGGGGGGGGGTGTCTCCTGTCCCTTAGCCTCTTGCTTCCAACTTGGCTGCCTTTGGCAGGCTCGGCGCGTCATCGGGGACTTCGGCATTCCCATCTCCATCCTGGTGATGGTCCTTGTGGATTACTCTATCACAGACACCTACACACAGGTGAGCTTGCACCAATTCCCCTATGGCCGCTGCAAATTTCCACCAGCCCCAGGATCTGGAGCAGGGTTGCAGCCCAGCTCTCCTGGTTGAGTGGCAAGACGTCGGGCCAAACCAGAGGCTGGACTACCCAGGGCATCTAACTGTGTATGATCCCAAACGGGAGGAATTTGGAAGAGTAAATACGAGCTGGTGCAGAGTGCCAGGTCTCTCCCACAGCAGGTCTCCTGACAGCTTCGAAGCTAGGGGGAAAGTATCCCATTGCTATGCCCTCAGCCAGCCCCTGGAATAGTGACTTTGGAGAATGACCTCAGAGCTCCGGGAATACTGTGGTAGGAACAGCTGCAATGTAGACCTCTTCTATGGGCAGCCTCTGGCTCTGACCCACGTCTTCCTTCCTGCCATTGCAGAAGCTGACGGTGCCTACAGGGCTCTCAGTGACTTCCCCGCATAAGCGCACGTGGTTCATCCCACCCTTGGGCAGTGCCCGCCCCTTCCCACCATGGATGATGGTGGCTGCTGCTGTCCCTGCACTCTTGGTCCTCATCCTGATATTCATGGAGACTCAGATCACTGCGTGAGAGGACTGGAGAGGGAGGGGAGATGGACGGGTGGCTTGGCTTCAGGGTTAAGGCAAGCATACCTTACCTGTCTAGTGAGCCTTATGGTAGGCTGCGAAGAGTTTGTTGGGATGTGATGGGAGTGAGGAGGAGGAGGGGGAGGGCTGAAGGAGGAGGAGCAGGAGGAGCAGGAACTACAGTAACAGGCTGGAACAGGCATGGGCACGTGGGCCCAGGCATGGTTCCCCTATGAGGGTTTGACCTGGTACCTCTTGCTGTCACCCCTGGTGGGGTGACACTTGGAAGTTCTCAGATTCTGTCAGGGTGTTCTCTCACCCAGCGATGCTCACACATTTCTGTTCGGTTCAACCAAAATAACACGGTCTGATCTGGCATCTGGCTTTTGTGGTGCCTTAAATGTTCGCAGCGTGCGAATTTGGCTCAGATTTACTGGAGTGTGAGAACTTTAATTTGGGAATGTGAAAGAGGAAGCTGCCAGGTCCGGGGAGCGCTGTCGTCTTTCCCTCCCCTCAAGCCTGGGTGAATGCTGGGTGCAGTGCAGGTCTGCCTGCTAGCTAGCTCCTTCCCCTCCAATCCCACACAGGCTCATCGTCAGCCAGAAGGCACGGAGGCTACTCAAGGGTTCCGGCTTCCATCTTGACCTGCTGTTGATTGGCTCTTTGGGTGGCCTCTGTGGGCTCTTCGGCTTGCCCTGGCTCACAGCCGCCACCGTCCGCTCTGTCACTCATGTCAACGCGTTGACGGTGATGCGTACTGCCATTGCACCTGGTGACAAGCCCCAGATCCAGGAGGTGCGGGAGCAGCGAGTCACCGGGGTGCTCATTGCCAGCCTCGTGGGTGAGCACCGGACTCTCTCCATAGACTTGCTTTCTTGGGCCCGACGGCTTTAAAAACCTCATCATCCCGGGCTTGACCCTCCTGAATCTGCAGGCTCATCAGCTTGGCTCTCCCCCAGGTCTCCAACCTGTCACCTCACACTGGGATAGGTTCCCTGCTTCCCCTTTGTCCTGATGCATCTCTATGTGGGAGGCCCAGATTGGTCAGATCAACACATCCCTTGCCAGGGTCTGCCTGAGCAGGATAGGCAGCTCTGTGTTACTCTTCTAGGTCTGTCTATCGTCATGGGAGCTGTGCTGCGCAGGATCCCGTTGGCCGTGCTCTTTGGGATTTTCCTGTACATGGGAGTCACATCACTGTCTGGTATCCAGTTGTCCCAGCGTCTGCTGCTCATTTTCATGCCAGCCAAGCATCACCCCGAGCAGCCCTACGTGACCAAGGTCAGGCCCAAATGCATGGAGTTGGGGACATGCAGGGGTTGATGGGAGGGTGTCCGGAGGGACTCCTCAGCTAGGGATGAGCAGAGGGAATAGGAGGAGGATGACTGGGCCCCTGAGAGCCACGGTCCCAAAGGTGTGGGTGGGGCCTGAATGGCGGCTGTGTAATGAGACTGAGCCTGTACCCCAGGTGAAGACATGGAGGATGCACCTGTTCACCTTCATCCAGCTGGGCTGCATCGCGCTCCTCTGGGTGGTCAAGTCAACGGTGGCCTCACTGGCCTTTCCCTTCCTGCTCTTGCTCACGGTGCCTCTGAGGCGTTGCCTTTTGCCCCGGCTCTTCCAGGACAGGGAGCTGCAGGCGGTAAGGGATGGTGGCTGGCTTAGGGCTGGTGGGCTCCGGTTAGATTCCTGGGTTCCTGCCGGCGTGTGTGAACCGGGCAAAGCGACTGGAATGCTGTTTTCACTGGCATAATGGGGTTGTAGAGCCGACCAAATAAGCTGGCAGGAGATTTAGCTACAGATCCAGGTAAAGCTGCTGATAGGAGGCTTCAAAAAGGACAAGATGGGGCCGCTGTGGACAGTTGTGCTGGTTGTACCCAAGCAAAGCACTTGGGTGGGATAGCACAGACATCAGTCCTGGGCCCTGTTTCTGTCAGCTGTAACAAAGGACATCTTTTTTGTTATTCTTTCCTGTTTTCCTTCTTTCCTTCTCTTTTTCTTCCTCTTCCCTCCTCCCCCCTACTTCCTCCTCCTCCCTCCCCTCCTCTTCCTTCTTCAACAGTTTTCTTGTTGAGGGGTTTCCTTGTGTAGCCCTGGCTTATAGACCAGGCTGGCTTCAAGCGCATAGAGATCCACCTGCCTCTACCTTCTAAATGCTGTGCACTACCATACCCGCTTTTGAAAATGTATTTTATGTGTGTGTGCTGAGGTCAAAGGGCAACCTTTGGGAGTTGGTTCTCTCTCCACCATGTCAGTCCTGGGGATTGAAGTTGGGTCATCAAACTTGGTGGCAGCACCTTTTTCTGAGTCCTCTCACTGTCTGACTTTTGCAGTTCTTTCATGCTCAGATGTGGGTCACAGAGGTGCCACAGCCCTGGGCCTGTGCATCCTCTGTCATAGTTGCTATTGCACTGGTCCATTTGGGTGTTCTGGGTGATCTGGAAATGAAGGTTTGGGGCAGGGAAGCACTTCCAAGCTGGGGTCCTGGAGAGGGAGAGAAGGTGTTCAGAAGAGGATGTGAGGACCACAAGATGACGTTTGCTGTCCCCCTGCTTTCCCTTACCCTGTGCTCTCTTCTGCAGCTGGACTCTGAAGACGCAGAGCCAAACTTTGATGAGGATGGTCAGGATGAGTACAATGAGCTCCACATGCCTGTGTGACCCTCAAGATGGTGGCCCTCCGAGACCCCACCTTGGTGACTCACCTCAGGACCCAGGGATGTGCCTGGAGTCACTGCCCATGCCAGGACAGTGGCCCCTTGACTTTCACAGCCCAGACGGCACCGGCTTTGAAGTCATTATAACACACTCCTTGTCTTGTGTCTGCCTCATTTTCTTGGTGCCACCAAATGTGGCTTGTCAGGCCACATTTACCTCTCTGAAATGTTACCAGGGTCATCCAGACTGGAAGAGATTTAAAGCAAGGGACAGAGAGGGCTTGAGGGGGAGGGGTAGATTCAAGACTACAGAGCCCCAAGCTGGCTCCCTTCTTAGCTCCCTTGAGTGTAGTTGAAGAGCAGGAGGTTCAAGGTCTACTGAGGGTCACATGCCCATTAATCTAGCCCTGGATTAGAAAGGAGGGGACGAGGAGACACTGCTTCCCTTTAGTCGCTAGGGAAATCAGGGTGACTTTAGTCCTCTGGGGCTACAAAGATGAATGAAAAATGTATCTAGGAAGCATGGGTAGCGGCTCAACCCCCTAGACGCCAGAATGGCGCGGGGTTTGGGGCCCACTGGACCATTTTAGATTCTTCTGGCTTAAGAGTGAAACGGTTCTAGGATTCCTGAAGCCACTCCTTGTGCAACAGTCTGTTTTGCCAGAAATAACCCTGGAGGCCTTGAGGAGGGTGGAAACAGGACCCATTGCATCACGGTTGCTAGGTAACCAGCCGCCTGGCGCCTGCCGGCCTTGTATAGCCCTCTGGTGGTTGTTTTGGCGCACTGTATGCTCTGTCGGTTGAGTAGGGGGAAGGCTGCCACCTGGCGGATCCGATTTAATCCCAGGTTTCATTCAAGCGGGTTCAGTTTCCAGAGGACTCTGGGAGGAGGTTCATGGAGGGTTAATGACGCCCTGGCATCACATGAACCTTTCCTTCTGGAGCTGGCTCTGCAATCCTATTCTTATCTGATTTGACCTCTCCTTTTCTGTCGTGGGTTCAGGCCTATAGCTAGTGCCTGGGGCAGGCAGGGGACACAGCACTTGAGATGTTTACTGCCTTCCTAAGTCAGAACAGAGACTATAGTATCGGGCTGTCATCATGTTTTATGCATTTCATCCCAGTCTCGGATGGTGTCATGCCTTTGACTGGCTCCCCTAGCCTACGTGAAGACAAAAGTCTTGTTAGATGGACCATGACAAGGTAGAATGTCAAAATAACTCTGCCAAGGATCAAAACAAAGGTCAGAGGCAAAGCTTAGATGACAGGCAGGTGTGGAGCAGATCTCACACACAGAGAGGGCAGGACCTTATCACAGTCAGGCTTGGCTGACAGGCTTCTGTGAAAGCCCCCTTGCTCTCCGAGCTTGGAGCCCTTTCTGGGTATTAGCTGACAGCTGGCTCTTCTGTTGTTCTTCCTTTACAACTCATGAAGAAGCCTGCTTTTCCCAAGAGCCTTCTCGTGCAAGCGAGAAGGAGGGCTCCATGTGGAGATGAGTCCTAGTCAGGGTTAGTGGCAGGTGACAGAGAGGTTCAGTGAAGTAAAGAGACCCTTTGGCCTCTGATTGAAGGTGAGAACAATATGAAATTAGAGTCAGGTAGCCATGACGACCAATATGGAAAGGACACGGTGAGGATACTGGAGCTGCAGAGGACCAGCTGAAGTTTAGGAGGTCAAGCCTGAGCTGAACCTCACAGGAGACAGAGTTCTGGGGTGCGTGCCTTGAGCAGACCCATAGGGCTTTCTCCACAACCCCAAAAGTCACCAGGAAGGGTGCTGTGAGGGAGAGGAGTGGAGACTAGGTTGATTCTGTAAGAGATGGGCTGACAAGACCATTCCATACATCCAGGCTTGGACCTGGGTGACTAGACTGAATGTCATTTGAGGATATTTGGAATTTATCCCAAAGTTGGTAGTCCCCATGTTTCCACTGACCATCTCTTGACTGGGCCTTTGGCCATATCCTCTCAAGGGCCTGGGACCTTTGAGGACAATTTTTTTAAAGCATAGAGGGGCATCAGTAGAGAGGTGTTCTGTTCCTACAGCACAGCTTGAGAGGGGAGGGGTGGATATTACCAGACAGCTGTTCTGGAGTATGGCCCTCCAAACAAAACAGCTGCTGTGATGAATGAGTTATGCCTGCTTGTAAGAGAGCATCAGGAGAGGCCTGTAGGCTGTTGGCATTTCCCCAGAACAGGGCTTGGACAAGGTCATCAGAGACTGTAATGACTTCTCAAAGCCATCTGTGTGCAATTCTGCCTTGATTGCACTTAGTGTGTTCAGGGGGCACGACCTCAAGGTCTCGGGAGGTGCTAGGTCTCTGGCAGCTAGAGTATGTAGGCGGGGAAAGGTTATTAGAAGGATGCTTCATTTATTTGCCTATGTATGGGGAAGTCACCATCCATGCTGGGTTCCTTGCCCATGCTCTGTGATCAGTCAACTTGCGGGTTCTCCAGAGTGAACTCTGTGGGATCCTACTTCAGTTTGTTGTTGGGACCTTATAAGGAGTGGGTAGACTTTGTTTATGTCTCCTCAAGGAAAACCTTCTTCCAATAGGAGTTGAGGAAGGGGGAGAAAGGTCATGGTCTATTAAACAACCAGCCCAGCTTCTATGGCTTAGGGAGTAGGCAGGTGCAAAGTGTTGGGGTCAGGGTGGGGACTTTACTCTTCTTTGTAAGTTTCAAAGTAAGATTATGGGCAAGAGTCACACCTTGGCCAAGTGTCCGGGTTCTCATTATCCTTGGACAAGTTTAAGTCCATTCGTGGCCCAGAGTTCTAACTCCTTTTCTTTGTACAAGGAAGGTGACTGTCACTGTCCTGGTTCCATGCTGAGGATTCAGCTCACTTAAGACAGCTGAGGACCCTGTGACAGCTTCTGCTGTCAGAGCTTGTGGACCATCTGCTCCTACTGTCCTACACACCTCCTTTAGGGTACAGAAGCTGGCAGTAATGTGTACCATTTGGTAGGCCAGATGACATCTCTTCTTGTATCATATCAGGTGACTCAAATAATCACCATGGCTGTTGACACTTGGCCCTCTCAAAGGGAGTTCTAAGCAGCAACGGGGAAACAAAGCTAAACTCAAGGGCACCTGTACCAACACAGCCTGCTGCTCAGCTCTCAATGAAGCCATTGCTGAGAACCAGCAAAAAGCAGATTCTGGCAGTGCCTACCAGTGGCCTGAATCCAAGGTGGCAAATTAGAAAATGCAGAGTGAGGAATTTGGTTTCCAGATAAATTATTCAATCATTTGAATTTGATCCATTTCATGTCTCATCCATTGTGGCGGGGGGAGCACAGGCTCCAATATTCATAGGATTTATGTTCTGTGAGGAAGATTTACCGTTTGAGCAGGCTGCTGGGATTATTTTCAATTTCCTAGGAACTGTTTCTTAATATCGAACGATGCTTTATCAAATGCTAACTAAGCAGACAGTCACTGGGATATTCTCTGGGTGACAGATGAATCACAGTGTTTGTAGGTGATGGAAAAGAGTTGCTCAGAGCTCATCCATATCCTGTGTCCTGGGAGAGAAGTGGAGGCCAGGCATAGCTTGGGTCAAGGTACAGTGGAGCATGGAGCTGGTGCAAAGACAGAAGGGAAGGGGGCTCTGAGGAAGCGTGCCTCTGAACCAGGCTTGCTTCTACAGTGGCTTAGTGTCTCCTCGTACGCCACCAGACCCACCCTGCACCCATTGATTGTGCTTTCTGTGAGGTAGGCAGAGACTAAGTCTAAATCGTGGAGGGAGGGATGGACAAATGTCAGAGTAGGAAGGACCACATGGTTCTAAACTCATCTCCTTTAGGATCCAGCATTGCCACGTGTGACACCAATAGAGCTTTCAAAGAATTACAAAGAAAGATCTTGTTTCTCGTATTCGTTTCTATTAAAGTTGCCATTTCACTGTGGCTGATAGGAATAATGCCCTAGAGCCCAAAGAGGCAATGTGGACATCCTTCTGAGACAGTTTGTAGAATTTTAATCTAGCAACATGGTTGCTCTGGCCGGAATAAGTCATGCCCTTAGCACATGCCTTTAATCCTAAACAATGCAGCTAAGATTAGTTTCTATAAGGAATCAGCCATGTTTGAAGGTGACGACTAATTGAGGGACAAAGTGACAAATCAGAGAAAGATTTGACAGAATGAGTCAGAGATAGGATACACCCAACTCTCAAGGGAACAGCATAGGAAAGAGGAGATATTTAAGAGCAGTGCAGGGGGAGAGAGAGAGAGAGAGAGAGAGAGAGAGAGAGAGAGAGAGAGAGAGAGAGAGAGAGAGAGAGAGAGAAGTGAGTTGGAAACCAGTTGGGAGTGAGTGCAGTACAATGGGGTTGAGTTCATTCATGAGTTCTGTGCAGAGCAGCAGAGGCAGTTGAAGCCAGAGAATAAGAAGAAGCCAGAAGGTTAGAACAGATTACCAGAGTTAGTTTGAGGCCAAACAGAACAATTCAGTCAGAAGCCGAGAGAAGCCAGATTGAATCAGTCAGCTTGGAGAGGAGTTTGAGACGCAATGAGCACAGTAAGTCTCTGAGATGGCAATTAGTGCAGAGAGTAGAGGTTGTAACAGTTGGAGAAAGAGATGTTGATGATGCTGTCCCGAGTGCCAGGCTGACAAGCTGACATTGGTGGGCTAAAGAGAAAGTACAACCATGTTTTCCAGTTGCTGCAGGAGATGAGAAAGGAAGATTAGGAAGTCAACCTGCTCTTCTTGGACCCTGGGTCCATCTGTGCTTCCTACTCTACCAATAGCTCCTCAAGATACCAGATCATGTTCTTCATGATTGCTTTGGCAGACAAGTCATAGATGGGACATTTGTAGGTACTTTTTCCAAAGCCAGGATGACCGGAGATGGTGTTCAGCTCTCTCTTCTTCCCTCCAACCCTCTCAGTTTCTTAGTGTGTCATACGGTCTCTCTGTATCCCATTCATCCAAAGAATGTAATAAAGCCTTGAACTCTGGGTGTGGTGGTGCACATCTGTAATCCAGCATTTGGGAGCCACAGCAGTGTTTGAGGTCATACAGCGAGAATTGTCTCAAAAGTCAGGCAAGGGAAATGGTGAAGTCCAGGAAGGAGTCTATGTGTTGATGAGCTTTGAAGCCCAGACTCAAGTACTCTCATCCTATCGATCTTTGGAGTACACTTTAAGGCCTGACAGGGATTTTGTCTTCTGCTTCCACTCATATTGGTTCTAGGTTCATTATTTAGAAGGAATTGGAAGTCCAGTGGTGCCTACCTGTGGAGTCCTTCTGTTTGGGATCAGCAGACTATTCATAAACAGGAGTTGTTAGCAAGTGGGTAGCAGCTTCCTGCTTCCCTGAGCCTTCCAGGTTCCGTCTGTGTAGTTAGATGCCCTGTAGACCGCACTGGTACATGTGGAGGGTGAGTTGGCAAGCTGTGACAGTTCACCATGAAAGACTCTGCTGCATCTTCACATTCTAAGTAGCTGAGGGAGGTTGTGCAGCTTTCCAAGTGTTAGGTAGAAGGAAGCGAGTGGGTGAGAGTTTAGGAAGAACAGACTTCTGGGAACCCTGAAGGGAACTCTAGCCTAGACTAAAGCCTAGAGTGGCTAAGAGCACTGGAGTATATTATTTTAGAGTGTGTGTGTGTGTGTGTGTGTGTGTGTGTGTGTGTGTGTGTGTGTTGGGACAGAGACTTGCTATGTAGCTCTGACTGGCTTGGCGCCCTCTATGTAACTCAGGTTGACCTTGAACTCAGCATTTCTCCTGCCCTATGCTCCCGAGAGCTAAGATTATAGGCACGAGCCATTACAACTGGAATAGACATTATATTTTGTTGTCTTTTGAGACATAGTCTCTCTATGTAGCCATGGCTGTCTTAAAACTCACTCTGTAGATCAGAACCTACAGACAACTGCCTACTTCTATTTCTCAAGTTCTGGGATTAAAGGTTTGTATCAACACACCCTGCCATAATTTTTTTTAATTAAAAATTTGTGTGCACGCGCATGCATGCACATGCGTGGTATGTGTGTGTGTGTGTGTGTGTGTGTGTGTGTGTGTGTGAGTTAGAGAACAATATAGGGGGGTTGTACCAACCATGTGGGTACAGGAATCCAATTCAGATCACAAGGCTTGGCAGCAAGTGCGATTATCTGCCAAGCCATCCTGCCGGCCTGTGAACATTTAAAATGGTTCCCTTGTGTCAAGGCAAATAGCCATGGCCCTTGGCCCTTTCCATTTCAGGCACTGTTTCCCTAGTGGAGGAGGGCACACATATTGGTGCTTACGATGGCTTGACATTGTGTTTGGATAGTCTGTCAATTCGTGGTTAGGTGTCTCTACATGTCATAGAGAAAACTCAAGCAGTTCTGCAGCTGCATTAGAGGCTGAAGTAAATTTATAAGGCAAAAATAAGGGAGTTGGTGCAGAGAGAGAACTGGACATTCAGCAGGTGCATATGGCACAAATCATGACAATCATATGACAGAGGTGTCCCTCTCCCTCTCTCCTATCCCTCTTCCCCTCCCTCTTCCCCTCCCTCTCCTCTCCCCCCTCTCTCTCTGTGTTAGTAGTGATGGAACTCAGGGGTCGTATATGCTAGATGAACTGTCTGTCCCAACTCTCACTTTGACCTTTTGAAAAACATGCCTCCTTCAATCTCAGAGCATCTAACATAAAGTCAGAATTGACAGCTCCATCCTAAACTTGTATTTTTTCCGATGAATCATTTCGGACCTCATTTCCATAACAGTTTAAAGCAATCTCTTATTACTGCTTCTCCTTGCTACCGAAATGCAAATGCACAGTTTGCATATTTATTTTAGAATGCTGCAGGGCAGGAACCAAGCCTATTTTTACTCTTCCCTTTACCAGGCAACAGAGAGCCACACATGACAGTCTGCACTGCCCCCAGGTTGTGATCTGGGAGCATCCTTTGCTGGTTTTGCTGTCACTAAGGGCATTGTGACTGAGTGGCCAGAACCTCAAGACTAGAAGCTGTAAGTCCTGAATCCTAGCTACCAATTGGCAGCTTGGGCTGTGCTGTCAATTCCTTCTGGGAGATATAGAATTTGGCTGCAGGGACTCTTGCAAGGACCTTGTTCTCCCAAATGACCTTGACCACTGTAGTACTTGGGAGACGTAGAAAAGAGGCTGCCCTAGGGAATTAATAACTTCAGGAACTTCTTCCTAAAGCCGCTTCAGATAGAGCAGAACATAGAAGCTTTCTTTGCTAGGCCCAAGAAAATCAGGAATTCTAGAGCCATAGAATGTAGGGCGCCCTCCAGTGGTGAACAACGGTACTGCGCATGTGCAGGTTTTGCACCTGGTGTCAGTTGGCCGTTAATATGCTAAAGAGGGGTGGTACCATGCTAGTGAGGTGATTCATTCTCCGCCAATCCCTGGAGGACAAGTAGTGGGGTGATAGTGGGGTGACCCGTGCCCCACCAATCCCTGAGAGATTATTAGCATACTGTTGTGAATATAAGGCGAGCAACTTTGCCGCTCGTGGTCCCCTGTCCCTGTTCAAGAGAGCTGTAACACTAAGAGAGCTGTAACACTAAGAAGAGCTGTAACACAGTAAAGGCTTGTTCGCAGAAGAATCCTGTTGCCACACGTCGTTCTTACTGGCGGGACATTAGGTGCGCGACAAGTAGTGCCGAGGGGACCCTTCAGTGTGCTGAAGAGGATTCAGAACTGCGAGAAGGTAAATTAAAAGGTAAGCTTCGAGAGGCATGCCCCTTTTTGGATTTAAGAGAGCATGTCAGAAACGGAGCAGAGTGAGAAATTAGGAGCACGCAAAAAGAAAAAGGTTACTAAAACAAAAGTGAAAGAGATACAAAAGGCGGAAGAAATGCCGCTGGAGGAAAAAATAGGTATGCCCCGGAGGATGAAGTACAAGTCATCCGGAGAGGATACTTTGTATCCATTAAAAGAATCAGAAGCCTTAGAACTGGCTGGTAGTGACTCTGAGCAAGAGTTGTCAGAGTCGGAGGAGGAGGAATTAGAGGAAGAGGCAGCCATATAAGAGGAAGAAAGATATGGGCCTAGGTGGAGAGCCACTGTGAAGAAACCTAAAGTTATGGATCCTTTGTGGGCAAGGCTGGTAATTTTGTTTCTTTTTTTCTTTGTGTGGGATAGAGAAGCCACAGACAGCAAGCTTAAGCCAGGAACAAAACCTCTTTGGCGAATGGTCCCTGCCTGCTTAGAGGATAAACGATGTGAGGAAGCTGGTTGGACAGGTCAGAGGGTCCTTGCAGAGCAACAAGAAAGTATGTCAGAGGGAGAAAAGGTCTCGAAAGAAAAAAAGAAAAGAAAAGGAGATAAAAGGAACAGAGAGAAGGTAGAGATAAAAAATGGGGTCAGTGCAGCTTTTGTTGTGGCTCAAGTTGAGGCTATTGCTAGGTATGTGATTAGGCTCTGGAAACCTCACAGAGTCATACTGATCAGATTTGATAGAGGTAGACCGCCTGAAAATTTATTCAGGAGAATCAAACAAAAAGATAAACTTGAGTGTGCCTACTTGGATTCCTGGTCTCAAGGAGATTTAGCAAGTGACAAGGTGCTTCTCTCTTTTTTTTTTTAAAGATTTATTTATTTATTATATATATAAGTACACTGTAGCTGTCTTCAGATACACCAGAAGAGGGCATCGGATCTCTTTACAGATGGTTGTGAGCCACCATGTGGTTGCTGGGAATTGAACTCATGACCTCTGGAAGAGCAGTCGGGTGCTCTTAACCGCTGAGCCATCTCTCCAGCCCCGACAAGGTGCTTCTCTTAAAAAAGCAGTTTCAATCAGCCCTTGGAGCCTTGCACCTGTAGCTAAGATATGTGTAGCCACTTCAATTTTGTTTTCTGACTGGTTTTAAATGTATAAATATTCTCTACATGCCTTGGTTATGGACTATTGGCTTTCAAGTTATTGGATATGGTTTAAAAAAATGTAACATTGATAACAGAAAGTTGACATAAAACTGGTAAATTTGGACGGAGTCATTCTAGACAACATGTGGCATGAGCCAATCTAGGGAAACAGGTCTAAATTGGGATGCCTTTGCTACAATTTTTTACTGAACATCCAGTGATCTTTCCTAAGATCACTGCCTCAGAGCCTTTGTATGGAGTGTTAGATATTTATACAGATGGCTCCAAGACAGGTGTAGGTGCCTATATGGTTGATTCTCAAGAACCAGTATTAATTCAATACAGTCCAGGTACCCCCCAAATTACAGAATGTAAAATTGTATTGGAAGTTTTCAAAAGATTTCATGATTCTTTTAATTTAATTTCTGACTCTGCTTATGTAGTTAATGTTGTGCGCTCACTTGAAATTGCAGGGCCAATTCGGTCGACTAGTACTGTATGTCAAATTCTTTTAGAATTACAAAATTTGATTTGGGCCAGAAAAAATAAATTTTTTATACAACATATTTGAGCCCATACTAATTTGCCTGGTCCCATGACCAGTAATAACACCCTGGTGGATGCTAGTACTCGTAGAGAGTTTATTTTTCATGCCGCTCTGGTTGATCTCGCTAGAGAATTTCATCAAAAGTTTCATGTACCTGCCTTTACTCTTCAACAAAAATTTAAAATCTCTAGAGCTGCAGCTCGTGATGTGGTGTTACATTGCCAAAATTGTGTTCAATTTCACCACCCTCCTCATGTGGGGATTAACCCTCGTGGTCTGATCCCACTAAAACTTTGGCAGATGGATGTCACACACATATCTCAATTTGGAAATTTAAAATATG
The DNA here is from genome assembly GCF_021556685.1 of Rattus norvegicus. Taxonomy (NCBI): domain Eukaryota; kingdom Metazoa; phylum Chordata; class Mammalia; order Rodentia; family Muridae; genus Rattus; species Rattus norvegicus. The sequence goes on from NC_141542.1 coordinate 92,195,892, forward strand.
CTCATGTTTCTGTTGATACCTGTTCCGGTATTATACACGCTACTCTGATGACTGGTGAAAAGGCTCGTAATGCCATTAGCCATTGCTTAGAGGCATGGGCAGCCTGGGGAAAGCCTGATAGTCTCAAGACAGACAATGGGCCTGCCTACACTGCAAAGTCCTTTCAGGCATTTTGCCAGACAATGCAGGTCAAACATACTACAGGATTGCCATACAATCCCCAAGGTCAAGGAATTGTGGAAAGGGTACATCGTACCTTAAAAGAGCTTATAAAAAAACAAAAAGAGGGAATTGCCAGCAGCCGAACACCAAAAGAACAACTTTCTTTAGCTCTTTTTACTCTAAATTTCTTAATTTTGGATGTGCATGGCCGCTCTGGCGCGGATTGCCATGCTACTACTACATCTATAACTAATGCAGAAGTAAAGTGGAAGGATGTCTTAACTGATGAATGGCGTGGCCCAGATCCCGTGATTTTGAGATCTAGGGGAGCGATTTGTGTTTTTCTGCAGAATCAAGAAAATCCAATTTGGGTACCCGAGTGCTTGACTCGAAAATTGCCTTCTGCTCTTCCTGAAGATGAAACTACGAACCCTACTATTACTACTGGGAATGGTAATACAGGTTAATTCGCTCACCCTGTGGGCTATTGCCAGATCCTGGCCAGTACCCATGCCAGTTCATAGCAATTCTACTGTTTTGAGAATAAGACTGGCAAGCATAATCTCTGGCCTTGGTTTCAATGGATGCTGTCCAATGAGCAAGGGGCATATACATCCCTGACCCCCTTTGCTAGGTTGATGGGTGAGAACTTCGTGCTGTATAATGTTTCAGCTACCAGAAAAGGTGATACCAGGTTGATCAATATTCAATATAATAACCTCTTGGCAAATAATATTGCCACTAGTACTTCAGTATGTGTTAGATCACCTTTTTTTCTTTCTGATAAGCACTAATGTCAGCAATGGTGTTTTAAATTGTAATAGCTCTGATGTAGTCTGCTATTTAGCTGAATGCTGGATGGCACCAATGACACCTCAGTGATGGTTAAGATTCCCTCCTTTGTGCCAATCCAAGTGGAGGCAAATCCAGATAGCTTTCCTATTCTTAATTTACTGAGAGCCAAAAAAGATTTTGGAATTACGGCAGTCATAATTTCAGCCACTGTGCTGTCTGCTGCCGCAGCTACCACAGCTGCAATCGCTATGACCAATCAAATACAGACGGCTGAGACTGTCAATCAGATTGTAAAAAGAACTGCAGTGGCGCTAGAGATACAAGAAGAATTTAATACCCATTTGGCATCTGGCCTTCTATTAGCCAATCAAAGGATAGATTTAGTTCAAGAACAAATTGAAGCACTGTATCATATGACACAGCTGTCTTGTGTTTCCTCCCTCAGAGGTTTATGCATTATTCCTTTGTGAGCTAACTTTTCTCAGCATTTTCAACAGAGCAAAGAAATTTCGAATTATCTGAAAGGAAACTGGTCCATGAAAGCAGAGCAACTATCAAGACAATTGCTGATGCAGATTGCTGTCCTCAACAGCACTAGGTTGGACCCCATCACAGTTGAAGACTTTACCTCATGGATTACCAATGCTTTCTCCCTTGTTAAGGAGTGGGCGGGCATGTTTGCCTGGGGAGCTATTGTCCTTCTGGGATGCAGAATAGATCTCTGCCTTATTGGCCGTTTAAAAAGAGAACATGCCAGACACAAAGTGGTTGTTTACCAGGCTATGACCGCCATCAAAAAGGGTGCTTCTCCCAACATATGGCTGGCCTCTTTGAAAGATTAAGAGTTCGCCCTAGATCATTTTTGTCACTGTCACGTGGAGTCATTGTATCCAGAGACGGGCAACTTTCCTCAAGCTCGGACCAACCTAAGACATGGGGCCCGGTGGCGATAGGGTAACTCTACGACGGGTAAGGCCGAGTTTGGATGAGAACGACCTAAGACAGGAGCAATGACAAGATTGAGGTGACACCCAGATCTAGACCAGTCATTTTATTAAACAAAAAAGGGGGAGATGTAGGGCGCCCTCCAGTGGTGAACAACGGTACTGCGCATGCGCAGGTTTTGCACCTGGTGTCAGTTGGCCGTTAATATGCTAAAGAGGGGTGGTACCATGCTAGTGAGGTGATTCATTTTCTGCCAATCCCTGGAGGACAAGTAGTGGGGTGATAGTGGGGTGACCCGTGCCCCACCAATCCCTGAGAGATTATTAGCACACTGTTGTGAATATAAGGCGAGCACTTTGCCGCTCGTGGTCCCCTGTCCCTGTTCAAGAGAGCTGTAACACTAAGAGAGCTGTAACACTAAGAAGAGCTGTAACACTAAGAAGAGCTGTAACACTAAGAAGAGCTGTAACACAGTAAAGGCTTGTTCGCAGAAGAATCCTGTTGCCGCACGTCGTTCTTACTGGCGGGACATTAGGCGCGCGACAATAGAAGACCAGATAGGAAAAGGATGTGGGGTCCACCATGACCTTAGAGAATGATTTGGGGGTCAGACTTAGGTAGCTGTAAGAGATGATCAGAATTCAACTAGATATTTTGATATAAAACCACCATGGTTAGTCTTAACATCCAGAGTTCTATGATCTTACAGGTAGCATATAGAAATGACAAAAAGTCAAAACAAAACAAAACAAAACAAAACACCCCGGGCTGGAGAGATGGCTCAGCGGTTAAGTGCACTGACTGCTGTTCCAGAGTCCTGAGTTCAAATCCCAGCAACCACATGGTGGCTCACAACCATCTGTAATGGGATTTGATGCCCTTTTCTGGCATGTCTGAAGACAGCTACACTGTACTCAACAACAACAACAAGAACAACAAGAACAACAAGAACAACAACAACAAATTAATTAATTAATTAATTAAAAACAAAGACAAAAGACCCAAAAGGGTCTGTACCATTCAGGCACCAGGATATGCTGCTGGCCTTTTTACAATCTGAACTCAAGTTTGTGTGGAAAGCACTCTATCAGCTAAACGATCTCCCTAGTCCAAGGACAAAAGATTCTTTAGAGATAAACAAACACATAGTTCTATGCTTTCAGGGTTAAATAAACACCAAATCAGGTATAATACTTGTGTGGATGCTGTGGACTGGCTTGGAGACGGTCACCTAAGAGGATGAGTTGCTTAGCAACCTGCATCTTTAAATTAGAGATTGGCTCAAACTTGGGCCAGTCCCAGGGCTTCATGGCTCAGTCCACCAACTGGTCTAGGTTCTAGTCAGTGTTCTACTTAGAACCTCTGGCTTGTTAGCATCCTCAGTTAGTTGAGAGGAAGTTACCATCTTCTCCGTGGTAGACATTTTAGTAGCCCTGGGAGCAATACAATTAAGACTGCTAATGTTCAAAGGAATAAAAACTATCATTTTGGTTCTTGCCTTCCGGCTTCCACTGTCTCCCCATTCTCTTTCCCCCTCTCTCTAAGTACTCCAGCTGGCCTCTACTTCTCTTCTCTTCTCTTCTCTTCTCTTCTCTTCTCTTCTCTTCTCTTCTCTTCTCTTCTCTTCTCTTCTCTTCCCTTCCCTTCCCTTCCCTTCCCTTCCCTTCCCTTCTCCTCCTCCTCTCCTCTCTTCTCCTCTCCTTTCTTTCTCTCACCCCCCTCTTGACTACCCTCCCCATGCCCTGACTAAACTCTATTCTATACTATTAAAAATTTCATTTTAATCTCTTCAAAATAAACAATTGGTGCATATGCAATAATAGCTTACAGATGTATACCTTACAACTTATAAAAGATTTTGGCTTATTACAGTAATACATCACACTTAGCATTCTACTGTAATGTTTGTTCTCTCCTTGATATGTGTAATTCTTTTTTTTAAAGCATGCTCACTTATTTTTTTAAATTTATTTATTTATAACATATAAGTATACTGTAGCTGTCTTCAGACACACCAGAAGAGGGCATCAGATCATTACAGATGGTTGTGAGCCACCCTGTGGTTGCTGGGATTTGTACTCAGGTCCTCTGGAAGAGCAGTCAGTGCTCTTAACCACTGAGCCATCTCTCCAGCCCGATTCTTTTCAAGTTGAAATCTAAGATTATATCGACTTTGTAACACTTAGCGGAATTTAAGTTTCACTTTTTTCCCTCAATTTATTAAGTCTATTTGAAAAATCACTTTTGTACCTTGGGAAGTTTGTCAGTCAGGTGAAGTATCTAAAATGGAATCAAATACATTAAATGTCACTGGTTCTTGACCTAAAGTTATTTTCAAGTGTAGTATCAAACATAAAATTTATAAATACTACTTATGATATTAAAGAGGTTTAATTAAGTGTATACATGGGACAAAGCATTAATCGAATGCCTTCCAAAATGCTTACTGGTATTTATTAGCATTGTTAAATAGGACAATAAACTGGGCAATGGTGGCACACACCTTTAATCCCAGCATTTAGGAGACAAAGGCGGGCAGATCTCTGAGCTCGAGGCCAGCCTGGCCTACAAAGTGAGTCCCAGGACAGCCAGGGTTACACAGAGAAACCCTGTCTCAAAAATAAATAAAAATAAATAGGACAATAAGATTCTTCATTTGCTTTATAAGCTTGAGGAAGGGCTATAGATGTCTAAATCTGTAAACTAAATATTAATTCTCACCTTTTGGCTTTTGGCTCGGAGGAGGCTACGGTGCAACTTTCTTTGGTCAGCCCGAACCCAGATTCATCTAACACCAGCTGCCTCCACCCATGCCGCCCAAGTTCTACCCCAAGGAGATCAAAGTTGTGGACCTGAGATGCACCGGAGGCTAGGTTGGCACCACATCTGCCTTGGCCCCAAGATCAGTCCTCAGGCTTTGTCTCCAAAACACAGTTGGTGATGACACTGCCAAGGCTACCAATGACTGGAAAAATCCCAGGTTACAGTGAAACTGACCATCCAGAACAGACAGGCCCAGACTGAGTGGTACCCTCTGCCTCTACCCTGATCCCCAAAGCCCTAGAGAAGCCAACAAGAGTCAGGAAGAAGCAGAAGAACATTAAACGCAGTGGAAACATTACTTTTGATGAGATTGTCAACCTTGTCTGACAGATGCAGCACTGGTCTTTGGTTTGGCATCTCCTGACTAAGACTATTTCTCTTGCTTTAATCATTCCTTAGTTGCGTGTAGTTCTTAGTGTAGGCTTGAGGTATGGTCATCCTCTACCCCATCCCATGTTCCTGAGTTGGCTGGTGTGTGTGTGTGTGTGTGTGTGTGTGTGTGTGTGTGTGTGTGTGTGTTCACTTTGGTATGTCAATTGGTGTCTTCCTTGTTCATCTCATGATTAGACAGTCATGTTGGTGAGACTTTATAGATATAGAAGTGTTTTTTTTCCTATGTTCCAAATCCAACCTTAAGGGACATAATCACTTTCCCTCTAATAGGCAAAGATTCATTAGTGTAAGAAAGCCTGGAGAATGGGGAAGTAGAGAAGGGAAACATGGGTTCCGGGGTTGTGAATTTGCTTTCTTTCCAAGGTTGAGCTACTTAAGGGACTCACCTCACTAGAAGAGACTTTGATTTCCTTTGCTCTTTTATTTGGGCTTAGAGAAGTTTTTTTTTTTTTTTCTCTTTTCTTTTTTTCGGAGCTGGGGACCGAACCCAGGGCCTTGCGCTTGCTAGGCAAGCGCTCTACCACTGAGCTAAATCCCCAACCCCAAGAGAAGTTTTGACAACTGAGAGAGCTGGTCTAGGTTTTGGGCTGGGTCTTATCTTTCTGTGCTGCTATAATAAAATATCTTAGGCTGGGAAATCCATAAAGCAAATGAATTTATTTCTTATGGTCTTGGAGGCTAGGAAGTTCAATTTAGCAGATTCAGTGTCTGGTGCTGGGCTGTGTCTCTTTCCAAGATGGCACCTGTTGCTGCTTCCTCACATGGTAAAAAGAGGAGAGAAGGGACTAGAAGGCTTTCTCTGGTACAAGGGCACTAATTCCATTCATGAAGTCAGCACTACCATGATGCACTCACATGAATGGCTAGCTCATCTCTTACACAGGGCCCCTCTCCAACAAGAATTTTGTCAAAACACCTATGTTCTGCAGGTTCTGAGGAGTGCCTCTCAGTAAGCCCTTAGAGGTTACTTTCTGCTGGGCTCTTTGCTCTGCCTATCCATCTAGACATTTCCCGTGGGTGAGAGCAAGGTCGCACTGTGGGAGATGCTGAGATTTTCCTTCCTCAGGGGGTTTTGTGGCCAATAGGCAGAGGAAATGTGCACCAGTTCAAATTCTTTGCTCTCATAGAAGCTGGCTCCAGCTGACTTAGTTACAAGCAGGACTTTGGAAAGGGATTCAAAGAACTCCTGCACTGTAGAGGAAGGGACTCCAACTCAGACATAGCTGGTCAGAACCATAGCCAAATCCATAACCTATCAATATCTGGTGAGGCCACTGTCTCTGAGCTCAGGGTGCTACAGTCGAGCCTCTGAGAAGGATGTAAGCTTTGCTACTTTGTCTCTGGAGTGTCTACCAGAATTCTACCACCATCCTACTTCTCCGTATTGCTAGCTCCTGGATCATGGCCTTGGGTGGAAATACCTGACTGGACACATTTAGACTAGGTGTCTGCCAGGAAGGCCAGAAAGAGAGAGGCTTAGTTTCCATGATGGGCAGTGAGGCTGACTGTGAAATTCACGGTAGTGTTAAACTGGAGCCAGCTTACAAGGGCTCCTGTGAGAATTTCAGGGATCTGTGAACAGATAGTTCAATTCAGCTATCAACAAGTAAATTACAGCTATATAAATAAATTGCAAAGTACAGCTAAACTCTCTTTTCTCTTGTGTATAAAAGAAACAGAATTCTATAGGAAGAGACAAGAACACAGACTAGCTTACCCGAGGGACAGGTTCTAAAGCCTCGAGGGGCAGTGCTTGGGTACATTCTTTTTTTGATTCATATTTCTTTTTCTTTTTGCCTTTTATTTATTTATATTTTTTTGGAGCTGAGGACTGAACCCAGTGCCTTGTGCTTACTAGGCAAGCTCACGACCACTGAGCTAAATCCCCAACCCCTTGATTCATATTTCTTCACAGTGAAGCTGAAGAAGCTGAAGGAACAATAAGAGGCAAGACAGAATCCTCAAAAAGGAAATCGCTAACCAACCTCAATACCCAGGCTAGACCCACGCGAACAAAATACTCCAGGTGTGTCTGTTTTCTCTAGCTGAAGGAAAAGGTGACTTACAGCAAGGCAGAAAACATAAAGATGACTATTCAAAATATCATAATAAACAACAAACAAACAAACAAACAAACAAACAAACAAACAGGGTCCACTCCCTCCCAGTCCAACAAAGGTTGAGGTGTATGCTTAGACTTCCAACTCAGAAGGACTGTGATGGGGCACCTCAACACTCCTGTTAAAGAGGTGTCCCAGAGGCGAAGTGGGGAGCCGGTTTCCAGCTCCCTATAACCCCCAACAACAATGAGGTATCCTTCCCCTATCTCCTCTGGATGGTGTTGAGAAGCTTCATGGCCTTTCTGAGAGATAGAGTGTGTATTGTGTCTACATAGTGATTTCAAGACTTCTTTACAAACAAACAAATGAAGAAGAGGAAGAAGCCTGAAGCCATTGCCCCCGTACTACCAACAACCATCAGGACTGAACTGACATGTAGGGCACACTAACTTGGAAGCATCATGATACATACTCCTTTTGTGTTCTGTGTCTGTTCTGACCCTCTCGCCATTTTTGTCTCATTCTTCATGGAGTATATACTAAGAGACAATATTCTGGACTATAAAACAAGTTGCAACCAGATTAAGAGAATCAGCATAGAACTTGTTCTCAAACACCGTGGACTCCAATGAGAAATCAATAATAGAAAATTAACAGGAAACTCTCCAAACATATGAAAGTTAGACAGGTTTTGAAAAATAGTCAATGAATCCAAAAGAAATCATCAGGGAAATAAAATATTGAACTAGATAACACTAAAGCTGTTATATATCAAAATTTGTGAAATGCAGCTATAGAAGTTCTGAGAGGGAGATTCATAGCTCTAAACATATACATGAGTGAAGTGGAACATGCTGGGTGTGTTGGTGTATTTCTGTAGTCTAAGAACTCTGGAGGCAGAAGCAGGAGGATGGAGAGTTGAGGCCTGCCTCTGCTACACAGTGTGTTCAAAGCCTGAGTTACATAGATCATATCTCAAAAACCCAAGGACAGGGGTATCCTAGGCGTAGAACTTCTGCCTACTCTTGTTGTTTGAGTGAGAATGGCCCCCCATATGCTCATATATTTGAATGTTTGGTTCCCAGGCAATGGAACTATTTGGGAAGGATTAGGAGGTGTGGCCTTGTGTGTGTCACTAGGGGTGGGTTTCAATGTTGAAAAGCCCATGCCAATCAATCCCCAGTTAGTTCTCTCTCTCTTCCTCTTCCTCTTCCTCCTTCCCTCTCTCCCCCTTTGCCTAGGGCATTAGAAACAAAGCTCTAGAGAAATGCCTGCCGCCATGATCATGGAATCTAACCTCCAAAATTCTGAGCCCCAATAATTTTGTTGTTGTTTATAAGTTGCCTTGATCATAATGCCTTTTTATAGTAAAAGTAACTAAGGCTGGGTAGTAGTGGTGAATATCTTTAATCCCAGCACTCTGAAGGCAGGCAGATCTCTATGAGGTCAGTTTGGTCTGCAGAGCAAGTTCCAGGACAGCTAAGACTACAAAGAGATACCCTGTCTTGAAAAATGAGAGAGAGAGAGAAAGAGAGAGAGAAAGAGAGAGAGAGAGAGAGAGAGAGAGAGAGAGAGAGAGAGAATAAAAAAATAACTAAGTTTGGTCCCTTGAACTGAAACAAACAAACAAACAAACAAACAAACAAACAAACAAAAGAAAACAACAAACCCAAACAGAAAAAGAGGAATACAAAAAACAGTTGTAGTAGTACGTGGCTGCCATCCCGGAGCTTGAGAAGGAAGGCTGATGAATCAGAGACTCACCTGAAACAGAAGCAGAGCTGGCCCCTGTCTAAGGGAGGAAAAAAAGGAGAAATGATCTCAAACCAATCTTCTAAGTCCTATCCCAAGAACTTAGAAAAAGTCTAGCAAACCACAGCCAAAGGAAATGGAAGCAGGGAACTAGGGAGGACCCAGCAACACCGAGTAGCAGGGCGTGGTTCACCCCTGCAATCCCCAGTATGTGGGAGGTGGAGGCAGGAGGGCCAGGGGTTCAAGGCTACAGGGTGGCTTCAAGAAACAAAAGGTCCTCCTCACCCTACCCAAAAAACAAAACAAAATAAAAGCAAACGAACAAACAGTCTCAGGCTTGGGGGCAAGGAGGAAAATCAAATATATAATATTATTTGCAACCACTCAACTATATAAAATATTTAGGCATAATCTAACATATATAATCTATATGGTGAGAACTGCCACGCTGAAGGAAGAAATCAAAGAGGATGTGAATGAATGAGGAGACACACCTTGTTTATGAGTAGAGAGTTCAGTATCATAAAGGCATTGATTTTTAAAAACATATAGGTTCAATGCAATTTTTAATCAAATGCTAAACTTTTAGTACATATAGATAGAACTATTTTATAATTTATATAGAAAAACATGGGAATCATAGTAACCAGGAGAACATGAAAAGGGAAAATAAGGGTGACTTCATCTACCTGAGTCCAAGAATTACTATATAGCTTCAGTAATCAAGAGAGACAGACACATGGATTAATGGAGCACAAACGGACGACCTAGAAATCGATCCGCAGACATGTACTAACTGACTTTTGGCAAAAGGTACAAAAAATAACTTAAGGGATAAAAGACAGCTTTGTCAATAACGAATGACATAGTGGTCGCCCTTTCATAGGCAAACAAGATAAATAAAATCCTGGTATAATCTCAGTCTGGAAAAAAACGAAATCAAATCACAGGCTTTTTTAAATTATGTTTTTTAGTCATTTTGTTTATTTATGTTTGTACATGTATCTGTGTGAGTGTATGTGCGTGTAGGGTGTGTGTGAGGGTATGTGTCTGTGAGCTTGCAGAGGCCAGAAGAAGGCCCTTGGAGCTCAGGCCTTTGAAGGACACTGGGCTTGTTACGTGGGTGCTGGGATCCGAACTCTGGTTCTTTTTTTTTTTTTTAAAGATTTACTTATTTTATTTATGTGAGCACACTGTCACTATCTTCTGACACACGGGAAGAGGGCATCAGATCCCATTACAGATGGTTGTGAGCCACCATGTGGTTGCTGGGAATTGAACTCATGGCCTCTGGAAGAGCAGTCAGTGCTCTTAACCACTGAGCCATCTCTCCAGCCCCCGAACTCTGGTTCTTATAATTGTTCAGCCAGCATGTTTTAACCACTGAGCTATCTCCCCAGCTGTATAAAAGAATCGGTCGGATCCTTTGCATCTAGACTAGGCAAAGAGCTCTTAGATTTGACAGTGAAGACTACTGACCTAAAGCTTAACGTTTTCACTCTGCAAAAGAATTTGATACGTGAAGCCAGGTGCGTGCCTTTAGTCCCAGCGCTTGGGATGTAGGGGAAGGTAGGTCTCTGTGAGTCTGAAGCCAGCCTGCTCTACACAGTGAGTTCCAGGCCGGTCAGGGATACATAGTGAGATCCTATTTCAAAATGTCTCCTCCACCCCCTGCTGCTGATGACGTGAGTGCACACACACACACACACACACACACTCTACAGATAGATCATACACTGTGTAAGGACCGGCTTGTGCTGTGTACATCAGAAGGTCATTCCGTTCCATTGCTCACTTGTACTCCAGTTTCTCCCTCAGAGAAGGGCAGAGAAACTTATTCCGAATAGAGCACCTATGGGTCATTCTTCACCATATTTTATGTGAAGACGCATCTTCGTTTCTTTGGGGTACGAGTCCGAGAGTTTTATTGGTAGCTCAAATGGAAGTTGGACATTCAGGTGTCCAAGAGAGTGACATCACATTGGCAGCTACACATCACCTTAATGGAAATGAGTAGACAATGCAAGCAGATGGTGTTCCTTCTCTCTCCATAACAGGCTGCTCTGCCTCTGCCAGTGTACCACTGTCTGCAACCTAGGAGGGTTCTACAGGCATAAGAAGTGGGTTTAGGTACAGACTGACTCTGGCTGCTGCCCAAATAATGAATGTTTACTAAAAAGTAGGAAAGGGTCTCAGACCATTGTAAGGGGAGTCAGAGCCTGGTCCTCCCTCAGGCTTTTTCCCTGTGTTTTATTTTATTCAAGGGGCCAGCTGCCCATGGTTGAGGTGGATCTGAGGGTGGATATGAGGGTGAATCTGAGGCATTGGTTCCTCAGTGTCTGTAATCTCATCTTTGAATTTTTGGTAAAGGAATGGGAAGATAGTGAGTGTCTTAGGGTTTTATGGCTGTGAGCAGACACCATGACCAAGGCAACTCTTTTTTTTTTTTTTTCTTTTTTCTTTTTTCGGAGCTGGGGACCGAACCCAGGGCCTTGCTCTTGCTAGGCAAGCGCTCTACCACTGAGCTAAATCCCCAACCCCAAGGCAACTCTTATAAAGGACAACATTTAATTGGGGCTGGCTTACAGGTTCAAAAATTCAGTCCATTATCATCAAGGTAGGAGCATGGCAGCATCCAGGCAGGCATGGAACAGTAGGAACTGAGAGTTCTACATCTTCATCTGAAGGCTGCTAGCAGAATACTGACTTCCAGGCAGCTAGGATGAGAGTCTTAAAGCCCACACCAGCAGTGACACTCCTACTCCAACAGGGCCACACTTTCTAATTGAGCCACTCCCTGGGCCGAGCATATATGAACCATCATGGTGAGGCTCCAAAAACATGGAGGCTTATGGATGCTCAGCTGCTTGACCTTTCCCCTCAGCCAATGCCCTTTGCCCTTTGTATTCTCCCTGTCCATCGCATTTTGGTTCTTTCCTTAGCACTTTGATCTAGAGACCGAAGGCTGGGAATGCATCACAGACAATGGATGTATGAACACGGGACGTATGGAGCCTTTAGCAACAGAGCTAACAAATTGGTACTGGGTGTACTCATAGTCCCGGCCACAGAGAGCGCTTCTGAAGGCAGAGTGGAGCTGACACAGAGGTGAGCTACAGGCAGGGTGGGCAGGCAGAGAGATAGACTTTGTTGAGCTGAGTCACTGGGACACCCCCGCCCCCCAGTTCCTGGTCCATTACAGCTAAATTCTAGCTCACTCTTTTTCATTTCTCTCGCCTGCCCTTCCCAGCCATACTCTATTTTTGACCCGCACAAACTATAGTTGAGGGTTTTTATTTTTTATTTTTTCTTTTCTTTTTTGGCATGCGCCGCTGAAAGAATTCCAGATAAACATTCTGTGAAGAGCTCTCCCTGGTCTTGACAGAATCTCTTCCCTCCCATGGTTCCCCTCTACCGGGAAATTACATATGCTGTCTAAAAGTGCCAGTCACATCTAAACGCCGCAGGGCAGCGTCTGTCCCCGAGAGGATCAGCCAACCTCAAGACAAGCCCCAGGGATCTCTGAGAGGCTGCATTTCTCCTGAGATCTTTGGATGCCTCATTCAGCCACTGAGTTGAATCAGAGTCACGCTAACAGCATGAGCCTGCGGTTTATATCCTATAAGACACATTTGGACAGAAAGTTCCGTACTTTTTTTTTTTCTCCCTTTAGTATAGAAAAACATTCCTAAAACCAAGTCAAACGTTTCTGAGAAACATTTTGTGGGGATGAACCGATCTGGTGCCAAGACAACTCCGTCTCAGGCTCCCGTACTCCCTGATTTATTTTGGCACTGAAACGGTTGCAGTGCCACCCTTCGCCACCTTTTTTTTTCTTTGTCTACAATGGTGAAAGCTGCATACGGTTTATTTCAATTAGCTTAATTGTTTTTGGTGTTTAATAGCTAATTGTCTTAATTAGCTTCCAAAGCACGACAATGCCAACAACGGTAATGACTGCATCTTGTCCATATGGTTACAGAAGACAGATGAGCTGTTTCCGTCCTCAGGCCGTGTCTGTCCCCGGAGGACAGGGCAGATTCGAGAGAGGAGGAAGACAGACATCCTCAAGAGGGCTGACCTGGCCTTGAAAGCAGAAGCCCGAATATTAAGAATAAAGAGGAAGTGACGGATGGGAAAATAAAACCAGAGGATTAAGGATTTATGGAGAATTCAAGTCATCAATTTTCTTAATGTAGAGACCACAGAATGATGCTGGGTGAATAAGAGCAGCAGCACATTTCTCGGGTCCGGCAGGCTATGCTGGCTTTGATCTGGAGAGCAAACATTCAAAGAACAGATGGCAAGACCCTAAGGATGAGAAATGTCCCATGGCACAATATGTCTTAAGAATAGCTGGCACCAGTCAAAACCTGGGTGACGTTCCTCTGGCCAGTCTGGCTCAGAAGTAGTTTCATAGCTAGTGCTTTGTATACACTAGGAGCTTACTATATATTCCAATCAGCCGCTGTCTGGAAATCCTATAGGTTCAACCTTCAAAATATGTCTAGACTCTGATGCTCAGGAACTCCTTAACCGCTGTGCTGACCTGATCCCCTATCATCTTTGACCTGGCCACCTCCACCAGCCTTAAAACTGGTCTTTCTGCATCTACCGGCAGATTCTTAAAGAGTTTATTCTTTTTAATATACAAGTTTAAAAATGTATCTAATTTTTTATTTACTTGATAGGTATGAGGAGGAGAGTATGTGTGCCATGGCACACGTGTGAAGGTAAGAGGACAACCTTTGAGAATCAGCTCTTTTGGGGTTGGGGATTTAGCTCAGTGGTAGAGCGCTTGCCTAGCAAGCGCAAGGCCCTGGGTTCGGTCCCCAGCTCCGAAAAAAAAAAAAAAATTTACGTATTTGGGGCTGGGGATTTAGCTCAGTGGTAGAGTGCTTCCCTAGCAAGGGCAAGGCCCTGGGTTCGGTCCCCAGCTCCGAAAAAAAGAACTAAAAAAAAAAAAAAAATTAAAGGGCCCCATGCCACCCTCATAATCTTATTCAGCCTTAATTATTCCTCCAAGACCCCACTGCCAAGCACCATCAATTTAGGGACAAGTTTTCAACATAGAAGCTCTAGGGGGATGCATCCAAACCATGGCAACAGCTACAGGAAGCCATTTAAAGAAAAGTCATAATGCTATGTGACTTTTGTGAGCACCTGCTGGCAGCACCTGGGTCACTCAGAACAAAGCCTCACGATGGCAATGTGCAGCAAAGGCCTTCTCATCCTGTGTCACCTTTCTGACCTCTTCTCCATGTGCCCTTCCTTCCCACTTCCACTGTCCTTCACATGCCCACACGTTAGTGCCACATTGCTTGGGTTACACCTACCTGCAGGTATTTACCTCAAGGAGAATGGAAAGTCTAGTCCCTGTGTATCGCTTACTTGCTCGATGCTGGGATGAAATGCCTGATATTCTGGAGGCAAAACTCTGAAGGAGTTGGGCTGGATCAAGGGGGGAGGAGGAAGTCACTAGACTGAAAGGGTCACTAGACTGAAGGAAGGAGGGATGCTTCTAGAAGGAGGCCTGGGTCAGCACGGAGGACTGGTTATAGGATGATTTTCAGGAAGGTAGTGGTATTCCTTGGGAGGTGTCTGGAGTAACAAAATACAGTGTTTCTGACATTGCTTATAGGACCTCTGAGCTATATGATTCATGTTTGAAAGAGCAGGAATTCACTGTTACCAAAGAGTGCTACAGGGTATTTGAACCTGTTTCTAGTCAGCCATTAGCACTCACCACTAATCCCTCTGACTGGAATATACACACACTCCCTAAGTACACACCTTTAATCCCAAACAATGTAGGTAAAGTTAGTTTGAAGAAGGAGGTGGACATGTTTGAAAGTAATATTTATTTATTTATTTATTTTTTTTTTTTGGTTCTTTTTTTCGGAGCTGGGGACCGAACCCAGGGCCTTGCGCTTCCTAGGCAAGCGCTCTACCACTGAGCTAAATCCCCAACCCCGAAAGTAATATTTAATTGAGTGGCAGAAAACGTGACTTATCAGAGAAAGATCTGACAGAATAGGATATACCCGACTCTCATGAGAAGAGAGAGGAAAGGGAAAGTACTTGAGAGACAGTGCAGAAGTTGGGGGCAGTTTTGCCGGGAGAGCTTTACAGAGAGAGAGATTGGAGAGACAATAAGCTAGACACAGGTGGAGTCAGAATGAGCAAGAAGGAGCCAGAAGATTAGAACAGATTGCTAGAGTTAGTTTGGGGCCAAGCATACAATTCAGAGGCAGAGAGAAAAGCTAGATTGAACAAGTCAGCTGGGAGAGGAGTTTGAGCCACAACAGCTGAGTTGACCCAACCAGCTAGAGTTCAGAAAGAAGAAGAAAGATTGAGCTTACGCAACAGCAAGTCTCAGAGGCTGAAAACATTCTAGGCCTAGATAAGATTGTTCTGGAGGCTAAAAGCTTCCAGGACTAGGCCTAGGTTAGTAGACAGAGGCAGTAAGTAAGCCTCTAAAAGGACTATTACTACAGGAGAATAAATGTTACATTTACAATCTGGCACATTCTATCTGCCACACATTGTTCTAAGCATTTTATATGTAGATAATCATTCATCCCTTACTATTCAATGACGTAGCTACTCTTACTATTTGGCCAATGAGGGGCCAAGGAGAGGTCAAGCAATTTGCATATGGTCACTAGGCCAGTGAGTGGTGGAACAGAATTGAACCATGCAGACTGGTTTCAAAGCATCAGGCTACTTAGTTATACTTTGTGCCTACGACTTTAGGAAACACCTCTCTCGCCCTTGCTTCAAACAGCTTTTGGGGAGCTATGGAGGCAGAGTCCCTTCCTTCTGACTCTTGTTTTCCTTCTGTCCCTCCTCTTCCCTTCTTTACCCTCTAACTTCTGACATTAGTACGTCAGCCGGGGAGTGTGGCTGGGTGACTTCATGTCCTGTGAATTGATGGTGGAGAAGGGTAGTGTGTACTCCCAGGTCTGGCTTGGGTTAATTTGGATTTTGTGGGGCCTGAAGTTCATATTATCTATTGTAGGAGGACACATCAAACATAGACGCGGGGGAGGGGGAGACAAACAAAAGATAGAAATTATCCTTTTTGCAAATTTCATGAAACGACTGTCGAGGTGAATCACACCTTCCCCATCTTTAGCTCTTCAGAGAGAGAGAGCTTCCTTAACTCCCTAGAAACCTGTGTCTCACCCTGGATCTGGCTTTTCTGAGCGTCCCAGAGGGGAAACTGGACCAGCTGAGATTCCGTCTTCTGATCGACTTGAGTTCCTCTTAGGACAACAGCCAAATGGAGGAAGAGTCTCCTGGAATTGTTCTTTCTGAGTCTCTGAGGTGTTGGGGTGGCCCGACTCCCATCGTAGCTTGTAAGGGGAGGGGGTCCCCATTCAGTCTCATCTGGGGAAACAGTGATTTATGAAAGGCCAGGTGGTCTTACCAAGCATGGTTCAGTTCTGCTTGCAGTTCAGAATCTAACACTTGAGAGGGAAGAGTTTGTGTCAAGGAGAAAACATTGATTATGAAAAGTTAATTGGGAAATGGCTGCTTTATTGTCCCGAGGACCACGTCAAGGAATGTGGATACATGGAAGGGTTTTTGGGGGGGGGTTGAAGGGAGGAAACAAGAGGTGTCCAAAGGGGGAGCAGACTGAAGACTACTTGCTGAGTCGTATATCCACCAAGCCCCATGAATATCCCTGCCACATGAGATAGTCCCTTTCTCCTTTGTCACACCTTCTATGTGGTACCAGTTGACCTAATCCCCAGAGCCAGTCCCTGAGATTCTGTAGACAAATGCGCCATCCCTTCCCTCCCTGAAGTTGATCATTACACTTTTTTAATTAAAGAAAAAAGATAAATCCATGGCTCATGCTTCAGTGTTATCTGAAGATCATCAGTAATTTTGAACAACTGATAACCGATTACGGAGTCTTGGGACCAGTGTGGTCTTGTTTTTCCTTGCAAAGTCTGACTCTGACAGTTAGTGTCTCTGTCATATGAAGGTCATTTTTTTTTTAGAGTTTTTTAAAAAAAGATTTATTATGTATATGAATACACTGTAGCTGTCTTCAGACACACCAGAAGAGGGCATCAAATCCCATTACAGATGGTTGTGAGCCACCATGTGGTTGCTGGGAATTGAACTCAGGACCTCTGGAAGGGCAGCCTAGGCTCTTAACTGCTGAGCCGTCTCTCCAGCCCTTTGTAGACTATTTAATGCTGGACAAAGGGGAAACATATAAGTAGCTTTACTAGGGACAACTTACAAAGTAGGGCTGGATGGAGGAAGGCAAATGGGTGAGAGATAGATGTTGCTATGATAGGACTACTGCAATTCCAGCCCTGGGTAAGTGGAAACAAGTCCAAAGTCATGTTCAGCTACACAGGGAGCTCAAGGCCATCTAGGGCTATTGGAAACCTTGTCCCAAACAAACAAACAAATGGGCAAATTAATGTATATGCTCATGTTTCCCTGGTAGGGCTTTGGGGGATAAGCTACCATGGGTCACAGTTGATGGATTTAGCTCTGTCCCCCGTGTTGGCTATGTACTTAGTTCAGCCTGTTTCTATACATCGTGCAGTCACAGAGTGGCTTGGCTTCAGCCTCCAGGCTGTCCTGGCCTTTTTAGAGTGTCTAGCTCTGTTCTCCATCCCTGTTGGGGTCAGCAAGGCCACGTGAGAACCTTTCTGGAGATGTTTGACAGGATGGCTTCTACCAAGAGAGGCAGAGACAAGCTGGGTAGTGATGACAGGACCTCAGGGCAAACCCGTGAGAAGTTGGAGTCCTAGGTGGGAAGGGTAAAGCAAATGTACCCAGGGAAATCCGTCCTCAGTCACTGGACTCTGAGGATTATGTCACACGGAAGGGGCTGTCCTTGTGACCTTGGCGTGTGCACTGGATTCTGCCAACTCCGCTGTGTGGTCCTGCCTTGGACCACAACTTCATGATGGTTCTCCCTGAGCGGACAAAGCCCACTGAGAGCATTCACTTGATATTCAAGTGTCCCCCACCCCCCACCCCCATTAATTTACTTCTCTCCCTCGATCAGAGAAAATTGACTGTAAGTGGCTACTCCACAGACACTCCTGCGCTGCAAATTAGAGCTAAGCCAGCAGTCCTGAGATTTACAATTATAACCTCCTGGAATTGAACTATTAACTAACCCAAACATGAGTGTATTAAGTCACCGGCCATGGCTTGAGCGATTACCAACGTCCCCTGTTCAGTCGATAATTTTAAAGTGCTTGGAATTGCTATTGCCTCTTCAATCATATCCCTGGACTGAGGTCATCTCTCCTCTCTCTCTCTCTCTCTCTCTTTCTCTCTCTCTCTCTCCCTCCCCCCTCCCTTCTCTCGAGATACTCTCTGCTCTCCAAGTTTTCCTGAGGTCTCACAGGAGCCTGGATAGGATGTCTTTCTTTTGTCTTTTAGGAATTGTTTGACAAGGAAGGTTTGAAGCTTGAAGGTAGTGAAACTGAAAATCTAGCCAAACTCCTTGTAATCCCCAACTGTTTAAGAAGGACTTGGGATCTGATCAAGAAGCCAGTCGAGCAACAAGCAGACTCCATCTAGACACGGACATGACAGGTGAGTTGTAATGGGAACACTGAGGGCACTGGCTAAAAAGGTAAATCAATCTTAACAGCAAGGTCTGCTTTATTAGCGTTGTGGAGAGGGGTCCTGTTCCCATCTCTGTTTATTTAGATATGTGTTCTCCTTATGTTTCCCAGGGTGGCCTTGAACTCTTTGGCTGCCCCAGCCTGAAGAGTTCCCAGGGCAGGTCTGCCACTTTTTTTTTTAAAAGTCTTTTATTACTACAATATCTTTTTAAAAAATATTTATTTATTTATTTACTTATTTATATGTAAGTACACTGTAGCTGTCTTCAGACACACCAGAAGAGGACATCAGATCTCATTACAGATGGTTGTGAGCCACCATGTGGTTGCTGGGATTTGAACTCAGGACCTCTGGAAGACCAGTCAGTGCTCCTAACCACTGAGCCATCTCTCCAGCCCGCAGGTCTGCCTCTTACCTGTTCTTTTGACTGCTATTTTTATTTTATTTCATTTTTTAAAATTTATTTCTGAGACAGGGACTCTCTATCATGTAGCCCTGGCTGTCCCAGAACTTGCCGTGTTGACCAGGCTGGCCTTGAACTCCCACACATCCATCCCACCTGCATCCTGAGTACAGGGATTTAAGGCGTGCACCGCCGTGCCTGGGCCTATGTTTATTTTTATGGAGACTTTGAATCTCACATTCATAGGCCATGGGAAGTGGATTGTACTTTGAAAGAGTGGAAGGAAGTCTTTTTCTTTGAGAGCAATGTTAAATAAAATGTGAGACGATCTAAGGGAGAATATTTAGAAGACAGTAGCGATAAGGAAAGGAAGATGGCAGTGATTTTGAATGTGGGACACGGAATGGAAGCAGAGGAAACAGTAGACGGTCATGGTGTCTGAAGGAGCTCTGGCACCAAAGACCCTAAGGTAAGGATTTGGCGGACATTTTTATATGCAAGTAATGACGTTTCTCCGGGAAGTGGCCTCTGCCTTCCACTTAGTTCCGTCTTTGTCTTTCCGTTTGTGGCTACACAGTGAGACCACTAGGTCAGTCTGACAACTGTC
Organism: Rattus norvegicus; assembly: GCF_021556685.1. Lineage (NCBI taxonomy): Eukaryota > Metazoa > Chordata > Mammalia > Rodentia > Muridae > Rattus > Rattus norvegicus. The sequence goes on from NC_141542.1 coordinate 92,215,447, forward strand.
CCATCTCCTGCCATGTCCTCTCTGGCCCCAGGATCATGCAACCCTACTGTCTAGGTGTGGAGGGTCTCAGAGAAAGTGCTAGATGGAGTCCAGGGCTCCTTGGGAGTCTCCCAATATTCGGGAACTTGGACTATGGGTGCCTGATTATTGCCCACAGTGATGAACAGTCACCAGCTTTTTCATTGTCCTAAATAAAGAGAGAAGAGCTGCCCAGGGTCAGAAGGCCACAGCCAGTGAGTGTTAGCCGTGCCCATCCACAGGAGATGGCAAAGGGGACAAGGGCAGGGATCCATGAAGGAGCCTTGTTTTTAGATATCATAGACAGGCAGATCCAGAAATATGGAAATGTAGTCCAGGAGCTAGACTGAGTTATTACAGAGAGGAGTATTTGGGGTCCTATAAAGAAGGTTAGAGGAAACGTAAGTCATAAATCAATAAGTCATATTGGTGATTAAATAAAGACCTTTGAAGGACCTCAAACGTGAGATCGTTCCATAACTCTATACCTCAGACCTCTAGAATGTTCCCGCTGGGGCTCTTGGTGGGATCCTCCCAGTACAGTTTGTGTCAGCTCTGGACTGGTCCTGTCTGAGAAGTGTTACGTATGACTTAAGCATCCTTGACTTCTTTCTGTCTTCCTCTAGATCCTTGATTTGATCCACGTCCTTCCTGCTAGGAGGGCATGTTACAATTCTGAGATTCTTTCTCTAATAAAGGATTAATTCCTGTCTGGAGAAATACTTTGGTGGCGTGTGTGGGGTGACTTATTAGCCCTACATGTATTTGTTTCTTGCTCGTTGAATAAATAATCAGACAGTAATGTCACCACACATTTGAGTCGAGAAGGTCTCTTAATTTCCCGGGACTGCTTTTAATGGAATCCCTTCATGCTAAATATTTCCCCCTCCCCTGAAATAGCATGCTATAGTGTACAGGAAGATTTCCTATTCAACAGTGAAATGGCTGTGCTATTTTGATTACATTCCAAATCCATGGTAATTGTCTGGTTTTCCTTTTGTAAAGGGAATTCAGATACCTAAACACAATCGCACCTCACCCGTTCCGAGCGTAATGAAGGATTCTGCCAGCAGAACCCAGCACATCGTGAATAGCTTCTTTGTTCACGTTTGGTTGCCTCAAATCGTCCGGGATTCAGCGGCAGCACAGATGTTCCCAGCTGCTGGAAAATGAAGCTGGAAGTTAGAGCTGGTAAGGAGAAAAATACCTAATTCAAATTCCAAGAATGATTTGACCCAAGCCAATTTCTACTTGAGAAAATGGGGTCAACACTCCGGACCCCACAAGAACCACCCTGGTGATTAAAAAGTAAATCTCGAGGAATTAAATTATGTTGCTGTTCAGCCTTCATATGTATGCTTAGAGGGGGAAAAAAAACCTCACAGTGCATAAAAGGCTGTCGGAATAACTTAATTTAGGGATGGTGGCAAAGCCTTGCTGTGAAAGGGTTTTCTGGGCAGTGAGCATTGCTGGGGGTGGGGGGGGCTGCTGCACACATCACTTGCTATCTGAGAGAAAGAAAGAGGGCTTTCTAATGAATAATTTCATGACTTTCTTTTTTTTTTTTTTTTTTTTGGGTTCTTTTTTTCGGAGCTGGGGACCAAACCCAGGGCCTTGCGCTTCCTAGGTAAGCGCTCTACCACTGAGCTAAATCCCCAGCCCCAATTTCATGACTTTCAACCACACACATACTGCTTGAATATCAAATTATTTTAAATGAGAACTTCAAAAGGGCCTAACTGTTAAGTGAATGAAAAGCTCTCAATAGCTGCCTGACAGAACAAAGGCTCAGAGAAAAAAAAAAAACCCACCAAACAGGGGTGGCAAAGGTGCCAGACTCTATTGGGCCAGGCATCCCAAGACACACGCACAAGGTCATCTTGCTCTCTGATGTAAGCATGTGTGTGTGTGTGTGTATGAGTGTGTGTATGAGTGTGTGTATGAGTGTGTGTGAATGTGTGTGTGAGTGTGTGTATGTGTGAGTGTGTGAATGTGTGTGTGTATGTGTGAGTGTGTGTGTGTGAGTGTGTGAGTGTGAGTGTGTATGTATGTGTGAGTGTGTGTGAGTGTGTGTGAGTGAGTGTGTGAGTGTGTGTGAGTGTGTATGAGTGTGTGTGTGAGTGTGTGAGTGTGTGTGTGTGCCTTAGCCTATTCAGGTTGCTATAACAAAATGCCTTAGACTGGGTAATTAATAAACAAGAGATGTTCATTTCTTACACTTTTGAAGGTTGAAGAAGAGTCTGAGATTAGGGGAAAGAGTAAATAGTAAACCCCACTCGCCCCTTCCTAACTTGCAAAGATTATGGTGTTTTTTTTTACTTAGGTTTCCATTGCTGTGGTAAAACACTGACCAAAACCAATTTGTGGAGCAAAAGGTGAAATAATTCACCTCACAGATCATAACCATTATGGAGGGCAGTCAGAGCAAGAATTAGAGACAGGAAGTGAGTAGAGGGGTGCTGCTTACTGGCTTGCTCCCCATGGGTCACTCAGATAGTTTCTTATGTAACCCAGGACCACCTGCCTAGGGATGGTACCGCCCACAGTGGGCTGAGCCCTTCCATATCAATCATTCATCAAGAAAATGCTCCACAGTGGGCTGGCCTACAAGTCAATCTGATAAGGACATTTTCTTTATTGAGGTTTTCTCTTAGATGACTCTTACTTGTATGAAGTTGACAAAAGACCTGCCAAGGACAGTGTTTTATTTGTATACATACACATGTGTGTGCAAAGACCAACTCAGGGTCATCAGTATGTCCATGACTTTAGACAGTTCCCATTTATTTGCATTGAGAACACTGAAATCTGATCTTCTAGCTATTTTAAATATGGAACCAATTATAAACTATAGTTAACCCCAAACTGCATTTAGTCTCTGCTATGGAACACAAGAACCACTCAACCTTCTCACTTATTTTGGTACCTGTTGTCTAACCTCTTCCCATCCCCCACTCTACCCTTCCCCAGCTCTGGGAATCGTTCTATTCTCCACTTCTAAGGGAACAGTTTTAAATACTATTAAAGTTACAGGTATGTATGATGTATGTATGACTGTGTCATGGTGTCTGTGTGGAGGTCAGAGGAACATTTGTGGAAATTGGCCCTGAGCTTGTAGGTCCTGCAGATCAAACTCAGCTTATCAGACAAGTGCTTCTACCCATGAACCATCTTGCTGGCTCAAGCTCAGCTGTGTGTGTGTGTGTGTGTGTGTGTGTGTGTGTGTGTGTGTGTGTGTGTGTAAAAAGACAGTGTATCCCTGACTATCCTAGAACTTGCTCAGTAGACTAGGCTGGCCTCACCAAGCTTAACTTTTAACACTTTCTCCTAATCTGTATTTCTGTTCCTGACACATTCTCTTTTTTCTTGTGAACTACCATGTGGTTGCTGGGATTTGAACTCAGGACCTCTGGAAGACCAGTCAGTGCTCTTAACCACTGAGCCATCTCTCCAGCCCCAAATTCTTTTAATTTAATGTCTGCTAGGTTCATTCACTTACCCCTTTTAAACAGTCACTAATCCCATTCATGAGGACCTTGCCTTCATGGCTTAACCACCTCTAAAGACTCTGCAACTCATGATTACACAGTAGCGCTCTCTCTCTCTCTCTCTCTCTCTCTCTCTCTCTCTCTCACACACACACACACACACACAGAGAGAGAGAGAGAGAGAGAGAGAGAGAGAGAGAGAGAGAGAGAGATGACATTCAGATCATAACAGTGGATCATCTCAGGATTCTAGGGATAATCAAATCTCTCTTATCGCATTTTCCCGGTGAAAACACAGAGGTCAGAACAGGTGTCCCCTAGTCCCCTCCCCTCCCGTCTAGTCTAGACATGGCATCCCAAGTCATGGCAGAAGGGAGAATTAATGATTGATGAACTGCTTTCGCCTGTGAGATTAGCGGAAGACAATGATTTATGTATCTGCCTTCCTAGCTGATACCTATGTCTTAAAAGAGCACACCAGTGTCTTCAACTCAAAGAAGTGAAGGGAGGCAGGGGTTTCCAGGCAACTGGAACAGGATGAGACATTACTCCTTAATATCCAACAATTGGATGTGAATTTATTAAGTTGCCCACTGAGTGTTGTGGAGGAAAAAAACAGTCTTAAAGTTTTGCCTTGTTCTCTTCCAGAATAACTTGATATTCATGCGGCATCTTTAATCTTAATCCCTTTGTTAATAATACTACCACCACCATCATTTGACTTGGCTACTTGCTTTATCCAAGTTGAGCCTCAGGAAACTGGACACATGGGTATTTGCCTTGGGCTTCTTCTCCTGTAGAAAAGCTGGGAAGTTGGGAGCAAGATTCAGGTTCCCCAGAGTGCATTAAGTTTGTGAACTGGGAGATTGGGGTCTGATTTTCACTCACTGAAGGGGGAAGGCATTTCTAACAGCAGTGCCCTGCTGTGTGGACTCCATCTTTGCTGGCTTGCTCTGCTCTCAGGGATGCACTTATACTTGGGGACCCAGATGGCAGCACTACCCCGGGGGAGGGGCAGAGGCTCAGAGGCTGATGGTAGTGCCACTGGGCAAACTTTCGGCACAGTTTGCAGATTACTGGAGAGCAGGGTTGTGTGTGTGTGTGTGTGTGTGTGTGTGTGTGTGTGTGTGTGTGTGTGAGAGAGAGAGAGAGAGAGAGAGAGAGTCTCCTGTGTGGAGATAGGAGAGCAAGTTTCAGTCTGCCTCCCCAAATGCAGTCTAAGATATTTGTGGGATCAAGAAGCAGATGGTCTAAGACGTGGGGGAAGGTGATGAACTGAGGGAGATCCCAGGTAGTCAGCTCTCTGAGCACACATGCTCGAATGTCACAGCTCCCCAGGCCTGTGTTCAGAAGAGGGCAGCATTTTCCGTGCCCTGAGGGTGAAGATTGGGCCCTTTGATGACAGAAGTTCACTCCTCAGGCCTAAGTGAATGACTGGAATTTCACCTGGCTCAGGCTTCCTCCAAGCTCCCGAAAAATAGCTTCAGCAACTGTGACCTGTGGGCTGAGCTTACCCATGACCTGTAGAGTTGGAGAAATGACTGAAACCAGACTATGCAGGCTGAGGAGGCTTGGTCAGGTTTGTCTTGGTTCCGGAGGGTGGGCGGGCAGCCCTGCTGGCTCCTCCTGGCCTGTGCCCGGGTCCCAGGTCCAGGGAGGTGGCCAGCAGCCACACTTAGAGGGTCCAGAGGATAACCAGGCCCTGCCTTTACATTCCGTCTTCTGCCTTCTCTCATTTCTATTCTTGGGCACCATAAGGAATTTCCCCCACACTGCCTTGTCATCTGTTGGTTTTGAAAAATTTATGAAGACTCTCATTAGAATTTAAACATTTTAAAACTTCATATAGATCCAGAATATTTTTATTAGGTTTAGTCTCATATTTTTTTGGGGGGATATATTTGGCAATTTAAATGAGACTTTTCTTCTTTCATTATATTTTCAAATCAGTTGTGGGGGTAGAATAAGCTATTGATTTTCAGATATCCATTTTTATAGCTAGCCTCCTATTGAATTCTTTTTTCTTTTTCTTTTTCTTTCTTTTTTTAATCTTTTGAGACAGGACCTCTCTGTGTAGACTGGCTGTCTTGGAACTCCAACTCTGCCTCCTAAGTGCTGGGAATGAAGGCATGAGCCACCATGCCAGGCAATTCTGTTGCTTTTAACTCGATTCTTCAATTGCCAAGTGTGGACTCAAAGCTTGTCGCAGATAACTGTAAAACTTTCTTTTTATTAATGTCAATGGCTCTGTTCACCTTTCTCTTTTTTCTTAGCTTTTCCTTGGGTTTCTTCTGCCTCTGATTTTGCTTATTATTTGAAGTCTAGAGCCTGACTTGGCCTCTCATTGTCCCTGAGGAGCAGGAGTTGCAGGTTCCAGGGGGTTCTTAGAATTTGGGTCCCAGGACATTGCAGGGCTAAGTTATTTTCTCCATTTGTGACTTATTGAGTCTGGGTCAGACTCCCGCACTCCCCTTTTGGGGATCTTTTCCAGCTTGACTTGAATTCTTGGAGTTTAGCAAGAAGTTTTAGGAAAAAGAAACAAGGAAGGAACACACACACAAGCTTACCGTTGTCTCAGTGTACAGGTTGTGCAATCAGGGATACACATCATGGGCGTATTTCTGAGTAAAATTTTGCCTTTTAAAAACAGTGCTGGGGCTGGGGATTTAGCTCAGTGGTAGAGCGCTTGCCTAGGAAGCGCAAGGCCCTGGGTTCGGTCCCCAGCTCCGAAAAAAAGAACCAAAAAAACAAAACAAAACGAAACAAAACAAAACAGTGCTATCTAAATACTTTTTAGATGTTACTTGCAGAAATTGAACTTGAACGTGCTTACACTTCCAAAAGCGGGGAGTTTAAGGAATAAAAGCATAAGACAGAAAAAAAAAAAAAGAGGAGGTGAGATTATTGACTCCTGTGACCAAGTTCAGGAAGACTGGGTGTCTGCTCTATTTTCTATAAAGACAGACTTTGAGGATTGACTTTCTTGAGGACTGACTTGCTACGAGGTTAGATTCCATCCAAGGACAGACTTCTTTGAGGATAGGCTCTGTCTGGTTTGAGGATGTCTAACACAGCTTTTACAGTGTCAGCAGCTGGGGGGGTGCCATCTTGAAAAAGGGAACTATCTACTGAGTTCCCAGGAAGTGCCAATACCATCCTAAGCATATAAGAGGCGTATAACCTTGGAGTAAAGGCATAGTGTACCTGTATGGGTGGTTATTAGGCCCATACGCCCGCTGGGATTTCCAGGTCCTTGTGTCCTGGAACAACAAACTGGACTAGGGACACATGGTCCAGTCAGTGGCAGAAACAATTTATTCAGGACAAGAGCACTTGGAAGCAAGGATGCGGATCAGAGAGGCAGAGAAGAAGATTGCAAGTTCAGTGGCATCATCCCTTTAGAGCTACGGACTTTTAGGAGCATTTACACAGTACCTGCCCTTTCCTGTTGGAAACCTCAGGTTTTTCTCTGGCATCTTCCGTTCCTTACCTGTTGCCCTTGGTGGTGAGGAGGGTTGTCGCTGATGCCCTCTGACCCTCTCTTCCATCCCACTCTTCTGCCTCTGCATGATTATACTCTTCTTACTCACGAGGAAGTGGAGCCTTGCCAAAGTACGTGTGCAAACTCACAAAGCCAATGAAGACATTGGAGTTTAGAGATATTTGGCCCAGAGAAAGGAGGCTCTTGGGCCCTGCAGAGCCTCCTCTGGAGAGAAGAGTTCCTCTTGCCAACTCCAGCTGGAAACATTCCTGAAACCAAACAAGCTGTGGTTGGTCTGGCTTGATTGTGTGCCCATGCCTGTTTCAATCACTGATATCAAAGGTACTGGTTGCTAGGTGTAGTCCAGTCTGGGCTCTTTGCTTTTCTCGGGGGTATAGGGAGAAGAGGTGTTTCCTAAATAAGGGTGTGTGTGTGTGTGTGTGTGTGTGTGTGTGTGTGTGTGTGTGTGTCTAGGCGTGGCTTTGTTCTGGGTGGGTGAAATAGTTAATAATTCTTAAGCACAAATCCTCCACTCTGGGTAGACCAGCCATCTCCAGAAGGTCTGAGGATATCAGGCACATTTCTGCCTCCCCACTTTTTATATACCATCTTCTCTTTCTGAATGCCTTTCTCTCCCAACTTGACAAAGCCTGCTTCAGTTGAGGGATTGCCCAGATCAGACTGCAGACTGGCCTGTGGTTACATCTGAAAAGGATCGTCTTGAGTGTTGATAGGTGTGTGTGTGTGTGTGTGTGTGTGTGTGTGTGTGTCCACTGTGGGTGGTTCTATCCCTAGGAAGGTAGATGTGTGCCGTTTTGAGGTGGTGAATGAATCAGAGAGAGCAAGCCCACAAGCAGCCTTCTGCCACAGTTTCTGCTTCAAGCTCTTGTCTTGAGCTTCTGCCTTGACTTCCCTCAGTGAAGGACTGCGACCTGGAAGTTAAGAGATGGTAAATTCTTTCCTCCAGCAACTTGCTTTGGGTCAGAGTGTTTTCTCGAAGCAAGATGAAGCAAACCGGAGCAAGTCTCTTCCCCTAAGCATCATCCAGTTCCCCTCCCTGCTGATTTGGAAGATTTGCTCGACAGATTTTCCACTGCCATTCAATTAGCAAGAAGATGGTTTTATCTTCCAGAGGAAGAGAAGGAACAGCTTTGCTTCTTCACGTTTCCTGATCTCGAACTTTCCAATTGATGGAACTTTGCTGGGGAACAAAGTGGTTCAAGGTGCCTGTGCCAAGATATTAGCATATACTGCCCCAGGCAGAGACACCGCTGGGCTGCTCTGTCTGCTTCGCCAAGTTCTCTTATGTAACTGACAGCTGAGGGTGTTTTGAAGGGAACGCAGGGTGTGTCAAACGATACATCTTAATAGAGGCACCAGCATGAAGAGCTCCCTTTTTCTAAGAGCAGGTTTTTGCTGGAGGGGAACTTGGAGGTGAGAAGCTGTTCTTGAAGGATGGGAAGGAAGGCAGGTGGGGTCAAGAGAGTTTTTAATCTGTAAAGTGCTGTCGGTAGAGGGTACCCTGTGGAGCTCCTCTTGAGGCAGGAGAGATGTTTGCTACTGGGGGACTACACACTGCACCGGGGTTAGAGACCAGCCCTTAACTTGGCATACTGGTGGCTTTAGATATAAGCTCCAAACCTGGTAGTAATTTTGCTTATTTGATGAGGGTGGGGGTTAGAGAACGTAGCTCCGAAGTTCCTGGGGCAAAAGGGTGGGATCAGGACACCTTTTCCTAGATTCTAGGTAGGCGGTGTCTGCCTGAGATGGCAGAGAGTGGCAAGGGCTGAGACAGGCTGATGCTTACACTTGGTGCACGGCTCACTTTCCAGACCCCACAGCACAGAGACTCTCTCCCTGAGCTCAGTAGCTGTCCTGTGAGAGGCCATGTATAGGTGCTCTGGCTGGCCCTGCAAGCTGTAGTACCAGCCATGTGAACTCAGAGCCATCCGGGAGTCTGTGACCCAGGTGTCTTCCACGTAAGGAAGAAAAGAATCAGAACAGCACCCCAGTTTGCCTCCTGATCCTCCACTTTAATCTCCTGGGCACTGGGATTACAGGTGTGCACTATTACGCCTGGGTTATACAGGCACACACTGCTGGGCTCCTGTTTGGCAAGGGTTCTGCCCACTGAACTACAATCCCAGTCCCCAGTCAGAATCTTTTGATACCAATGGCAGCTGAGAGCCTGGGACCCTCTTCAGCCCCTAGTTCTAGGAAGTGAGGTTCCATGAGGCTGGAATTCTTTCCAAATGCCTGAGATACCAGGCTACTTGGTATAATTTCATAAGGCATCCCGAGTGTACAAAAACAATGCCATCTTGTCCAAGAATATTTTCCCAGCTTGGAATCTGCCCAGTTCCCATGGCATTTGGGCACTGGGATCTAACCTGTGAGTCTTGATGGAAAATTCCAATGAACCTCTCCCTCCCCGGCCCCAGCTATATTTAGTCTCAAAGAAGCAAGTCCTGGTACCTTAACTCCAGGGTAGTCAACTACACAGAGGGCTGGAACGTAAGGGTTCTTCTTATGTATTGTTTTGTCCCCAGTTACAGAGGGCGACATTGGCTTTAGATCACTGGTACTTGAAGGATTTCTATCAGCTAGTCGATCAACCAACAGTGGTTGGCCGACTACTCTTCTAAGTGTCAGTGGGAGGAATGAAGTCCCAGCCCCTGCTCTTGAGAACTGGTAGTTGGTTTGGAGAAAGGAGACAGATGTAAAGTAAAAAACACAAGACTCCTCCTCGACGATTCCCCGAGTAGGTACCATGCGCTCACTTACGAGACTGGATGGCAGGCACTCTGTCTTTTTGGTGTGTTTGGGGGAATCTAGGGATTCCTACAATCGAATCCTACAATCGTAGGATTGCAAACAAAGCCAACTTCTCCAAACAGGAAAACAGAAACAAAAGCAAGTGTGTGGGTGGCCATGGCCTCTGCACTCCCAATAAATACAGGTTAGCAATTGCCTGGGTTCCTTTTTTGCTGCTGTGATAGAACGTCCCGGCTGTTGTTAGAATTACTGTTCTAATAAGTTGATACAAGACACATAATCCAGATATTTTATTTATAAGCCAAATGCCTAGATTGGGCAGATCTAGGGCTATTCTAACTTATTCTCCAGCTATTAAAGCATCGGTTACTTGCTATTTCTCCTGGCCACGCAGTTCTGGTCCATGGCAGCTTCCTCCCCCTCTCTGTCCTTCTCTCTCTCCCCACCTGGAACCTCCTCTTGAACCTCCAGTCCCGCCTTACTTCCTCCACTGCCCAATCACAGGCTCTAGCCTTTTCTACTTAACTTCTCCCCAGTTAAGTCAGAGAAGGTTCACGCAGCATCACTTGAGCATCTTCTTGTTAGGGGCGACTACATCTAGCGCAACAAGTTTTAGCTATAGGGTACAAGCAGCATCAGACAGCCCACTACACCTGACCAAAGCAACTGAAGGGAGAAAGGGTTTATTCTGGGTAGTAGTACAGTCACGACAGGGCAGGGAAGGCAGGGTAGCAGGAGCCCAAAGCAGCCAGTTGCATTCACACATCACCATGAGTAACGAGTGAGTATGAGTAGCGAATGCAAGCCAGCACTCAGCCCTTTCTCCATGTTATACAGCCCAGGATCCCCTGCCCAGGGATTTGTGGTACCCAGAGTTAGGGTGGGTCTTCCTGCATCCATGACCTAATCAAGATGGTCCCTCACAGGCATGGCCAGAGGCCCCTTTCTAGGTGATTCTAGACCGGGTTAAGTTGACGATGAACACACACACACCCCAGGAATACTATCATAATCAGCCCGACTTGACGCAAAATAGTATAATATGTTACAAAACAGCCATGATTTCTACCCTCATGCACACACAGGCGATACATACTATACTGAGCTACGGATGACTGTGATGTGATGTGGCTAGGGACAGGGGCCCACAATGTGATATAAAACCTGGGACTTCTACGGTTGATAACATCACGCTGATGGTGACTATTTCTGGGGACAGGCAGGGCGTGCTTACATTCATAACAGAGGCTGGATTTTAGTTACTGGTTATAAGGGGTGCATGGTCTGTAGCAAATTTGCAAATGATAACAAAAATTGAAGCTGGCCTTGCTTGTATCACCACCATGTTTAAACAACCCAGTGACAAATGACTCAAGCCCCCGAGGTTCCAAGGATTCTCACTGCCTGCTCCCACACCCTGGTTATGCATTGGGTCCATATGGAATTCTTTCCCTTACCAATTCTCAGACCTCTGGCTTCTGCCCATGGACCCCTCAGAGATCTGTGGACTCTAGGTTACACACTCCTATTGAATGACGCTTCACAGACTAAGAGGTGGGCTTTGGATTAGGTGGATCTGAGGTTCGCTTGGATGTGCTAGTTAGTCCTAGAGGAAGAAACAAGTCTAACGTCTCAAACCCAGGAGGAAAAACTGAGTTGCCTATTAACAGAGTAAAGTTGGCCACCGAGTTCTCCCTGAATCCCTCAGTCCTTACCTGTTACAGGGCCCTCCTGGCTGGCATATCCCTCCTCTACCCTAGACTTCTTCAGCTCAGGGGCTGGGCTGCTCTTCCCTATAGAATCTAGCCATTTTAGTCACAAGGCCTTTCCCTCTCCCCTACCCTCCTGGCCTGTTCGTCTGACTCTCCCCTCCCGCATCTCCTCACGTGGTCCAGTTCAGTCTGGTCATGTTTGCTCCAGACTCTCCCAGATGTTCCTGCCTCTGACTATGCTCTCCCATTTATCTACAATAAACCTCCTTCCCCACCATTCCTGGGACCAGTCATTTTCCTTTCCTTTTTATTTCTTTTTTTTTTTTTAATTCAACAACCATTCTGAGAAACACTTTCTTTCTTTGGAAGAAGGGGTATAGGAACGGTGCTGGTGCGGGGAACACTGTATCCAGCTTGTGGAGGCATCTTCATTGGTGGAGACCCACGTTGATGGTCTTTGTGATGATTTGCCCTGTCAGTGGTGTTGAGTTTGGTTTATTAGGTGAGAAACGAAGCCCTCCTTTCTGTCAAGGGTGCTCTGAGGACTGCTTTCCTGCTGCCCACACATGGAGAACCCGATGAGTGTTTTCTGTATGTTTTCTTGCCATGGTGGACTCTGGGTCACACTCCGGGATTGGCTGCCAGCCTTGCTCAGTCGTCCGGGAGGGCTCTTCTGGACCAACTGGAACATGCTGGTTCCTCAGCTCCATAGGAGGCTCCTGGCGCTCTCTAGTTGGGACTCTGGAAGTTTTCCTGGCCTGTCCCATTAGTAAATAGTAAGCAAAGTGAGGTAACACAGATGCAAGACAACCCTGTGTACGGAGGGGACTTTTTACCACTATAATTAACAAGCCCTGTGCTAAGGAGATGGGTTAGTGACTTAGCACTTGCCACACAAGCTTAAGGACTCCAGTTTCCCAGAAGCCATGTAAATGCCCCTGGGGTGTGGCTGCCCACCGGTAATTTCAGCCTCAGAAGGCAGAGATGGGATCCCCAGAGCATGCTGGGTAACAAGCCTGGGTTGACTCAAAGGGCTTCCTCACTGACTAAGGTGGGAGAGCAATGGAGGATGGCTCCTGACAGGCGAGTGCACCCATGTGCCACAGATCCACTCCCACACACGCCTGCATAAAGAACACACACAGGAAAATGGAATGTCACGGTTGAAACGAGCTCTCTCTGGATTGTGTTTCTTTCGGAGCAGCTCTACCTCAATTCTCAGGGCCAGGGCCTCTCTTTGTCCTTTGTTGCTCCTTGCCGAGCCCTTAGCGTTCACACACAGTGTTTGCACCTTTGGCTCCTATGTCCTGTGAGGTGAGCAGCGAAGGTCGATTGCATCCTGATGAGTATGGAGGAGGAACAGGGTCAGAGGTCAACCGCCCAGGTCCAGAGAAAGGTGCTCTTGTCTCAATGTGTTTACGCTGCTGTAACCAGAAACCACAGACTGTGCCTTAGATACCTACAGATTCCAGTTCTCATGACGCTAGAAAGTCCGGGGGCAAAGCGATTCTGCGTCTGGTGAGGGGCTGCTTTCTGCCTCTTGGGTGGTGGTTTTTGTGATATCTTTGCAAGGCAGAAGCAGACAGGCCCGGTCTCTTGCTTATTAAGGACCTCATTTATTTTTATTTTTAAGCAACTGATTTCATTCTTTGGATCATTTCCAAAAGCCCATGGCTTAACACCATCAGGTTGGGGCTTATGGTTTTCCATATGGGCTCAATGGTACTGTAATCGAGAGCTTAAAACCTTCAGTGCCCTAGACCCTGCTAGAAACTCAGACTTATTTGGTCTGAGTGGTGACCCGAAAGCTCTTGGTTGCTTCCGCTGCTGCTCATAGCGGAGCCATCTTGGGATTTCTGATTGGTTTGGATCTGGACATGTCAAGCCATTGGCTGTGTGCTGCTACATATGCAAATCATATGCAAATAACCTCTTCTTGGGGAAGTGGGGTAATGGTGGTCTCTGCCTCTAGGTTGAGAAACCCAAATGAGACACTGTGTTCAACACCCAGCCAGTGAGCAGGGGGCCATGATGTCCTCTCTGTCTCAGCCCTTTGCTAGGTTCCGTCACGAGTGTTTACCCTACAACCGCATCAACTCTGGGCGCCCAGGGTTGAAGTGGGTTCTTGGTGGCCCTTGTCCACTTTCCCACAGTGGACCACTGAAGCTGGGAACTGTATGACACCTTCAATGACAAGGTACGGAGTGGCAAGGGGAGAGACGTCTGCATTTAAATCACTTTTACTTTTTATTAAGAACCCCTCTCATGTGAGAAATGCTCACACGGTCGCTTTCCACGGTCACTGCGTTGCCGTCATTTTCAACACTCTGAGGACAAGATGAGATTAGATGGAGGGAAGGGGCCGCGCTAAGATGAGCATCAAGGACTGGATTTAAATCCAATTCGCCAGGTGAGCCTCTTATTACAGGACTTGAGGCAGGGGCCTCTGTGGCCTAATCCAAGGTTTCTCTAACACCTGGGTCACTGGCAATGTCACTGCTGCTTTTATTCTGCGGATATCAAGGGGATAGACAGTCAGAGAGCTTGCTCAAACTAATTCTGAATTCCCACAGTCGCTTGCCTCAGAGGCATGGAATAGACACTCCTGCCAGCAAACCTTCCCCTGATCACCTGAGATCTGAACTAAAAATGGTTTAACCCTTCGCGATGCTTAGACAAGGCCTGAACTCGGATCTTTCCACTCTATATGAGTGAATTTCAAATGGAAGATTTCAGGGATCAAAGAAGGGGACAGGTTTAATTATCTCGCGGCAGCTGCACCCTCTCAGCCTGCGCAGAGCGCCCCCGCTTGGTCAGGAGAGAGCGGCACATAGACCGGGTACATAACACAGAATGGTGACATGGGGTTGGTTTGATAAGCGGCTGTGACCAAGGCCTTGAGGGAGCACGGAGGGCATGATTCCTAAGCTGACCCGAGAGCCATTCTCAATATTTTCTGTGGCTATTGTAAGATAGAAATGGCTAGTGATATTTATCTTTTTATTTATTTTTGCACAGCTGGCCATGAACCAAGGGCCTCACATATGACCGGCAAACACGTTACCTCTGAACTGCATCCTTAGTCTAGAGATGCCATTTAAACTGAAGTCAGGAATTCTAAGTAGAACTCTGGGGCCAGTGAGATGGCTCTGGAGGTAAAGAAGCTTGCTGCTGAGCCACAAAACCAGAGTTCGATGCCTGGGTACCAGATGCTGGGAGGAGAGAACTGATTTCTGCAAGCTGTTATCTGACACCAGCATGCATACAGTGATCTTCCCATGCCCATCACACAGTTAAAAAAAAATAAAAAGATGGGGTTGGGGATTTAGCTCAGTGATAGAGCGCTTACCTAGCAAGCGCAAGGCCCTGGGTTCAGTCCCCAGCTCTGAAAAAAAAATAAAGAGGAAATTAAAGTTATTTTTATTTTCTCTGTCTCTGTACCTTCAGAGGCCAGAGTGAGTCAGATCCCCTGGAGGTTGGGTTACAGATATCTGTGAGCTTCCTCATACAGATGCTGGGAACCAAACTCAGGTCCTTGACAAGGGTAGTGTGTGCTCTTAACTGCTGAGTCTAGCCCTAATCAATCAATCAATCAATCAATCAATCTATCTATCTATCTATCTATCTATCTATCTATTCTATCTATCTATCTATCTATCTGAAGGGAAAATTATACAGATTTGGGGTTTAAAAATATGGAGTTGGAAGAGTGTGTTGCAGGGTTCATAGACTCAGGACTAAACACTGTGAAAAGCAAGTCCAGGCAGCCCCGCCCTGCCGCTACAACTAACAGACCATAAAAGGAAAGGAATGCAGAACAGACCAGGAGTACCTGGATCTGACTCACAGGCCACCTGGCAGGAAGAGATAAGCCCCCAGCCCCCGACATCCAGGACGCCCCAAACCTGCCAATGTGTGTAGCTATACCTTATTACCTCATCATGTGAAATAGCCAATCATATGTGAACATGTCTATGTGCCTCTTTTGAATCCACCAATCCCCGTAACTATGCATCTGCTTCTGTACGCCCGCTTCTGCTTCCCCAATCCCTATAAAAGCCCCATGCTGGAGCTGCTGGGTGCGCAAGTCCTCCGAAGAGACTGTGTGCCCGCAGGTACCTGTGTTTTCCAATAAACCCTCTTGCTGATTGCATCCGAGTGGACTCGGCTCGGTCATTGGGCGCTTGGGACTCCTCCTGAGGGAAAGGTCCTCTCCGGGGGTCTTTCATATCTATCTAAGCAGAATTCTGCTAATGGATTTTAGGAAAACTTCTGTTCCTCTGATAAAAGAGGAGAGGCAGGTGGCTCTGCTTTTTCTTTCCACCGTCTGGAAAGAAAATATGATGCCTGCAGGTGTGGCAGCCATGTTGTCTCCATGAGGCCGCAAAGCAGGATCAAAGGAAGCTTCTGCTGGGAGTCTAAATATTTCTGCTCACGGCATCTTGAACTGCCATTTGACCAACTGCCCACATTGGAGATTAGAGGAATGATGTATGCAAAAAGAAACATGGAGTGGATGCGCTACTTATAGGTTGGGGGACAAGGGACAATAGGGCCCATGGCCAGCCATTCCAAAAGGCTTGGGAGAGCTGTGAATTCCCTCACTTGTAGTATAACTAGGGATTTCAACAGTCCATCCTGCCCCAGGTTCACACTCCTGGGACCTGTGGTGCTCAATGGGCAAAGAGCCAAGGGTATCTGGCTTCCAGAAAAATAAGAAAGGCCAGACTGCCAGGGTCGTTCCTCCCTAACCAAAGACATCAAATTCCTGAGGAGGGATGGGAACAAGGGTCTGGGTTGTTTCAGTCAGGTGTCCTGCCCCACATTACACCCCCAACACATTCTGCAGTTATTTTGAGAATCACATGTGCAAAGAAGAGAGACTGGGTCAGTTAAGGCTATCTGGGGACTGCCCAGTACAAACAAGCCTTAGACAAAGACCATTGAAAAGACACCATGTCCTTTGTTGTTAGGCCTCCAGTTACAGCCTACCTTGGGATTTCTTATTGTGGAGAAAAAAGAAACACCTATTTACCTAAGTGGCCAAAGGTTGGTTTGTTTTCATTTGTTTTTTCTTTTTTTTCCAGGTCCCTGCATCCCAATGCCATTCTCATGGACACAGGGAAAATCTCCATGTTCATGGGGATGTGTCGTGGGGAGAGCCAGGTGCTGCAGGAGAGGGGTCTGGGGAAGTTTTCTGTGCTCAGGGATGGGGTGAGGGGGGGATGGCATTTATACTGGGGCATGGAGAATTCATTTTGTAGGGAGAGAAGGGAGCTCACCGGGTGACATAAGGTGAGTAAACGGGAGGAGAGGAGTGAGACGCTCTGTGGCTTAGGTGACTCCAAACACTCAGGGTTATTTGTTGTCACCGCTGGGTGTGTGCACGGGCTAGAATTTTAACCACCCCCTGCCGCTCCTAGTCTTAATTTGGAAATGGGTTTAGAGTCACATTTTTGGGATTCCGCACATGTGACCTACTGAGCTATTTGTCGTATGTTTGCTGCTGTTTTCGACACTTACCCTGACTTCCTGTAGGGCTCTGCGCTCAACCTCTGGTCCCAGGGCCCCCTGGTGCTGATTGGGTGTCTGGGTCTCTCCTGTCTCTTTTGGTCTCTTGGCTCCTGATTTAACCAGGGCGTTTGCTGCGATTCCTTGGCTGCCATCTTGGCTGTGCTGCAACTCCTGCCCCCTCCTTCCTGAGGCTGCCAGTGGCTGCTGCATCTTTGAGGGGACCAAGCCTCCCAGAGTTCGCTGGTGGCAAGGCAAGAACATTCTCACTGTTCTTTTAAGTTAAAGTCTCTGATTTTATTTTATTTTTTTCATAGGAATGGACGGACCTCTGAAATTTTATTTATTTAATTTTTTGCTTCAGTGAGATTTACTTTACCTGTGTATAGGATACATTGCCCACCCTCTCCCAAATTATGTTTCAGATGACACATAGACTTTTAAATTCTATCCTATACACATTTAATTTGTTATATAATGCTATGCAGCAATGCTATGTATAATAATACTGTACACACATTCATTAAAATATGCAATTGCTTACTACATATAATTTTCCTGTAACATTGGTATTGATGGTTGAAAAAGGTAAAAGAATGGGTTATGCTACCCTCTAGTGGCAGAGTGTGCCAACACACTTCTCAGGAAAACAAAAGTTTTATACCAACTTCACAAACACCCATAGAAGAGACCACATTGATAAATACAGGATTTGGATAATTCCCTATGTGACACATGTACATATTTTTTTTTTGGTTCTTTTTTTCGGAGCTGGGGACCGAACCCAGGGCCTTGCGCTTCCTAGGCAAGCGCTCTACCACTGAGCTAAATCCCCAACCCCAGCTAAATCCCCAGCCCCGAGAAGGACCTATTTTTAAATGCATTTACAACACTCTCCATATTGTAGAGGCTGAGATATTTCTTTCTAGCCCTGTGGTTTTATTCTTTTTTTCAGGACGATGGGCTGTCAGTATATTAAAAATGAAGTATTTTAAATTAAAAAGAAAGGATTTATCTATGTGTTATATATGAGTACACTGTCGCTGTCTTCAGACACACCAGAAGAGGGCATCAGATCTCATTACAGATGGTTGTGAGCCACCATGTGGTTGCTGGGATTTGAACTCAGGACCTCTGGAAGAGCAGTCAGTGCTCTTAACCGCTGAGCCATCTCTCTAGCCCAAAAATGAAGTATTTTAATAACAAACAATTTTTAATTAAAAGGTGTTTTGGTAGTTGACAATAAGAATGTACTGCACGTCTGCAATGCTTCCCATGCAGCTTATGTTTCTTCCCAAAGAACTTTGTAGAAAACTGGTGTGTGTCCTGGTACCCAGAGTATTTCATGTGAGGCGCTGCAGGGGCTGGGTACAGCCGCACACTGTGGACTGCAGCCTGAGGCGTGACTTCTAGAGAACTCATTCTTCTCTTTTCTTTCTTTTCTCTCCCTCCCTTCCTTCCTTCCTTCCTTCCTTTCTTCCTTCCTTCCTCTCTCTCTCTCTCTCTCTCTCTCTCTCTCTTTCTTTCTCTCTTTTTGTCCCCCCTTTTTTCTTTCTGTTTTGAGACAGAGTTTCTCTACGTACCCCTGACTGTCCTGGAACTCGCTAGACTAGGCTGGTTTCAAACTCACAGAGATCCACCTGCCTCTGCCTCTTGAGTCCTGGGATTAAAGGTGTGGGCATTATCATGCCAAATTCTACTCAGAAGAAGGTACTAGGATTCTTGACTTCAGCAAAAGAGGAATTGGAAATTTTTTGTTTAAAAACTTTTAATGACATTTATTTATTTAATGGTGTGTGTGTGTGTGTGTGTGTGTGTGTGTGTGTGTGTGTGTGTGTGTGTGTCCAAAGACAGTTTTTGTGAGTTGGACCTCTCTCCACTATGGGTTCTGGGACTGAACTCAGGTTTTCAAGTTTGGCTGACAAATACCTTTGCCCACTGAATCATCTTGCCAAGTCAAGTTGGAGTTTGTTACAGAAAGATTTAAAAATAGGTTTCAGTGTGAACATATGGGGCCCTTAGGTAGAGGACAGCGTGCAAGCCAGCGTGCACCCGAGTGTAGGCAGTGTTTCTCCAGAGAGAGCTATGCCTTTGTCTTAAGGAAACGCACCTGAGAGATTGCGTTGGCTTCCGAATTACGCTGCCCCAAAGGTCTCTGCACATTTTTTCTTTTTCTTTTAGTAAATGGGTTACAGGGTAGTTTGTAAGGATTGTAGGCCGATAAGAAAGGTCAGAAGGGTTAAAGAGGGCTCCATCTTTATTCAAATCACCTGGCAGGGGCAGCGTGTTCCTCCTTACCCATCCGGATGTTCTGGATTCCTGAATGAAAGACACACACAGCCTTATGTTTTATTACATATTATATTTTGAACAGCTCAATGGTTGGGCCACTCCCAAACCTCTATGTGGCTAACACCACCTCCCCTCCCTGATCCCTGTTTTGTCTCCAAAATGATTTTGGGGTTACTTCTTCAGGTGGGTGGGAGAGATGAGGGGGAATAAAAATTTTTCTTTCTTTAAAAAATTTCCTCACTTATTTAGTTGTTTATTGTGCATGTGTATGTGTGCACCACTGTGTGCATGGGGAGCCAGAGGACAGCGCTGGTCAGTCAGTTCTCACCATTCACCTCGTTGAGGTGGGATTCTACAGCTGTGTAGTGCAGACGAGTTGGCCCGAGAACTTCTGTGTGGTTCTCTTGTCTCTGCCTCCCATCTTGAAGCAGACAATGCAGGTAGTAGCCACCGACAGTCAGCCTTTTCAGTGGTGGACTCTTGACATTGAATTCTGGCCACTGGGTTTTCACATCCAGGGAGGGCCTTTACCTGTTGAGCCATCTCCCAAGTCCCGATTGTAATTGTCCTAACAACCGCGAACAGCTGGAATAAGGACTCAGTTTTCTATCTAACACACAGTTCACGAGGGGTTAAATTTTGCTATTAATTCCAAGCTGGCAAACTCTTGTTTAGGTTTTTGGAACTGTTTGGCCCTGCTGGCCCTCTGTTTCCCAAAAAGATGTTTGTTGTTCTATCGAAAATGCTCTTTCCAAACATCTTCTTGTCTATTTTTTTTTTTTTTTTTTTTTGGAGCTGGGGACCGAACCCAGGGCCTTGCGCTTGCTAGGCAAGCGCTCTACCACTGAGCTAAATCCCCAACCCCTCTTCTTGTCTATTTTATCAAAATCTAATTTAGAGTCTTTGGAGCCCTTGCCCAGTCACCTCCCGATCCCTTTCATCCCAAGTCCTCTTCCGCACATGCCCCTTTCGGTTTCCTAAGTAGGCACTTGAATAATTAAACCTCTATGTTGGAGGTTCTGAGCCCTCATTGACATGCTAATCACCCTATGGCTCTCTTGTGGCTTCTCCTATTTCCTTCCAAGATGAAGTGCACAGACAGGGACAGCAGTCAAGGTCAGGAGTGTGCATTCGTATTACACACCAGCCATCACTGTGGCGATGGCCTCTTAATTCAGACTAATAACGCGTCATTTGCTTCCCTGACCTCCAGCAGTCAGTCCCAAGCAGCCCTCATCGGTATCCTCCCTGACGGTTTTGAGATCTTGTCTTGAAGAAGTTATGACTAATTTAGGGTCCATCAGCCGTCATAAATACTTTAAATTGCTTTTCCGAGTGTGAAGTGTCTCCCATGGGTCGCTTAATTTACCCAGCGTCCCTGGTTGTTTTTGTCCCAGACCAGTCCTTGTCCCTGCCCTTAGTAACTGTTTTCGTTGTGCTCATTGGTCAGTCTGAGGAAATGGAACTTCTATTTGGGGATGAGCCAGTGTGAGATGGAATGCATTAGGATTAGATTTCAAGGTTTTTTAAATTTATTTTTTATTTTATTTTTTGAGCCCAATGAGACTTGTTTTTCTTTTTTCTTTTCTTTTCTTTTTTTTTTTTTTAGGGGGGGGGGCTGCTGAACCTGGCATCACACTTAGTAGCCTGGCTTCTGGTTAGAGGAAGCCTACACGTTGTCTTTTACTTGAGACTTTCTCAGTTTTAGTTCTTTTTCTTTTTTCTTTTAAATTGAATTTTAAAATTTACCTGTGGAGAATTTCTGAGACAAAACTCTGCCCCATTGACAAGACTGGACCTGCCTCCAGTTTTCTCTGCTTGGTTATTTATAAGTTTATGTATATATTTATTTTTGTATGTGTGGTGTACACACGTGTGTGTGTGCCTGTGTGTGTTCCTGTGGAGAACAATGGGTGTCTTGCTCAATCACTGTCTACTTTATCCCCTTGACACAAGGTCTCGCAGTGAACTAGGAGCGAGCCTTTGTTTCTGGCCCTCAGCTCTTGGATTACAGGTGCATGGTCAGTCATGCCCAGTATTTTTTTATGTGGGTTCTGGGATTTGAACTCAGGTACCTGTGTTTGTGTAGCCATCTCCATAGGCCTTTATTGATAATTAGAAGAAAATAATTAAATTAGCATATAAAATAATGGGCTTTCTTATGGCATTTTTATACATAGTTTTGGTTGATTTTTGTATCCCTCCCCAACTTGCACTAGTGAATTTAAGAGATGTTTACACACACACACACACACACACACACACACACACACACACACACGTAAGGTCTATGTCTTGGCTAGTTTTATGCCAACTTGACACAAGCTAGAGTCACCAGAGTGGAGGGAATCTCTTTTGAGAAAATGGCTTCATAAGATGAGGCTGTCGGCAAACCTGTATGACATTTTCTTAATTGGTGATCAATGGAAGAGGCCCCAGCCCATTGTGGATGGGAACACCCTTGGGCTGGTGGTCCTATGTTTTAAAACAAAGCAGGTTGAGCAAGCTAAGGAAAGCAAACCAGCAAACAGCACCCTCATGATCTCTGCATCATCTCCTGCCTCTAGGTGACTGTCCTGCTTCGGTTCCTGTCCTATCTTTCCTCAGTGGTGGACTACGATGTGGAAGTGTAAGCTAAATAAACGCTCTCCTCCCCAACTTGCTTTTGGTCGTGGTGTTTCACCACAACCATAGTGACCCGAACTAGAACAGTCTAAGTATGGGTGGTCATGACACTGTTACATCAATGACAGAGTTCCTGGCAGGTCAGGGACAAGCCATGATGTGCATCAGTGTTGTCTAGCTTCTCTGTCAACTTGTCTGCATATAGAGCTGCCTAGAGGGCTGGCAGGGCACAGCAGTGTGTGTGTTTGTGAGGTTATTTCCAGAGAGGGTTAACCAAGCAGGGAAGACCCACCTTCAGAGGGTGGCATCATCCTGTTGGCTGGGGCCTGGGCAGGATAAAGGTGGAGAAAGGAGAAAGGATTCCCTGCTTCCTAGGGATCTGAACAAGTCTCAGCTAGCACACCTTCCCTGCTTTGATGGACTGAGCTCTCTGAACCAGGAGCCCAAACAAATCTCTTCTCTCTTGAGTTGTTTCCATCAGGCATATGATCCCAGAGAATTTAGATAGCATCGTAACTCAGATGGTTCAGAAAAAAATAAGGGAGAGGAGGTTATTCAATTATATACATTAATTATATAAATTATTAAATTGTATATTAAATTTGTACATTTGTAAATACATACATAAGGACAAAGCAAATGTGGCAAAGTGTTGATGATGAATTAAGTGAATTCAGGTGAATAGGGTGAAGAAGAGAGGGGAATGTGGGTGCAGGGTCTGGGGCAGTTCCCTGATAGTATGTTTCCAGCTTTCCTATCGGGCTGAGGTTCTTTGAAAATGACTTGTTATTAATTAGGAGTAAGGACAACAGTCTAGAGGCTCCCAGGACATCTGATCACCAGCTGCCTGGCTCTGTCTTCCCTAGAGTGTGCCTTGGTGTGTTCTTGGGTTTAATCACAAACTGTGTCAGTAAATGCCCTGTCTGTCTGCTCCCTGTCCCCACAATGATGCTCTACCTCAGACAGGAAGACCTCAGACAGGAGGGCCACTCGCTGTGACAGGGGCAGGGGGCAGAAGAGGTAGAGGGTGTTGGTCTCTGTATGAGCGGTAGTCCGATGGAGGCCAGGCAGAGTTACTGGAGCGAGGAGGGACAAGTTCAGCCACAGAAAGTCTAACTCCTTTGGAGAACCAGGAACCTGTCCTGGAAGAAGCTGGAATTAATAAAAAAAATATATAGTTTGTGGAGCAAAGCAGCACCGTGATGGGGGCCATTGTGTGTGGGATGCTGGAGGCACCGAGGGGAGCAGTCTGCCTGGGGAAGAGAGGGTGAAGGCAGAGTGCGGGAGAGGCAGACAGGGTCTCATGACTCATTTTAGAACATTTTTCTTTATTCTGAGGACCACTGGAAGGAGCAGGCACCAATGTCATGATGAGATTTGAAATTTTTTATTTTGAAAAGAAAAATCCCCTCTAGCTGTAATGTAACGAAATACAATAAATGAATGAACAACTAAATAAATGATTGAAAAAGGAAACATGATGAGGGAGAAGCCAGGAGGCTGTTGCAGCATCCAGCAAACGGTGACGCTTCGTGGACCAGTTGGTGGCCGTGTTGAGAGAGAGAGCTGGTTAAATTGCAGAGATGTGTGGCACGGTAGGACTAGGTGATTAATTGGACTGTCCTATTTTGACATTCTTTTATAGAAAAAAATTTCTATTTTTCCTCTGGGTTTGTAGCTTGGCTAGAAAATATAGTTTTCTTTTTTTGCCCCCAAAGCATTTACAAATATTTCCATTTCTATGACATTGACTAATTGTCTTGCCTGTGCACGCCTGAGACGAGCAGTCCTCTCGTGAAGAGCATGGGTTATCTCATTCAGTAAGAGCATGCTCATTAGGAGCTGGGACCTGCTTGTCACATCCTGGACGCTGAAGAGTGGAAGGTGGGGTTTAATGTGGCTTTTAAACAATCTATCGCACTTTCGAAGTCCCTTTAGACAGTGGGATCTTTGCTGGAAGATATGAATTTTGACAGGGAAGAAGCCCGACAACGATGCAATCTCAATCCTGACAAATAATTGCCGTTGTACTTCTCCGGGCTGAGATAATTTACAGTTACAGCTGTACACGTTCTCTTTGATTTATGGCATCCGGTTAGCCATGGAATTACTTAGCAAAACCAGGTTGCTGTATGTAAGTATTTTTCCCCTCTTGCCTAGAAAAAAATTTTGGCCTGAAGAAAAGATGACATTAATTTAGGGATAGTGGAGTTATCATTGAGTTATCAAAAGAAATCTGAAGACATAAATCAATTCTACTACGTGGAGAATGTTAAATCAATAAGTGGAGGGAGACTCCATTGATTGCGTAGCTGTCATTCAAGCCTTTGGCATTAGATCCCTCGGCCTTACGTTTAATTGAAACGATATTGTAGGTAACTTTGGGTAGATCTGGGCATCCTTCTCCCGTGTCGGATAGTTCAAGGCGAATGAGATGATTTGGCTCTGCCATTCCTCTCCTGAGAATTCAGGGGTAGGACTTTACATCAGTTCCCTGTCGCCTGGAACTCTGCACAGAGACAGGCCCAACTCTTGTAAGCTACTACTTTTATTTAAAAAATGTATTTTAAAAATGTTAATAGCATCTGTCTTTATCTTTTGCTCCTTCTCTTCCTGCCCAGCTGTGCCATGAGGTGATGAAGTATGCATGACAGTCAGAAGACGATGTGTGGGAGTCGATTCTACCCTTCACCGTGCGGGTCTCAGGGATGGACCTTGGGGTGGTGGAAGCTGCTTCCATCCTCTGAGGCATCTCGCCAGCTCATCAGTTATTAAGTTTAAATTTAATTTACAGAAGACAGTACAGGTAAAGTGGTTCCAGCATTGAGACCCGAAGGGGTCTGACTAGCAGATCGAGAAGCACTGTTCTAAGACTTCAGGCAAAGGATTGGTAGCAAGATTCCATCAGACCCTAAATAAAGGGTGTGGGTGCTACTCAGTGCCTCTCCTCCCTCCCCCTCCTCATCCTCACACAGGCAGGGTTTTTATTGAAGACGGCTCGACCTCAGTACACAGATGTGACCCAGGTGTCTACAGTCCTGTCCCCTCCTCTCTAGGTTAAGCAGCTCTAAATGGTCAGCACAAGACCCTCAGGTGTCCTTCAGTGTCTCCCGCTGGCCATGGTCTTATGCCGTTATCATTGACCTTGTTTCCAGGGGAGCTGGCCCGATCAGTTGTGGGCTCAGGACAATCTATCATCGTAAGCAGGCAAGATTCAGAACAAGATATCAGTTTAGCTGTAAGGGCTAGGCTGGTAAAATCATATGTGAGGGAGGATTGGTGCGTGCCTTCGGAGGGTTCTTCCAAGAGGCCCAGCGGCCCGCCAGCAATGTGGACACACCGTATGTACTATTCAAGTAACTGAGCTAAAAATTAGGCGACTTCCACGACAACTAAACCTCGTGTACACAAACACCTCGACCTCGTGTACACAAACACCTCAAACACTCAGTTTCCGGAAAGGTAGCAGCAGGTCTGCAGTTGCTCCTAACCACTTCCGGTGGCATGGCGGACTTAGGTACATCAACCCCAAAGTTGGTCCTCAGGGATCGGGGACTGGGGCAGGGGGTGGGCATCTATTGTTAATTATAGCCGTTATTTAATTATGCTTAAAACTTGTGGAGTGGTGTATAACCATCTCAGCCCTTGGGGTGTACAGGCAGAAGGATCGGGCTTCACGGTCATTTTAACGACATAGTGAATTGGAGGCTAGCCCAGACCGCGTGAGACCCCATCTCAAAGAAAGGCAGTAGAGATTAGTGAGAAGGCTCGGCGGGAGAAAGTGCTTGCTGCACAAGCTGGGGAACAAGAGTTTGGTCTTTGAAACCCATAGGAAGATGGAAGGAGAGAACTGATTCTACAAAGCTGTTCTCTGACCTCTGCATGCACTGCGGCCCATCCTCTGTATCACACAATAGTAACGAATGCGAGGGTTATAAAAGCAACGTGGTAATATCTCTCATTTATTACTACGTCCACTGGTCTCCATGCTAATGGTTCTTAACCTGTGGGTTGTGACCCCTTTCGGAGGTCAATGACCCTTTCACTGGGGTTGCATATCAGATCTGCATATCAGATATCTGGATTATGATTCATAACAGTAGCAAAACTATATACAGTTATGAAGTAGCGATGAAAATAACTTTATGGTGGTGGGGGTCACCACAACATGAGGAACTCTATTAAAGGGTCTCAACATTAGGAAAGTTAAACACTGGTCTGTGATTCTGATGTTTATGTCTACTTTCTAAATGTGGTAGAAATCCATGTGGTACTGAGGAAAAAAATCCATTTTTTTTCATTCTAAACTCTGACATCATCCCAACTCTGCACTGTGACATCACCTCAACTCGGCACTATGTGACATCACTTCAATTACATATCCTGAGATTTCATGTTCATTGCTTGTATCCAACCCCGGGGGGTATTTGCACCTGGGAAATCTGCATATGCTATACACCAGGTTTGATTTATTGTTTTGTTGATTGTCCAGGCTTGCCACAGTGATGGGGCAAATGTGAACAAGTGTGTTGTGTCTGTACTTGTGTCTTTGCACAGAGGGCATGTTGAGATTCTCCCAGCACTTAAAACCATTATCTAATAGAGCAAGTTAGTGCTCGTGGCTGAACAGGAGGGACTGCAAGTCCATCTTATGGCCTTTTATTTGTAAAAGGAAACGTAAACCAATCTGGACATTGCCGCACTTACTTGTTAAATGCAACCATGTTCAGCCCTTGGGAAAGACCAAGAAAGCATCCTCTGGGACACTACTCGCTGTATGGTATTTGCAATACTATATGGTCTAGCTTGCTAGTATCCTGAGTCCCTTAAATCCATAGTAACTGCTAAAATTCATAGAACATTTACATGCGTGGCATATTTCCTTGCACAGACAGCTCTCCCTGGAGAGCCCGGAGGGCACATTCCCGTATTCTCTTATTTACCACGTGTGTAAAGCAGGGGATTTTCTTCCACAGTTGGCATACTCCGCAGTACAGCTGTTCTTTTTGTCCTTGTCTGTCGTCAGTCACAGAGAGCCATAAAAATGATCACATTCAGACAGCTGGAGATGTTCAAAGGAGGTGGGAACAGGGTTAGCGAGTCCTGGATCCTGTCACTGTTTTAGTACCTGACAGGGACCAGGGAGGCAAGCTGTAGTTTGGAGATACTGTGCATCACGGTAGGGAAGGGATGGTGTGACATTAGACAGCCAATAAGGAAGCAGGGGAGCTCTGGTGAAAATAGGGCAGATTATAACTAATGAGGCCCACCTTCCGGTGGCCCACTTCCTGAAGCAAAGGCTCACTTCCAGAAGGGTTCACAACCTCTCAAAACAAGCACCACCAGTTGGGACCAAGTGGGGGACGTTTCGCATTTGAACCAGGGCAGATCGCCTGGAGTAAATATCATCACTAGAGACGATATTGTTTGTCACTGTAGAATATTTGAAGTTTGGTGTATTTGGTAAAACAGCAAGGACAGCCAAAGTTACCATTTATAAAGCACATCCACTCTCATTAGCTCATTTCACACTTCCAAAGATTTCTCTGCTTCAGGCAATTCTTGGGCAGCTATATGTTGTGGGGAGGCTTTTTGTCTAAGCCTTTTCAGGACACGTGCAGCTAGCTTAATGCCCCTTCAGCGTGCACTTGCCGGTGAGACTTGGTGCCCAGGGCACTTACTGTTTCCCACGTATTTATTACACCCCATCTGCAGTGAATTCAGGGCAGGAAATAAGACCCCTTAAGGGATTATTAACAGTTGGAGTGGAAAGAGTGATCCCACTTGTCCAAAGTAAGTGTGATGTAGTTATCTTCGAATCCGTTTCCCTCTCCAGGGATATGATTTAGGGAAGAGGTGTGGCTCATATGAAGGGCCAGAAACAGCTGCTGCAGCTCTTTTGAAAGAGGTTCTGATCCTTTCCTAAATGCTAAACCCTCTCTGGGTTTCTTTCAGGGTTAAGTTAAAACAACAACAACAACAACAACAACAACATCACCCAACCCAACCGAACCAATCAATAAAAACGACAAAATGAAGACTTGAAAGCGAACAATTCCCCAAACCACAGACTAAAGGATGAAAACATCACAAAACCCATTTTTATTATTTATTTGTTGTGCGTTTATTCGATTGTTTGGTTGTTGTGGGACACCTTGTAGTATGTAAGATTTGCTCTGGAAAGTTCTTCATAGAGTACAGACTAAGACAAGAGCTTGCACTCAGTGGTTCATGCCCGTTAGTAACCATTCTGGGTACGTTCTGAGGTGTACTCAGCGTCTGGAGTCGACGGTTATCCGGTTGAAATGGGTTGATTTTCAGAGCCCTGTGGGATCTCTGAGGCCGGAGAATGGGCTTTTGGGATGAAAGGCACTGACGAGTTTGTTGGCGACCAAACTACCAAGATTGTATCCTGGCTCCTTCCCACGTTATGCGAAGATGATTGCATTGTCTATAATAGCGTCCCTGGCATGCTATGATTGAAAGGGCTCGAAAGTAAACAGAGGGCAAAAGCAGTTTGGAGGACAGCGCAGACTGAGAAGGGAGGCCAGCTCCTTAGGGTCAGCAGATATATGTGCAGGCTGCTGGGGCAAAGCTGTATCTTATGCTTCTAGAGACAGCCAAACATGCATTTTTTAAAACCAAGATTTGCCTTTTTCTCCTCTTTAGTTATTGATTACCTCTGTGAAGGAGAGAATATTGACGTGGGCAGAAGAGCGGAACGAGTTGCAATCGTTCGAGATGGAGTGTCTTTGCCAGGGATTCGTGTTCAGATTTAAGTGGGAGCCACTGTGGGTTCTGAAATAGCTTCTATAACCAGTTTTATCACAGACCTAATCATCCAAAACACTATCCTCTGTAATTTGACTGAAAAGCAGCTGACAGCCAGGCCTTCAATTCTTGAAAAGGATTTAGCAGCCAGCCGACTTATTAGAGATGCCCAGCACCATCCCCTCGCTTACTCTAACCACAGCTAAATAAAGCCAGAGGCTTGAATCAAGTCTGGAGGTGGGAGGGCAGGGGACGGATTCCTGAGGGAAAACAGTTGGGTTGAAAACAGATTAGACAAGGCCTTGCTTGTCCTGTAGAAGTTCTAGTCTCAGGTCTGAGGACTTAGAAAGAGTCCCTTTGTTCAGAGGACAGTCAGAGTGTCGAGGGCCCAGAGTAGATCTAACTCTGCAGCCTCTTCCTCACTGTGTGGCCTTAGAGGAGAATTTGACTTTTCTGAGCCTTGGCCTTGATGTGCAGCCATCTTTGATTTTTATCTCCTTTCGCCGTGGAATCTAGCTTTTAAAAATCGATTTATCTATTTTATTTCATAAACTAGATGTTTCGCCTTCAAGTGTGTCTGGGTGAGGGTGTCAGGTCCCCTGGAACTGAAGTTACAGACAGTTGTGAGTTGCCATGTGGGTGGCTGGGAATTGACCTCCCCCCACCCCCCAAGAACAGCTAGTGCTCCTACCTGCTGAGCCATTTCTCCAGCCCCGAATCTCTCTATTTTTCAGACTAAGAATCTTTGAAGACTTTGCTTACATTATGCTTCCTTACTTTCTTTTTCTCTTTCTTTCATTTTCTTTTTCTTTTTCAGACAGGGCTTCTGTGTGTAACAGCCCTGGTTCTCCTGGAGCTCAATTTGTAGACCAGGCTGCTCTGTTTGGAGGTACTGGGGAGGAGTCAGGGCCAATTCAACAGACCTGCCACAGCAGGTTTCTACTAGTAGTGGGGGAAGGGAAGGTGACTGGATGGGGTGTTTAGTGGTTTCCTCCCTCCCCATTCTTTTTTTGGCACGGCGCTGAGTTAAACCTAGGGCCAGTATTTTCAGGGTGTAACCGAAGATGGCTACACATCACACTTTCTACTTCTGAGCTGATCCCCTACTCCCCACTTGTGGCTCTTAGTCAGTGAAAGACAGGACACTTCTTGATAAGTGAAGCGAGGGTCAGGAAAGTCAGTTCCCTTGTGGCCTCTTGCCTCTCAGCTGTAATCCCTGATGAACACCTTTCAAAATGCCGGCTGAGCCAAGGGAATAGCAAAACCAAGGCAGCCTGATGAGGCTGGCCTGAGGCTCTCTCTTTGTTACAGCTCTGCCTTTAAGAGCTCTCTAGAGCCGGGTTAGCCAGCTAGCAGCAGGTAGAGGGGTTTAGCCACTCTCAAGGCCCCTTGGTTTTCATGGTGGGATAAAGAGATTCTATTCCATCAGTCATCTGATCCACCTTGTCTTCGGATCATGTCGAAACTCCTTTTGGCTGGATCCCCCAGATCATAATGAAAAGGCAGATTAACCTGATTACAGAGGTCGGCCAACTCAGTGCTCTCAGTTAAATGACACCCACCACGGACCCCGGAGCGGCTCCCAGCACTGTTCCCTGGCTTCGTTATTACAATGACTTCATTTAATAAACCCGCTGTCAGCACGCCGCTAATCCTCAGTGAAGTTTAAGTATGAGAGTCCTTGTTAGCCATGATTAAGCGACATGGATGGTTAACAAAATTTTCTCATGCCCTAGGATTCATTTTCATTAAGAATCTAAATTGATTAAAAAAAAAAAAAAGAAACCTTCTACAAGAGTACCTGATTGACAGCGACTTTATGGGTTTTCATGATGAAGGCTTGTTAGCAGGAAATCGATTTAATTGTTCAACCTGACTATACGTTTGGCTGTGTGCTAGGACGCATTTCCTTCGCAGGGTTCTGTTTGCCCTCCCATCCCTTTCCCACTTTACTGTTTGGGTCCTGCCAGTATAGCAGGATGGGTGTTCTTCACAGATTTATCATCTTTTAAGAGGTGCAGCGTATTCCCCAGGGGCGGGGGCAGTGTAAGGAACCGTTTTCTTTAGTTTGACCTGTGGCGTCAGCCTGGGGTCTTGTTACCCGACTGACCTGTTCTCATTTCGCCTTGAACCCTTTCCCCTCAGCTGACCTTTTGCTGGAATCCTTATTATTTGCTCCCCTCCCCTCCCCGACCTTTCACTTTCTTTCCTTTCCCTATACAGCCAAGGATGACTTTGAACTCCCGATTGTCCCACTCCTCACTGAGCACTGGGCTTACAAAGCAGATGCTGCCATGCTGGTTTAGGTGGTATTAGGAATCTAGCCTCGGGCTTCCTGCATGCTCTGAAAGCACCCCACTGACTGAGATACTTCCTCACCGTCCCCCCCCCCCCCCGCCCCTGTCCCTTGAACACTGTGTTCACTTGAGTCCTTGGAGACGCAGATGTCAAAACAGGCCCAAACATGTGAGGATTTTGTAGGAGAGACTCTTTCTGGATAGAAAGTGGGACTGAGCTGAGAGAGTCCAGGAGCCTCAGGCCTCTAAGACAAGTCTGAATCCCCAGTGAAGAAGGAAGCTGTGGTGGGTCTAGGCCAAGGAAGCTCCACGAGGCCCCCAGGGCCTCAGAGACAAAGCTGATTACAGCTTGAGGACTATTTCCCTCAACATCCTTGCTGTATGCAATGGTCTCTGTCTAAGGCGGTCCCACTTCAGAAGGAGCTCGGGGACTCTTGATGAGTGATCCAGGTTGGAAACAGAGGTCTGTGAGAGCCTTCCCACAGCTACCATTGAGTCAAGGTCTAGAGTTAAGCCAAATACGACTGAAGAAAAAGATTCTGACTGGTGCTCAGAGGTTAAGAGCACTGACTGCTCTTCCAGAGGTCCTGAGTTCAAATCCCAGCAACCACCAGCAATGCAGCACAGATAAATATCAATATTGATGTGCCCATGATTGGAATAAATATTATATATTCCATTATATGTATATAACATTAACCTATACAGAGGCTAATGTTCCTCCAAGAATCTACAGGTTTTCAAATAAAAAGCCCAGTGCTTTAGGGACACCTCCTCTAGAGTTCTTGGTCACAGGCATCCTAGAGACCCCAAAGTGATACAGTTTATTGTCATTGACCTTGTGTGTTGACCATAACTTGATGGTAAGACCCTGCTGCTGAAGACATTTTGGTCACAGAACATGGAGAATCCAAACTTGTACTGACCACGGAGCTTCCTGTTGCTACAGTGCAGCGTGTGCTTTTCAGGCTGCTGTGGGAGAAGAGTTACCAACCATCTCACCCCGCCCTTCGAGCTACAGGCACAATGGGCATGGCAGAATATGGTTGATGTCTATATGCGGGTGAGGGCAGGCACAAGATAAGGCAAGAGCCTGTGATTGGGCAGTGGAAAGGAAGGCGGGCTGAGAGTTTGAGAGACAGAGAGTACAGAGACAGAGAAGGAAGGAAGATGGAGGAAGAGAAGGACCCAGATCTGTGTGGCTTTAAGTAGCCACAGGTAGTTATGAATATCTTTCTTATAAGGGATGGATAATTACAGGACAATTTGTCCTATCTAGGAGCGCGGTTTATATCAATATCAATTGGCTCTGGGTTTATTGTGTGGATGTTTTGTGGGGTGAGAATCTCAAATATAAATCTGATTGATAAATTACAAGCCTCTGGAGTTTTGGTGTTGCCGGGTTACTGGGAATCGTGACTATAACTACAAGGCGTGGATGGCTGCATGGGGCTGGCATGACAGCAACCCGCCATGGGAACTTAGTGAGTTGGGTATAGACATTACAGGAGCTCCTGGCCACAGAATCTGCTGAGATTAGAACACCGCTGGTGCCATGTGGCCTGCCGGTGCCGGTGCTAGTGTGAGATGTGGTTCATTTTTTAATATTTCCCGCTGCTACACATGGGTATCACAGTGTCAGGAGTGTTATGGAGATAACCAACTGCTTTCTGATTGGTTTTAAGTTCAGCTTCACAGCAGGGACTGTCTGGCTCTGTAAATCTGTCTAAGAACCTATAACTGGGGGAACTCACAGACCCCATGGGTAAACCTACTACTATTATTTTGCCAAGTGGACGTAGCATCAAACTGCCCTCTAAATTCATATCTTTATGTCCATAAATTAGGGCAACTCTCAGACATCAGAGAAGTCTCTTTGCGCAGAGGATGATGGTTAAAGCAGAAACTCATAAATGGCCAGATGCAGAATGCTCAGGCACAAACAGGGCATGTTTACCGCACCTCCTTCCCCAAAGGCTCATGGAGCATGTGTAAGAGAAGATGGAAAGAGTGTAAGAGCCAACGTCACAGAGTACTGGAGTGAAACGTGCCTCATGAACTCACAGTCCAGGTGTGGTTGCCCGTATAAGACCTGCGCAGGATCAAGCCAGTTTAGAAGCCTAGAGTGATTTAGGGAGGGACTCACAAGCTCCCAACCCTATCTGAGGGAGGCAGATTTTTTTTTTGTACTGTTCCTGATACACCACTCTGGTGATTAGTCCTATACCCATGAGTGTATAGGACACAAATTAGTCTAATGTGGTTAAAACAAACAAACAAGCAAACAAGAAGTTGGGAACGAGTGGTGGTGTGTGCATATGTGTGTGTGTGTGTGTGTGTGTGTGTGTGTGTGTGTGTGTGTGTAAGAACTTAAGGGGGGATTAAATATGATCAAAATATATTATATGCTTTTATGAGATTTTTCAAAGAATAAAGACATTGCATTTAAAACATTGAAAATAAATGTACACCGTAAGTGTAGCAGCGTGTTCTTTTAGAGGGTAAGCATGTTTCCTCCCCGTCTGAGCAAGAGAAGGTCAAGAATTCGGTCCCCAGCTACGAAAAAAAAGAACCAAAAAAAAAAAAAAAAAAAAAGAGAGAAGGTCAAGAAGGTGTTTTGGTTGATCTGAGGAAAACATTATGTTGGATCACTTCTCCTTTCTGCCCCAGGAAGATGGCTGGGGCTCTTAGTGACATGGAAAAAGACTATGGGGGCTGGGGATTTAGCTCAGTGGTAGAGCGCTTACCTAGGAAGCGCAAGGCCCTGGGTTTGGTCCCCAGCTCCGAAAAAAAGAACCAAAAAAAAAAAAAAAAAAAAAAAAAGACTATGGCTGTCTGCTTTCCAGAAAAGGGGGTATGAATAGATATTTGGGGACCAGAGCATGGGAGAAGAAAAGACGCCCGGGACTGCGGGTTCTGAGGGAAGTTGAGCCCACATGTGCCCTGCACACCAGGGGTGGCTTGCAGTCCAGGAAGCAGGGGACCATGGGAGCCGAGAGGGAAGGAGGTAAAGGCTGTTCTAATGAACTGCTGTCATGAGAGATGGGTGCAGGGCCACAGCGGGCTTCACGTTCTTGGCTTGCTCTTCCTACTTGCCTGGCCTCTGCTCCCAGGGATCTGGGAGAGTCCTTGCAGGTAGTGACCCTACTACTCTGTGGTGCCCCTGTTTGGAAAGAGGCTGAAACATACGAATGCCTTTGGGGACCTATGGGCGAGCAGAGAGACTGGACATCTTAGTTACAAAGAGCTGAGG
The DNA here is from genome assembly GCF_021556685.1 of Rattus norvegicus. Classification (NCBI taxonomy): domain Eukaryota; kingdom Metazoa; phylum Chordata; class Mammalia; order Rodentia; family Muridae; genus Rattus; species Rattus norvegicus. Next base: position 92,249,670 of record NC_141542.1, read on the forward strand.
GGCAAAACAGGCTTTTAAAATCTTTTTTATTTATTGATAAGTTGGAGTATTAGTCACTGTGATAAATACTAGATGGACTTTCTTTAGGCATCTTTGAAATAAGAAAAGGATTTTGTGTGGTTCTCTCCGGTTAGTAATGAGGGGTAGGAGGAGGGGAGGGAGGGCAGTTAAGGATTGTAAACAACTCCAGCGCTGGGATTACCTTCACTGGACTGCATAAAATCCAGATGGGTCTTCTCCTTGTTCCTGTCTCTCCTGGTTTTCTGAAGTCCCCCAACGCACATAAAAAATCAGGTACATTATCTTCTATGCTTGGCTTCATAAAAATTAATTACAGGGAAAATGTATGCTGTGATGTATTCATGCTACTCCACTGAGAGAGGAGTCTTTGCGGCACTTTCTCCTGCGAATAGAACTCAACAGTTCTCCTTTGCACTGTAAAATGGTACTATAGTCGTGCAATGGTACTATAGTCGTGCAATGGTATTACAATTGTCCTGTGGTACTCATGGTGGCACTGCATATAAGGCACTGCATAAGCCTGTTGAGTTCTGGATTTTACAGGTTTGGGGAGGGGGCTGTGGAGCTCCACTTTTCAATCACCCGGGATTAAACTTGGCATTCAGGATTTTGTGCAAAGCCGGTCCTGGCTGGTTAATACTCATTCTGACCAACTGTGTGAAGAAAAATCAATTCCACTCAGGCACTCAGCCAACACACGCTGGTTACTGGTGGACTGGGTTTGTGGAAACTGGCAGTGTCCTTTCTGAAGTGGGACTTGTGCCTCAGTGGTCCATGTCTGTGTCATGGCGGCTGTCAAAATATTTTGAGTGTTGTAGGTCTTATATCTATACTTTTTCTTTTCTCGCGTGTAGGTCGGATTATCAAGCTGTAACCCAAGATATTATTATGTCTAGCTATGAAAACAAGCTCCAACTGACATGTCTAAAATTTATGGGCACCTGATGAAGTGTAATGGATTTACAAGGAGCTACCCTGAGGCTTCATCAAGGCAGGCCACTGAATTCTGTTAAAATAATTGTTCTATTTACAGCCCATTGGACTTCTAATGGGCAGACTGCCAATTAGGGTTGATCATCTGTATAATTATATATAGGTCAGCAGCATACCTTATGTGTGACCCATTCCTTTCTAGAGCCCAGTTTCATGGGGATGCTCTTCTAGTCCAGCCGTAGTCTGCCTTTCTGAGTTCTGGGATGGGACAGCTTGCCTGGCTAGCTCCTCGTGGGACTGGACACACACTTTTATGTAAGATCATGATTGATGGATGACCTCCTGTTGTGACAGCCTTAGCTCTGAGTGTTATCCCCTACCAACACTGTGTTTCTGAGAGAGCACTTTGAATTGGGACCAAGAGGGGAAAAGGAAGAAAAATTTGGTGGCGATGTAATTACAGCGAAGTGGGAGATTGTGTTTCTCCCTTCCAGTTTTTCTGGGCCACTGTAAACAAATCTAGCTGAGAACAGCTCGTCATATGAAGTAGACTTCAGGTATAGAACTGACCCATGATTCCAAACACATAGTTATGATGTGTAATAATAATAATAATCAATAAAATAACAGTTGTCACATGGGTGGGCAGTGGGCCACACCCAGGGTGAGATGGGTTCACATACAGTATCTCGATTTTCAGGACAACACCTTTGAAACTAGGCATCGTTTCTCCCTTTTATGGATATATAACCCCGGGTTTTAGAGACTTAGGACCAAGGCTTATTTGGTTTAGCAGGAAGTTCTAAGTCCACCCTTGTTACTTTGTATCTTTAAAAAAAAAAAAGTCCCAGTCCACCAACCATGTTTCTGAGATCAGGTTTGTGTGCAGAATTCACGTTTCCTGCTCGCTTCTCCAGTCAAGGTTATCTTGAGCACAGAAAGTTCTTTAAATATTTCAACCACCTGTCACCCAAGGAATGTTATGAAGCCAGGTTATCCCTGAAGTGTCCCCATGCCCCTTGGCATACAAACAGCTCTAGCTGGTTTAAAATTAGACGTGAAATTATTTCACATAGCTGCCGTGCAGCGTGGCTCGGCGCAGCTTTCAAAGCAGCCTCAATTGCACTGAACTTCACAGAAACAGATAATCAGAGGCTAGAACCGAGAGCACAGTTCCTGCCTCCTAACTGGCACAAAGTGGGGACATCTGTTCTGCATGAAGCCTGGGTCAGGCCTCCGCTCTCATCTGTGACCTCCTGCGGTTGGGAGGGAAGGTCCTGGATTATGTGCAGACTCCTGAGAACACTGGAAGCTAGAGGGAAACCAGCAGGAACAAACCACCCTAATTGGTCTGAATCCTCCCTTAACCGTCAGTGATAATTTGGGGGTTGGTAGCTTGTCTTCTATAATTACCATTTCCCTTCTGAAGATAGAATTTCTTGTTTTGGGTGCAGGGGCATGCAGTTACACTCCACGGGCTTTTATGGGGATGGTCCTTGCCCTGAGACGTCTGACTTTCCTTTGGGATGAGTGATCCAGATTGTAGAGTTTGACAAGTTTGTTTCAGGCCTTCCTTCCGTGACCTCAGTGTACCGTAGCTGTCATCAGTGGTTGGCATTATTTAATGCTCAGGATGGAATAAGTATTCAAACTCTCAAACCTGGTCTGAGGCTTTACTTGATGCTGTTGTTGGAGTTTTCAAAAGCCCTGTTTATCCAGAGGTAGCTACGATCCTAGGGCCCTTCAGAAATATGTATGCTCCTGAGAAGGCTGGGCAGCCTCAGGCTCCCCGAGTGCACTGGGGTTGTATTTGGGACAGAGGTAGATGGAAGATTTCTTCTAAAACTTTAGGATTATAACAGCCCCTCTTACGCCATTTCTTCTTTCCATCAGCAGTATAAATTCTTTATTGAAAACTGGAAAAACAAAACAAAACATGAGGAGGCTACAAAAAGAATAAAGGTTCTTTTTGACTGGAGAAAAAAAAAGAAAACTGAATAAAAAAGGGCAGGGGTGACTCAGTGAGCAACAGTGCTTGCTCTGCAAACACGAAGATCCGAGTTCGAATCCCCAGGACCCACGCAAAAAGCTGGGTGTAAGTGCATTTGTCCATAACCCTGGCGTTGTGGGGCAGGGGGTAGGCAGATTGGAAGAACTCATTGTCTAGCCAGAGGAGTCAAAGCACTGAGCTTCCAGTTCAATGAGTGACTCTGTCTTAAAGTAACATGGAGAGTGCTATAGGAGACACCTCAGCATGTGTTGCATGTATTCATGGATACCAGAGCACGCACATGCACTCACCATATACACATACCATATATGCACCCATATAATAACACATCAAGTGCATGCATTCCCCTACCCTACACTTTTTTTTTTATAATATTGAAGATTGATCTAAGAACCTTCTACACGGTAGAACTATTTAACTATACTGAACTATATAACCAGTCCCTTTTCTACTTTTTTGAGACAGAGTCTCACTAAGTTGTCCAGGATGGCTTTGAACTAGTTCCGTAGCCCAAGAAAGCTTGCATTTCGTCCTCCCAAATGGAATCACAGACTTGGGCCTCTAGGCCCAGCAGTCAGAGGAATGAATTATCAATCTTGGAACATGGGTCTCAATACACACATATGTACTCTTCAGGGCAGAGAAAACAGGGAACTTCTGAATAAAATGTGTGCGTCCTATGCCATTTTCTGGTAGAGATTACAATATGGTGTGGCAGGCAAAACTGGGCGAGGAATATATGAGATTTCTTACACATTTATAGCATCATGGGAATCTATAGTTATCTTGAAACAAGAAGGTTAAACAAAACAACACTGCAAACTTCCTCACATTCATCATGTTCAATCTCTCTTTTCCCATCCTGTGGCATTCCACTGTAGAGGACTCTCTTCCGAGATGAATTGCCACCATTTTCGTCATCTTACGAGCGGTCACCACAGCTGGGCTTGTTGACTGTGGAGGGTTCCTCATAGAAAGAGGGATGGGGAGGGTGAAGGGACCTTTACCCGAGTATCTACTGCTCCTCCCATACGGTTGCATGCAATTCTGCAGGAATTGCCCATGACTTCAGGAAAGGGCTAGAGTCTACAGCAAAAAGAGGACTAGGAGAGGGGCTCTCCACTTTCCCAGTGCTGCAAACCTTTATACAGTTCCTTATGTGGTGGTGACCTCCCAACCATAAAATTATTTCACTGCTACTTCATAACTATATGACTATAGCTACTATTATTACTGTTATGAATTATAATGTAAATAAGTGATATGCAGGATATCTGGTATGTGACCTCTGTGAAAGGGTCATTTGATCCCCAAAGGAATCACCACCCGTGATTCCTGAAAACTGCTGATCTACACAGTCATTTAGGCGTCACCGTCCCTGCTGGGTGCAGATCTTCAGTGTGGCTGCTTTAACTCCATCCATGTACCTGCCCACAGCCTTCACCCATTGCTAGGTATGTGAGCCTAACAAACTTATTGGTTCCCCAGAGTGAACCTTGGTGGATTTGTGGTCGGGGGCCTTAAGAGTAGACATTGTTTACTGCTCTCCCGGCCCCCACCAGGGGGACACATTATTAACATGTACTCTAGGAGCTGAGATATTGAATCGGAGCCCTAAGGTGAATGGAATCAATGTATCTGGGATGGGAGAGGAGGAGGGACCTGAGGAGATGGGGCTAGACGAGGTGATCTCCCTGGGTAGGAAGAGGACCAAGAGACAAGGTGAGTGGGTGAGCCCTGGGGCCTCAGCAAACAAAGGAGAAGTCTGGCCAGAAGGGCAGGAGTTTGTCTTGGTGTAGGAAGGCCCTCCGAGCTCCTGACATGAATGGGATTGGGAGGGCCATAAGATCCTTTCCAGATGTGCATCTCAGATACATGCAATTCTGCATTAATTGCCCATGATGTCAGAAAGGGGCTAGAGTCTATAGGAAGGGAAGGACTGGGAGAGGGGGAAAGGAGGATCCTGGGGGAAGTCTTGAGGGTAAAGACCCCTGGCTTGGGAGCAGATCAGTTGGCTCCAAAGATGATAAAATGCCAGGTAAGCCCCGAAAGACAGTTCAAATCTGAGCACAAAAGATGAAGAGCAGAAGATGGCTGAAGGAGATGGGTCTAGGAGAGGATGGGGAAGGAAGTGAAACACGAAGAAATTAAGTTTGGTTGAGCAAGAAGTGGGGGAGTTGGGGTAAGGGTAAGAGCTAGGGTAGGGGCCAAATGATGGTTTCTGAGGAGGTTGGTCCATAGGGGTGGGGTCATTGAAGGCTCTGTGAGGAAGTAGAGCTCTGCTTTGGGTTTTTGGAGAGATTGATCTGGAAGACTGATCTCTTTCTCTCTCTCTCTGTTTCTGTGTGTGTGTGTGTGTGTGTGTGTGTGTGTGTGTGTGTGTGAGAGAGAGAGAGAGAGAGAGAGAGAGAGAGATTGTGAGGGAAAAATCCCAAACCCATTGCTGTAACTTAGAAGAGAGAGACACAATGAGGTATTAATCATGATTAATTCTCTTCACCTGTATCTGTCACTGTCACAGTGAAGTTTATTTCTGTCTCTTGGAAAGTAACAAGCTGCCGAGAACCGGTGTGTTGGGCTCTAACACGACCAGGAAGTCAGTCATCTTCTAGTTCTGTGCTCTACCACCCCTGGGGTAGTGTTGTTGTTTTCAAGATCATGTCAGCCTTGAAACGAACAGAGGAACAGGGAAGCAGGCTTTTAAAGGGGACCTTCAGAGCTGGAGAGGTGGCTCAGTGGTTAAGAGCACTGGCTGCTCTTGCAGAGGACTTGTACTTGGTTCTCAGTTCCCATGTCGGGTGGCTCACCACTGCCTATGACTCCAGCTCCAGGGAATGCTCACACCTCTGGCCTCTGTAGGCACTACACTTTATGTGCACAAACCTGTAAGCAGACATTGCCGTGTACACACGATTAAAACATTAAAAAGTAAAAGGGAAACTTTGCCGAAGTCTGACTATCATATTTGCTTACTTCCCGTTGGTTAGAGCTTAGGCACATAGGCCCCGCTAACTAGATGAGATCTGGGAAATGTATTCCTCTAACTGGATGGTCCCGTGAGCTGCTAAAACTCAGGAGTTACTTACTAAGGGGAAGGGGAGATGGGATGTTGGAGAGGGCAGCTTGTAGGTTCTGTCTCAGAATGTGAATTCAAGGGCTGGGAAAGGGTATGTAGGGGAGTGGGGTGGGGGTATGTGACATACTTTCAGGCAATAATGACTAGGCTTGACAACTGATTAGAGATGGGGGAAAATAAGAAATTTGAAGCTTGGGTAAAATGAAAAGGTAAATAAACTAGTAAGTGTCGAGCAGGCAGGCGCTGCTTTAGTGTTTTCACACAATCTCCCACCATTTCTCTTGGGCTTGTGGTGAGAGAGAGAGACTGCTAACTGTAGGTGGCACCATTCGATGGGGTGGGGTCCTACATCGACTGGAAAAAGGAGGGAGAGATCTGAACACTGTCTTCATCTATCATTCTTTGCTTGCTAACTGTGGGTACAATCAATCTTACATGAGATTGTTTGCTTGTTTGTTTATTTGAGTACACTGTCCCTGTCTTCAGACACACCAGAAGGTAGCATTGAATCCCATTACAGATGGTTGTGAGCTACCATGTTGGTTTCCGGGACTTGAACTCAGGACCTCTGGAAGAGCAGTCAGTGCGCTTAACCACTGAGCCATTTCTCCAGCCCTGTTTATTATTTTTTTTAATGTACCATTTTCAGGCATTTTGTCACAGTGGTGAGCAGAGAAACTAACATATTGTGCTTATCTCGTGGATAAGACGATGAGGCCTAGGGAGGAGAACTTACTCGTCCTAAGTGTTAGAGCCAGTGTTGAACTGAGCTTGGAAAAACAGTCAAAGTGTGGATGATTTTCCATATATTTTGATCATTGGCAGTTCTGAGCCTTGGCCTGGGATGGTCCCTGAACACTGGCAATACCTTTTGGGTTCTCCGGTTAGTTTTGGAGGTTGCAATCAGATTTTCCAGTTGGTCGGGAAGTAGGCTGCCCCAGAACCTATGTTATCAGATCCAAATGGACTAAGAAGGAAAGAAAGAAAAAAAGAAAGAAAGGAAAGAAGGGTGGAAGCAAGAAAGAAAGAAAAGAAGGAAGGAAGGAAGGAAGGGAGGGAGGGAGGGAGGGAGGGAGGAAGGGAGAGAGAGAGAGAGAGAGAGAGAGAGAGAGAGAGAGAGAGAGAGAGAGAGAGAGAGAAAGACCAGGAGGGAAAGCTGGTAGTGTCTAGTGTTTTGCACATCTCATGTCTGGGTGGAGAGCAGACTGGGTGGTCTCTCCTTATGGTTTCTGGGGCAGCGGGCAGATCCGAGCTTCAAGGGCTGGGACATGTGGCTCTAGGAAGGACAGAGAGGATTTGTTTTGTGGCCAAATGTAACTTGGAAGAGAGATTCTTTGCTGTTGCTGTTCTGTAGCATGATGGAAGCCTCGTCCATGCCAGGGCTGAAGACCAAGAATGGAGTAATGTCTGCAGAGAGCAGGGTAATTAGCAATTTCTTTAATTAGAGTTGGGTTCCTGTTTCCTCAGTCAGTTCTAATCACTCTCTAGGCTGTAACTCGGCTTCTTTGGCCTGCCCTGTGTAGTCACGGAGCTCAGAAAACCACAACCCATGGGTCTTACATAAAGACAGGCGTGGTTCTTCATTTCCAAAGCAGTGAGGATTCAAAGAAGTAGTTTGTGGATGTTTTGGCAAGCTCTCAAGTTGGTTATTTATTTCAGGAGTAATAAAGTTGCCTTGTTGGTCATAAATGCCTGTTAAGAAAGAATGGTGTGCTTAGATTTCATGCTTCAGGGAGCCCAGTGGCTTCCATTTTTCACCCAGGTGCCTCTCTACAGTGACACCTGAAATCAAAGCTTGGAGATTTACTTAGGTACCCTAAGATCAATCTTGACAAATTCACCAAGTTTTCTTCTTTCTTTCTTTCTTTCTTTCTTTCTTTCTTTCTTTCTTTCTTTCTTTCTTTCTCTCTCTCTTTCTTTCTTTCTTTCTCTCTTTTTTTTAAAGTTTGCTAGGATTTAGCCACCATCTCTGGAATAAGACATCTTTCTTTTAATCTGATAGAAAGTTGCTCTTAAATATACTTAGAAAATATATTTCTTTAAACAAAATTATGATGGAGACTACAATAAATCAATTGGGGAGAAATGTGCTTTTGATGTGTTTGTGTGCATATGCGTGTGTGTGTGTGTGTGTGTGTGTGTGTGTGTGTAGGTGTGTGTGTATGTAGGTGTGTGTGTACTGCTGTGTGGGGCAGAGGTGGACACTGTCTTCCTCAATCACTTTCTATCTTATTTATAAAGCAAATGGTTTTAGTATGCAGCTCTGGCTGGCCTGGAATTCTCTATGTAGACCAGGCTGGCCTCAAATTCAGAGACTGCCTTAGCCTCTGCAGTGCTAGGATCTAGGGCGTACACCACCACACCACCTCAGCTTTTAAGATAAGGTCTCTCACTGAATTTGGAGTTCACTAATTTGGTTGAACTGTTTGACTAGCAAGTCCTAGGGATTCCCCTGTCTCTGTTTCCCCAGTACTGGAATTACGGACATGGGCTCCTGGATTTTTATGTGGGTGCAGCAGCAAACCATTTACCCACTGAGCTATCTTCCTGGCCATCAACAAATGGGTCTCTTTGGACAACAATCTCACATTGGGACAAACGTTGATGTTTTGATATATGGTACCCATTCTATACTGTTACTCAATATGTATATGTATGTGTGTATATAATATATATGTATATATATAGATGTAGTATATGTATATGTACATGCAACTTTTTTTTTCTTTTGGTTCTTTTTTTCGGAGCTGGGGACCGAACCCAGGGCCTTGCGCTTCCTAGGCAAGCGCTCTGCCACTGAGCCAAATCCCCAACCCCACATGCAACTTTTTATTGGTTCTTTGTGAATTTCACATCAAATAGCCAACCCTATTCGTCTCTCCATTCTCTCATACCTGCCCTCTCCCACTGGCAACTTCCTCTCCAAAAAAAAAAAAAAAAATTGTGGAAGCTGTAGTATGTCACAGTGTGTCCCACAGTATACCCTTTTGTCCATACCTCTTTGCTTACAAATGTTCATTGCAATGACTCATTGGTCTGATTCAAAGCTTCTGGCTTCTGCTACACTATAAACACTGGATCCTCACTGGGACTCCTCTTGGATACCCTTTTGTTGCCCTGTGTCATGGAGATCCTGAAGCTTTGGATCTGCAGGGCCAGCTCCTTTATACTTCACAGCTCTATCATTTCATCAACGAGGTAGATGTTGGGATGGACCCTGGATGTGGGCCTGGGAGGTATCTGAGATGGTGGGCCCACCAGCTCTCCAATGCCCTCATCACCAGGTTGAGCCCTCCAGCACTGCCCCAGCTAACTCATCCAATGCCAAAGCTGGCAAGGGACAGAGCCAACTCTCCCCAACCCATGCCCTCAGGACTGCCGCACTGTGCCCACTGTAGCAGGCACCCATGGCTGTAGGGCCAGCTCTACTGTGCTGCCCAAGTGAGATGCAGGGCTTGCTCTCCCAACTGCTGCAGCAGGTTAAGGGCATAGTCTCATGCTCAGGCCCTCGTGGGTGGCTCTCCTGTATCACCACCACCAGGGCCAGCTCTACTGTGCTGCCCAGGACAGGTGTAGGGCCCGCTCTCCAGGTTACTTAACATTCCTATTTTCCATTGTACATCTCCTTTTCTTTCAACCAAGATTTAATTGCTAGGGGACCAAATTCATTTATTCTAATTTTTCTATGATAAAGATATAGAATAAGATATAATTACATTGTCAATAACCTTACAGTCCGAGAGAAGGTGCAGTGGGGCAGATGTAATAAATGCAGGTGACATTTCAACAGGAAGGCAAAAATGTGTTGGCATGTTCACATGTAAACGGGGAACCCTGGGCTTACCTGCCACTTCAAAAACTTGGAACTTTCTTTTACAATCCTTGGAGTCACTGGGAAGAGAAATCTTCTACTGAGGAATTGGCTCTCCCAGGTTAGCTGTGGGCGTGTCTCTGGAGCATTTTCTTGATTGATGATTGTTGTGAGTGTGTGTGGGGGCGGTGCCGTTCCTGGGCAGGTGGTCCTGAGTTGCATAAGAGAGCAGGCTGAGTAAAGGGCGGGGAGCACGTCTGCAGGCAGCATTTCTCCATGGCTTCTGCCTGTGGACCTGCTCTGACTTCCTTTGATGATGGGCTGTGATGGGGGCATGTAAAACAAATAAATGATATTTTCCCCAAGTGTTCTGGATGGTATTTTATCTCAGCAACAGGAAAGTTTATTAGAACAGGGGGCTATTCGGCAATATTTAATAAAACTGGTATTTATCCTTTGGCACAGCAACATTATTTATAGTAATTCATCCTGCATTTATCCTAAGGATATATAATATATAATGTACAATATATAGCATACAATATACAATATAATATACAGTATATGGTCAATATAAAACAGATAACATAGCATATAGCATGTAACAGATAACACACATATAACATAACATATAATATACACTATATAACAGATATACTATATACTATGTAATAAATATATAATGTATAAGTATATATAAATATATTTGAAATGAAATACCACTAAAACTAAAATATATTACGTATACCAGATTGTGTTGCTGACAGAATACTTGGCAGAGATAATATAAGGGAGGATGATTTTCACTCAGGTTTCAGAGATTTAAGTTCATTCCAGCAGAAAGGCATGGGGGAGCACCGTCACTCACTATGATGCCCAGGGAGGAGACAGAGCAGGAGAGAGGAGGGAAGAGGGAGGGAAGGAGGGAGGGAGGGAGGGAGGGAGGAAGGGAAGGAAGAGGGATGGAAGGAAAGAGGGAGGGAAGGAAAGAGGGAGGGGGAAGGAGGGAGGGAAGAATGGAAGGAGGGAGGGAGGGAAGGAGGGAGGGAGGGAAGGAGGGAGGGAGGGAGGAAGGGAAGGAAGAGGGATGGAAGGAAAGAGGGAGGGAAGGGAAGGGGAGGGAGGGAAGGAGGGAGGGAGGAGGGAGGGAGGGAGGAAGGGAAGGAGGGAGGGAGGAGGGAGGGAGGGAGGGAAGAATGGAAGGAGGGAGTGGGTAAATCTGTGACTTCTCCTTTCCCCTTTTATTCCATCCAGCTTGCAGCTGTGGAGTGGAGCCCCCCCCCCCCCTTCAAGAGGCTCTTCTTAGTTAATCCCCTCTGGAGAAACTCTCGGACATGTGCTCTCCTAATCTCCAGGCTCTCATCAATCCAACCATGAAGTTAGCACCACTGTATTTTGCTTTTTATGTACTAAAGAAGGAAAGATAGGCCAACATCTGTATTTGCTTATTTCTCCCAGAACAATACAGAGGATCAGTCAGGAAACACTGAAGTTGGCTGCCAACACGAGGAATGATGCAGAAGAAATATGGAGTGAGCCGTACTGCTCTGGATGTGCCTGCTGCATAATTTTGACCTCTGGAAGCATGCTAGTGTCGATATATTAAAAAATTCATAGGATTAGAGAGGATCCTCTAAACTGAGAACAAACTGAAGCTAACCCATCAGTTGTGGTTCAGATGATGGCTTAACCACACTGATGGGAAGGAAGGGGAGAAATCTGCCTTCGACTATATACCCTGGGTTCTAAGTCCCTCTCCAGTGCTGGATGTTGAACTCAGAGCCTAATGCATGCTGTGTAAGCGCTCTATCGCTGACTTATACCCTTAATCCCAACCCTCATTTTAAGATTTATTTTTTTATGTGTTTTGTCTGTATGCATCTCTGTGTGAGGGCATCAGATCCTCTGGAAGTGCAGTATGGACAGTTGTGAGCTGCCATGTGGGTGCTGGGAATTGAACTCAGATCCTCCGGAAGAGCAGCCAGTGCTTTTTTTTTTTTTTTTTTTTTTTTTTTGGTTCTTTTTTTTCGGAGCTGGGGACCGAACCCAGGGCCTTGCGCTTCCTAGGTAAGCGCTCTTCCACTGAGCTAAATCCCCAGCCCCGCAGCCAGTGCTTTTAACCACTGAGCCATCCTTTCAGACCCTCTACTCTCGTTTTAAATGAAGGGATAGAGGGACAGGCAGCCTGAGTCTTTTACAGTAGTTTATAGTTATAGGAAAAATAATTTGGAAACACTTTTCTGTGTTATAGAACATAGGGAACTGGTACCAAACATGTGGGTGTTAGCAATCCGGGTTTTATCAGGAGGAAAGGAAATGTGTAGAGTTGGGGGAAGGAAAAAAAAAATCCCTGTTGAAATGGATCGAAACTGAGGCTTGCTTCAGAGTGTGACATATTTCTACCACACACGTGTGCACGCACATAGCAGCATCCAGACGTATGTATTAATGCACACACATATTTATTATCTAGCTTTTCTGTAAGTACCAAAGGAGCAAACATCACAGTAGCAACGAGCTCACGCAGTACTCAGATCTTGGTTTTTAATGCCATTCCGTCTGTGTGGGTTAACGTTGGCAGTCAACTTGACTGGATCTGGAGTAAACTAACTGGCAAGCCATTAGACAATTGCACTATGAGATTTCTTTTTGATTGGTTATTAAAGTGAGAAAGCTCACCCTAAACGAGGATAACACCTTGTATGCCCCTTCTCGTCTTTAAGTTCTGTTGGCAAGCTCGTCTACTCTGTTGGCATCTTTCTGTTAGGCACGTGCCACCATCCTTTGCTGCTATTAGAACCTGGCTTCTTCAGCCTTCTAATAGCTTCTTTGTCCTTCCAATATACTGAAGACCAGTGGCTCTCCAGTCTTCCAGGCCTTCAGTGCCAAGCTGGGGACTGATGAAACATGTCTTTTGGATGGAGTAGCTCCTCTGTCCTCAGACTCTACAGTGGAAGGCAGCCATTGTTGGATTACCTAGACTGTATCATGTAAGCCAACCTAACAAATTCACCCTTAATATAGATTTATTTTATCAGTTCTTTTCCTTTGGAGAACTCCTGACTATGATACCATCCAAAGGTACCAAGGATCTGAGGAGGAAATAGGCAATTCTAGGGCCAGGGCAGGCAGGGGTGTACATGATGATCTTAGAGAATCAACAGGTGATTGGGTGGTGGTGCTGAAATCAGAAAGTTAGCAATTTCAACCATTATGGCAAAGATTAGATCAAGCAAGAATCCTCCATGCATGTGGGATATAGGGTGAAGAGCAGGATATTTATATAGTTTCAAAGTCTCTCTCTCTCTCTCTCTCTCTCTCTCTCTCTCTCTCTCTCTCTCTTTCTCTCTCTCTCTCTCGTATTAGTTATAAGGGGAGGATAGTGTCAAATCTATTGTAGGAAATTTCAATATCTTGAGCGGGTTGCATGGACAATGTGTGACTTGTTGAGGACCTGGTGGTATCTGTGCTGTGTTCTAGCCAAGAATGCCTGTCTTGGGTTGGGGATTTAGCTCAGTAGTAGAGCGCTTGCCTAGGAAGCGCAAGACCCTGGGTTCAGTCCCCAGCTCCGAAAAAAAGAACCAAAAAAAAAAAAAAAAAGAATGCCTGTCTTAGTTAGGGTCTTATTGCTGTGAACAGGCACCATGACCAATGTAAGTTTCATAAAGGACAGCATTTAATTAGGGCTGGCTTACAGGTTCAGAGGTTCAGTCCATTATCATCAAGGCGGGAACATGGCAGCATCCAGGCAGGCCTGGTGCAGGAGGAGCTGAGACTCCTACATCTTCACCTGAAGGAAGCCAGGAACAGACTGAGCATCCTCAGGCAGCTAGGAAGAGGGTCTCCAAGCCCACCCCCACAGTGACACACTTCCTCCAACAAGGCCACACCTTCTAATAGTGCCACTCCCTGGGCCAAGCATATGCAAACGGTCACAAGGCCTAACCCCAAACCATAAGGAAATATTAGACAAACTCTCAATGAGAAAAAATTAAGAGAACTCCAGGCTTGGAGAAAGGCCATTGTATATGACAAAGAAAAGTTCTAGTAATGTCCCAGGTTAATGAAAGGTAAAAAGACCTGACAGCTAAAAGCAATCGTTGACTGCAGAGCAGGGGTTCTCACCCTTCCTAATGCTGCAACCCTTTAATACAGTTCCTCATGCTGTGGTGACCCCCAACCATAAAATTATTTCTTTGCCAGTTTAAAAGATGAAGTCTCCATCTGTAATTCAACAGTCAAGTAGTAGTTATAGTTGTTTCAAGTGTAGAGATGATAGGAAAATCATAACTGGAACAAACAAAACTGAATCACAGTAGGTTTCTAATATTTTATTTTTAGAGTTGAGGACATGCCCCCAATATTATCTTATTCTGACAATTTTTTCATCTTTCTGTATAACAGACAAGGAGATTCATTCATCCTAGAATTCAGTGGCACAAATTTTTGATTGAAAAACTAATAGCCCAGAGACATAGAGTAGAACAAAAACAATACTGGGGAAAAAATAAAAAAACAATTATTTCTTTGCTACTTCATAACTGTAATTTTGCTAGTGTTATGAAGTGGTAAGAATATCTGTGTTTCGTGCTCCACTATGTTCATAGCAGCTTTATTTATAATAGCCAGAAGCTGGAAAGAACCCAGATGCCCTTCAACAGAGGAATGGATACAGAAAATGTGGTACATCTACACAATGGAATATTACTCAGCTATCAAAAACAATGACTTTATGAAATTCATAGGCAAATGGAGGGAACTGGCATCCTGAGTGAGGTAACCCAATCACAGAAAGACACACATGGTATGCACTCATTGATAAGTGGCTATTAGCCCAAATGCTTGAATTGCCCTAGATGCACAGAACACATGAAACTCAAGATGGATGATCAAAATGTGAATGCTTCACTCCTTCTTTAAAGGGGAACAAGAATACCCTTGGCAGGGGATAAGGAGGCAAAGATTAAAACAGAGGCAGAAGGAACACCCATTCAGAGCCTGCCCCACATGTGGCCCATACATATACAGCCACCCAATTAGACAAGATGGATGAAGCAAAGAAGTGCAGGCCGACAGGAACTGGATGTAGATCTCTCCTGAGACACAGCCAGAATACAGCAAATACATAGGCGAATGCCAGCAGCAAACCACTGAACTGAGAACGGGACCCCCATTGAAGGAATCAGAGGAAGGACTGGAAGAGCTTGAAGGGGCTTGAGACCCCATATGAACAACAATGCCAAGCAACCAGAGCTTCCAGGGACTAAGCCACTACCTAAAGACTATACATGGACTGACCCTGGACTCTGACCTCATAGGTAGCAATGAATATCCTAGTAAGAGCACCAGTGGAAGGGGAAACCCTGGGTCCTGCTAAGACTGAACTCCAGTGAACGTGATTGCTGGGGGGAGGGCGGTAATGGGGGGAGGATGGGGAGGGGAACACTCATATAGAAGGGGAGAGGGAGGGGTTAGGGGGATGCTGACCCGGAAACCGGGAAAGGGAATAACAATTGAAATGTAAATAAGAAATACTCAGGTAGGGGTTGGGGATTTAGCTCAGTGGTAGAGCGCTTGCCTAGGAAGCGCAAGGCCCTGGGTTCGGTCCCCAGCTCTGAAAAAAAAGAAATACTCAAGTTAATAAAAAAAAAAAAAAGAATATCTGTGTTTTTCAATGGTCTTAGGGGGCTTCTATGAGAAGGTTGTTCAACCCCAAAGGGGTGGCAATCCATAGGTTGAGAACCACTGCTCTAGATTGACTTCTGTATCTGAAGGAAAAACTGTAAATTCACCATTGAGTCAGCTGACAAAAGGGGGCACAAAAGGGGGCCATGGACATTAGATTTAAGTGAAAATATTGTTTTATGTTAAATTTACTAAGGTTGCTAGCTATCCTTCTGTTACGTACGGGAACATCTTTATGCATAGGAAACATAACCACTAATATAGAGATACGAGGCCATGAGGTATTTAGTTTTTTCTGAAATGTTTGAGGGAAACACACACACACACACACACACACACACACACACAGAGAGAGAGAGAGAGAGAGAGAGAGAGAGAGAGAGAGAGAGAGAACACAAGAAAGTACAAAAGCAGGCATCAAATGCTAGAGACAATTGGTTAATAGTTAACAACTAATGGACTGTGAGGAAAAACCAAAAATAAAACAAAGCAAATCCTGCCATCTTTAACTGCTGCCATCCTCACCATTTTTTTTTCTGAGTTTAAAATTATTTCAGAATTTAAAGTTTAAAATGATTGAACATCTTACTTTAATTCAGAAACGTATCCTCCCCTCCCCATTCCACCTCCCATGGACTAGTTTTATGCCAACTCAACACAGTTGAGACGAGAGAACCTCAGTTGAGAAGAGTGGGCTGTGGGCACACCTGCAGAACATTTTCTTAATTAGTGATTGATGCACGAGGGGCGGGGGTGGGGGTGGGCAGTCGATTGTGGATAAGGCAATCCCTGGGCTTTTGGTCTTGGGTTCTATAAGGCAGCAGTGTGAGCACAGCCATGTGAACGAGCCAGTAAGCAGCACCCTTCCATGGCCTTTGCCTCTGGTAAGTCCGGCAGAGCGCTCTAAATTTAGCTGGACACGGACCACCCGATCTTCATAGCCTTGGAGTGAATGAGGGTAGTTGTTGGGGTAAAAACCTTAGAATTAGTTCATAATGATTGACTTGTGTGTTGTGGCCATGGCCTAATGCTTGTTCACAGTGACAGATGACCACTTTCTCTCCTCCTTTCTGTGAGATTATTTTGTCCTTGGCTTGTGGATAATGCTGTGCATGATGAGGCCCCATGTGCCAAGATCAGCGTATGATTCATTCAGAGTGTGTTTAGATGAAGACAGGGCAGACAGATTTACATTTCCTCCTAGCTAGATCAAGCAAGAATCGTTGTGGGTGTGGGATTTAGAGAGACACACAGGAGAAGAGCAGGATATCCATATGGTTTTATTTACTTGATTTTAAGCTGTGTCTCTGTATGTGTCGCTGCACCCATGAATGCAGTGCATACAGAAAACAGGAGAGGGTGTGGGAGTCCCTGGAGATGGAGCGAAGGAAGGGTGGTGAGCCTCCTGATGTGGGTTCTGGGAACAGACCTTGGATCTTCTGCAAGAGCAGTCTGCATTTTTAACTGAAAAGCCATTTCTTCTATGACTTTAAAGTATCTTCTTAGAACTTGAAGTTCTTTAAATGGCCCTGGTGCCTCACTTCCTCCTCCCCCTCTCCCTCTTCCTCCCCCTCCCCTCTTCCTCCTCTCCCTCTTCCTCCCCCTCCCCTCTTCCTCCCCTTCCTCCCCCTTCCCCCTCCTCCTTCCCCTCCCCCTCCCCTCCCATCCCCTCTTCCTCCTCCTTCTCCCCCCTCCTCCTTCTCCCCCCTCCTCCTTCTCCCCCCTCCTCCTTCTCCCCCCTCCTCCTTCTCTTTCCTTTAAGAGTCCTTAAGCAAGTAGGGTTAGGGGCTTGTGGAATTTAGAGGAGGCTGACTGAACAGTACTTTCCCAAGTTCAGTGTTCTGAAAGGTGGATTTTCAAACAAACCCAAACCAACTAGACTGTAAAGTATTGCTACAGTTTGAATAGGAAATGACCTCCACAGGCTCATGGTTTTGAACACTTGGCCTCTAATGGTGGTACTGTTTGGGTTAGCTATGGACCCTTTAGGGTCAGGTACCCTTGTGACTGGCTAGGTCAAGGCTACTAGAAAGGCCTTGAAGGTGATCTCTGCTTTGGCCTTTGGCCTGAGCTCTCTGTGTCTACCTTTACCAAGATGTGAAAAGCAAAGCAGCAAGCCCTTGCCATTGTGCTACCCCTGTGCTTTCTCCACTGTGATGGACGGTATTTGTGAAAATCCAGGAAGTGCCAGGATTCTGAACTCTAAAAAGGAAAGCCCAGGAAAGCCAAAACAAATCCTTCCTACCTTAAGTTGCCTCTGTTAGGTATTTGGTCATGGCTATGAGACAAGCCAGGAACAACATTACTCTTTTGAGTTTTGAAAGGTTGTACCTAACACATACAGATTGTTTTGGAAAAATGTAGTTAGTTATTTGCTTAGTGAATTGAAGTCTTGCATAAGGCCCAAGGTTGTGATGACATATGGCCCCTAGTTCTTTCATGGGAAGCTGAATCTTGAACACAGAGCTACCTAAAAGATAAGGGAGCTGCCTAACTGTATCCTCCCCTCTCCTCAGACAACTCTGTGAAGAACATGTAATTAAAACATCAAAAACGTGGGCCTGGGGAGATGGCTCAGCAGGTGAGAGCACTGGCTGCTCTTCAAGAGGATCCAAGTTCAATTCCCAGCACCGATATGGCAACTCACAACTGTCTACAATTCCAGTTGGGATTTGACGCCCCCACACAGACACACACATGCAGGCAAAACACCAATGCATATAAAATTTTAAATGGAAAACAGAAAGGACCCTAAATATTTCATGTTTTTTTTTTTTGGTTCTTTTTTTTTTTTTTTTTTTTTTTTTTTTCGGAGCTGGGGATCGAACCCAGGGCCTTGCGCTTCCTAGGCAAGCGCTCTACCACTGAGCTAAATCCCCAACTCCAATATTTCATGTTTTAGGATGTTCTCTATTGATTGATAGTGACTTCTTTGAGTCCTGTGTTGAGGATTGTTCTCCAGGAGCATTTGGGTTTGAGGAAGAGTTCTGTGATTGATTTGTGATGCCTGCTTGAGGTGTAGAATGGGAAAGTTGATCAGGTGTATACAGCTGACACAATTCTCCAGGGCTCTGTTTATTTGAAAGAATAGCTTCATTTTATGTATTTTCTTACTAATCAAGGGACATTGGCTGTGGCGTCCCAGGTTTGATAGAGGAGAATCACAGAACCCTTACGGAGACTTTGGGCATTTTCTTCTTGCATACACCTTTCTTCCCAATGCAGCAAAGAAACCGCAGAACACACTGTACATCCTGCCCCTAGCTTACCTTGTTTGAGTTTATCTGGCAGGCACGCTCCTCTTGACATTTAGAATCCCAGTCTTTTTTTAAGAGTTCAGAATGCTGACATTTATTATTCTTGGATAAACACCGTGATATTTCCTCATAATCTAAGTGCCAAGGAAATCTGACCCCACTCAAACTCTCTATTGCCTTCTACTCTGCAGTAAAGAAGCCCAAGAAGCAGAGGAGGGGACTTTGTAGAGAGTTCTCCGTGAGGCTTCCACTGGTTGCTCCCGGATGGGTGGGGAATTCCCTCCTCTGAGTTTTGACGTTCAGCTCTCCTAGGTGATCTGATGCGGCACTGGGCTCTTCTGAACTATCAGAGGCAATGAACACTCACCAGCAGCTCAGCACAAGGTTGTGGTGGTTTGCATATGCTCAGCACTATTAGGAGGCGTGGCCTTGTTGGAGGAAGTGTGTCACTGTGGGGTTGGGCTTGGAGACCCTCCTCTTAGCTGCCCGGAAGACAGTCTGCTCCTGGCTTCCTTTGGATGATGATGTTGAACTCTCACCTCTTCCAGTGCCATGCCTGTCTGGACACTCTTGTGTTTCCTGCTTTCATGATAATGGATTTGGTAATAGTGTCTGTTCACAGCAGTAAACCCCTAACGAAGACACAGACTTTACAATTTTACCTGGTCCCATTTGCCAATTGTTGATCTTAGGGCATCTTCCCTACTTTCTCTTCTGTTGGCTTCAGTGTGTCTGGTTTTATGTGGAGGTCCTTGATCCACTTGGACTTGAGCTTTGCCCGTGGTGAGAAGAATGGATCGATCTTCATTCTTCTACATGCTGACCTGTGGTTGAACCAGCACCATTTGTTGAAAATGCTGTCTTTTTTTTCCACTGGATGGTTTTAGCTCCTTTGTCAAAGATCAAGTGACCATAGGTGTGTGGGTTCATTTCTGGGTCTTCAATTATGGGTCTATCTGTCTGTCTCTGTACCAATACCATAACATTTTTTTTTTAATCTCTATTACTCTAGACAAAGGCTTATGGCTTTGTGTCACTTTTCTTAGATTTCTCATCATTTCTGACAATGTCACAGAGGCTACTTTGAAGGTCTTTTAAGACCCTACTGTGCAGAGTGAATTCTTTCCTAGAAACTTATTTTAGGAATTAGTTTTCAGGGTATGAATGAAAAAGGCAGAGTCATACTGATCAGGTAGAATTGAGCCTTCCATCCTTCCTTTGTTGAGGGTTGATCTGGGGCTTCTTGTATTCATTTGCTAAATTCCAAGATCTGGTTGCCCCAAGATGAGCAAATTCCTACCTACAGCAGCCTTTGTTGGAGGTTGCAGGTAGGGACCATGAAGGAAGAGAAGAACAGGAGGAAGAGGAGGGGGGAGGAGGAGGAGGAGAAGGGGAAGAAGGGGAAGGAGGGGAAGGAAGGAGAGAAGAGGAAGAGAAAGAGGAAGAAGGAGGAGGAGGAGGAGGGGCAGGAGGGGAAGGAGAGAAGAGGAAGAGGAGGAAGAGGAGGAAGAGGAGGAGAAGGAAGAGCAGGAAGACCGAGGGAACATGAGGTCTCTATTAGTAAAGATGGACCAGAAACACATGCCCGACTGAAATGCCTCCCCAGGACACCAGCTGGAGCAGAAATAACCCAGGAAGATTCAAACAGCAAGTATTTGGGGGACACAGTTGGACAAGTAGCCAGGCCAGCACCAGGCCAGATTAGGGGTAGAATGCCACCCACACAAAGCCTGACAAACAAACACCAGTTTGAGTCTCATTCATGGGGGTCGGCCTCCTTTATATGATTTCACACTCCTTGCTTCCTCTACCAGGATCTGGATTCCTCTCACTGCTGGTAACCCACAAAGCCAATTCCCTGCAGCGGAACAGCGGGAGGTATTTTACCTGGAGGCAGGGTACTAAACAGTGCTTCGAAGGAGCCAACACATGCTTTATTCACCAATAACCCTAGTAAGGAAGACTGCGTGAACGTCCTGTTTTCCAGTAGCAGTGTCTGCCTGAGCTGGTGGGACCCATCCCTTCCTTAAAGGAGAAAACAAACCTCCATCCATGTAGGGCTCCCAGGTTGCTCTGGACACTTGGAGGTCTAGGCTCCAGCTTTGGGGTCAGATGTGTGAGCAGGAAGATAGAGGCCAAAAGAGCTCCAGAGGATTTGTAGTGGAAATTCGGCCCTAGACGGAGAGGAAGTAAGGATGGGGACAGACAGATAGGAAGCCGGGAGCAATGTTATTTAGAGTACACAGGAAGGGTCTATATTTCTATTTTGAAAATTGCTGAAAATGGTTCTTTCCTGGCTTACTTCTTCTTCCTGTGTCCCCTTTTCCTTCTTAGAATAATGTGTGAAGATCTTGTAATTAAAACATTGAAAATAGGGGTTGGGGATTTAGCTCAGTGGTAGAGCGCTTGCCTAGGAATCGCAAGGCCCTGGGTTCGGTCCCCAGCTCCGAAAAAAAGGACCAAAAAAAAAAAAAAACCAAAAAACAAAACAAACAAACAAACAAACAAACAAAAAAACCCCAAAAAACAAAAACATTGAAAATAGAAAAAAAAAATCCAACCCTAAAATGACATCTGTAAGTCTTTGCCGCTTCTTTCATTAAAAGAAATGAGAAACACAATAAAATTAATTTCAGTGAATTTTCATCTGAGTCTCCATCAATATCTTGTCCCAGCTTTATTCTACGCGGATGGGTGGTCAGGATGTGATTATGGCTTGAGATTCTTTGAAGAGTCAGGGATAGTCATTAGTTATGGGAGATTTGAAATGTTAACAAAACTCAGAATATGTAAAATTTGAATCTTGATTATCTGTATAGTAATTAGTAAGCATGTCCCAAATTCTGACAAGGTTTAGGCTTCCCCCCTGACCCTTGCTTATCTTTTCGAGACAAGAGTTTCACTGCGTAGTCCTGGCTGTCCTGGAACTCACTCTGTAGACCAGGCTGGCCTTGAACTCAGACATCCACTGGCCTCTGTCTCTCCAGTGCTGGGGTTAAAGGTGTGCGCCACCACTGGGCTAAGACTCATATTTAGATTTCCGTGTGCATTTCACATGCCTGTCCACACTCATCTGTGGGCTCTGCCACCTTCCCTCCCCGGGCTCCTGCCCGGTCTCACCTCAGGCTGCCTCAAGGTTCCCCACCCTGGAACGCCCTTCCTAGTTCCCTCACCACAGCATCTGACTGGCCCTGCCCACTCCATCCCCAGCTAGGCTCCGCCACGTTACTTTGATCACTGAGGGCAATCAATAATAAAAGCCCCCCCCAAAAATATTCATGAAAACTTCTTTTATTTGGTTGCTGACTAGCTTCTAGACTCCTTGTTACAGTGGAACCTGGTGAAATGCTAGCCTCTGCCTGTCAGCCTTATCATATACCAGCCAGGCACACAGGACTCACTAAAGTCAGTACTTGGTGAATGGTATAATGTCCTTAAGCAGAGCTATAGAAAACAAAACAAAACAAAAAAAACTCCTGGGGGTAGGGAGATGGTTCAGCAGTTAAGAGCAGCGGTCCATCTTGCAGAGGACCTGAGTTTGATTCCCAGCAGCCACATGGTGGTTTACAACCATCCCCAATTGTAGTTCCATGGGGATGTAATGCCCTCTTCTGACCTTCATGGGCATCGGGCACACATGTAGTACACAGACATACATGCAAGCAAAATACGCATAAAACCAAATGAATAAACCTAATAAAATATTTTTAAAAAATGAAACAATGGCCTATTGCTGAAGGGGTCATTTGTAAGCGAGGTATGGGATCTCTTTAAGCAAACTGCCATTGACACTGCTCTGGGGTACTGGTTTGGATAAACACAAGATTCTTTGCATTCCTGATTATTAAAATACATGGCACATGCTATCTAAGTTATTGGTCAGGTCCCGTGAGCCAACTAGGCATGAGCTTGAAGCTGTGACCTTTTTGGCTCTAGGGGTAAGAGTGTGGGGTGTGGGCCATACATGGTATTTTTAATGTTAGAAAGGGAGACAGTTTGGAGTTTTTTCTGAAAATAAAAACATGGTCTTTTATCAGAGGACATTCAGGGAACCCAGAGTGTCTTCTCAGTGGGGTCGTGTTTGAGGTGGAGGCAGGGGAATCAAGGAGACAAGGGGCTCCATGTCTGACTGATGCTGCAACAAAACAACATGACCAAAAAAAGCAAGTTGGGTAGAAAAGGATTTCTTCAGCTTATATCTCCAGACCATAGTCCATCACTGGAGGAAGTCAGGGTAGGAACTCAAGCAGGGCTGGAACCTGGAGGCAGGAGCTGATGCAGAGGCCATGGAGGGATGCTGCTTACTGGCTTTCTCACCATAGCTTGTTCAGCCTGTTTTTGTATAGAAACCAGGACCAGCAGCCCAGGGATGGCACCACCCACCATAAGCTGGTTCCTCCCTCATTGATCACTAATTGAGAAAATGCCCTACATCTGGATCTCTTGGAGATATTTTCCCAACTGAGGCTCCTTCCTCTCTGGTGACTGACTTTTGTCAAGTTGACACGCAAAACCAGCCAGTACTTTGTCTTAGGTAGTACTCTGCTTTCGCTTAGCAGCGTGAGACCAAGTCCTGGTGGTTTCTCTACATGCCATTACTCTGTTACCCTTTGGAACACTTCTCTAAAAGGTCCCTAGGACACTGATAAGACCCAAGCAGATCTCTGAACCCACAACAACACGCGGCAGAGGAGGCCTTGCCCTGGAAATCTGTGGGATGCTCATCCCTACTGGGGCACTGCTCACCTGAGACCCAGGGTGCAGAGGGGGCACTGTGGTTACAGAGTCTGACATGCAGAGTAGAGTGAGGAGTTACTGACTGCTTTGTTCCCCCATCAGAAGCTGGGCAGGGATGCAGGAGGCACCAAATCCCAGACTTTCCGCTCTTAGCCACACCCCTCCACCTCCTTGGACCCAGTCAAGAGGTCACCCCAGGCATTTTACAGTGTTCTGCATATAGGAGCACAGTCACCGTTCTTGACAAGTTCCTGCCTTCTTACACCATTTGGAGCTTCTGTCTCCGCCTGCCACGAAGACACCCAAAGCTCTAAATATCTTTTTGGTTGTACGGAATGTTTAGAATTGAAGAGCTGGTTCGATACAATTAAAAGCTTCCAGAAAGCTGTTATGGCGCCAATTATTTACTTTGTGATAGCAGGCTATTTAAATTTCATTACGGAGTAGAAAATAGGGAGATAAGAACAAATTATGGCCAGGCTGGCTGTGACCTCAAAACCTTTGCTCCTTTTGTTCATAAAAGTACCAGAGGCAGGGCATTCGGATTCAAGGATCATTTGGTTAAACTGTGCGTTCCCCTAAACGAAAGTGCTTCTTAATCTCTTCATGGGCTGTTAATGGGCCATTTATCAGGGTCTTACAAGGCAAAGTGAATGTGGAGAAAACAGGGTTACCAACTTGGTTGGGCCACCCTGTATCACAGGTGGCCGGACAATGACCCAGTGACTCTGGACCTTGACCTAAACATTTCCAGTCCCCAAAGGAAATAAATGACTGTTCCCCCTCCGCTTTCTGGGCTCCCTTTTGACGACATCACTTTGGTTGTTAAAACACTCCCTCACAGTTCCCAGTTCTTATTCAAGCTGTTCTCCGTGGTGGCTTAACTATAACATTTCCAATATTGCTACTTGTCATTTGGTCCTCTGTACAGGAGGTAGATGGCAGCTATGTGGCAGGATGGAGGACCTGGTTCATGTGATTGTCAGATGTATAAACACTTGATTTATGTATGCATACACATATATGCACATGTATGCGCACACATGCACACACACACATCCACACACAGGTATAATTAACACAGTAAAGTTGATAGATGTCTTAAGTTTCTAATTTTGTTTTGGCCCAAAGTTGTGTATCTATGACCAAAATCAAGATAGAGGATTCTTTGGTCACCCAGAAACATCCCCTTGTATATCTTCATTGTGGGTTCCTTCCTTTTCCCTGAGGATGAGTTAGTTCCAAGAGGGAAGTAAATTAAGGGTCCATGTTGGACAACAGGCTATCCAGGCAGCACAAAAACCCCTCCCCGGAATGGACAAGTGACTGCTTAGATCGACAGAGTGCTCATAAAGCATGCGGACTCCTTATTGTGTCAGTCAGAGAGATGTGCTAAAAAAATGACCAATCTCCAGTATAATCACCTTAGTCTCTACCCAGTTTCCCTCGTTAGATTTATAAAAGGCCACCAGGCAGTGGAACACTGTGCTATCTCTCCCTTAAAGCCTCTCTCAGTCTTGGGAATTCTTACTTTCCCTTAGTTCTCTCTGTCTATTCCTTATTTGAATTTTCTTGTTCTTGGGCACCGGGCAATGAACTTAGTAGCCATGGGTTCAGGATGGCTTTGGTATGCACTACATGTCTGGAACCCTTAGCTCCCTGAGTTAAGCTCATTAAAAGTCAAGAAAGGGCTGGAGAGGTGGCTTAGTGACTAAGAGCACTGGCTGCTCTTTAAAGGGTCCTGGTTCCATGATTCCTCACACCTACATGGCAGCTCATGACCTTCGTTATCTCTAGTCTCAGAGGATCTGGGACCCTCTTCTGACCTTCACAGACACTGCACCCATATACAATGTTGACACACAGATGCCATATGTACCACCACCACCACCAGTAGCAGCTGAGGAAGGCTCTGCTGCTCTGAAGGAACACACATCAACCTTCCTTATGAACGGAAGTTCAGGAGAAGAAGTCACACCCCTGTTAAAGATTCCACACAGCTATTGGATGAAAGCTCTGTGGTTGTAGAGAGCTGGAATGATCCAGAGGCAAATTATCTCGGGCTATCTTTAGTCCACAATTTGTTGCCTGCCTCTTTGTTCTTTTGACCATCAGGAAAACCTTCAGAATGCATTTTAATGTCCTCCAACTAAATGCTAAGAAGGTCATAGGATAGCATCTGAAACTTACAGCAGAGTCCGTCTCCCACAGTGACAGCTTACAGCCACCAATGCTCTTAGGGAATGACTGACCTTTGATTTTTTTCTTTCTTTCTGTGATTATAAAAGTTCATGCAACTTTATTTGGGGCAGCATCAATCTGTGTCCCAGGATGTGGTGGTTTGAATGAGAATGGCCTCCACAGGCTCATATATTTCAGGGTTTAACTCCCAGGGGGTGGACTGCTTAGGAAGGGTTAGGAGGTGTGGTATTGTTGGAGGAAGTATGTTATGGGTTCTGAGGTTTCAAAAGCCCATGCTAAGCCCAGTGTCTCTTCTCTCTCTGCTTCTTGTTCATGTGCCATGCCTACCTGTCTGGCCGTATTGCTTCCTGTCATGACGGTTGTGGGCTAACCCTCTGGGAGGGTAAATAAGTCCTTAATTAAGTGCTTTCTTTTGGGCTGGAGAGATGGTTCAGTGGTTCCTGACTGATTGGTCTTCCAGAGATCCTGAGTTCAATTCCCAGCAACCACATGGTGGCTCACAACCATCCGTTAAAGGGATCTGATGCCCTCTTCTGGTGTATCTGGAGACAGCTACAGTGTACTCATATAAATAAATCTTAAAAAATGCTTTCTTTTATACATTGCCTTGGTCATGGCATCTTTTCATAATAGAACAGTAACTAAGACACTGAGTCAGTGTCCCTCACATTGGCTCAGAATAAATGCTCTCATACTTCTGAGGTGAGAGTTGTATTTTGGATGGACATATATTCTGGATCCTGGCAAGCCCTGCCCAGGTTCCTCTCTCTGCAATTTTGTAATTCCTGAAAGTTACACATGGGGAACCCTCCAGCATTGAGTCTGGGTTCTTTCCCTCACGGCTCTTCCATCACGTGTGGGTCAGTCCTTTGGTTTTTGTTGCCGAGCTGTGTTCCATGGCACGGCTGCTGTGTTCCATGGCACGGCTGCACAGCTTCAGGCTTCATCCCTTCCCAGCCAGCCACTGAGTTCTTGGTAATGAAGAAGAAAGCTGATGTAAACATTCATATACAGCAGTGGTTCTCAACCTGTGGGTCACAACCCCCTTGGGGATTGCATATCAGATTTCCTGGATATTAGATATTTACATTACAGTTCATCACAGTAGCAAGACTACAGTTATGAAGCAGCAACGAAGTAATTTTGTGGGTCATCGCCACACAAGGAACTGAATTAAAGGGTTGCAGCATTAGGAAGGTTGAGAACCCCTGATACTTCCTCTCTCCCTTTGCATCATGTATCCTGGTTGGAACTTTGTAATCTTCTACCCATCTAAATTGGCACGTCAGCCATGTAGCCATTGAAGTGGTCTTGCCTAGGCACCCATATTGTTGAAATTTCATGAGCGTGCAAAGCGCACTTTCCCTGTGCACCATCTCACTGGTCTAGTTTCTTTTTAATAGAATTCTTGTTATCCAGATGTTAGCATCTCTCTTAACCTGTTAGCTTTTCTCCTGTTATTTCTCTCTCCCCGCTTTGTGTCAGTTCCTTCTTCTTTCTAGACTATTTCTTCAATCTCATTGTCTTATTCTTCAGGAGCGTCCATCTGCTTCTATTCCTCCCAATATAGCCTCGCTACTAACGTATCTGTTTGGTTCTTTTCCTGTGTTCTTGTTCCCTCTTTGAGCCACCATGTGGTTGCTGGGATTTGAACTCAGGACCTCTGGAAGAGCAGTCAGTGCTCTTAACCACTGAGCCATCTCTCCAGCCCATGTGTCTGCTTTTGATATAACCTGCAACATAGGTTATTCCCATGGTGGATTAACTGCCACTCAAATGTCATTACCTTGTTTTGCATGCGCACGGCCCCCTTCTGTATGTTACTCAGGCAACTCATGATGACGGAAGGACCCCCAGCACTATTGTCCACAGTGAACATAGGATGGGTGAGGAAAGCCTACATGCTAGGAATTTCCATTCAGTTCCTTCTTGTTCTATGAAATTGCCCCTCAGGTCAGGTCCTCATCCTTTGTCCTCACAGAGAGAAGCAGATTTGTAAGAGGCCAGATTTCCAGTGGTTTTGAATCCTGCCTGTACACTCACATTGCCCAGGACGCTTCTATGTTGATGCTTCTATGTTCACAGCAGGCTCAGGAGATGCTGGTGGAATTTAAGCCTCTGTGCTTTTGGAGCCTCATGGATGATTTTAATGTGTAGCCTTGCTTCAAATGCATCAAGACTCCGCTGGGATTCTCCAGCCCTGGAAGTTTGAAGAAGTGATATACAAATGACTTCTGGAGGTCAGCTGGTCCACCATAGTTTTCTGAGGACACCTGGACCAGATGTCTATGTCTTGTCAGGTAAAGTACAGGCATCTTTCCCCCAAGGAGGTAAGTTGTGAGAAAAGGGAACCAGCGTCAGAATTCTGCTAATTTTTCTGTCTTGTCCTCTAAGTGTGGCTGACCTGTGTCCTCCCCTAGGATTGAGCCACTGACAAAAGCAGCCTGGTCAAGAGCTTCTTGTAGTTTTCTTCTATGCTTTTCTGGTCCGGTGGGGGTGTCTCTGGGGATAGGAGTGGGGAGCTAGCAGCCATGCTGACTGATCATTTTGGCTGGAACTGGAGCCATTCAGAGTTTGATTGTCAGACTTTAAATGTCATCAACTGCTAGGCGTTCATTAGAAATATAGAATCCTAGGCTCTACCTTGGACCTACAGAGAATCAGAACCTGTACTTGTAAAAGGCACCCGAGTGACTCCTGGCACATTCAGGACTAAGAAGCCCAACTTCTTAGCATAAATGATGGGAAATATTTTAATTGAAGCAGGTGTCTTTCTGACCAAGTTCTTTATAGTTTGTCGGTTATGCTGTCTCTAAAATGTTAACTTGGGTTCATTGATTTGAGCTACTTCTACTGTGGGCTGGAATTCAACAACGCTGCAGATGCCTTTTCCTCTCTAAACTAACGGATTGGTTTAAGGAAAACAGTACCCAGGAGTGTTGTCGTCGTCTTTACCGATGTGCACAGTTGGTTGAGACATCTTTAGAAGGATCAGGAAAGTGTCTGACTCTGTTAGCCATCATCTCCCTAAGGCCCAGCCCAATATACAGCATACAATGGGTGCTTAACAAGTATTAATGACCTAAGAAATGACAGGCAATTGTAAAGAGTCACTTGCTGTTGGCCTTCTAGAGGCCAGTATGAATGACTATACCTGTGAAGTATTATTTTTGTTAAGATGTATGTATAGGAGCCGGAGAGATGGCTCAGCGGTTAAGAACACTGTCTGCTCTTCCAGAGGTCCTGAGTTCAATTCCCAGCAGCCACATGGTGGCTCACAACCATCTGTAACGGGATCTGATGCCCACTTCTGGGGTGTCTGAAAACAATAACAGTGTGCTCACATACATAAACCAATCTTAAAAAAAAAAAAAGAAGCAAACTTGAATGTATACTGGCAGTTAAAGACAATTTGTATTATTTAACTCTAATTTTAATAATTTTTTTTTGAGACAGACTCTCATTATGTAACCTCAGCTGGCTTGGAATTTACCATGGAAACCAGGCTGGCCTTGAATTCATAGATCCACTGCCTCTGAGTTTCAAGTGCTGGGGTTAAAATGTCAAACTCTCTCTCTCTGTGCATCAATACAATATTTGTGGTGTGTGCTTATGCGGGTGGTAGGTACATGTGTCCATGAGGGTGGCAGATGTGTGTGAGCATGCGTGAGCACAGAAGCCGACAACTATCTCCCTCTGCTGCTCACCACTACACTCTTGGAGATGTAGTCTCTCACTGAACTAGGAGCTTGCTGTTTCAGCCGGATGGCTGGCTAGTGGGCACCCAAGAGCCACCGTCTCTGCCTTTTGTGCTCTGGGTTACAGATGTCTGCTACTGTGCACAGATTGCTTAGGAATCAGAACTCAGGCCCTCATGTTTGCACGCAAGCACTTCACCCATCCGGCCACCTTCCCCATCTCTCTTTTTATTTTGAGGCAGGTCTCACACAGCCTAAGCTGGTTTTGAACTCCCGTTGTTGCCAAGGATGATCCTGAATGTCTGGTGCTCTTGCCTCTACCCCTTCTGTGTCGGAATTAGAGGTGTGCACCGTGATGACCAGGTTATATGGTGTTGAGCACCAAAGCCGGGGCACATTGAATGCAAGGCAATCACTTTACCCACTGAGCTACAGTCCCAGCTCCTAAACGGGCTTCCTTATTTCTTAGTCTCAGGTCTGCTTTTCAGTCCAAATACATGCTGCTATAGCAGAATATTATAGACTGGGTCATCTATGATGAAAAAGGTCTTTACTTCTCCAAGTGTAGGAGGCTGGGAAATTCAATATTAAGGCACCAGCTTCTAGCAAGGGCCTTCATGCTGTCATTCCATGGGGGAAGGCAGGTGAACAAGAAAACACACAGATGAGGCAGGGACAAAAGAGGGCTGAAGGGCGTTCACTGCAAACTTGTGATAGCGGATCGACTCCTGCAGCACTGACTCATTCTATCATTTCTCTGCGTAGTCCTGGCTATCCTAGATTATGGTCTGTAGACCAGGCTGCCCCAGATGCAGAGATCCATCTGCCTCTCCCTCCCAAGTGTTAGAGTAAAAGGCCCATGTCCCTCTTGATGATCCACTCTCGACGTAGTAATTTTCAGTATCTAAACCAATTCTTAAGAGATCCCCACGGGGCTGGGGATTTAGCTCAGTGGTAGAGCGCTTACCTAGGAAGCGCAAGGCCCTGGGTTCGGTCCCCAGCTCCGAAAAAAAAGAACCAAAAAAAAAAAAAAAAAAAAAAAAAAAAGAGATCCCCACTTTCCAACCCTGTTCCTGGCATACACCAACTTTGGAGGACACATTCAAGACATAGCAAGGACTATATCTTTTCTTAAAGATTTTTTCCTACACCTTTTCATAGAGCAAAACAAGCCAAAAATATGTGTGTTGAGGAGTGTCTCACTTCCCTGGTATTCTCGGGAAAGAATCTGTGTGTGTACTATAGCAAATGAAAAGCAAGGAGGGGGAAGAGGTATGGCCAATTCCAGAAATTGAGTCCTATTATGTGAAATATATATATATAAAAAGGCACTTCCCCCAGCTAACACCGGCAAGGCACAGGCGGACACACAAGCCTGTTCCCAGCCTGGCAGATTCTCTGACCCGGAGCTCTGAAATCTTGCTACCTGGTTGCTAAGTTCCCACGGCGGGTTGCTGCCACAACAGCCCCACGCTTCCAAATTCACACAGCTAGTTGGGGATCCACTTCTTGCAAACCCACGCTTTGCTGCTACTGTACCTTTCTCTTTGGAAGCCAGCTGAATCCCTGTGTGAAGGAAAA
The DNA here is from genome assembly GCF_021556685.1 of Rattus norvegicus. Classification (NCBI taxonomy): domain Eukaryota; kingdom Metazoa; phylum Chordata; class Mammalia; order Rodentia; family Muridae; genus Rattus; species Rattus norvegicus. The sequence continues at coordinate 92,280,682 of NC_141542.1, forward strand.
TACCACACAAACTTAGTTTAGAATCAATAGATAATATATTCGCTGGGTGCAGCAACTAGTATGGTAATTTGTAAGCTCTTCTAAATTATAAATCCTCCAGCAGCAGATCCCAAGGATCTGCCACCTGAACCAGGAGCTTCCCTCTCCTACATTTTAGCCTCCGCGCTGTCGTCTCCTGTCCAAAAGAAGTATGTTTCTCCTGCTTCTCCTCTTCCTCTTTCTGACCCGGAAGTCCCACCTACTCTTTGCCCAGTGATTGGTGCCCTGAAATCTTTATGTATTAGGGGAAGGTTCTGTCACAAGTCAGAGCTGGTTGTAGAAGTTAGGCTCCGGTTCTTCCTCCCAGCTCCATGCTCCCAGAAATAAGACCCAGACTCTAAATATATTTACAATTACTATATAGCTGGGCTCTTCTCTGACTAGATCATAACTTATTATGATCCACTCACTCTAGTTTACCTTCTGCCACGTAGTTGGTTACCTGAGGTCAGTTACCACCCCTCTGTTTCGTCACAGCTTCCCAGGCCAATCTCCTGCTCCTGGCTCTTTCCCAGAATTCTTTCTGCCTCCTGGATGTCCCACCTTTTGTTCTACCCTTTCCCATAGGTAGGTTTTTGTAATTGACAGGTGATGCATCCATACAACACACGAGACATTCTCTCTACAGTTGGTCTGCTTGTTTCTGTTTTCTCTCTTCAGGCAGGTGCTGCAGGAGACCAGTGCACACTGTAATGATTATGGCTTCGTCTTCCCTCTCTCCTTCCGTGTCTACTGTCTGATTTTCAAAGGGTTGCTGAGTGTGAAATAGTCTGACCTCTTGTCAGCCAGAGAGCCGGGTGAGGGAGAGTGCTGGCTTCAGAAAGTTATATGATAGAGATACTAGCCTTTCATTATGCAGGGGATATAAAAACGATTTAAAATAAACCCTTTATTTAATTTGAATATTTTATTGGTAACGATGGAGCGTGAGTTATATGACACTGGTACTGATGCTTTTTATAGGCGTTTGAGAACTTTTATAGTTTTATCGACATATGGTCCAGTTTCCCTCACTGAGTGGGACTCAGAGCTTGCTCTCCTCTTTCACCTTCTTGATTTAACAGTCACATTCATAGAATTATTGGTCAATTAAAAACATTTTAAAGGGACTTTGCCCAGCATTTCTGTGGAAAACCTGAAATATGGTATTTTTGTTTTAAATTTGGACAAACTAAAGACCAAAGTGACATCCGTAATCAGGGTAAGAGGATGGTTGACTAGTGTTGAGAGCCAGTAGCACGAGGCACCCCATCTTCTACTTGTCAAAAGTGACGGAAGCTCTGTGGCGAGACCAGGCCATGCAGGGATGAAATGGAAGTGATTTTGCTCTGAGCATTGTTGAGTCTTCAAGCAAGCGCTAACTCCTTTTCAGTCTTGTGCAGCACAAAATGCAGGGACTGTTAGAAAGAATCGAAAACTTTTAGGGTTGGGGAGATGGCTCAGTGGCTCAAGCGTTTGCTGCTAAGCCTCATGGCCTCGGTTTCATCCCGGGCCCACTACAGAGGAGAGAACCAACTCCTGAAAGTCGTGCTCCACACGCATACCATAGCAATGTGAACACACACACACACACACACACACACACACGCGCGCGCGCGCGCGTGCACACACACATATATATATATATATGCAATAAAGATAAATATAAAGATAAAAAGTCACTAAACTGAGGGCTTATCCATCAAGTGACTACAGATGTTAATGAGATATTTAGGGGCAGCACTTTTATCATTACCCTAGTTAATTTCTATATCTCAAAATAAATTGCAAGTTCTTCATTTCATCAATGACACATAAACAAGAAGCAAAAAAAATAAATTATTGTTTGCCACATGAAGACATTTCTTATTTTTTTTTCTAGTGAATAATTATTCAGCATAAAAAAACCTAATTGAATCTCATTTCTACAAGTCATTAAGGAGTTTTTGAGCCAAACAAACCATGTCCTTTTTTTTGATGGGGTTGTAAATATCACCAATCTGAAAAAAAAAAAGCATCAATCATTTAATCTGTAGCGGGCATTAGTGTATTTGTGTACACCCAGCATGTCTTTGTAGAGTTGGGAAAATGACCAGAGGCAGGAAAAAACCTCACTTGGCCAGCAGAGGTCACTCTTTCTCCTTTATCGATTCCAGTAACTGACTTCTGATTATGTAGTCAAAAGTGTTTTGAGCTTGAAGCTCAGCCAAAGGCTGTGGAAATATATACATCATCGAGGCCAGCTCTGCCTTCTTACATACACACACACACACACACACACACACACACACACACACACACACACACACACACACACACACACACTCTGTTTTACTCTACCTGGGCTCTTAAACGGATAACTTACATACATATAATAAGAGCCATTTGGTTATGCATGTTAATGCATTTCTCTAATTAATCTGTTTCATCAAATATTACTCTAATGTTTATTGGTGCCAGCTCCAATTCTGCCCAGTTCCCTGACTTATGGACCAAAGCATAGATTTTCCTAAGTACCTGCAGGTGACTGGCATGAGCCTTCAGAGAGAGTTTCTGCAGGGGAACCAGGAACTAAATAGGATCAGGATGTATTGAACCCTGGCCAAGCAGGAAGGCCAGTGCCAGGCACTGAGGGTTAAACTAGAGAGGTACAAACGGTGGACCTGGCTTCTGCGTTTGGCTTCGTTATGGAAACAAAAGCATATGCTAGCAGCCCTTTAGAAGGCTGGGCCATAGAATGAACTTAGATGAATTATACATGAATATCAAAAGTATAGACCAGTTATAAGTATCTATAGATGGTCACGACAGCTGAGTGATGGAACTGTCTTGTAGTGAGGTGAACCACTCAGCGTTTGTCTGGCCAAATCATTAAAAGTATTTCAATAATTCATTCTTACTATCTTCCTTTATGGGGGACATAGTGGGCATTTTTAGGAAGTGCCTGGGAAAGTTGAGCTTTTGGTTTTCTAATGATTAGTTAAGATCTTTTCTAACTCTTCCTCTTCCTTCCCGTCCCCTGCCTTCCCCTCCCCCTTCCCTCTGGTCCCATCCCTGTCCCGTCCCATCCCTTCTTCTCCACTCCTCTCTCCTTCTCCTCCTCTCCTCTCCTGTAGCATCCCCTTCCAGTCCTGTTCTGTCACTCCCTTCGCTTTCCCTCCCCTCCTCTCTCCTTTTTCTTTCCTGAAATACCGATTTCATGTTGATGTTTTAGAATTTTGAAAACGTTGTGAAATTCTGAGATTCTCCGTGGCTGTTTTTCATTTTGCCACCAGGTGGCGCCATCACAGTGCGCCGGGGACAAGGCAACCCTTTCTAAAGAACAAAACATGTCTCTCCCTTAGGTAGTGGGTGGCTTAATGACCAGGTCGGTAGCTTCCTGCAGTGCCTGCGAGGAGCTGCATCCAGGGGAGGAAGATCTATTGGGGTTCCTCACATCGCTCTCTGAAATCCTACTTTTTCTGGTTTATGGTTCTGCGCTGGGCCACCGGCCATCTGCTTACCCAGAATGCTCTGCAAAAGTGTGCTGGAGCCAGCTGTTGTACTGGCTAGAGACTGGCTAGGTAGCCAGGAATTTTGCGAGCTGATCGTTGGACCACTGGCAACTAGACATCAGCCTTGGTGGGAGTATTTGAGGCAATAAAAACCACAGGACTCTGTCCTGTTTGCTGGTGTATGTTTGCTCTTGCTTTTGTGACTCTCCATTGTACCCAAACCAAACCAAACCAAAAAAACCCCCCTGTCACCTAACTATAAGAGTGTCAAATTTTAAAAAATGAAAATATTATAGGTAAGGAAAAAATTTCCCCCCTTTCTTCTCTTTCTTCAAAAGCTTTGAAACAAAAGTTGATTTTCTTTTTAAACGATCAAGTATAGATTTCCGCCGTTCTTTTAGCCAAAGTTTAGTCAAAAGCTGAGGGGGTTATCCCAGCTTTTAGCCTCAATCTGATTCCTCTCCTGAAATTAACCTTTGGCCTAGCTATTTTTGCCTCCCTTCCCCCAATTTTATTTAACATTCCTTTATCATCCTCACACTGTGACACTCTGACTTCCGGAAGGTGTGTTCCCCTGACATTGCCCCGGGCCTAGACACCAATCTTTACCACCATTCTAGGTATAGGTGCAACGGGGCCACATGCTCTCACGGTGCACTTGTGAGGAGTGATTGTCAGTTTCTGGTTCTCCACGGTGACACTCTCTTACTCCTTGATAGGCCACACCTGGACTCCACAGTGTGGCTCCGGACTCCTGAGGAGGCAAATACAAGGGAGAAGGCAGACGCACTCATTGCCTTCTACCTGGGCACTGAGCACTATTCCTCCTCAGCCTGAGGAAGGCACGGCTAGGTCGGGGCCAGCATAGGAGGGAGGTTGTGGACTCCAGAAGCAATGGCTTAGAGCTGCTGTGAGGAGATCCTGTTGAGGATGCTAGCATAGCATCTGCTGTAAGCCCATTGTCTAGATTATGGTTCACTCCTGTTTGTTGACTGGCTCAGCGAGTCTCATCCCTTGGGCAGAACATTTCTTTTGCACAGATGTTGCATTAGCTGCTCAGGCTGCCGTAAAGAGACTTTGCACACTGGGAGGCTTAAGTGACTGGCATTTATATTCTCTCTGTGGAGGCTAGAAGCCCCACAAACCTAATTTATGGTGAGCACTCTCTTCCCAGCTTCTAGACAGCCATTTTTTTTTTTCTGTATGGTCATGGAAGGGTCTTCCTCCATGGAGTGTCTATTAACTCTTCCTATGAGGACACTACTTCTAGTGGGTTAGGGCCTCACCCTTAGGACTCCCTGAACCTTTAATCCTAAGGGCCCTACATCCAAATAAGTCTAACTGGGGATTAGGAATACAGTATACAAACTATGGGGACCCACAATTAACTCCATAGAAAATGGCAATCCAAGGTTTTAAAAACATTTGGGGCAAAAAGAAATTTAAGGACATAGTCTCCTTTAATCACCTTTTTGGGTTTACCAGATGTCTAAAGGAAACTCTTCCACCTGGTCCACTTTCTGCTAGTGTGGGGTAAAGTCGTGGCTTTTTTTCCTTGCTTCTCCATAAGGAGGACCTAGAGCTTGGTCTGATTCTCACCTATGGTTCCCACGTGTGTAGCTGCAATTACCCTTCCGAATTTCTCCACTCACAATTAATCCTCACCCATTCATAATTAAATAATAAACCCGTGTCACACTTTGAGGAGATTTCTGGTGGCCAACCGAAACAGCAAGGGGATTCACAATTCTTTAAGGGTAGGAGCACGCTCTCTCTAAAAACTCTCATAAAATAGTGGATTGGAAAAGTTCTTCATGTCACTTATTTTGGTTCTTCCCAGCTGATTTCTTCTCTGATTCCCTTGTCTTTGCCTGGTATATAAAACAGAGTGAAAGTCATAGAGCACGTGTGTTTGTGTACTTTTTATTCCTGCTTAATCATTTCCTTAAAAAAATATGATTCCTATCTCCCTCTTGGTGGGGGGAACTTCTTGTGTTTCTTAGAAGCCTTTGTTCTGTACTTAGAGACCTGGGGAGGAGCGGCGGGAGGTGGGAAATGTTGGTGACGCTGGGAAAAGGAGTTTGAGTACATGCTGCTCTTCTGCATGCACTCGCATTTAACAGGAAGCTTCTGGAAGCAAGGTGCTTGCACGCAAAGAATCTGGCTGCCTGTGCTGAGGATCAGGCTGGACTGCGAGGGAGGTAGTCTGCAGTTGTGTGGGGCCTTTCTTTCAATCATACCATGTACATTCAATCTGCCTCTTCCCCAGTCACCTCAGAGCGGCCCAGCGATCTATGTAGCTGAGCTGGACTCAGCCCCGTAGAAGTTTCAGAGGTGTGAAGAAGTTTCAGGTCTGTGAAACACAGAGGCATCTTCCCTAATCTCCACGTGGGTTGGGACTTGGGACCAAGTTGGTGGGTATCTGGACTTGGGACGGGGCTTGGTCTGGGAGTGGGGCTGAGTATCCTTTCCCCACAATGGATTACTGAATCTCCAGCCTTCAGAGCTGAAGTTCACCAAGGACAAGCTTTTCATTTGGATGAACTCACTGAGGCCCCAGAGAGATCCCACCTTCTTTCTGGGCTTGTCAGAGGCACTTAAGAAATACATGTTGACTTGACATGACCCACTGTGAAATAGGCATGACAAAACTCCCCACATGGCAGCTGGATTAGGCTCCCAGCAGCTGGGAATGATTCTCCGTCTGTTGGTATAAGCCTCAATGGCGGGGCACAGCAGAAAGGCATTGTGGGATGTATTTCCAGGCTCCGGATGTATGTATAAGCCGCACAGAGATTGAAAGTCTCCTTTTTACAAATAAGAGTTTAATGGATGTCAGAGCTGGAATGGACCTTGTGAGTCAGTGGTATCGGTCTCTTTCTACTTCAGACTACAGATCATGAAACTGATGCCGGGAGAGAGGAAGCAATATGGCTGGCGAGTCGACTGTATTGTTTGGATTCAGGCAAGATGTGGACCAGCGAGTGGCAGAGGAATGCATAGCTAGTCGTCATGAGGTTCAGCCCGGCTTTCTCTTATGCCACCATTTTGTGACTTAAAGTGGAACGAGAGTTATTGTCCCACCAGCGAAACAGAGCCATATAAATTAAAACGGCAATGAACTGTCTGCTGAAGGTGTGAACAAGGCAGATAAATCCCCGGGAGCTTAGGAAACATCTGTTCCTTACCTTGAAGGCAGAAACCTTGCCATAAAGCAGACAAAGCAAGGACTGGAATCTTTCACCTTCTCTGCCCGGCTGCAGGAAGATGGGGCACCTTTCGGATGCTCTCCAGAACACAGAGAGCCTTTCGTGAATGATCAGCTGGCCTCCCTCCTTCTCCTTTAGGAGTAGTGAGTTCCTTATTTCACTCATGCCTGCTTTGTTTCTTCAGCATTCTTGTACTGCTGTAAAGTCCTGGGAGGTGCTCTTGACTTGGCCCTGGTCCTTTCTGTGTATCCCAGGGCATGAAGAAAAATCCGAACCAGGGCAGGAAGGATGAGCAGACTGTTGGGCAAGAGTCAGGAGCAGGAGGTGGAGGAAGTCATCAGAACTGGGTCAGAGTCAGGTCTGAGTGACTAACGATAGACATCAATTCAAGAATCCAAGAAAATTTCATTGGGTTGCTAACTTGACAACAGGAACCCTGGGCTCAGGGGGCTATGAAGACACACCATAGCTGGGTTGAAGGTTACTGTGATCTACTAGTCATGTCTGCTACGGACAGGACAGTGAAAAGTCTATATTCTAGTATATGTGCTGCCAAAGCGAGCACAAAAGTCTATATTCTAATGCCATCTATTTTGCCTTACCCTGGTTTGTTGTATGAACTTGTACCTTCTCTGCCTACAATGTTTCATTGTTCAAAACAGGTACTACGCTGCCCGTCTGTCCACTTATGGAACTGTCATAGAGACAGCTGGCTCCCTTTAATTTATTGCTTTTGGTGGAGTCTAAGACTTACTTTCTTTTTTTTCTTCTTTTTTTTTTTTTTTTCGGAGCTGGGGACCGAACCCAGGGCCTTGTGCTTGCTAGGCAAGCGCTCTACCACTGAGCCAAATCCCCAACCCTGACTTACTTTCTTTATATACCGTTATGTTCAGTACAAAGGGTATTGCATGGACAAAATCCTTTAGGCTGAAAAAGATAGGTAGTTTTAAAACCCAGAGGGTTTTAACACAGGCTATTGTTCTGGTATTTTGTGGCTGTGGGTGTCTTATCTTTATTTCTTCAGAGATGAGTGAGTGGTATGTCTGTGTGCACATGTGTGTGTGTGTATGAACATGCATGCGTGAAGATGCTGTATGCCAGGATATGTATACACCTGTGCAGAGGCCAGAGGATGAGGTCAAGTATTATTCTCTACCTTATTCCTTTGAGACAGGGTCTCTCACTGAACTTGGAGCTAGGCTGGTGTCCAGCAAGCCCCAGTGACCTTCTTGTCTCTGGCCCGACCCCTGTGCTGGGGTTACAGCCTGTCAAGACCTGGCTTTTTAAAGATGTGGGTACTGGATTGTGAACTCAGGTTCTCATGCTTACGCAGCAAACACTCTTATCCATGGAGCTGTCTCTCCACCTCTGTTATCTTGTTCTGTTTTGTAAATGGGGTGTGCTGGTTTGTGTGTGCTTGGCTCAGGGGGTGGCACTATTAGGAGGTGTGGCCTTGTTTCAGTAGGTGTGTCACTGTGGGTATCAGCTATAAGACTGACATTCCAGCTGCCTGAGAGCCAGTCTTCCACTAGCGGCCTCAGATAAAGACGTAGAACTCTCAGCTCCTCCGAAGATGTAGAATTTGCAGTTCTTTCTGCACCGTGCCTGCCTGGATGCTGCCATGCTTCCTACCTTGATAATAATGGACTGACCCTCTGAACCTGTAGGCCAGCCCCAATTAAATGTTCTTATAAGAGTTGCCTTGGTCATGGTGTCTGTTCACAGCAGTAAAACCCTAATTAAGACACTGGGTTTCACCATGTCATCCTGGCTGTTCTGGAACTCACTCTGTAGACCACGATGACCTCAAACTCACAGAGATCCACCTGTCTCCGCCTCCCCATTGCAGGGACCAAAGGCGTGCGTGCCATTACTTCCCAGCTCCATTCTCCATTATCATTTTTGAGAAGCCAAGGTGAGCCATGCTAGGCTTCTTGTTCCACTCCTTCAAGGTCCTTACTTGTATAGACTGACAAAACGTGGCGGCCATTTAATTAACAGCTGTAGTGTAAAAGAATCCACACCAGGAGACTTTCTGGTGAATATGACCAGGTTTCTGTCCCAAGGGAACTTCTACTCTAGAGAGAACAGAAGGTGACAAGAATTGTGTAGTTCTTGGGCTACTGATCCTTAAGTAATTGGTGAGAAATATCATCGTCATTGTAAACTACTAAGCTGCTCTGTTGTTGATTCTCTTGGTCATAGCCACATAGGAACAATTTTACTTGGGAAGAGGGGGAACAGGAAGGAAAATTCTACATTTCTTTTCTATTTCTTCTGGGCATATAACACCGATCAGAGTTGCAACTATTAACTTCTGGAAAATGTCAAAACCTCTTCCTCAAAAAAAAAAACAAAAAAAAAACAAAAAAAAAAAACAATGCATTGCAAATGGATGCCTGCACCTGAGGGCCAGGAAGCCTGGGCTTGGTCAGAGAAATTTCTCTAATTGACTCATTGAGAGACTTCAGATTGAATTACTTACATGAGATCTTTCATCTCACAATTTTCATTACAAAGATTCTACAAGGCCAAATAATAATAATGTCTTCTTTACTTCTAAAAGGATCAGCAATATTAACATGTGGGAAAAGCACTGTAAACATGGAAGGATTTATTAATGTCATGTTTATGATATCGTCTTAGGTGAAAATTCACATTTATTGCATTGAAATGTGGAAGGTGGGTATTTTATTAGGTTTTCTATTGTTGTGATAAACCACCGTGACCAAGGCAGCTTATAGAAGAATTTATTTAGGCTTACGGTTTCAGAGGGTTAGAGTCCATGATGGAGGAGTTCCTGGGACCCAGAGCAGCGAGCTGAGTGCTCACATCTTCATCCAAATCAGGAAGCAGAGCACCCTGGGATGTATGAGCCTTTCAACTCTCAAACTCCGCCTTCAGTGACTTGTTTCTTCCAACAAGGCTGTATCTCTTTACTGCCTCTAAATGGTGCCAGCCACAGGGGTCCAAGTGTTCAGATGCCCCAGACTGTGGGGAACATTTCCATCGAAACCACCACAGTGAGTCTCTCTTGAATGGGTTTTTAACTGCACATTCTAGTTACCAATTAGAAGTTCTCCAGGGAGCTCCTTTCTGTTTTTGGATGGTGCTGTGTTCCAACCAACAGGGAAGAGATCTCGCTGCTTCTAGGTTCATTGTTTTGTGTCTGTGATGATGCTTGACAGAGGGAGCCTGGGATACAACAAAACTGCTCACTTCATGGTTGGGAATCCAAAGAGAAAGGGAGAGAGAGGATAGACGGAGGTCCCTGGGTCTTCTATGATTCGAAGACTTCTCCATAGGCTCTACCTCTTCAAGCTTCTCCCACCACCAGATAGTACCAGACTGGGAAGAAAACCTTTTTTTTTTCTTTTTTCTTTCTTTCTTTTTTTTTTTTTTTATTAACTTGAGTATTTCTTATATACATTTCGAGTGTTATTCCCTTTCCCAGTTTCCGGGCAAACATCCCCCTCCCCCCTCCCCTTCCTTATGGGTGTTCCTCTCCCCACCCTCCCCCCATTGCCGCCCTCCCCCCATAGTCTAGTTCACTGGGGGTTCAGTCTTAGCAGGACCCAGGGCTTCCCCTTCCACTGGTGCTCTTACTAGGATAAAGAAAACCTTTTTTATGTGGGCCTTTGGAAGATCCAAACATCATTAAAAGTGGAAAAAGGAATCTTCCTTTGCAGGCTGGTTGCTTCATGGGAAGAAGGAATTTGCTTTTGAGTTGAAGAACCAGGTGAGGGGTGCAGTGTTGGTTTGAAAACTTAAGCAGAACTACTGGCTACAATGACCTTGATCTCTTGGTTAGCTCATGTTAGCCAACTGGGCAACTGGCCAATAGAATGACAGGTGAGGGGCTGGAGAGATGGCTCAGCGGTTAAGAGCACCCGATTGCTCTTCCAGAGGTCCTGAGTTCAATTCCCAGCAACCACATGGTGGCTCACAACCATCTGTAAAGAGATCTGATGCCCTCTTCTGGTGTATCTGAAGACAGCTACAGTGTACTTATATATAATAAATGAATAAATAAATCTTTAAAAAAAAAAAAGAATGACAGGTGAGGCCAGCATTTTGGCATGTAAACTCGCTTGCCACCAAGCTGGATGACCTTTGACTGAGTTTGATCCATGAGACTCCCAGGGTGGAAGGAGAGAACTGCATCCTGGATTGTCCTTTGACCTCTACTTGGCAGGCACCTGCCCCCTGACCCCACTGCCCCAAGTAAACAAAAGTAACTATGTAACAACAGCAACAATTACCGATGGCAACAAAGGCAAGTGACACCCAGACAAGATCTGGCACAGGTGTTTCAGGTTTACCTTGTTCCAGCACCAGCCTCTTTCTAGGGGCTTTGTCGGGACTCAATGATGTAGCTAGGCAGAGGAGGGGAGCGCTTCCCTGCCTTATTGTTTTTAGCTTCCTAGGTGAAAGCTATTGTCCCATTTGTGTTCAAGGCTATGCAATTTGGAACAAGGCACTTTGAGCTCAGATCAAATACTCTGCTTACAAATTGCTTTTATTTTCAATACCTATGGTCAGGAGGGAAACAGCACTTTGAATGTCATTTGCTATACTGATTAGCTCCAGTGAGGTGTCTTCTCTGTGATTGTTTGCTTCAAAGCTTTAATTGGTCGAAGCCTATATATATATATATATATACAGATATATATATATATGATCATTAACAAAATGATCTCTTTCCTGCTATGTTAATAATCTTACTAAATAGAGATGCTCCTTTAATTTCTTCTGGGATAGGTTATTTTTCTGGCACCAAGAACTGATGGAGGGGCTGGAGAGATGGCTCAGAAGTTAAGTGTACTTGGTGTTCCTGGGATCTGTTCCCAGATCCTAATTTGTGGTTTATAACCAGTTCCAGGGGATCCAGAACCCTCTTCTGGTCTCTGTGGGCACCAGGTACTCAGGCAGTGCACATCATACATGGAGGAGGTGAAGCACCCATGCACGTAAAGTGGAACTAAAGAAATCTGTAAAAATAAGATGGAGATCAGTAAAGGAAAAGTGTGTCAATAAAGGATGATACCCAGTGATGGCCTCTGACCTCAACATGCATGTGCACACACATCTGCACACACACACACTTAAAACTCCACACATACACACATTTAAAGGAGAGGATTTTTTTTCCCCACATGTGACACACGGAGAAGTTCCGTTTTGGGGAGCTATGAGCTCGGTGAGCTTGGGCTACTCAAAAAGACCGGACTTGGAGGGATGGCCTTGGCCCTTCTATGGGAAGCAGTGTGTTTACATCAGAATGAACCAGGGACGCTGGCTCACATGGAAATGGTATACCTGTCCCACATGTTTTCAACCCTTCTGCAAAAACAAACAGCTCCATATTCGCAGTTGTAGGGTCAAAATGTCACGTGTTGGCCCCAGTGGCAATTTAGCCGACCCAGTCCGTAGGCAGTCGGCGCTGACGTTGTTGTTGAGTAAGACCACGCTGTGGCCACTAAGCCAGTCTCCACACCTGGAAAGCATAAAGACTCCAACAAGAAAGAGATGGAAGTGAATTTGAAACCAGAGAGCAGGCTCTAGTGACAGTGATGAGATTTGGAGCTCCTAAGCTGTCTCTACATTCCAGACTGGGGGCGGGGCGGGGTGGGGCGGGGCGGGGCAGGGGGGGCGCACATTTGAAAAGCATGCATCTTTTATGGGCAGAATCTCCTTAATCCATATCTCAGGGGCGAGATTAACGCCGTGCAACACCCCAGATGGACCGAGCTTTCTGGAAATATGTTCTCATGAAAAGTGTCCCACCGACTGTGTCATTTCGTCTTCCGTGTCTCTCTCAAGCCAGCTGGTTCATCTCTTGAAATTCGATATGCTCCCCACCCCCTTTCAGCGATGTCAGTGCACAAAAGAGGCCCATGAAAAGGAACAGCTGCGCGGAGACCAGCAGGCGCTCCTGGAGCTACGGATTTGAGGCGTGCACCTGCGTGGAGTTGGGTGACTGGCAAGTTTTCAGAGGAGGGAAACATCAATGGGACCTGAGGACACGAAGGCCAGAGGGATGGGTGACTCTGGGGGTGGCAAACTGGATACCCTGGTGCTCACCTGGAGGTCAGGGGGAGCACATCTGGCTTGAATTAGTCAAAAGGATTTCAGGCGAAGGTTAGTTGGTCGTTTAGGAATGAAATGATTAGCTGGCTATAACGTTTGCTAATAAACACACTGTCCACATCAATGACACCTATTCATCAGGGCAGGAACAAACGGCATCTCTGTGGTCCTCGTGGCAGGAGTGGGCAGGATTGATGAGACTTAGACACATCCTGTGAAAGCAATGCTCTCATGCAGAAGGGAATGAGCTGGAAGGTGGGGGGTGGGGGTGGGGATTGCGGGTGGTACCCAGGCTACTGGGGATGGGGGTGGGGCAGATGGTAAGGAGAAGGGTAATATAATCAAGGTGAAAAATGATGACTGGGAGAAAGAGGTTCTGCTGGGAGTGGTAAGAACTTGCTGCGTTCTGGCTATACTTGGAGGTAGAGCCAAGAGCGTGGTCTGGTGGAGTAGTAGAGAGTGTGAAGGAAATGAGTCAGGGATGGCTCTGAGGGTTTTGGCTTAGACAACTGGAAGGGCTGAGTTTCCAGCAACTTGGATGAGAAGGGCTTTACATAGGGACACGTTTGGAGGAGAACTCTTCCTGTTGGTTCTATCCACTACGATCTAAGTAGAGGGGACAGGGAGGCGTAATCTCGGTGAACTGGGATTTCGGGGGTGGGGGAAGGGGGTGGGGTTTGGTTGAGAAGACAATTTAGGAGTCATCAGTGGATAGAAGACATTTAAAACCAAGGGGTGGAGTGAGATTACAAAGAGCAGGCAGAGAAAAGGCTCAGATGCTGAGCCCAGGACATTCCAGGAGAAGAAGAGGCCGGTGAAGAGAGAGGCGCAGACATGAGGTAACCTGAAAGCATGTGGCAGCCCAAGAACCGAGTGAAGAGTCCTCCAAGGAGAAGGAAGAGAGCAGGTGGCCAAGACAGCGGAGGATGAACACGGAGCCCTGATGGTTGGACTCAGTTACATCAATGCCACTAGTGACTTGGACGAGAAAGCAGTGCTAGTGGAGGAGGAGGGCAAGGGATGGAGAGAGTGAGAGGAACGACTCAGCAAAGGAGCATGAACTCCCGTGCTGAGAGCACTGACAGCTGCTCTAAGGAGCACCGACAACCTCTGTAAAGGGATCCCGCAAGTGGGTTGTCACTGCGGGGGCGAAGTAAAGACCGAGGAAAGAGTGATCTGTTCACTTTTCCTTTTAGGCTAAAAGAATAATATGGGCAGGCCCAGGAATAGCTCAGCAGGCCAGGAAAATTCCTATGACATAAGAGGCACAGGGAAGGTTCTGGGGCTTGGGTGGGATGTGTGAAATCCAGTGGAGGGAGATTTGTCAATATTCAGGTGGAATGTGGAGTTTTGGGGTACAGATGCTGGTGGGCAGGTGGGAGACTGTGGCAGTCTGTTTCAGGGTACTTCAGTTTTCTCAGTGAGGCAGGAAGTCAGGTGGGCACCTGAAAGAGAGGATGTGCAGGGAGGGGCCAGAGGTAGGTTTGCTAGGGACCCCTTGGAGGTCCGGAAGTGGACCATAGGGATGTGTGTGTTTTGTTCTCCAGCCACACTTGGTAGTCGGGTACAGGTACAGGATGGGAGACATAGATTTCTGGTATTGTCAGTGGGGCTCTACAGTATGGGAGGGTCACTCAAGCATCTGTCCTTTTCTGTAGACAAGCACCTTTATTCATTTTTTTCCAGAAAAATAGTACTGGTTATGGGTTTATAATCTATTTGTCATTCTTCATGGGTAGGGACATATCTGATGTATATATGATGTATTCATTTCTTTTTTTCTACTTTCATTATCTTTAATTGTACAGAGTTCACATAGGGCAATTTTCATGGATGTATATAATGTACTTTGAGCACATACCTCTAACCTATACCAATCACCTTCCTCTCTCTCTCTCTCTCTCTCTCTCTCTCTCTCTCTCTCCCTCTCTCTCTCTCTCCACTCTTCTCTCCTCTCTTTTCTCTCACATGTTTTTACTTTTGAGGCAAGGTCCCACTAAGGAGCCCCAAATTCAGAGATCCACCTGCCTCTGCCTCCTGGGCCCTGTTTGGTTTTCTGACACAGACACAGTTCAGTGATGACTACTCCAAGGGTGAAATGAGGATTACTGAGAATTTATTAAGCAGTTTTCAGTGCTGTGTGATGTATAAGACATAATTTTCACTTTATGGTGGTGAGTTTGTGAGGGCCTGGATTTCATTAGGTATGTGGGCCAGATTTTGCTATACAAAGATGATACCACACTATTGTGTGCTATTGCCTAAAACGTCCAATAGATGCTGTATTAGTCGGTGTTCTCTAGAGTAACCGAACTAATAGAATGAGTCTTTGCATATAGAAAAAGGAGATTTATTACAATGACTTACAGGCTGTGGTCCAGCTAATCCAACAATGGCTGTCTATGAACTCGAGGTTCAAGAATCCAGTAATTGTTCAATCCGTGAAGCTGGATGTCTCAGCTGGCCTTCAGTGTATGTTGGAATCCCAAAGACGCAGGTTCTCTAGGGAGGTGAGAACACGCTGGCAAAGAGCAAAATCCTCCTTCTCCCATGTTCTTCTTTCTGCTTCCAGCAGAAGGCAGGGGCCACATCAGAGGTGGGTTTTCCCATCTCAAAAGATCTGCGTGAGAGGTCTATCTTCCCACCTCATAGATCAGGATTAGAAGTAGATTTTCCTACTTCAAATTAAGAAAAGGAACACTCCCTCACGTGTGTGCCCTCTGTTTTTGGGGGTTTTAGTTAATTCCAGATGTAGTCTAGTTGACAAACAAGTATAGCCCTCTCAGAGGCTGAAGGCTCTTAGGGTTTGAGTATTAGTTACTTTGCTGTGACCTAATGGAAACAATTTAAGGTAAAAGGGGTTATTTTGACTGACAGTTTGAAGGGGGAAGAAGTCAGATGGCAGAAGTGTGGGGCAGCTGGACACATTGTATCTGCAGTCAGGAAGTGAAGAGAGATAAATGTTGGCACTCGCCTAGCTTTCTTCTGCTTATTCAGTGTAGGAGCCCTGTTGGTGGAATGGTATCAACCTGAGTTAGGAAAATCCCACCTCATTTGACCTAATCTAATGATCTCCCCCACAGGAATGCCCAGAAGCTAACTTAGACTAACTAACCCTCACAGGCATGGCCAAGGGCTTCGCTCCTGGGGAATTCCAGATCCTGTTAATTTGACAATGTTAAATGCTGCAACTATAAAATGTCCTCTACGGACTCATGTGTTGACCACTTGGTCCTTGATTGTTGGTGTCGCTTTGGAAAATGATGGAAAGTTTCAGAGGTGAGTTTAACTAAAGTCGGTCCCTTTCAGCACACCTTTGAGGTTATACCTGGTCTCTTGAAGTTTTCCATCTGCCATTTGTCAAGGAACTTCTAGGGCATGGTCTTGCCCCTGCGATGCTTTGCCTCACCATGGGCTTAGAATCAGCAGAGCCTCTGTCTTAGTTACTCTTCTACTGCTGTGAAGAGAGACCATGACCATGGCAACTCATAAAATAGTTTAATTGGCGTATTGGCTGGTTTTGTGTGTCAACTTGATACAAGTTAGGGTCATGGGCAGTGGGGGGAGGAGCCTCAGTTGAGGAAATGCCTCCATGAGATTCAGTTGAGGAAATGCCTTCATGAGATCCACCTGTAAGGCATTTTCTCAATTAGTGATCAATGAGAGAGGGCCCAGCTCATGGTGGGTGGTGCCATCCCTGGGCCGGTGGTCCTGGGTTCTATAATAAAGCAGACTGTGCAAGTCATGGGAGACAAGCCAGGCGGCAACACCCCTCTATGACTTCTGTGTCAGCTCCTGCCTCCAGGTTCCAGCCCTGCTCGTGTTCCTGTTCTGACTTCCTCCAGTGATGGATTATGAGCTGGAAGTGTAAGCTGAATAAACCCTTTCCTCCCCAACTTACTTTTTGTTTATGGTGTTTCATTGCATCACTAGAGACCCTAACTAAGATAGGTGGCTTGCTAATAGTTTCAGACGGTGAATCCACAACCGTTATGGTGGGAGTATGGCAACAGGCAGGCAGGCATATAGCTGAGAGCTTACATCTTGTCTGAATCTTGAGTGAGCAAGAAAGAGGGAGGGAGGGAGGGAGGGACGGGGTGGGGGAGAGACAGAGAGACAGAGAGAGACAGAGACAGAGACAGACAGAGAGACAGAGAGAACAAGAACTACCTGGGACTGGCTTAGGCTTTTGAAACATCAAGTTCTACCCACAATGACACAGCAAGATCACACCTCCTAGTCTGTCCCCAACCGTTCCACTAATAATTGTGGATCAAGCAAACATATGAGGCCCTAGGGCTGTTTTCATGCAAATCACCATAGCTTATAAGCTCAGAACTGTAGACAGAAACTTCTGAGATGTGAGTCAAAAGAAATCCTAATTCCCTGTGCTCTTCATCTCAGGCATTCTGTTCAAGCAATGAGACAAACTACTTAAATGCAAGGCTCAAACACACAGAGGTCCTCTCTTGTCGGTCTCCTGTTCTCCATAGGTGGGGAAATCAGCCCGCTCTAGGACAGTGCCTCTGTCTGGCATGAATAGTAAATACTATTGAACACACCCTAAGGTGCTGCTAGCTTGTAAGGCAGCCTTGTCAAACTGTTGACGTGCAGAAAGCTTTGTCTTCTGAAACATCAATTCTTTACTTACAGAATTGATTTTGTTTGTTTGTTTGTTGGAGCAAAAAAATGCCTTTCCCACTAGAGGTTGGGAACTATGTGTTTCAGAGCTGAAGACTCACTCTTGCTGAGTTGGGTATAAAGTCCTGGTTCTTTGTCCCCTTAAGTTTTGGTTTGTCTCAAAGCACAAGAGCCCTGTAATAATCACAGTGGCAGAAAGACAAATGCTTAATTTTCTTACCTTTCTGTCTGTATCTTTGGGTCTTGGGCTCAAAGGGAAAATGAGTTAGAATAAAGCCGGTGTGTTTTGTGCCCTTTTCTCATCATAATTTCATTCGATCTGAAACGTTGAATATAAATGAAGGACTTCTCTCTGCGGCATCCCATGTTGATAAGCAGGTACAGCGTTTTCATTGTTTATGTCTGCATGCTTCGGTGGTAACACACGCCCCATCAATGCGGTTGGGTTTGGCTTTCCAGGCAACAGTTAAACCAGCAGGAGACCACTTGTGTGCAATTTGTTGGAATGGAATCTGCATTTTGGGATTAGATTACTTAGTAGTGTCATTTTGCATTGAGTCAACTTTGTGGGTGGTCTCCAATAAACCCCGATCGTACAGCGAGTGTCAGCCCTGATTATCTCCAAGCAAGCTTGTAATGACTGCACAGCTTGGTGTTTACAAGAAAAAGCCAGTTTCCCTTACTTTAATTCAGGGTATGCAGAGGCGTGGATGAACCCCCACAGAAGGAGTGGCAAAAGGCCCATTCTCAGGGCCATTCTTGGAGCTGTGAAACTCAGCTTTTTGTCTTCCCCTGGGGATGGGGCAATAGTTAACAACTATCACTTGGGGCTCACCAATTAGGGCATTTGTCTTTAACAATGCCTGAAGGAGCTGTTGCAGCTCAGAATAATAAGGACTAAGGGATTAGCAGAGGAGGACAGACCCAGACTGTGCAGTGAGCTATATGGTCGGCGTATGTGTGGGCACATGCAGCGAATATTAAGCTGAGCCAGTCTCCTCAGCCATCAGTTTGCTGGCCCTGCAGTCCACCTTTGGTAATGTCTATAGATGGCTTTGGTTGTCACACTTAGTGACTGATACAGCACCTACTGGGTAAAGGCCAGGGCTGCTTGTGGCCATGTGCAACTTGTGGCCTCCCTCTCATTTCTTAGAATTAGAAGTGATGGGCCTAAAACATCAGTAGAGTTGAGGTTGAGAGACCCTATTTCAGGGTACTGGGGAGCCTTGAAACCATTCTCTTTTCTGCTTCTTGCATCCTCCGGTCCGCTCTCATTTCTTTCTGTATCCCTGATGGTCTGGAACCTTCGTGGCCCTAAAGTATTACAATCTCACAATAGAAATGGCACTGGATGAAGCTTGGCAGATGTGTATTAAATCCCAGCCTCAGGCCTTTCGTAAGGGATGACATTGAGATAATTATTATTATTTTTTGAGACAGAGTCTCATTCTATAGTCCAAGGCTGCCCTAGAATCCACTTTGTAGCTCAGGCTTGCCTTAAAATCACATCACAGCAATCAGAGTGCATTGGCCTCCCAAGAGCTGGGATTCCAGATGTAAGCAAGGCCAAGTGCCTGGCTGGAGCAAGTTTCCATTAAATTTTAATTTCTTTATCACGTGTGTGTGTGTGTGTGTATGTGGGTGTGATGTCTAGGTACTTGTGCAAGCTGAGGCCAGATATCGGATCTTTTCTGATTTTAATCACACTTTGCTCAACAGTTGCCTAGACTGGTGAAGGATCCCCAAAAATCCTAGCTCTGCTCTTGTGCCCTCCACCTTGGGGTGGAGGGGGCGGGGTTACAGGCTATGCCCAGCTTTCTTTTTCTTTCACTGACTGAGCAATTTACCCAGCAGTAGCAATTCCTTCCTTCCTTCCTTCCTTCCTTCCTTCCTTCCTTCCTTCCTTCCTTTCCTTCCTCCCTCTCTCTTTCCCCATTTCTCTCTCTCTTTTTAATTATAAAGCACTTAGTGAAAAGAAAAGCAAACAGAAGACAAAAAACTAACCAGACCTGAATCACTCCTGTCTTTATTCTCTGGCAGCGCCATTGTTAACGTTTAAGAAAACGCATTTCTAGCTCCTCCCCTCCCCTCTCCTCCCCTCCCCCTCCACACTGCTCAGTGCCAGCTAGTTAGACCTCGTGATGTATTTGGAACATTCCTCCATGTCAATAAATATAGATCCACACTGCCTACATCATCACTCTCCGAAGCTGCCCACTGGTTTACAGCCTCACTGAAGCAGAATGCAGCCCTCCCATTCCTTAGAGCCTTGAGCATGGGGTCACCCAGGTCAGTGCAGGTTGCATGGAGTTCGCTGTCACGGTTGTGGAAAGTGAGCCCTTTCTGTGTTCACCTGTACAAACACACCCCATACGGTTGATCCGTGGGGTGGGTTTTCTTCTAGTAACGTGTTCTTGGTACCTACCCTCAGGAACTTCCTGTTTGGGGTGTGGAGTACACGGTAGAGTGAGTCTTCATGTTCCACGATGCCGCTCAATACATAACAGCTCCTCACTGCTCTGCAGTAAGGCCGTATAGGCTCAAATCCTGAGCAGGCTGGTTGATATCTTACCCAACCTCAGTCTCTGAGATGGGAGTTCTGCTTCATTACGTAGCTGTTCTCAGAACTGAAGGAGGAAGGCCATGTCAGGTGCATAATGTTTGGTGGATGGCAAGCACTCCGTGTGTCCTACCTAACTCACATTCAGTGAGAGCAAATGTCCCGTAAGCTGTGCACATACCCGAAATCTTTCTCCTGCTAGAAATCCAGGCTACTTGGCATGCATTTCCTACCACCATCATGTGTCCTTGCCCTGGAGCAGCTAAAGTTTGAAAAATCTCTTCTTCACTGCTTTTTCTGAGTCTTTCTCCTTTTGTTAGACACAGGGGAGGGGGGTTCTCACTATTTACCTTGATGTGCCCAGGATTAACTGATCCTCCTCCCTCAGCCTCCCTCCCCACATGTTAGGACTGCACTGAGATCTTCTGAGACTTTCATTTTCAAAGTTGCCGTAAATAACCACGCAGCATCTTAACATGATATGTGCTTGTTATCTTACAGCCGGATAGTTCCAGATCAGTGGTCCTGGTCTTAGGTCAAGATGCTAGTCAGGTTGGGACTCTCCTGAGGCTTTATGGGAGAACTCATTCCCTGGCCTTTTCTAAGCTGGTAGAGGTCGCCTGCAGTCCCTGGCTCATGACTTCACACCACTCTGATTTAGGTTTTGTTGTCCGATCTTTTACTCTGACCCTTCTGCCTTACCCTTAAGAAGGTGGGGCTATCTCAGGTTACCTTCTCATTTCTGTGTCCCTGCACCGGCCAGTTTCCTTTGTTACCTAATTGACCTAGCCACAGCTTCTGGAGGTTAGGAGGTGGGAATCTTTTGGAGGCCCCCACATGCCGTGCACACGCTGCTTTGCTGACTGACTTCTCTGAGACTTAGGTGTTGGGAGTCTAGGTGGGTACACCTGACGGGTGTGTTACACCCCCGAAAAAGCGGGGGTCACTGATCATACTCCATGGTGGAACTTTCCTCATCCTAGGGGGATAAAGAATGGATGGTAGCTCTGGATGAGGGATCACATTCAAATGAAACCTGTGTTGTAGGCAGTGCGTGTGGGCACAGGAGTATGTTGTCAAAGAGAATGGTCAGATGCCCAGAGGCTGGGCTACTCCAACCCCTCTGCTTCTCTCCTTAGTCCTGTTAGTCTACAGTACCTCTGTGGACCAACTGGTTCTAAATCTGGAGCTGGGGCAGTACGTGTTACCTACTCACTTCATCGGCTGACCTCCAGAAACAGGCACTGTGAGGAAGGCGTATATACAAGTATCCCCCAGCTACAGGTTGGTGTGGTCAGCTGGCAAAATCCCAAGATCCTCTGGGCTGTGATGGGGACATGTGATCAAGTGTCTCCCAGGTTTTGCTTTCCTTCCTGCCATGTAGTCTCTCATTAGGGCCAGGCAAGATTCCTTTTCCCTTGGCCAGGCTCCCCTGGATAGAAGAAGCCTCTCTTTTTTAATGTTCTCCACAGTGATCATTCTGAGTACCACATACTCTCTCTCCCCAGGAAGAGGGCAGCCAAGTTCTTCCATGAAATATGGTTGGGGAGTCCTACTCACTGCACATGCTCACCCTGTCTCCCTTACATGACGCACCCCAGTAGACATTCTTCCTTATCCCAGACTTCCTTTTATCTGCATTCCTATGTTCAGTGTGACCCCTGAATCACACCATGATTTGCTTCATTCACTGGGTCTCTCTGGAAAGACTCATCCCTGGCTGAGACTCAAACAGAGAACTGTGCCCCTCACTGTCACTGGGCCTCTAGATGTGGGTGCTGTGAGAGGAGAGGAAACATAAGTATCGTCAAAGGGAAGTGGGGTGGTCGGCTCAAGAGAGCCAAAGGTTCCCCAGGTCAGCCTTCTCAACCTACCTACCTTCTCTGTCAGTCAGCATTCTGGGATGTGATCCTGGGCAAATGGGTCCCATTTGGTGTTTATCTATCTTGTCCTCTTTGGGAAGGACTTAGTTCCTTCCAGTGCCCAGTAGAACCCTGTATTTTCTTGTTTTCCCATTGCAATGACCCTCAAGACCCACCCTTCACATTAGAGCCGTCTGTGGCCTGAATGTGACCCTCTGCAGATCTGTGCGCTGAAATCCTAACCCTCAAGGTGATGTCTTAAAAGGCAGAGTCTTGCAGAGATAATAAGGCTCAAGAGAGTGGAGCCTCATAACTGCCCCATATAAGAGACCTGGAGAGCTTCCTTGTCTTTCCCACCTTGTGAGGACATACCAAGAAGTTACTGTTAGTGAACCAGAAAGTGAGCCTTAATGCGACTCTGTAGGTCAGACTCTGAGACATTCTGTTTTTTATAGGTTGCCTCATCTGTGGTACCTTTGTTAGAGCATCCTGAGTGAGCCCAAGAACCCCAGATCATTAGTGCTGGAAAGCTTGTCTCTCCCATGCAGGCCCAGTTGGTTACTCCCATATGATACTCAGTTTTTAAGTAGCAAATCTCATTACCTTTGGGGAACCATCAGGTGACCTGTCCCTCTCTCTTTAGAGAGTTGCCACTTTCTCCCCTGCAGGCAACTGGGATGCCCGCCTGCCCTCTTCCGTTTTTGTTCATCCTCCAGCTGACTTTTTAAAATTTTAGCTTCTGAAGATTTGCTTAGCTTTACAGAATGCCCAGCCTAATATAGAGAAATCCACCCATGTCTCCAGTCATCCCCGGCAAATTAAACTTTTTTTTCCTCGTGCTCCTTTCCAGTTCTTACCCCTGTGAACGTATAATTTAAGGAGCTGTAATCATAGTATAGCTATCATTTTGTGTTCTGCATTTTCCACTTAGCATTAATTATATCATAAGCATTTTCCACACTGTTGTAAAGTCATCATAATTATCATTTTTTAATGACTGTATGAGCATTCAAGAGGGGAGTGCGTTCTTTAACCCTTATTGTGTCCTGGGCTTTTGGGGACTCCTATGTTCTGTTTTCTCTTTTGGGGTTACCCGTGCTGTCACACCCATCTGCTTTTATTGGGTCAAGGAAGGAAGGCAAACAGCAGCTCGGGGAATGGGTGGGGGAGGAAGAGATGACCACGGAAGGAGTAGCAAGCAGAAGAAGTAAAAAAGCACACTGTGATGGGGTCTGGGCATGGTTCAGCCAGTAAAGTGTTTGCTGTGCAACCATGAGGAGCTGAGTTCAGGTCCTTAGCACCCACATGCACCCCTGTGCACCCCTGTAATCCTGATACTGGGAAGGTGCACCCCTGTAATCCTGATACTGGGAAGGTGGAGACAAGAGAGTCCTTGGCCTGCCACTGTGTCCTAATCAGTGAGTTTCAGTGAGAGACCCCCAACTCAACAAATAAGGAGGAAGTGATAGAGGAAGACAGATATGTTGCTTTTTGGCTTCCCTCCAAATGTATTTTGTGCATCCCTCCCAGCCACATACACATCTCTCTCTCTCTCTCTCTCTCTCTCTCTCTCTCTCTCTCTCTCTCTCTCTCTTTCACACACACACACACACACACACACACACACACACACACACACACTAGAAAGAGTCTGTTACATGTATTGCCACAGTTAGGCTGAGAACTGGAGGGCCACCTGGACTCTCGTGGTAAGCCCCTTCGTTAATGACTCTCAGGGATGACAATCCTTCACATTGACCTTGGATGCTTAGAAGGAAGGAGGCTGCAGGAAGCTGATTGTGAAAACAAATCTCACTTAATGGTCTTAAGTTGCCCAGACTGTCAGAGTCAACTCTCAAATGTGTTCTGAATTCCACAAGCCTAGCTACAGTTTTTTGTTAATCAAAGATTTAGTGCTGATTAGAGTGAACAGGATCAACTGAGAGGATTTCAGCTCTTCAAGCTCCACCAGTGCTGTCAGGCTTGCCCACTCTCTGAGACATGGGCTTCTACCCCATGCGCGATCCTCTACAGAGCCAGGCTTCCCTTGAGAACATAGGAGCAAACAGGAATGCTGTGTGCTAGACCCCCTCTCGTGGATATTCTTAGTGCCCGTTCATGTGTTCAGAACCCAGAGAGGCTCTGCATGAAGGAAAAGGGCCTGCATTTGGTTAATTCAGTATTTTCTAAGGTTCCATGGACCTTCTGTCCTTTGGTTTCTCTATTGGTTGTAGAAATGAAGACAAGCTGCCTAAGTCCGAGGCAATGAATTGTCCCCGCCAGCGGGGACCCAGTTATTCAGGGTCCCGAAGAGGCTTTCTACCTGTGGGCCAAAATGGGGGTGAAGAGAAGAAGGAGACCAAGCAAAAGTTCTGTTGTCAAGGTCTCGTTTATTGGGATGAACATTGCAGCTTTTAAGGCTTTCAGGTAGGGGGAGTGACCTTTGTGAAATATGAAGGAGGGGGGAGATGAGGGTATAGGCAGTGATAGCTGGAGGCAAAGAAGTCAGGCGATGAGGTCAGGTGGTGGAGACACCGGGTGTAGACTGAGGAGATAACTGGTATCCGCTAAGGGAGCTGAGGCATCCCTTGAATGTTATCTTCCTGTGCCGTAAATTCATGGGAGAGGCTTTGTCCAACAATCTTAAGACTTATGGCAGTCATCTTAGGGGTGAGTCTCTGTGGCCAAACAACCCAGAGTCACTTTGAACCATGCAGTCAAAAAGCGGCTAGCCCCAAATCCAATATGGCTCCGTGCAATGAATCATGCTCTAGTTAAAACATGTGGGGCTCGGCAGACAGATTAGTTAATAGAATGCTTGCTGGACAAGTATGAAGACCTGGGTTTGATCCCCAGCACCCGTGTAAAAAAGCTGAGCATGTGGCAAATGCTGGTAATCCTTACTTGAGGACACGAAGACAAGCAACATGGACCAGCCATCCTAGTCCACTTGGTGACCTCCCAGCCAATGAGAGACCCAGACTTAGCAAACAAGGAGGATGGTGCCTAGAGAATGACACATGAGGTGGCCTCTGGCCTCCACACAAAGACACACACACACACACACACACACACACACACACACACACACAATGTGTTATAGAGATTGACAACTAAAGGAAGCTTCTACAAAGCAGAGGACGGACACAGGGTCCACAAGACCTGGGCAGCCTTGTTTCTTCAATCCTGGGAGCATTGGATAGGATCTTGGGACCTCCAAGAAGGCAGGATGTGGCAAGAGTGGAGCTTTTAGATGTGCTGAGCTTTGCTGCAGGATGCAGGAAGAGGCTTCAGCTGTGAGTGGTTGGTCTGTGGAGGACGCCGGAGTCACAGCTGTCTGCCACTTCTGAAGATCTTACCTTCTGCTGTGGCAGGCAGAATTTTGGTCCCCATGATCTCCGGCTCTTGTGTCACGCTCTTGAACATTGCGTTACATGATAAAATGGAACTTGCAGATAGAAGTTAGGCTGCTGATCAGCGGAGCTTATCATACGGAGACAGTCATTGCCTGCTGTGGACTCCAGGTGTGCTGGGTGGTTTTATACCAACTTGACACAAACTGGGCTCATCTGAGAGGAGGAAACTCCAATTAAGAAAATGCTTCCATAGGACTGGGTTGTAGGCAGGTCCATAAGGCACTTTCTTAGTGATCAAGGCGCGAGGGCCCAGCCCATTGTGGGTGGTGCTATCCCTAGGCTTGTGGTCTTAGGTTCTAAGAAAGCAGGCTGAGCAAGCCATGGGGAGCAAGCCAGTAAGCAGCACCCTTCATGGCCTCTGTATCAGCTCCTGCCTCCAGCTTCCTGTCCTCACTGACATCATTGCTAACAGGATTTGGGGTGTTGCTGTGACAGACCTGACCATGTTGTTTTGGGGAGTAAACTGGAAGGACTTCAGAGCTTTGTGTGGAATCTCTTGAGCTCTCAGTGATTGATGAGATGCTCTGTAGGAGTTTGGGAAATAAGAACGTTGAGGGCAATGTAGAAGATGGAGGCCTGGCTTGTAAAATCAATTTTTAAATCTGTTTTTACTTCTGGCCTCTTAGTTCCCATCAGTAACAACTCTAAGACTAGTTATTATTAAATGCCTAGGCCGTAAGCCTTGGCTCATTCCCTGCCTAGCTTATAACTTACTTAACTCATTTAACTCTTCTATGTCTGCCACTTGGTTAGTTACCCCTCTTCAGCCCCAGCTTGCTTCTTCCTTCTCTTCTTCCCAGTGTCTCTCTGAGTTCTGCTACCTGCTGACTTAGGTCTTAGTAAGTCTCTGGCCTCATCTCTTATCTCATCCCTCCTCCCTCGACCCCAGTAGCTCTTTTCTCTTTTATTGCTTACTATTTCCCAGAATCCTCTCTCCTCCTGCCAATGTCCCACCTCTTATTTCCTGCCTCAGCTCATAGGCCATTGGCTATTTTATTGACAGGTGGTGCTTATAAGAGATTCTCTCTACACTGGCTTGCCACGTTTCACAGTGAAGTTTAAAGATGCTATTGGGGGCCATTTGTTGGTTTGAGTTAAGATCCTGTGGTTTGGTTGTGACCTGTGATTAATAAGAAACAAGGACTACTAAAGAGAAACCTTTGCTTTGCTGGGATGTTTGATGCTAGTCAGTGGGAGCTGGGAATTTACTGATGATTATGGTGCGAGCCTTTACCCCCAGCACTTGGGAGGCAGAGGGAATCGGATCTCTGAGTTTGAGGCCAGCCTGGTCTACAGAGCTAGTTTCAGGACAGCCAGGGCTACACAGAGAAACTCTATTTCAAAAAGAAATCACCCCCCTGCCTCCCAAAGCAAGCAAGCAAACGAAGAGGCCAACGTCATTGGGGTGAAACCTTCTGCGAAGTGTTTCTTGAGAGCACACAGCAGCTGTGTTCCAGAGATGGCCAAAGTTGAGCTGTGTGCTGGCAGCTCAACCTGGTAATGTAAAAAAGTCACCCAGGTGGTACTGGTTTTGAAGGCACGAAGGAGTCATGGAGAGCAGCTGAGGCTTGGCATTGTGCTGGAGTCCCGGAAGAGCCTAGGAGAGGCTGTTGGTGAAAGTACAGCTCACTTGCAGTAAGAACACCAGCAATCTTGGAGATGTAAGAACCGTAGAATAGCAGCAGCCATGGAGAGGAGCCAGCCGGAGCCTAGAAGACGAATTGTGCATGTTGTAGACGGTTGAACTGGAGAAGTGACCCAAGCTGTTTGTAGGAACCCAGAAAACTGTGAGTGAATACCAGACATTGGGCATTGAGTTATTTACAGTTTTGGAGTTTGGTTTTGGTTGTAACTGTGCCCTGGTTCTTTCCTTTTGAAGTGAGAAAGTATTTAATTTATTTTTTATTTCACAGGAGCTCATAGTTTGAGAGACTTTGAATTTTTTTAAAAGGTATATTTGTTTATTTTATGCATATGAGCATTCTGTTTATTTTATGTATGAGTGCTCTATCTGCATGTACACTTACGTGCCAGAAGAGGGCATCAGATCTCATTACAGATGGTTGTGAGCCACCGTGTGCTTGCTGGGATTTGAACTCCGAACCTCTGGAAAAGCAGCCAGTGCTCTTAACTGCTGAGCCATCTCTCTAGCTCTGAGACTTTGAATTTTAATAGAGTTTGGCTATTTTAAAGAGACTAAACGTTTAGTGTTTGAATTTTTAAGGTTTTTATTGTATTTTTAATGTGAGATCTTGGGGATGAACGCGAATGGAAAGGTTGTGGCTCAACAGTGATGTATTTGTATGTCAAGTTGACAAGGGGTCAGTTGCTCTGGATAGTTTTATGTCAACCTGACACGAGCTGGGCTCATCTGAGAGGCGGGAACCTCAGTTAAGAAAATGTCTCTATAAGATCCCGTTGTAGGCAACCCTGCAAGGTATTTTCTTGATTAGTAATTGATGGGCGGAGGGCCCAGCCCATTGTGGGTGGTGCCATCTCTGCTAGCATTTCTGACTTCTATAAGAAAGCAAGCTGAGTTAGCGGTGGGGAGCAAGCCAGTAAGCAGCGCCCTCCACGGCCTCTGCATCGGCTCCTGCCTCCAAGATCCTGCCTATTTGAGTTCCTGTCCTGACAATCTTCAGTGATGAACAGTGCTGTGGAAATGTAAACCAAGCAAACCAGTTTCTCTCCAACTTTGTCTTTTCTCATGGTGTTTCATCCCAGCAATAGAAACCCAACTAAAACTAAACCAGATGGAATACCGAAGGAGTCAATGAACCACTTCTGGCTGCGAAGAGGGAGGGGCTCTGAGCAAATGAATGTGGAGCTTGCAGAAGCTGACAAGGACTAGCCAGTAGCCAACAGGAAAAACATCCTCGGCTATACACCTTCACAAAACTGACTAGGATGAGAACCAGGTCAGCTAGTACCTTGTTTCTGGCCTTGTGAGACCCTAAGCAGAGGCCCTAAGCAATGGACCTGCTGAGCCCACTGGGCTTCTGACTTACAGATCTGTGTGAGATAATAGGTGAGTGTTGCTTGAAGCTGGTAAGTTGAGAGTAAGTTGCTATGGCAACAATAGAGCAGGAATACATGCTCCCACCTGTGAGTAACCTGCCATTCTCGTGTGTTTGCAAGAACCGAGGCTTATTGCAAGACATGCAGTTTGTGGGTTCTAGCTCCTCTAAAAGTCAGCACAAAGGGCTGGGAGTGAAGACTAATGGCTCATGCTGAGCGTAGTGTCTGTTAGCATTTGGTGGGGTGGGCATAGAATAACTCTGCTGGGGCTGACTGGATTTTTGGGATTTTCCTCGAGTGTAAAATGAATTATTACTATTATTATGTATATATTAATGCTGGAAATTAATACAGCGGCAGTTCTTGCTTAACCAGCTGGCTCCCCCAAATAAGCACACAGAGACCTTGTAGTGTTTTAAAGCTTAGGCCTTTGCTGGCTAGATGTTCAACTAGGTCACCTAAGCTAACCCGACCACCTAGTCCCATCCATCCATGTGGCTGGCTGTACCTTCCAGGTTCATAGTCACATCTGTCTCCCCTCAAGTCTCCTGGTGAAAAAGGCCTTCCATTTTCTCTCCAGAGTTCCTTTCTCCTTCCCAAGATGCCCTGCCTTCCTCTCTCCACTGTCCAATCACAGGCTTTAGCCTTTTATTGACCAATTAACATGGGACCCAGGTTTGCACAGCAAAAGCTGGTGTACATGAGAATCTGCTCGTCTCGGGGCAACCAGATCTTGGGGTACAGAGTTTAATATTTGAATACATAGCACACCAGAAAAACCCCAACACATGATGGGGCATTCATGCCAACCCATGAGACTGACTAGGGGCACAGTGCAGTGTTCTGAAAGAGCATTCTAGACTGGAGGTCTTATCCAGTGGTCCCGAGTTGTTCATACTGCAGGTTCTCTAAAGGGTTTTTTTTTTTTTGAGACTCCCTTCCTCTGTGTGTGTGTGTGTGTGTGTGTGTGTGTGTGTGTGTGTGTGTGTGTAAACTGGGCTGGGTAAGCGGCAGTTTACATATATCCATGTATGCTTGTGAGCCTATGGGTCAATGTATGTTAGGGCAAGCATGTGTGTGAATGTTCCTGAGTGGTGTGTGTGTATGTCTGTGTGCATTTGTTTTTGTGTAGACATGAATGGGTGTGCACATGAATGTGTTAGCCAGAAAACAACTTTGGGTGTCACTCCTAAGGGGCTGTTCAGTTAAAAAAAAAAACCCAAAAAAAACCAGAGTTTCTCTTTGGACCAGAACTGATCAAGTGGGCTAGGCTGGCTGGCCAGCTAACTCCGTGTCTGTTTCTACCTCCCAGTGCTTGTGGGAACACACAGCACCCCATTCAGCATTTGAAAACATGGGTTCTGGAGCCCTAACTCTGATCCTTGCTACTGATTGAAGTATTTCCCCACCCAAGAATAATCTTGCACACTGAATGGTTGTGGATGCCACTTATGTGGTGGCAACCACTGCTGTGACAGATAACTCCCAGACGTGAAGTTGTTGCTAAGGGAAATTTAAGACTGGTAAATCTTACCAGTTTGGGAGAAGTGGTCTCAAATGGGTCTGGGGGCTTCTAATAGGTGCCAGCATAAGGTTACTTTTCCTGGATAGAATATTCTACCTAACTGGGCTGGTGGTTACTGTGGGAACAAATTAGAGCAGCAAAGCAGAGAATTCTGGCTTCAAGGAGCTTCTAATCTAGCGGAGGAAGGAAGCTAAGGGCCATGGCTAGGATGGGAGTGAATGGAACCTCCTTTTGAATTCTAGCACAGGTTTGTGTCAACTCCCTGGTGCTGCTGGGGGTTATGTGAAGGAGGTTTTCCCTTTTATCTCTGTAGATCACAGAGAGGCACAGACCTTTGAGCAACAGTGTTTCAGAGATGGGCTTTACAGCTTTTGTATCTTCTCTCTGCTGTTACTGGGAAGTGCTCACAGAAGCTCAGGGAAGCATCTTTTGTGACAGTTTCCCACAGGGTGTAAATGGACCTTGCCACCCACCTTGAGAAGGTTGTTATTTATTTATCTATTTGACATTTGAAAGTAAAACAATGTACTGCATCATTAATGGAAGCGAAACCTTTCCTTCTGCTGGTAGCTGTGACAGGTTCATTGATACCTTGTTGCATGTCATGGGCTGCTTGAGCCTTTTCAAATGGCAACTTTTTAGCTCATTACTCTTTGGTGGATTAATTCCTAATGCTCCCCTTTGACACTCTCTTTACTTGCACTGACAAATCAATGCTGCCAGGTTCCCTCTACCCCCTATACCGGAGCTGTGGCATTAATCCCTGCCTTCCACGAATGAACGGGTGCATCTGTGCAAACCTTCAGTATGCACCTGGTGGTTCAGACCTCACAGACCCAGCTTTAAGCCTCTTTGATGTTATAACTGCCTCATGCTCTCAATGCTCAGCGTTTCTTTTCTTTTCCCAAGAGACTGCGTTTGGAAACTTTTTACAAGGGGCATGGAACAAATTTTGCTTCATCTGTCATAGGGTGGATGGTCATCTAGGATAATATGGAAACACCAAACTAAGGGGAACTGCCAGAAAGTGAGTTCTGATTTCAACATTGCTTTTTATTCTTTAATTAAAATAATTTACTCTGTGTATGTGTGTGTGTGTGTGTGTGTGTGTGTGTGTGTGTGTGTGTGTGTGTGTGTGTGTAGTATATGTGCATGTCTGGGCTGACAAGAATAGGAAGATATTGGGGGTCCTGATCTATTCCTCTTCTATTCCCTTGAGGCAGAGTATCTCATGGAGCCTGGAACTTGCCTTTTTTGGCTAGGCTGACTGACCAGCAAGG
This sequence comes from Rattus norvegicus, assembly GCF_021556685.1. Lineage (NCBI taxonomy): Eukaryota > Metazoa > Chordata > Mammalia > Rodentia > Muridae > Rattus > Rattus norvegicus. Next base: position 92,311,795 of record NC_141542.1, read on the forward strand.
CCAAGAGAGCTTCCTGTTTCTGCCCCTTTCCCGTACTGGGTGTGCAGGTATGCCCGTGGCCACCCCTGACTTTCTGTGTGGATGCTGGGGTTCTGATCTCAGGTCCCTCTCCTTGTGCTGCAAGTGCTCCTATACACTGAGCCCTCCAGTGCTTATCTCAACATTTCTTTGAACGAGTCTCTTTATTTATTCCTCTGAGACTCGATTTTTTCACCTGGGAAGTGGGGAGAAACACACCTCGGTGGGATTGTTAAGATCAAGGTTAAAAACACACTAAGGGATTAGCCTGGTGTGTGGTGTGTAATTCAGTGCTTGCTACAAACTAGGTGCTGTCATCGCCTTCATCATTGTGGTCCCTATGGCTGTGCTCATTCCTGCCATTGCCATCAAGATCACTCCCTTATTGTTTCTTGCAACAGGGTCTCACTGTGTTGTCCAGAATAGCCTTGGAATTCTGAAATCAAGCAGTCCTCCTGCCTCAGCTTCCCAAATAGCTAGGACTTCATGTCCATGCTATTGTGCTGCTGAGCAGTCACTGCCACCGTTAGGCCATTGTCACTGCTTGTTCCATGATCGCGTTCTGCATCCTCCTGCCCTTCTGGAACATCTCATCTTATTAGAGTCTGTCTCTTAAGCAAGGGTCTGGAGTCTAGGTCATGGTCATGGTTTTCGAGAGAACGCATGTTTTGGATGGTTTTCTCATGGCCTTCCTGGACAGGCTGTCCTAATTCTTCTCGCTTTCAGGAAAGACTCCCCCTTCCCCGCAACTTTAACCCTTAATTTTGAGCTTTCTTCCCACCTCACTGGAGACCGAAAATAGAATTGTATTTTGGAAAATGGAAGAACATTGATCAATGGAAGATATTACTTTTTATTTCAGTGTGGAAGGTCGCCTTGTAGCTAATCTCAAATACTTTCCAATATTAGGTTTTCTTACAGAGCAGCCAAGTGATGGCTTTACCCCATCTGCCTTCCAGCCCCTCTAACTGAACAATGTCAAAGAAATCTTGCCGCCACAATAAAGCCCACCCGTGTCCTCGCCCCTTCTGTCTGGCGAGAGGGGATGAAATCACAGTGTGTCAAGTAGGCAGTACACATATGAGCTGCTCTCCCTCAGCTTTCCAGGGGCTTCTTCAGGATGACAGGGGGACAAAGGGCTGCAGTGTAAATTACCATGCAAATTGCCACAGCGTTTGAACTTAAGACACCGTTGCCTGTGGCAGCTCAAAGGGAGACTTGAAGTGCTTTCCCATAGCTGAGTGGCATCACCTAAACAGCCTCCAGGCCTGGCTCCAGAGAGCTCCGGGGAACAAATGAGCAGCTAGAGAATATGGCAACCCAGACAGCATGGACTTTGGTAGATGTTCCTCCACTGATGTCAGCAGGCTTTCTCTGTAAAGTCCAGTTCATGCGGACAACTGGAAACAGTTTTAGAGTATGATGGAGTCACATGTCTTGGAGACACTGTGCCTGCCATCTTTAGGTAGGGATGTGCATGCAGAGTTGACGCTATACCCGCCATCTTTAGGTAGGGATTACAGGCGGAGTTGACACTGTGCTCACCATCTTTAGGTAGGGATGTGCATGCAGAGTTGACGCTATGCCCGCCATCTTTAGGTAGGGATTACAGGCGGAGTTGACGCTATGCCCGCCATCTTTAGGTAGGGATTACAGGCGGAGTTGACGCTATGCCCGCCATCTTTAGGTAGAGATGTACATGAGGAGTTGATGCTATGCCTGCCATCTTTAGGTAGGGATGTACACGCCACATTTTCTCATGTTTCCTTCCTTCCTCACTCATTCAGTCAGTGAGGTTGCAGAAGGCTCCTGTGGGAGGTTTTCTTCATCTTTGAAGCTGACTCATTTGGTATGCTAGTCCTGCTCCCAAACCTGTGACCAAGTGGCATGACATTGGAGTAGATCCGGACCCTTCTCTGACTTTTGTTTGTGGACTTGCCTGCATCCCATGGCTATGGCTCAATTCTGGAGACTCTGATAAAGCTGATAATCACTGTTGGATAGCGCAGAACTCTCTACTTCCAGAGGAAGTGACTCCATAGAGGCACAGTCTTCTGTGAAGGGCACACAGAGGACCCTAGAAGTATGTGGGGATATGTCCTTAGCTGTAAGGAGCAAGTAGATATGGACTTGGACTTGCCAGTCCTTCCACACTAGTCCATTGTAGTGTAATGGCACTTCACACGTGTATGCACGCCTGTGTGTGCGTGTGTGTGCGTGTGTGCGTGTGTGTTAAAATGTATGATACCTGCTGAACTCTAAAAATATGCACATACAGGTAATACTAATTGGATTTGGTGTATATATAATATGCATATGCATTCATATATACAATATTACTATATATATGTATACACACACACACACACACACACACACATATATATATATATATATATATATATATATATATATATATATATGAGGTAGATGTGAAGACAGACATGGTATGAATTGAAACAGGGAGAGGAAAGGGTGTAGTTGCAATGTACTCATGTATGAAATTTTCAAGAATAAACCACAATCCCTTTAAATTTGTAACACTCACATTTGCTATTTATTGAATTTAGGTAGTATACTGAGCAGTGTATACGTTTTCACCTCAATGCTGACCACAAAGATCCAGTTCTATTTTTATCTAATCTATCTGTTTATCATTTATCTGTTTTGATTTTTTTGTTTAAAGTTTTATATTTATTATATATAAGTACACTGTCGCTGTCTTCAGACACACCAGAAGAGGGCATTGGATCCCATTACAGATGGTTGTGACCCACCATGTGGTTGCTGGGATTTAAACTCAGGACCTCTGGAAGAGCAGTCAGTGCTCTTAACCACTGAGCTATCTCTCCAGCCCCTGTTTTGATTTTTTAAAAAGGAATTGTCAATCAATTCCTTTAAATGATTTTTGATGCCTGCAAGTCTGAAATCTGCCTGACAAGCTGGGCTGGAAACTCAGGGAAGAACCTGGTGTTTCAGGCTGAGTTGGAATGTTACCTCCAGGTAGTCTTCTTTCTTGGAAGATTTTTTAATTTTATTTTCAATTATGCGTGCCTATGTGTGGCTGCGTGCAGATGAGTGCAGTACCCAAAGGGGCCAGAAGAGGGCAGAAGATCTGAAACCAGAGTTAGAGATGGTTGTGAGCCACCATGTGAGTGCTGTGAACTGAACCCAGGTCCTCTGGAAGAGCTGCCAGTGCTCTAAACCACGGAACCACTTCTCTAGCCCTTTGGAATGTTGATTCCTTATTTTTAAAAATTTCAACTGATGGCTGGAGAGGGGGATCAGTGAGCAAAGCACTTGATGCAGAAATGTGAAGAGTGGAGGCCAGCTCCCCAGAATCCATGTAAATGATGAGTAAGCCTGGTAGGACTTCTGAGTAGCCTGCTGGGGCGGGGAAGGGGAGAGGGAGCGGGAACCAGAGTAAGGTGGCTGGCTGACCTAGCTCAATTAGTGACCTCTGGGTTCAAGTGAGAGACCCTGCCTCAGTGTATAACGTGGATTGTAATGAGGAAGACATCTGAGGTTAACCCAATCTCTACATGTATGTGCACACACACAGGCAAACAGGAATCCACACATGCATGCATACTACACATACATACACATGCAAAGTATCTTGAACTCTTAGGGCAGTATTTATCACATTTTGGAGGATACCATCACCTTTCACAGTAATTAGTTCAATGTAAGTGCTAATTGGCTTAAAAATACCTTCCTTGTGATATTTTTGACCTGCTGTTTGACTAAGTCCCTGGAGGCCTTGGCCCAACCAAATTGATATATAAGTTCGTGTTTCCTCTGTACAAGTGAAGAAAATGGAGTCTCAGAGAAATGGATTGAATAATACCTTGATGTATATCCATATTCTACCTCAGGACTAATATTATATGACCTTATATAATGAAAGGAGTTGTGATGGGTTGAATAGGAATTGCTCCCATAGGCCATGATGATAATGGATTAAATCTCTGAAACTGTAGGTCAGCCCTAACTAAATGTTTTCCTTTATAAGAATTGCCATGGTCACGGTGTTTCTTCATATGATTAGAATACTAAGACAGGTTTTTTTAAAAAAGAATTATTTGTTTATTATATTCATTATTTATTATTATTCATTATATTATATTATTTTCAGTTAATGTTGGCTTGTCTGCACGATATGTATGTACATGACTGTGTGTATGGGATTCATGGAGGTCAGAGAGGACATCGGTTTCCCTGGAGCTGGAGTTATGTGTGGTTGTCAGTCATCGTATGAGTGCTGGGACTCGAACCGGGATTCTCTGCACCAGGATCCTCTGCAAGAGGAACAAGTGCTCTTAACTCTTGAGCCATTTCTTCAGTCCCTAAGATACAGATGTAGCTGTGATTTGTTTAAAGAGTTGATTCTGAATTATCCAGGTGGCCCCAGGGATGCCATCAAAAGTTCCTTTGATGTAGGATGAGGAAAAGTTGGAGTCAGAAGGAGAGCCAACATGGCACCCTTCGAAGACAGGCAAGGAATCTGTGGCTGAGGAGTTCAGGTGGCATGGAGGCCGGAAGAGGCTGAGAAGTGTGCTTGATCCTGCAGTCCACAGGCTCACTCAGGCTTTCAGCTGACCTAACTTTGGACAGGCTTACCTCTAGAACTTTAAGGGAATACATTTGTACGTTAAGCTGCCATGTTTGTGGTAATTTGTTATAGCAGCTGTAAGAAGAGCTAGGCTTGGCCAAGGCCACACAGCGAGTGAGTGCTAGAGATGGATGCAGAGTCAGGCTGCGTTGACTCCGTGGCCTCAAACATTTCACACTCGTGTCACTATCAGTCCTGCTGATTTTTCCAAAACAACAGTTCCTGAGTCTCTCTCTCTCCTCTCTTGTCCTTGACCATAGCCTAACCACCCTGCCTTGAGAGAAGCATTACTCATACAGGGAAGGCAGAAGGCAATGAAAACAAGAGGCTTTATTTATTGAGATCCTTCCCTGAGGCAGACACTTCATAATCTTTGCATTCATCCGCCAGCCTCCTCGAAGGCAAGTAGCTTTGTTGTCCCTATTTCATAGTTAAGGAAATTGAGACCAAAGAAGGGGAAGTAGATTGTCCAAGGTCACACAGCTGGTCAGTCAGCCTGATGCCAACTCTTTAGGCTGCTTTCTTCACGACCCTTGTGTCACGACAATTTTCAGCACAGCTCAGAGGCAGCATCTGGAGGAGGAGTTTGTTGATCCAAAGCAGAGAAGCTGAGGTCCCCTGAGTTCTCACTCCCTGACTTAGAAGGAGCATGTACACATTAGATGTTTACATGCAAGATCTGTGCAGTGCCTGGAGGCTCCTAGAGCTCTTTGCCAGCCTTTCTTTCCTCAGCTTTCTTGGTCTTTCTCTTTAGTTCTGTAAACCTTGCTGTCTTTAGGATCTATAATAGTTAACAGTCATTATCCAGTTGGCTGAGTTTAGTATGACCTAGAAGACAAACTTCTGTTTGCCTATAAGAGTGCTTCCAGAGTGGTTTACCTGAAGGAAAACTCATCTTGCTGTGGGCAGGTGTTAGAGTCCCAGACAACAAGGGAAAGGGGAGGGTAAGATGGGCACCACGTGTTCATATGTCTTGGCTTCCTGACTATGGAAGAGATTCGACCACCAAACCTTCATCATAAGGGATTGTACACTCACACTGGGAACCTAAATAAACCCTTCCCTCATTGAGTAGCTCTTCTGTCAGACGTTTTGTCTGAGCACTGAGAAGTGACTTGTCCCCGCCAGCGGGGACCCAGTTATTCAGGGTCCCGAAGGGGCGCTACCCTTGGGCCTAAATGGGGGATGAGAGAAGAAGGAGACCAAGCAAGATTCTGTTGTCAAGGTCTCGTTTATTGAGAGAAATGTACAGCATTTAAAGCTCTGAGGCAGGAATAGAAGCGGGAACTGAAGCTTAGGGTGGGGGAGTTTGGGAAATGCCCAAGGATGTAAGGTGAATCACTACACTGCAAGATATCTTCCTTAAACAAAGAGGCAACAGTCTTCCGGGGACATGTTCTTTGAAAAGGTCGAACCCTTCTCAGGAATCTGCTCAGGGACATCCGGTGTTTTGCTCAGGCTGAAACATCCTGTGATTGCTCCCAGGGTCTTCCTGGGAGAGGCTTTAGTTCAACAATCTCATGTCCGTATGGCAGTCATTTCAAGGTTAAACCTCTGTGGCCATGCAGCCCAGAGTCAAGTAGCCACCTTGAGCTATGCAGTCACAAAGCGGCTAGGCCCAAATCCAATATGGCTCACTACAGTGACTATGGTGTCTGTGCAGAGTATGGTCTCTCCCCATGTCCACTTTTCCCCTTCCATGGTCTCTGCTGCCTCTTCCTTTCCACTCTGTCCACTCACAGAGGGTGGAGGAAGCAGAAGGTGAGCAGGTGGGCAGTGCTCCTCATGGGAGACTGACCAGCCTCCCTCAGGCTGTGGTGGGTTAACAGAGAAGCTCCCAGAGGCACAGTTAAACCAGGTGAGCTGGGCATCCAGAGGACTGAAGATCATTTTCGGGAGTGAGCACGTAGTCTTATGGTAGATCTGAGCCGATGACTTAGCGAATCAGATTATCAATGGCATTGGGCTAACAATACCATATTTATTTTTGAAATAGCTTGTTTTGGCGGTTATAAATACTCTATGAGGTCAGCTTAGAATGTAGTCTAACAGCTCTCAGGCATGTGAAGAGCATTTCAGAAGTGCACATTATCTTCTATGCAATCCAACATGCAATTTCCTGAAGAGTCTTTGCTACCCCGACTAATGGAGGGAAGACAGTGCAGATAAAACCAGTGGATAATCACCTCAGCGAAGGCTTACAGCCAGGGCTCTCAAGCCGAGAAGCTGACTTGTGAGTATTTCTACAATAAATGTGCAAGGGAGTTTTCTATGCTGCCAGAGACAGCATTACCCTTGGGAAGCAGAGACCTGGAGGGGAGGAACTGTTGTCACTCCTTCTCTCCACTTCCCGTTCCCACCTCCACCTTTCCCCTTTTGCTCTTTTCTCCCTTCTCCTGCCCACTTCTATCTCCCTCTCTTTCTCTCTCCCTTACTTATCTCTTTCCTTTCCTTTTTTTTTTTTTTTTTTAAATCAGTCTACCCTTCAGACATTAATTGAGCACTAACTGTGTGCCAGCCACTCTGTTGGCTCCTGTGAGTTAAGGCAAACAAACCCAGCGGTATCTGCAGCCAGCCATTACCCTCCCGGCCCTGCATGGAGTTTCCAATTCATGATGGTGATTAACAAGCAAAGAAATAAGTAATTACAAAATGTGATTCGTGTTCTTGGACTAAGCAGAGGGACGGAGAGGGGGCTGGCTGGGGGCATCTTAGGTCAGATAGGATCTTGATTCTTGAGAGGGTGGCATTTTAGTCGAGGAGGGAAGGGCGAGAGAGGAGTCCAGCTGAAGATGGAACGAGCGGCAAACGCACATATGGGAAGGGCTGGGGAGCCAACTGAGAAAATGGCTTAATACAATCACGGCGCATGCGCATGCTTGTGAAGACCAGAGGTTATTACTGGGTACCCTCTTTTCTATCACTCTCTGTTTTATGCTTTGATTTTTGAGACAGGGTTACTTTTTGACGGAGCTCACCAACTGGCTAAGCTCTCTGGCTAATAAGCTCCACCAAGTCTCCTGCCTGTAACTTCTAGTGCTACCGTTGCGAAGCCTGACTTTTGACCTGGGTTCTTTGGGTCTGAACTCATCTCCTCATGCTTGTGCACCTTGCGGGTGATCCCAGCCCCAAAGGCACGTTTTGGTTATGGCATTGCCAGTGTGAGCTGGTTGAGGCTGCTGGTTGCATTCCTAAGACTTGTTACCCATCTCCCCCTACCCCACACACATCTTCCCCTCCTTCCTTCCTACATACTGTGTTGGGAGGCTCTTTCCCTGGATGAGGACGCCACCCATTTCAACTCTGTCTACCCCGCCATGTGGACTCCTGTGCTCTCCTTCATTGTCTTTATCTCTGAAACCCCCATACCTGCTATACCCCGTCATATGTCAGTGAGAAAGCAGCTGCATAGTCTGTCTACTCCCCTGCACCTCACCATATCCTCTCCGTGTTCACCACGAGCAGCCTCATAACTCCATTGGCAGCGCCATGTTGGTTCCCACTGCTGCTGTGATGTTCCACTCCTAGGACTTTAACTCTGTGCTCTCCTATATCCCCCTTCTCATCCAACCCCGCCCCCCCCACTTTCTCTAGGACATCAGGCACTCCCGTTCTTGTCTTTCTCCTTCCTATTCATTGCCACCATTGCATACCCACTCTGTTCAGCCCCTGGGAGGACCTGGTTCTTTGTGGCATGCCATGACTGAAGGGCTGTGGGCTTTGGAGTCAGGTCTGGATCTGAGGTCCACTCAGTCCCTGGTTACCTTAACCTTTGGTCTGCAGCATCTGGTCCTCCATACTTATGGAGGATTATGGAAAAAAATGACCACAAAGGTGCCTGACATTTTGGAGGTACTTAGCAAGAAGGTGATTTTTCCCTCCCAGGGGATGTTGGTAACTCATGAACAAGCACGGAGCCAGCATGAACTGTGTCCAGGCTCAGTTGACACCTGCCCTCAGCACCTATGCTGTTGTGAAACCTGGAGACACTAGGAAACCCCACCCTAAATGATGTAAAAGTGTTTGGTTAACACTGCTTAGGAGTTTTTAAATTCCACAAGCAGTCGTGAATATCTTCTTGTAAAACTGGGAACAGCAAACAAAGGGAAATTTCCCTTTGGCAATTACCATTCTTCCTTTCCAACTCCAGTTTCTCTCTCAGAGGTGACAACTTTAGTTTAGACTTGAATATAGCCTTCTGAACTCGGAAACATATAATTCTGTATTGGCATTTGTTTTTAAAGACCCCTTCTGTCATAGTCTAAACAGCAGACTACAACTTGTGATTTTGTGTGGCTTGTTCTTTCCTTGAGAGTACACGGGGAGCTATCTAGTTTTGTTTAGAAGCTGATTGTTTTGAACACTTTTTCTTTTATTTTCTTTTCTTTTCTTTTCTTTTTTTTTTTCCGTTCTGGAACTAGATCTCACTGTGTAGCCCAGGCTGACCTTGAACTTGCTCTGTACCCTAGTTGTTGTTGGTCTTTTTCCTGTTTTAACCTTCTGAATTCTGGGACTATGGGTGTGCACCACTGCACCCAGCTCTCATTTTTGAGTCTTTTGATTATAGAAAAAGTTGAAAACCTATGAGGAGGTTGACAAGGCTGATAAAATGCATTCTCTGTGCTAACCGCTCACCTCCAACAATCATCCCCTCCAGTCTGGAGCATCTGACCCCACTTATGCCTTCCCCTGTATTATTTTTAAAGTAGACCTCAGGCACACCATTCCACCCACCGACATTTCATTATCTAAATCTGAAGGCTAATGGATATGGAAAACATGAAGCACTACCATTGTCACACGTGAAAATTAGCAATCCTTTTCCGCCAGTCATCCTTTAGTTTAAGAATTATTTAATTTACTAGGTCCTTGTTAAGAACTTCACATTGCAATTGATTTTAGTTAACCCTTTTTCTTCCTTCCTTTTCCCTTCCTCTCTCCCTCCCTCCTTTGGGAAGACGTACTTTCAGCATGGGATTGAGCAGTTGGGAGGATGTCCCTCAGTGTTTATTTTTCATTGTCGTGAGGATGGGCAGTTAGGCAGTTTTCTAATTCTTACTGTCACCGTATGCTGGAGAGACTGTGTCAGTAACAGCTTTCTGTGCATAGGCCAGTGTTTTCTTCAGGCAGCCTCTAAGAGTTTGGTTTCAAACCCCAGGACAAGGGACTGAGGTGCACATATTACTTATCAAAGCAGACCTAGCCACCAGGTTCTCCTAGTATGCCCAGTCCCTACCTGGCATACCCTGCCCCCAACCCTGAACTTTCCAGCCCAGAAGCTAGGCTGCCTCCCCTCCAGAGGTTCCTCCCTAAATAATCCAGTCATTTTGGTCTCCTCCTTCTCTATCCTTCTCTTTTTTTTCCCCCTCTCTTTGTCCCCCCAACCCCAATTCCCCATGGTGACGTCCCTGGCCTCAGTCCTTGGGGCCAGTGAACTTGCTTGAGAGCAGCTTCCCAATAAGCCTGTATTTAGTATAATCTAATATGGCTTGAACTGGCTCACTTCACCAGCGGAGAAATAGCCTGTCACTAAGAAGTAGACGTACAAAAGTTAAAAGTTGTACAGATTGTTTTTGGTTGAACTCCATGTAACAGCTATAGGCCCGGGATTGTTGAATTTTGTGCAGTTCAACTCAATGCATTTTTCATTGGGCGTTTTCAGTCATGTGAATTTGTTTCCTTCCCAACATGGTCTAAAAAACCCATTGCCCTACCTTTATTTCCACAGTTCAAAAGATCAGTATTTTAAAGGTTTTTCTGCAAAGGCAAGGAATGTCTTTCCTAATGTTAGGAATGTCTCTAAAGCCATGTAGCATTTATAGCTTGAAGGTTCTGCTCCCAGTGGAAGCTAGACGCCTTGATTAAGCGCACATAAAACAGGCCGTACTTCTGCAATTGTCCTCAGGTGAGTGAGGGGCGACCAGGCAAGAGCTCCAGGCTGAGAAAGGACTGACTACATTCTCGTGCAGATTCTTCCCTGGAGTGAACCCTGACCCAAGGCAGGCTTACACCTGGTTCAGCCTGAACCCATCTAGCTGAAGTCAGAAGCATCAAGATGACCCATGGTAGAGCTCTCTTCACCTGTCTTGGATAGAAAAGAAAGACAATGGGGACTGGATACTTGGAAAGATCCCGGGAAACTGCAGTGATGAACTCCTGTTGTACTCTATACTCTAGCTTTGCTCACTCGGGATCTGCCTCCCTACTGAAGGTCTGTGGGATGATTCTTGGGAAGTGGAAGCAGGAAGAGCAAGAATTCAGGGTCACTTTTGGCTACATAGTGAGTTTAAGGCCAGCCCAAGTCACATGGGACCCCAACCATATATATATATTTTTTTCACTAGGAATGCTGAATAGGAAGTCCCCTCAGAAACTTAGCTAGTTCAGCTAGCATCTACACATAGACAAGAACACTTGGTGAAAGCCTTCAGGGCTACCTGCTGTCTGAACCAGAGAACTGATATTACATCAGAAGGGAAGGAGTGTGGTCTCTCTTCTCTATGTTATTCTTCCCTTCTCAAAAGCTGGTGACACGACCAATTCCTCTGGGACAAAGAGAAGTTGCGGTGGACATCCAGCTTCTTCAGCATCCTGAGATGCTTCTCCAGTATCTTGAGTGCCTCCCAGTAAGCCCATTCCTGTGCCACTGCCCAGGGAATGCAAAGGCTCCTGACAGAGCTGGATGACTTGGGATGCACAGATGCACAGCACACAATTTATGGTGGCACTGAGTACTATCAGTGGTACCCACTGTTATGAACTAACAACATACCTAACCCACCAAGTTGGCTGCTCACAGAAATGCTGGAACAGTCTACTTGGCTTAAATCCTTACATGGTGGTCTCCAGGCTAAGATTTAGATACCATTCTGAGACTCTTTTAGGAAATAGACACCTGTTACCTTGAATTTTAGCAAAGACCATGGGTGTATCACACCATACCTGGGAGTTTACCTGGACATTTATAGCTATGGAGTGAGTCTGCCTGAACATCCATCAGTGGGGAAATGGGTGCAGGGAACATGGCATATGTACACAGTGGACAACGGCTCTCCCTTAAAAAATAAAAACTGTCATTTGCATCCACATGAAGCTCAGGTGAAATAAACCAGACACAGAAAGACAAATACCACATGTTCTCACTTGCATGTGGAATCTAAGACAGTTGAACTCAGAGGAATGTCGGGAGGGAGGAGCAGAGGGTGTGGAACCGGAGGTAGGAAGCAGAGCTGACAGTCAAAGGCTAGGGATCCTCAGGGATAGGTTTTATTTTGGGTTGGATTCCACAGATTGGCAAATATAGTTTGCTAGATCACTGTACATTTCATAACTGCTAGTTGAGAAAATTGCAACTGTTGCTTATCACAAACTGTAATGGCACTTGAAGTGATGGATATTTAATTATCAATTTAACTACCCCACATTGTATTCACTCACACACACACACACACACACACACACACACACACACGCGCGCGCGCGCGCGCGCACATGTGCAATGATGGTAGTGGGTGGAGATAAAGACTTTGGCAACAGAACTCACGCTTGTGAGGATAGGAACACCACAGGATGTGATGTAAGAGATGCTGGGTGAGAAACCAGACGCCCAACACCTGGTTTGATTCACCTGAACAATGCCACAGAGGCCATCATTCTATGCTGCAGTTGTCCCATCTGGAGAATGGGAACATGTGGGCTTGTCATGTCTGTTCCCTACTTCCCAGTGTTGTCACGGTGGGGACATGTCCCCAGAGGCATTTTGAAAGCCCTCGTGTGCTGTGCACAAGTGAAGCTTAGTTTTCAAATCCACAGACTATGCAGGCTAGAGCAATGCCCCCTCCCTGGTAATTATTCAGTAATTATTCACATAAGAAGGATTTCATTGTTATGGTTCATGTATTTGTCTCAGTTGATGGCCTTTTAATAGTGGCATTGAGTTTGTGTACAGAAAGGTTATTCATTTTAAGATTTCTGGGCCTTAATTGTTATTTGTTTTGCTTGGTTTCAGCGTGCTATAAATTAGTGATATCGACAGAGCATATTTGTCTTGGCACCGTGGCGCATTGTCTGTGGCGAGCACTGTTTGGCCTGGCACTGGCCTGGATTTCCCCATCTGTTTCTGATGTTTACATTGTTAAAGATCCGATAGACACACAGGACATGGCCACATGCAGAGAGGGAACTTTTTTCCAGTCTAGTGCATCAAACAAGGTCTGAGCCTGTAATACGCACAGCCCTAAATTACACTCGAGCTAGCTATGGCCAGGCCCAAGCCCAGCCCCAGCCATGAGATTGATTGCTCAGCCCTGGGGATATTCACTCTCAGGAACGCTGCTGGCTGGCCCGGCTGCTCACTCTCCACAAACTCATTTTTGCCTTGTGTTTGTAAAGGGGGAACGGCACAGACAGCATGCCAAGAGGCTTTCCAGACAGCTGAGGACAGTGACAAGGTGTGGCACGAATCCCCAAGGAATCTGGGGGCCGTGTCCTCGCTTTGCAGGGACCTGTGAGGGCAGTGTTTTTTGTTAGCTCTGCTTCTGTAAGCCCTACCTTTCTGTGATACCCAGGGAAAGATGGCTTGGTTCTAACTCCCAAGCAACTCCTGTCATGTCATCATCCCAAGTCTGTTAAAGTGAGTGTCCATGTCACCTTGTAAGGAGATCTGGAATTTTCATCATCACACCTGAGGCCATTGGGGCAGGAGGAGGAAGAAGGCATGACATGGGCCTGGATGGGCATTTGGAGCCATAGCAAGTCAGGCCAGTGAGAGGGTCTCAAACAGGCAGTGGACAGTGCCTGAGTTGTCCTCTGGTTTCCACTTGTCCATGTGTACCCTCCCTGACAGGCCCCTTTCCCCACACATGCACCTCCCATATACATCCCCCTACAAAATGGCGCCATAGTGAGGGCTAGCTTCTGGTCTGGGCAACAGGATAGCAAATTGTGTGGAATGATGGACTGTTGTAGGCTTGTTCATGTGTCTGTTTGTTGCCCACAGAAAAAATGTTTCAACCCTATTCCAGGCGCGCGTACACTCTCTTAAACCTTTCCTCTCTCCGGCTGATTCTCCACATTGCGGTTAGGACAAGCTTCCTAGAACATTTGTGGAAGGCTGATGTATGTGAGAGATTCACTGGGGGGGTTTTGTTCTTGCTGGGGTTTTCTCTAGAACTTTGACCCATGTGAGTATTTGAAGGAATACCTGGAATTATAAGATCAGGGTCCAGTGATTCTCTCAACCCACTTCTGTGAGGGAATGTCAGAAATCAACAGATGTAGCTCGGATGGAGGTTAGCTGAGTGGGAGTGACGTGTACACAGGGATGGGGAAGCCATCATCCACCGTCAGGTGCTTTGGCACCACGGTGAGTCTGCCTGAAACCCATGCTCTGTGAGTAAGCTCAGTGACTGACTGGTTTCCCAAGGTGAACTTCATCTGAATGGGACCGCGGTTTGCTGTCTGAGCCTCATGAGGAGTTCATAGACATTGTTTACATCTTCCCAGGGAGGGAACCCAGACAACCCTGTCTCTCACCTTGGCTTCTACCATTGCCAATGCCCTTGGCTCATTCATTCATTCTTCTCTCTCCAATGAGGATTCCATATTGAAGCTACACTTGAATCAAGTCTGTGTTATTCCCCTCCCACCCCCAAACCTTTCAATGGCTTCTGGTTCTTAGGAATAAGATGAAGGTCTAGGTGTGATCTATAAGCCCCTCCCCCTCTTTAACCTCTTCTTACATCAGATCTCTCCTTTACCTAGCTTGCCAGTTCCTCTGGCTGTCTGGTCCTTTCACCACACTCCATGGCCACAGGGCTTATGCACATCGTATCCTGATGGTTGCAATTTTACAGCAGTGAGGATAATTTAATTAACACCTGTTAAATAATGCTGGATTGAGGAAGTTGGGGTCCTGTCTATTTCTGCAAATCATTATGTCTTACATGGTGTTTGTCTCTTAAATTAGTCATTGAGTGGATTAATAAATGAAGGAATGGAGGCAGGTATAGAAGCAGCTTGGCCAACATTTGAAAGCTCGCTTCAATGGACTTTATCTAGTTTTTGGTACTGTCTGTTAACTACCAACATTTAATACATTGTTTTACTTGGGTGACTCTGTCCTTTGCATTTTATTAATTGAAATGTTAACAGTCTAAAGAGAATCAAGATTTGCTCCATTGTAAAAGGATCCATGTGTCCTTAAGAATTAGTTCTGATAGCATGATGAATGGCTCTTGACTCTGTTAACAAATGATCATTAATTTTAATTCCTGTGCCTGACATCTGTTCCTGATCTTTGTCCTTTCAAGAGTAATTAAAATAGTTGTAAATATGCAGCCTAGAGTCACAGGTGAGTTTCTGTGCTGAAGCCATCCTCCAGCCAGAGATGCTGTCCTCGGTGTCAGGATCTGTTTTGGCCAGTTATTCCATCAGCGTGGGGGGAAGGAGTCCTGTTGGGGGAACAGAAACAGGGCTGGCCTATGTGGCAAGTGCCCCTCAAAGAGATCGGCTCAGGTATGGACTGCTCTGCACATGAGAAGCATTTCTCTAAATGGCAGTTCTACTACGTTGGGGGCCATGTTTGTATTAAATATCCACTCCAAAACTGGCGGCATCTCCAGGAGCTAGAGTCTCCCTTTCAACTCATACTTCTGAGAGTCTCTCTTAGTTAGGGTTTCGCTGCTGAGAAGAGACACAGTGACCAAGGCAACTCTAAAAAGGGGACAACGTCTAATTGGGGCTTGTTCACAGGTTCAGGTCCATTATCACCAAGGCGGGAACATGGCAGCATCCAGGCAGGTATGGGGCGAGAGGTGGTACCAAAAGTTCATCTTGATCCAAAGGTGGACAGGAGAAGACTGGCTTCTGTACACCTAGGAGTAGGGCCTCAAAGCCCACCCCCACAGTGACACACTTCCTCCAACAAGGCCACACTTCCTCCAACAAGGCCACACCTACTCCAACAAGGCCACACCTACTCCAACAAGGCCACACCTACTCCAACAGGGCCACACCTACTCCAACAGGGCCACACCTTCTAATAGTGCCACTCCACGGGGCAAGTATATTCACATTGCCACAGAGTCTAAGCCAATTCTGTAAGAAGCAAAACTGTTCTCATCACTGGTAAAAAGCCGAAGATTTATGCAGTCTGAAGAAAACCCGGATGCCGCTTCTCACAGTTGGGAGTTATACATTAAAATGCCTTTGAGAGAGGAGATATTTGGATTCCTACTCAAGTGTAAATGGCTCACACAGTTCATTTCCCAAGAGGAAGCTTTAGCGTGGGGCTGGGGCTGGATAAGGAAAGGAGTAAGGAAAGGACATACAAAGGGTGGTGTCCTCTGTTGCCTGGGCACTGCCCTAATGCTTAGATTTTATACCTTTCTAGGGCCTGTCACCATAACATGAGGCCCACCAGTCAGCATCTGGATGGCTGACAGATGTGGTGCCAAGGTTGTCCCTGGGCTCAATTCTAGGCTGAATTATGGCAAACCCATAAAGGGTGACTTTGACAATGTCTGGAGGAATCCCGGGTCTGAAACCACAACAAAACCACTCCCTCCTTCCACCTCTAGGATCTCTTTGTAAGGACTGGGGGAGGGGTAGGCTGTTCGGTGGATGAAATAACACTTTTACCACTCTAGGGAAACTGTGCAAGTAAAGTGTTTTCCATATACCTGCATCTGAATTGTTACAGGGACATTTTACTGTAACAGGACCCGTGATCTCAGAAACCAGGTTTTTGTCCTGAGGCTAGTTTGCTTTTACAGCCACATCAAATCAGCAGAACGTATAAGCCCATGACGACTCTGTTTCTCAGATCTATCGCATTTGTGAAACCGATTTATGCCCTTGGCATAAGTCTGGCTGTGAGGTTGCATCAAGGGAGGAAACAAAGGGCACAGGCCACTCTCCTTCTTCCCTTCTCCTCTTATTCCCTTCCTGTACTCCTTACTCAGCCTTCCTTGACTGCTCCCACCCACAGAAGAAGGGATGAAGAGGGTTAGGGACACAGCAGTGGTAAAGAGTGCGCTCTGCTCTTGTAGAAGACCCTAGCTTGGACCCCAGTACTCACAGCAGGTAATTCTAACTTCAGGGACATCTGATGCCTTCTGGTCTCTTAGGGCATAATTGTATATATACACTCAGAAATACACATAAAGAAAGATAAATATATAAAAAAAAACAAAGAATTTTAGAGTTTTCTAGGGATGCATTTTTGGTTTTGAACACAGGAGAGTAGGCACTGGTAATAGCTGTGTGGGGACAATCTCCATCTTCCATTCCTCTGCCGTCCATCAATCAAGAGAGTGTTAGGAAGGAACTTGTAAGTCTGCTATGGGTGACTCAGCTTGACTGCTAAGAAGGTATATCATCTTTCTTTTTCTTTCTTTTTTTGAGACAAGGTCTCACTGTGTATCCCTGGCTGGCCTGCAGCTTGCTGTGTAGACCCGACAGAGGTCTTCTGAATGTATGTGCCACTATGCTAACTCTTCTGCATTCTCTCTCTCTCTCTCTCTCTCTCTCTCTCTCTCTCTCTCTCTCTCTGTCTCTGTCTCTCTGTCTCTCTGTCTCTCTGTCTCTCTTTCTCTGTCTCTCTTTCTCTGTCTCTCTGTCTCCCTCTGTCTCTCTGTCTCCCTCTGTCTCTCTCTGTGTCTCTGTCTCTCTGTCTCTCTGTCTCTGTCTCTCTCTCTCTCTCTCTTTCTCTCTCTCTCTCTCTCTCTCTCTCTCAGCATCTATGTAGGTCAGGCTGACCTGGAACTCACAATTCTCCTGCCTCAGCCTCTTGAGTGTTAGCATCGTAGGTGTGTACCATCACACCTAGCTATCACTTCCTTGTACTGAATGCAGAAAGTCTCTAACCGTCCTGGCTGTTCCTTAGCCAGAGGTTTACGTAACATTCTTCCAAGGTGTGGCTTCCTCCAACAATGACCTTGCAAGTCTTTAATCCAAGTCCGTAGAGCATTGCCCTTGGGCAACTCTAGACAGGCTGTGTTTGATGGAGAGAGATAATTATTTCTGGCCTTTGGGTCAATCTAAGTTGAATGTGAAGCTTCTTCCAATGCCGACAGATTTTATATTTTTGGTTGTGAGCCTAGCCTTTAACGGCTGAGCCATCTCTCCAGCCCGCCAACAGATTTTAATAGACAAGGCACATCTTTTACAGTAGTTGGGAGGAAATAAAATCCTCTCTGTAGGAAGTTGGATGGTCAGGTGGGAAAATAGGAGTTTTCCTTTGCCAAAATGTATTAGAGTATATTTGGTTACATGTTCTAGAAAAAGACCAATGTTTTCTCTAAGGAAGGTCAGGTCGGAGGGAAACTGCACCTGAGTCAGCCTGTTGCTAGTCTTCTAGATACTTTCCTGTTCAATATCTGTCTGTAATAAAGACCTTCATAACATACTTGCTATTTTCTTGTTAGCTGCCTGTTCCTACTTCATAATATTTTGTGGTAATGTCTGCAACAATATACCAAAATCTACACACTATTTTTTGTAAAAGAGCCACATAGATGGGGGTCAGGGGTGGGGGGGGCGGAAGGATTATGGGACAGGGTGACTGAGAGAAGGGCAGTGAGTAAAAAAAAAAAAGAGGGGGCCACATAGACTCTAATTGATGAGTGCATAGTAATTGACTTGAGTTGTTGGTACATACTCAATTGCTTCCAAATTTCATGGTTATAAATGACAATATGGCTTTTATATCTTTTAAAACTCTGTCTAGAGTTCATAGAGTGAATCTTAGAACTTCTGGATCAAGAGTGTCTAGGTATGCATGGCTGTTAGAAAATTTCAAACAAAATGCCCTTCCAAACTCAGCCGACCCCATGTTTATAAAGAGGTGGCACTTACCAGGTTTTGTGATGTTTGGCTTTACTGAAGCTGAGTGAGACACAAAAGGGCAACAATCTGTCCAACAACAGTAAAGAGACTGTCAGACATCTGTGTTGGTTGGTTTTTATGTCAACTTGACACAAGGTAGAGTCATCTGGGAAGAAGAAATCTTACCTGAGAAAATGTCTCCTTTGGACTGGCCTGTGGACAACTCTGTAGTGCATTTCCTTGATTGATGCCTGATGTGGGAGGGCCCAGCTCACTATGGGCGGTGCCACCGTTGGGGAGGTCATCTGAGGTATATAAGTAAGTGGGCTGAGCAAGTCAGTAAGCATCACCTCCATGGCCTCTGCATCAGTTCCTGCCTCCAAGTTCCTGCTTTCAGTTCCTAACCAGCATCTCCCCTGGATGACGGACTGTATAGACTGTAAAATGAGATAAGCCCTTTCTTCTCCAGATTGACTTTGGCCATGGTGTTTTATTATAGCAACAGATACTCTAACTAAGACAGCACTGTTCTCCAGGTTCACCTGTTTCTCTAGTCCTTCCCACTACTCTCTTGGGTCTCGTTCACCTCTTTTCTTATACTAGAATGGTTCCTCTTCAAATTGGAGCTTCTTTGCCTACTTGCCATTCATTCATTCATTCATTCATTCATTCATTCAGACAATACTAAGTCCTATCAGGACTAATACCTTCTTCTAGGCTTAGATATTAAGGAGGGAATAAAAAAAGACTTATCCTCTTGTAGTCTGTCTGTCTATCTATCTATCTATCTATCTATCTATCTATCTATCTATCATCTTTCTATCTATCAATCATCTGTCACTATCATCTATTACTTATCTGTCATCTACTATCTCTACCTATTATATATCTATCCAACTATCTATTATTTAATCTATCATCTATTATCTATCATTTATCACCATCTATCATCTATTTATTATCTGTCAAATATTATCCATTATAATATCTATATATATATCTATCAACTATTTAATTATTTATTATCTATCTATCTGTCATCTATCTATCTATCTATCTATCCATCCATCTATCTATCTATCATTTGTCTGTTTATCAAGATAGAGAGGAAGGAGGAAGAGAGAGACTTGTGCTGAGAGACTGGGATCCATTTCCACATCCTAAACTCCCATTACAGTATTTCGTGTGCTCTCCCTTTATAGTACATGTTCATGCTGACAAAGGCAAGGCTTTTTTAAAAAATTTATTTTATGTATATGAGTACACTGTCACTGTCTTCAGACACACCAAAAGAAAGTATCAGATCACATTGTAGATAGTTGTGAGCCACCATGTGGTTGCTGGGAGTTGAACTCAGGACCATTGGAAGAGCAGTTAGTGCTCTTAACCACTGAGCCATCTCCTCAGCCCCCAAGGCAATACTTTTAAAACTACTTGTTAAGATCTATTTACATGTATTTGTATAAGTGCTTCATCTGTATGTTTGTATGGCACTACTTGTGCATTCTTGGTGTCCTCAGAGGTCAGAAGAGGGTGAAGTTACACTGATGGTTCTGAGTCACTGTGTGGGTGCTGGAAACCAAACCCTGGACGCTGAAGGACCAAATTCTTTAACTGCTGAGGCATCTCTCTGTCCCCCTTAAAACCCATCTTAAGGGGGTCAGTTTAGCAGAAATCCAGGGCAACCATGTTAGAAGAAATGGGTAGAGAGAGGTTAGAGAGCTTGGTAGAGGGGCCAGGAAAGTCCCTTCCAATTTAAAAGAGGTACCCTGTGGGTTTCTTCATGTCCTCGGAGGGAGTGACACTGATTTAACATACAGGAAACACAGGACACCTGAACGTTCAATAAAGACTTTTGTTCTTTTTCTGTGTCTATACAGAATTGGGCAGCCAACAGCTGTGTTCTTGAGATCACCGTGGTAGATTCCTGCAGTGGGGAATGGCATCAGCCAGCATAATAATCAGACCAAGCCGAACACCCTCAGTGTAGTTCATTGACATGAAATTGACCACGATGAGAAAGAGGAAAAAAAAAAAACCAAAAAACCAACAGCAAAACCCACATCAATTCACTCAGGCCATGGCTAAACTGCTCCCTTGAACGTAACCCAGAGATGAAATGCTTGCACTTCTAAAGTAGATTTCCCCTTTATTGTACTCCCTAACAACTTCTGTTTCCTTTTAAAATTTGAATAAATATAGACTTTTGATTGCCGTGGTTGATGAATAAGTTGGGATGCAGAGTTCCCCTGTTCTGAGTTTCAACCTCCTATTGTACTTCCGAGTCTAAGGGGAAATTGACTTCAGAGAGACCAAGGATGCTGCCCTGACTGAGCGACCTTCATCTCCCAGTGATGGCGCAGTAGTCAATGAGGACATTAGAATAAACATCAGGGGTATCAATAGGGTTTTTATTAACTATTAGAGTTATTGAGTTTTCCATTTTCTAATGCCCTTTGTGGTTTTGCTGGAGTGAACAGAAAAGAGGTTGCTCTGGAACACACTTATTTATTTATTTATTTATTTATTTATTTATTTATTTATTTATTTATATTTATTATGCATTAAGAAGGCTTATTGAACCAAGTGTGGTAGCACATGTCTATAATCCTAGCAGGTGGGAGCCTGAGGCAGGGGGCTCATGAGTTCTAGTCCAGTCCGGTCTGGGCTGTATAGTTGAGACTCTATGTTAAAAAAAAATAAAAGGAAGGAAAGGCACAGTGAGCTGAGGATGGACCTTAGTTAGTAGTACACTTACCTTGCATGTACATGAGGCCCTGGGTTCCGCCCTTAGCCCTGCATAACCTGGGCATGATGGTATATACCTGTCACCTCAACACTTAAGGGTTAGAGGCAGGAAGAGCAAGAGTTCAGCTCACCCTTGGCTACATGGAGTGTTGTAGCCAGCCTGGGCTACACGAAGCCCCTGCAAGAAATATTAAGGTGGAGTATAGAGCACACAGTGGTGCTTGTCTAACATGTGGGAGGCCTTGTGTCACGTGTATGAGAAGACAGACTTATTCAGGAGCCAAGGTTCTGATACAGATCCAAGTCTGATTTCTCTGGGTTGCCTTAGTCTAGCATTTAATACATGTATATGTTATGCAAGGATCAAATCAGGGTAGTTAACAATTATATTAAACATTCACTTTTTAATTAATGTGTTGTGATTATTCAGAAGCCTGAGTGAGATAGAGTGTGTGCTGATACATGGCCAGGCTGAAAGCTGTGGGAAGCAGCAGGTGTCGGGAGAGGTAAAAGCCTCTCTCTAGCTTCGTGAGGCGTTCTCTGAGTCTCTTTGGGCTTAACTTCCCTGTAAAGTATCTGAATGTTTTGTTTTAAAATGAGAGAGAGACAGAGAGAGTCAGAGACTGAGGCAGAGAGCTTGTGTGCGATATACTCGTGTGGAGATCAGGGTGCCAGTCCTTACCTTCTATCTTGTTTCCAGGCAGAATATCCTCCAGTTCACCAACACCTAACTGGGCTAGCTGTCCTGTAAGCTTCTGGGGATTCTCCTTTCTCCACCTTCTGTCTTATGGTAGGAACCCTGGGAGTTACATGTGCTCACCATTGTGCCTGACTTTATGTTGGTTCTTGGGATTTGGCCTAAGGTCCTCTTGCTCTTGTGGCTCCATGGAGCCATCTGCTTAGTCCCCAGTCTGAGTTTTAAATCAAGGGTCAAAATTCAAGTGCAGAGATTTCAGGTTCTGTAGTGAATGAAACAGATTTATTCATATATTATATATAAGTACACTGTAGCTGTCTTCAGATACACCAGAAGAGGGCATCAGATCTCATTACATATGGTCGTGAGCCACCATGTGGTTGCTGGGAATTGAACTCAGAACCTCTGGAAGAGCAGTCGGGTGCTCTTAACCACTGAGCCATCTCTCCAGCCCCTTATTCCTCTTCTTTTGCAGTGTCGGGGGTTAAAATCCAGGGTTTCTCTCATTCTCTTGGACGGATCTACACTGCCAGTCCACATTCTGGAATTCTGAAAGCCTTCATGGGAAACACGTTTTCGGACCCACTAGAGTTCGTGACCTCCATGTTACCTTCCAGCCTGAGCGTCCAGGTTACAGCCACAGTTACAATGGTGTGCTCAGAAAAGGTGTTAGAAAATTTCTTTCTTTTGTTTCCTGTTCTGGTTATTAAAAGTCAGCACAAGTTTCAGTCGCATTGAGAGACCAGCTTTGAGGGTAATTTGGATCTTCAAAGAGCACTCCTCTGGCTCCTTGAAGAAGTTGTGTTAAAGCAATTAAATGCTATTTGAAGGAAAGAAAGAATGCAGGCTGACTACTGAATAACAGGAATAGCGTTAACAAAACAAAACAATCCCTACCCTGGGATCAAAGCCAGGGAGGAGAGAGCTTGTGCTGGGGATAAGGGGAGCGGGAAGAAAGGGAGGTCTTAGAATGGCTTCCGCTCAATTAAAGACATGGATGTGCAATCTGGGGATAGCATTCCGAGTGCAGAACAATAACTGGGAACGGGGTTGTGAATGGTCCCAGGAGAGCTCACTGAGCAAGAAACTCTGGATTCCACATGTCTGTTCCGGAGAGGGTAGGGCGAGTCAAAGAAACAAAACAAGCAAGTGTACAGGATTGTTTGCCATCCAGGGGATTCGCAGAAAGCTCGGCATATGGCGTGGGGGAGATTCCGGAACGCACTAGAGATCTCTTTCAGAATGATTATTCTCATTCCAGAGATCTGGGAGCCAGATGACGATGCTCCTGGCCGAAGCGCACGATGTGAAATGCGCTTCTCGGATTTATCACCTGAGCTGTTCACTAAATTTGGTCCCCAAAGGCTTTTATTATTTCCAAAACTCAGGTTTCTTTCACAAACATCAGTGACTCATCACTATGAGGGCCGTTTTGAAAGTCTGCTACAGATCTCAGAAAGAATGCTATTCAAAGGGGAGGCTTGAATGGCACCAGGAAGAAGGGCGTGGCATCTCCGTGGACCGGCAGGGGCCATGGTTCTTGGTGTTTACCTTTGGAGTTGCATGTACATGCGTTTGTGTGGGTGGGAGTCAGTCTCAGTTGTCATTCCTCAGGCACTAAGGTTCCGCCTCGAGTATTCCCACAATATTTTATTTTAGACAGAGTCTCTCACTGGCCTGGAATCCTCCATAAGCTGGCTTACCACAGAGCCTCACCCAGTGACTTACCTGTCTCCACCTCCCCAGTTCTGGATTTATCAGAGGGCTTCACCATACTTGGCTTTTTATGTGAGTTCAAAGGATTGTACAGCAAGCACTATACTGACTGAGTTGTCTCCTAGTATCTCCGTGTTTATTTACTGTATGTTCACATGTGTGTGCGTGTGTGTGCCAAGACACAGGTACCGAGGTCAGAGGACATCCTGTTAGTGCCAGTTCCCCCCTTCCACCATTCAAGTCATAGGTATTAGACTTAGGCCATTAGAAAATGGCTGCAAGCACCTTTAATGGCTGAGTTTTTTCCTCTGTTCCTCGGCCTTTCAATGACTAGGAAAAGTAGTCAGTGGACATGGGTCTCTGTAGGAGGATATTGGATATTGCACTGCAGCCTGTAGGGCCTTCTGATTTAGATGCAAGTGTTCGTAAAGCACTCTGTTCACAACATCCAGGGAGTCCATCTGGGGAAACTCGATACTGACCTTAAAAATCTAACTCAGGCTGAGGACTCAGGCTAGTCAGTGAGGTACCTGCTGTGCCAGGCGTTAAGACTGGAGTTTGATCCCTAGCACCTGTGGAAGTCTGGCATGGCGGTGTGAGCATGTAATCTCAGAACTCAGGTATGTGCAGAGGGATTGGGTGGAGACAGGATGGATGATCCTTAGGACCAGCTGGTGGCCAGCCAGCCTCAAAGAATCAATGACAGGTTCAGTGAGTGAGAGGCCCTGTCTTGGAAAGAAGGGACAGAGTGATTGGTAGGAGAGGCCCTTCACACACGTGTTCATATCTTTACAGGTATATCTGTACATATCACGTACACCTATACACATATGCACACACATCTAACTGTAATTAGATGTGTAATAAGGGCATCAGGTTACAGGTTCTGGGCTATGTTATAAGGGGAAGGAAGAGAGATTCTTGGGTCAAATGCATCTGGGAAACAACTGGAATGAGATGGCTATGTCCTTTCCTTTCTCCCCTTTCCTTCTGTCTTTTTTGTTTTTGAAGTTCAAGGACAATTGTATCAAACTTTGAGGGATAAAGGAGAGACAAGCTGAAAGTCCTTCCAGGCTGTCAGGAGGAGGGGAGATGAAGAAAAAGGCAAGCCTTTTAAGTTAGGTGTTGTGGTCCAAGGAAGTGAGGAAGCCTGAAATGCCTGGGAAAGGATGCTTAAGAATTTGGCTCATATTCAAAACGAGAGAAAAAGAAGGAAAAGGAAAGAAGAAAGCACGCTTAAATGTCTAGTTGCAGGTCTCAGTTCAGAGGGTACCCCACCCCGGGCTCTTGTGTTCTAGGACAAAAGATTGCAACAGAGACACACTGTTAGGAATAGAAACAGACAGCTTGTTAAGAAAGAAAAAAAAATGGGCTGGAGAGATGGCTCAGTGGTTAAAAACACTGACTGCTCTTCCAGAGGTCCTGAGTTCAATTCCCAGCAACCACATGGTGGCTCGCAACCATCTGTAATGGGATCTGATGCCTTCTTTGGTGTGTCTGAAGATGGCTGCAGTGTATTTATATATAATAAAGACTGGGAGTGGGGTAGTGAGCCAAGGACAGCAACCAAAAAGTACCCACTATGACTATAGAACCCTTTATGGGATCTCTACATAGCATCTACCTTCCTCACAAGTTTCTTCTATGTGTTGTCCTTTTAAAAAAAGTTCCGTGGCTAGCAAGATGGCTCAGCAGCTAAAAATGCTTGCTGACCAAACCTGGTGGATAGAGTTGAATCCCTGGCCCACGTGTTTAAAAAGCCTGGATGTAGTGACTGGTATCTGTAATCTGGTTACTTTGCTACATTGCGGCAGAGACAGGAGAAGGACCTGTTTTGGTCGCTGTCCTCAGCTCGCTATACCACTTCCTTTCTTAAAAGGGTCTTTCTTTTGCCAGATGGTGGGGATAGTACACTCATTGAATCCCAGCATGCGGAAGGCAGGTGGATCTCTGGGAGTTAGAGGCCAGCCTGGTTTACAAGCTCATTTCAGCACAGCCAGAAGTGTGTGGGCCACCTGGCCTGGAGCACACAGTAGGACAGGAATGAGAGGGTTCTTTCTTCAGTGAGGTGGAAGGAGAGAATCAACTCCTGTTGGGGATTGGTTCTAATGCTTTGAATTAATCCAGCCCCCAAAATCAGGAACCTGCATGTCCAAACAGTAAAGGTCCTTGTCCCCAGTTGGTTTTTGATTGATCAACAAAGAGCCAACGACCAATGGCTGGGCAGGTAGACTGAGGCGGGGCCTTTAGATTTGTGAGGGCTAGGGATGGAGAGAAGGGAAGGAGAGAATCTCTCTCGAAGGGAGACAGATCAGATTTAGAGCTGCAGAAGAAAATTCATCCAAAATACAGGTGGAAAGGTAATGCAACCCCATGGGAGGGGCTGCCTAGAAGGTAACAGGACAGCAAAAATAAAACATAGATTTAGAAGGTGTTGAGCCAGGTGTACTGGAGGGAAGTGTACACTAGTGGGGTGGAGGATTAGAACTGTCCAGCCTCTGAGCTAGTCAAGGCATATAAATTAACTGGTGAGCGTGTGTGTGTGTGTGTGTGTGTGTGTGTGTGTGTGTGTGTGTGTGTGTGTGTGTGTTCTTGAATCCAGATAGCTCCTGGGCAGGTGTGCACATGTAACCTGCGGGAACCAAAGCAGTTAGTGAACTACCACTGCAGACTCCCAAAGTTGTCCTCTCACGTCTGTACACGGACCACGGAATGTGTGTAAACCCACCACACTAATTAGCAGTAAATAAAAACATTGTGGTTTAATTAGGATGAAGGTAACATGCCCTTAATGATATTTTAGTGCATACTTTGTTTTGATTGTCTTCTTCCGTTTTCCCATCTTTCTGCCCCCCACTTCCTGCTTGTCCTCCTCCTGTCTCCAGCATTCCCCTTTCATGCCACATGTGTTCTAGCACCCTCCCGTGACCTGTACTTACAGCCACATAGTGATTTCTATGCAAAAATTAAAACTAGGATGCACAGATGAGAGACGACACACACTGTTTGTCTTTCTGAGTGTGGGTCACCTCACATCACACTAACTTTCCAGTTGCACCCAAAACTGCAGAACTTTTCAAAACCTCTGCTGGAAATGGGAGATCGGACTCAGCCCTTCCAGTACATTTGCTCGTGGAGCCACGGATCTGCCCAGCCCCTCTTGGGACCCATGTTCTGCAGAATCTACATTACAAAGAAAGAAACCCATCAAAGAATCTTAGGGATCTTGAAGCGTATTTCCTTTATTCAGAAAAAGGATTATAGACCCTGGGAGGGAAAATGATTTTCCCAGGGTCACGCAGATGGCTTTGGCTCCTGGTGAAGGAGAACCCAGAACATCTCGTGCTCAGCGATGTGTCTAAGGGGATCCTGGCTCAGCCCTTCCACCCACACCACACTTCATTTGACATGGCCCTTTGCTGTGTCTCTGAGGAAAGGTGCTGGATGATTTTCAATGTAAATAGTGGGGCCAGACGAGAGCCAATGAGTCCAGGCTTTAAGGAATGCCAGGTGTCTAGGTGCTTCTGCAGCTGAGCTACATTTCCACCTTGGTCTTTGTTGCATAGCAGCATGATAGTTTCTTAGTGGCAAATGACCTTATTTTGCCCACAATTCCTGCTGCTTTCTCCACCTTTATCATGGTGGATGGCGTAGGCTTTCCTACCCCACTGATGATATATTGACCTTGTCCAGGACCTGTGGGCTGACCGTTAATGACGTTCATTTGCTGAAGTACTTCATATGTGATAATACTTGGAGATACATTAACAACACAGATAAATGCAAACAGACCATTGGGATTGATCCGGATCAAGATGGCTAGTGTTATTACTAGAAGAAGAAATTCGGACACAGATACCGACAAAGCATAGATATTTAGAAGATACAGGGAAAATTCTCACAGCCATCTATGAGCCTAAGAGATAAATCTTAGAAGAAACCAAACCTTGATCTTGAAACTGTGAGAAAATAAACTTCTGTCACTCAAATCCCCCTATTTTGATGGTTTTAGTTGGCGGACATTGTAAGCTGGTATTGTTCTGTGACTTGATTTGGTCCAAGACATGTGGGAGGCAGTCCTACCATTCCTGCGCTGGGTCCAGGCCTGGTGAAGTTCCCTTAGGCGTTTGCTCATCCTTCTCATGTTTTTGCCACACACTGGTCATCTGTTGACTATAGATAGACAACCTCAGGATGCAGAGGAACCCCAGCTTGTACTTTAAAGCATTGCCATCCCAGATGCCCACAGACGCACAGGGAGGAAAGACTCATGCTCTTATAATAAGATTGTTTGTCACACAGCAGTTGCGTGCAGCCATTGACAAGCTTGTTCTTCCACTTGGTTTGAAAATTTGTAAAGTACAAGGATCTTTTGTGCACAACGGTATTCCTGGCTCAGTCAAGGTAACTGCTACACGGTAAGTGCTCAGTGACTACTTCAGAATTCATGAACAAGCACCAATGAATCCCAAAGGTTTTGGACAGTTAGATGACATAAGCTTAATTTAGAGTAAATATTAGTCCAGGAAGTATGAAGACACGAGTTAAGGTATGGGGAAGAACTATTTTCTGAGGATGCTGAAGCTTATGACACTTGGAGGTCTTCATGTATGTGCCTCTCCATTTGCATATATAGGTACCTATGCAAATGCTTGTGCTTACGTGGGGAGGTCAGAAGACAAACTTGGGTGTTATTCTTAAGGATCTCTCTACTGTGTGTGTGTGTGTGTGTGTGTGTGTGTGTGTGTGTGTGTGTGTGTCAATGGCTTGGACATATCAAATAGGCTAGGCTGGTAGGTCCCAGACATCTGTCCTCCATGCCCAGGGTTGGGATTACAAGTGTGAGCCACCATGACTGTTTTGACATGAACCTGGCTCCTTAGCTCTAGAGGCCTTTATGGTAGGAGGTCAATGAATACCAAAATATGAAGGATTAGTTTTTGAACAAGGCTTGTGGGAGCAAGAGCCTTAGTAAATTCCCTTCTATCAAGAGGATATACCAGCAGTCACTGGCATCTGTCTGGGCATACTTGTTTATATAGAATTTTGTTGTATACTTGATAATTATTGATTGGTTTCAGTTAGTACAATATTGGCTCCTGCAATAGATAAAACACAAACATTTCAGAGACTTAGCATATGACATCTGTTGAAGACTGAATTTTCTGCAAATCCATATGTTGATATCCTGCCCCCAGTACCTCAAACTGTGACTTGCTTTGGAAAGAGTGTTATTGAAGGTGGAACTGGTTAAGACAAGAGTTTTATTTTTTTGGAGGGGGATGTATTTTCTGCCCAACATGACTGGGTTCCTTTTTATAAGGAAATTTAGGCACAGAGACACAGTCAGGAGAAAGCAATGGAGTGATACTCCCATAAGCTAAGGAGTGCTGGAGATCCCTGGAAACCCAGCAGAGGCTAGAGGAAAAGCAGGGGCACATCTGGTCTCAGGGTCCTCAGTAGGAACCTATCTTGCCAATACATTCATCTGGAGTTCAAGCTTCCAGAACCATTGCAAAAGGCATTTCTTCCGTTTAAACCACTTAGTTCGTGCATTTTACTATGGTGACTCGAGCGAATCATGCATCCCGGATAGTGCTCAGCTAGGTACTTGTCCAAAGAGTCATCAGAAAACCAGGCCTTTCCCATACCGTCTGGCCATCTTCAACACATGGTTCTTGTCTTAATTAGCGTCTTATTGCTATGAACAGACACCATGACCAATGTAAGTTTTATAAAGGACTACATTTAATTGGGGCTGGCTTACAGGTTCAGAGGTTCAGTCCATTATCATCAAGGTGGGAGCATTGCAGCATCCAAGCAGGCATGGTGCAGGAGGAGCTGAGTTCTACATCTTCACCAGAAGGAAGCCAGGAACAGACTGAGCATCCTCAGGCAGCTAGGAGGAAGGTCTCCAAGCCCATCCCCACAGTGACACACTTCCTCCAACAAGGCCACACCTTCTAATAGTGCCACTCCCTGGGCCAAACATATGCAAACCATCATAGCTCCCAAGATGACTGGAATGGTATGCAGAAAGACTATGAAGGGGGAAGAACATCGAGAATCACAAGTGAATGGGACATATATGGAGGTGGTACACACCACTTCCCTCAAGTTCCATTGGCTAGAATGTACCACATGGGCCCCTAAAGCAAAGGATGCTGGGAGGATGCTATAGATTTGACTCACAAATGTTCCCTACAGACCTATGTGTCAAGTGAGGGCTGGTTGCCCAGAGTGTTGCTATTGGGAAATAATAGTGCAAACTTTAAGAGGTGGGGACCTTGTTGGAGGTCTTCTAGTCATTGAGGACATTGTTTTAAAGGATATGATGGCATTCTGGGCCTCTGTTCCCCACTTTCCTCATTCTTGGACTTGAGGTAAGCTTCTTTGTTCTTTTGCATGTCCCTGTCTTGCCACAGATCAACAATAAGTCAAACCAACTATGGGTGGAAAAAAAAATCCCCAAACTGTGAGACAAAAATGAACCTTTCTTTTTTATAAAGTGATTATTACAGGTATTTTATTACAGTAGTGAAAAGTCTATGTGCCCAAAGATAAAGAGAAAATGGACTTGGAGATGGGACAGTTAGATTCAACCTTGTTTCTGACTACTCTGTAGGAGAGGTAGCACGAAGAAATTAAAATGATTTGTTTCAGATCACGCAGCTAGACAGTGGCAGCTACTTTACACATTCACACAGGGAATATCATAAAACTAACTTGTGCTGTTAAAAACAAGTGCATGGAGCTGTGAAATGTAAGAAGAGGAGACCCATTTCTTCTCTGTTGCCCAAAATCAGTTTCCCGAGGTGATCTTGCACAGTTTGATGGTGGCAGATCCCTAGAACCTCGTGAGTATTTAACTCGCCACAGTGGCTGACTTGGCTAGGTGGGGATTCATCCTCATGCTCAGATAAACCTTACAGGGACTGTATCTCCTCTACAGACCAACAAAGCCACTTCCCCACCCTGCAGCTGTCCCTGTTGAAAATTGCTGAGAACCCAATGACTTCTTCATTGCTGACCTGTCCTTGTTAGGTGAGGATGAAGCCACAGACACATTTAGGAAGTTAGAAAGCATCAACTCACTAGGGCTGAAGTAAGTTGATTATTGGCTAAAGGACCCACTTAGATATAAACTCAAAAGGAGATAGTGGCGATTTTTCGATGATGAGGACTAATTTAATTTTTTTTTTTTTGATTAATGAAAATAGGATTTCGGGTTGGAGAGATGGCTCAGCGGTTAAGAGCACTGACTGCTCTTCCAGAGGTCTTGGGTTCAAATCCCAGCAGCCACATGGTGGCCCACAACCATCTGTAATGGGATCTGATGCCCTCTTCTGGTGTGTCTGAAGACAGCTACAGTGTACTTATATATAATAAATAAAATAAATTTGAAAAAAAAGAAGAAAATAGGATTTCAGCAGTAGCCTCAACTCGGATATGACAGGGGTCTTTGGATTCCTATGTTTACCTCCTAATAGTGAAAATGGTTGATTCAAACTCAGTTCCTCTTAAACCTAGGGCAGTTTAAAGTTTTGTTCCCCCAATTTAGACAACGAAGTGGATTTGGTTGGATTGGTGTCAAGTCATCTGTAAGGGGCGATGTGTGCTGTAAGCTCAGGATACCCCTCTGGCTTTACCATCGCTGCCACTTGGCAATGCTGACTCACCTTTCTTTCTCGAGGTTCACATCTCCCAGGCATCTCTCTTATCTTTCAGAAACACTGCCATGTTCAAGTGCTGTTGCCTTGTTAGAAAAGAGGTTTGAATTCTGACAGTGAACCCTTTCCCTCGTTTGCCTTTCATTCATTCTGCAAACATTTATCAAATGCTTCCTAGTGCCAGGTCTTTAGGGGCCCAAAGTGAATGAGATAGTCTCCACCCTCCAAAGACCCCACGTCATGGGGCTGGTCCCATCGAGTGGGGGACTTGTGCTCTGCATTGTGAGGAACCTAGTTATCTTACCCTGTGCTTCAGGGACGCTAAATGCATTGTGTGAAAAGACTGAACACACTCCCAGTAGTCTCAAAGCCTTAAAACATGTCTCTCCAGATTCATGCATAGATAGAATTTCCCTTATTATAAAAGGTAGTTGAACAGGAAGTGAAGATGACGGTATCTCTGGGAAATAGCATATTATTCAAAGACAATGGGGGATGAATCATTGACTTTTACTTTATTAGCTAGCAGCTCCCAATTAAATAGATTATTGGACTACATTAGTGAAACATCTGATAGGGAACGCTCCCAGGATGGCAATAAATGCAGTATCATATTGTAGCCTTGGAAGGTTGGATATTCATAGTTTGAATTCTGCCTTCTCAATTCCTTCCCCTCTTCCTTATTGACATTTCACTTCTTTCTTTTCTCCTCCATCCTATCTCTCCTTCCTTCTATCTTCACTTCACCCTTTTCTCCTTTATTAATTAATTTAACATCTATCAAAAACCTTCTGTTTACGGACGAGCCCCAAGGCTGGTGTGGGATCCGGAGGTGAACAGGGCTCAGCCTGTTGCAGCGCAAACCTCTGTCCTCAGGTAGGATTGGTGAGCGAATACCACACCCAATCAGCCTTTCAAAGTGAAGAATTCCTGCCTTCCTTTTTATTTTCTCTCTCCACACTTACATCCACAATCACTACCTAGACCATATGTTGCCCAAGATACTGGCTTTGGGCTGATTTGATAAAACTCATCACTCAACGCATGGGGAGAATTCCCCGCATCCTTTGTTGTGTGTTGCAGGGATCAGCAAACTATTGTTTTTGTGTGGTTCATGGGCTAAGAAAGGATTTCAGATTTTATTTAAATGGTTGGAAAAACAATCAAAAGAAGAATATTTTGCAGTAGGAGAAAATTATATAAAATTCAAATTTGCCTGTCCATAAATAAAGTTTTATTGGAACACAGCAATACTCATCAAGTTATGTATTGTCCAGAGTTGCTTTTGCTACAGTGGCAGATTGAATGGTTGTAATAGAGGCCACGTTTTCCAGAAATAAATCTGAAAATACTTACTATCCAGTCTTCTAGGAAGGCTTATTAACCCCTGATATATTATTTGTTGGTAGATAAGTTTTAAAGAAGGTATCTTAAAAACACACACACAAAACAGAAAAAGGACTATGCAGAAGGGAACAACGATGGAGGAAGACACATCTCCCATGTTTTCTCTAATGAATATATATGTGAATAGACACACACACAAAGATGTTATGAAACCAGAAGAGGGACAGAAAGGAGATGAATGATGGGACATAGGGCCTAAGGAAGGATAATGAGAAGAGTAAACGTTTTTCAATGAAAATAGATAGAAAAGAGTAAATGAGCAAAATGCTTATGTGTCTAAAAAATGTTATCATGAGAGTGGGGGGAGCAGGATGGCCCAGTGGGCAAAATGCTTGGCACACAAGCACGGGACCAGAGTTCAATCCTTAGAACCCGTGTGAAAAAGCTTCATTTGCAATCCAAGGGCTGGGAATACCAAGACGGGCAGATCCCTGGAATTCAGAGTTTAGCTGGGTGAATTCTGGGCCAACATCTCAAAAAACAATATGGGCAGCTCTTGAGATGACACCCGTGGTTGACCTCTGGCTTTCATACGCATGTGCACATGCATTTGTGCATATCACCCTCACAGCCTATCATAGTGAAACACGTTAAAATATTATTGAGTTAACAAAAGGCATCTTAACTCCAGGGAACCTTTTAGACCTTAGCTGTTTGGATGTGAAAGAATAGGTCCCCTCTAGTTGAATGGTACACATTGCTCTGTCTAACAACTGAGGAAGGTACCTCTCTACCTTCTTGCTAAGGTGGGAAGATAATTCTTGATAGTCAAATCTGTTCAAGGTTTCAGTTTCAGCTCTGAGTCCCCACCCCCAGCACTTAATCTTTCATAATTCATGGCTCTTCATTTGTAGAAATGAAATGAAATTCACCTCTAGGGTTCGTATGAAGATAAAAGGAGTCAATGTACACAAAAACACTTGTCATTAAGCCTGGGCCTTTGCAAATTGCTATGAATTTTTCTTAGTACAATTATGGGATTTGTTGGGGGAAAAGAATTAAGGGAAATAATGAGGGAAGGGCCTAGAATACTAATAAGAATACCTTTTATGGACTTGAAAGATCCCAAGGTACATGATATTTCTCTGATTTGCATCCACAGTCTACTCTGACCCACGTCATCGGAGATATGCAGACAGAGACACAGATGTGTGTCTGAAGCCATTCCTTACAGGGGCACTGGAGGGCCTTTGTGTGTTATTAGGAATGGGAGTGGAGGGCTGAAGAAATAGCTCGGTGCTAAGAGTGCTTGCTGTGCAAACACAAGGACTCTTCAGATTCCTAGCACCCATGTGAAAGCTATGCACAACACCACACACTTATAACTCCATTACTAAGTGGAGGAGACAGGATCTTGGGGACTTATTTCCCATCCATCCATTCAAATGAGCTCTAGGTTCAGTGAGAGGCCCTGCCTAAAGAAATATAGTAGAGTGCAATAGATGAAAATACCCCTCCCCCAACCCCACACAAGCAATCTACCATAGGCACATGTACATGTATGTGCCCAATAATACATACATTTGCATGCACACACAGGATGTGATTTTGATGCAAGACATGTCATTGCATAGAGTAAACAGTGATTGTAAAAGGGGCTTGTCTTCTTGGGGGTTTGGACAGGAAGAAATGCATGAGTGATTCAGGTATGTGAGGTCCAGTAGTAAGAAAGAAATCCAATGATAATGGTGGCTGGGAAGTGGGTTTGCTAGGCCAGTGAGGCAGTACTAGGCAAAGGGAGTATTTGATGTAGTGTAACAGGACCCGGGGACACCAACGAGTGGTTTACTTATTTGTTTTTGGAATGAGTAGCTTAGAACTTTATCTCAGCAAAGGTTTCATATCAACTCCTCATTTTGAACAAACAGATGTGGATGTCCTGATTTTGAACCGTGTGTTCAGTGAGCAGAAACAGTTATATGTCTAAGTAGTGATTACAAGTGCAGATTCTGGAGTTGGAATGAACAGCCCACGTAGATCTCAACTGTGCCATTTACTAATAATGACCTGGGGCCAGCCGCTTCACTTGTGTTTGATTCAGTTGCCTCACGTGTGACTTAGTGATAATGATGCTGATGGTGACGTTGGCGGTCCAGCCTGTAGTGAACCTCGCTGGCTGGTATTTTCATGTACCTACATCTCCCACTGATAGCATCCAGGGATTTCTCTGTGGCCAATAGAATGTAGAAGAATGGTAGCATGTCATTCCTAATATTAGGTTATAAAAGATACCATGGTTACAGTCACACTTTCTTGCCTCTCTTGGCTCTCTTGGGTCACTTGCTCTGGGTATAGGCCCTAGAGTGAGGACACTAGCTGTGAGAAATCCAGACCTGTATAAACCACTCATGAACTTGGAAGTTGATCTCCCCTCCCTGGAAGGCTGCAGGCCTGCTCAGAAATTTGACTACATCTTGGTAAAGGAACAAAAGCAAGAACCACTACCTAAAACCCCACCACAGTCCTGACATGTATGCAATAATTGAAGGTTTTTTTTTTCCCCCAAGCTGATAAAATTTGGGAGTAAATTTTTATATAGCCTGATAATTTGTTTTAGTGCCTGTATGGTTGTTTCTAGCTTCAGGATTGTACTTGACACAGTGTAAATACTGGAATAGCGCTGGCCAAATGCACAACTTCACATTTCAGTACACTGTACTTGGGAAGTTAGGGTAGAAGAACAAGTATTCTGGTGGGTTGGAACCTAGTCAAACCTTGTCTCCTGCTTTCTTTAAGGCAATTCTGCCTGTTTGTCTAATGGCCCGCAATAAGCAGGCGGCCCTGATTTATATTTTCCGCAGAAGGGAAGAGAGATTGAAACGGTAAGTGCCAAAGAAATTAAAAGTCATTTCGTTTTTTCAATTCATTACTTCTGAAAAAAAAAAATCTAAGCCCAGCTTCATTACTAGGGCCCTGTTTTAGTGCTGATGATAATTGCGAAGGCAGTGTTTTAAATTAGAGTGTATAAGACCACATGTAATTAACCTGTACAGAAGGCCTGAAACTTCATATTAGACTATTAAATCAATCCCAGCAGAATCACTAATGCTGAGCAATTGGTTAGAAAATACTGTATGGGCAAAGGAAAGGAGCTGGATGCTAATTAGCATCCTCAAGCATTCACACCCTCCTCAGATGCAATGAGTCTGGCAGATGCTTTTCTCCAGGTCCTTAACCCATGCAAAGCTGTGAATTCAGATTAGTTCAGGGTGAATGCTCAGAACTGGCACAGAGGTGAAGGGCTACTGAGCTTGTGTGCATATGCAGGAACCCTGGGAAGGTGGCAGTAAGTAGGTGAGCCTCCCTCTGAGTTTGTACTTTGTATGTTCCCTGTTTATACACACAGCATTTAGAATGTTCTGTGGTTTAGGGGATTGAAGCCAGGGTCTTGTGAATGCAGAGAAAATACTCTACCACTGAGCAACATCTCCAGCATACATGGTCCTCCTTCAACACTCACAGCACACCTTTTCTTTTTCCTTTGAGACATAGTCTCCTTATTCATTTTACATTTTTTCCCTTAAGTTGAAAATAGAGTCTTTTCTCATACAGTAGTATATCCTGATCACAATTTTCCCTCCCTCCACTCTTCCCAGTTTCTCTCCATCTTCCTCTGGATTCACTTCCTTTCTCTATCTCATTAGAAAATAACAGGCTTCTAAAACATAACAACCAAATGTGACAAAATAAAATATGATAAGAAAAATAAAAAACCCTTCATATTGAGGATGCACAAAACAACCCAACAGAAGAAAAAGAGCCTCAAGAGCAGGCACATGAATCAGAGAGCTACTGTTTATACACTCGAGTCCCATAAAAATACTAGGCTGAAATATCTATATCTGTATCTGTATCTCTATCTGTATCTGTATATCTATCTATCTATCTATCTATCTATCTATCTATCTATCTATCTATCTATCTATCTATCTATATCTCCAACTAGAAAATGCCTATTATTACTCAATGAAAAGATGAGTACCAGAATGATAACTATTGAGTATGAGGTCAGAGACGTTAAGCTGTCTATATCAGAACTAAGATCTTGATTTCCCTATAGCAATACCACTGCAACCAGGCACATAGCACCATCATTTACTGGACTCTCTTGCAGTGACCTCTGATCAAGTCTTCTCCTTGGCATCAGGAAGGGAAGAGATGTGTGTCATTTGACAGTGTTCATCCTTTGACTTTACTTCCCATAGCCTTCTTTGCTGGTTGGTCGGAAGATGATGACATCATAGTTCTAGAGTCCTAGGAAGGAAGGAGTCTAGGCATTATCTATGGATTAAATATGGTTCGAATGTATCAAAAGGCATGTGCTAGAGGATTGGACTTCAGTGTAGCAGTTCTGAGGTGTAAGCATTAGAGATGGAGCCTACTGGGGAGTTAACTGGGTTACTAGGTACATAATGCTGGCATCACAGAGTTGGTTTGTTCTCCAGAACTACCCAGAGTGGGTAGTTATAAAGACCTGCTTGCATATTGGCTCCTTCTGCAGAGAATTCCCTTTCTACTACTATGCCATGCTGTCACCTAGCTCACAAGGCCCAAAGGCCAAAGAAGTGTTACTACCACCTGAAAACTATGAACTAGGCAAACTTCCTTTCTTATAAAGTACCAGATTATTTTCAAATGGTAACAGAAAATGGGACTAAGAGAGTCTACTCACAATGTAGAACAAACTCAGAATCAACCACATCCACATGACTGACCTTTGAAGGGGGAAATATGCTTTCATACTCAGCTGTTGTATCCCTTTAGCATCATTTTACTAATATATACATGCATTATCTCAAGTAAACCACATAAGAATC
This sequence comes from Rattus norvegicus, assembly GCF_021556685.1. Taxonomy (NCBI): domain Eukaryota; kingdom Metazoa; phylum Chordata; class Mammalia; order Rodentia; family Muridae; genus Rattus; species Rattus norvegicus. Next base: position 92,349,310 of record NC_141542.1, read on the forward strand.
CTATTAAAGTGACATTGTTAGTTGTGGGTCTGCATTGCTCAGGGGAGGCATAAAGTAGGGGCCCTAGGCTTTAATCCTTCCTTGCCACTGGAGTGCTGGGCTTGTGGGATGCCAACACACCCCTCATGGGAGGTAAAATGCAGTGTAGCATAGGGATTATAGCCTGTGTTTCTCTGGGTGAAAAATGATGAGGGGCTGGGACGATGGCTGTGGTTTTCAAACTGACAATGCTGGGAACTGTGAGGAGTTGAGAATGGGGCCCATGGGCCTACAATGAGCCCATGCCATCTGACTTAGCTCCAAGTGAGTGCCAGGAATATGGAGAGGCCTTCTGCAGGAGACTTAGGCTCTGTATGACAAAGGTCTCCTCCTCCCTAAATGGTCTGTGATGAAGGAGACAGTCCTTGCTTGTCCAAACTGCTTTATTCATGGAAGCTAAAGATGCATATGACTTACTCAAGGTGAACGAGAAATTAAATACCTTTTGCAGGAAGGGATGCCCAGGAAGAGAAGCTCATTGACTAAACACTCTGGCGGCTCTATCTAGATACCTCATCAGCTTGGAGAACTCTAGGCTCTATGTTATATGGCTGGTTGTCATGGTCCTCTTAGTGGGGCATCATGGTCACATGCTCCAGGACAGGAACTTGGCAGGGAGTGAGTTCGAACTCCTGCTCTTCTCAATTATGAGATTTACCAGGGTTCTGAACTTACTACTACTTTACCAGTTCTTCTGTCTGGTGTTATTGCCCCATAGTTAGTCAGTCTCTCTCTCTCTCTCTCTCTCTCTCTCTCTCTCTCTCTCTCTCTCTCTCTCTGTCTGATACAAGGAATTTTACAGAAAGATTTAATAACTTGTATAAGGAATCTAGATAGTAAAGCATAGGCCTGAGATTAATCTGGAGGAAAAAAAAAAGTTTAAGGAGTTGAGCTCTAGGAACCCACAGGCAGGAAAACCACCTTCTTTGTGCTCCAGAGCAATTAGAGGATCATGTGGTGCTGATTGCTCATTTCTCTCATCCATTCTAATATCAGCCTGTGTTATGTTGTGTTGATGACTGTGAATCATTCCCGACTAAGGCAAAGCATGGTGACTGTTGTTTCTCTGTGGATATTAAAATTCTCTAGAGCTCCAGAACCAAACCTCTTTGGGTGGCAAACTCAAAACCACTCTACCTCTTCCACTATGCCATGGCTGTATGGGACAAATACCTCTGAATGTGATTAGATAATAGTTCCTGTGGTTAGGGTAGCATTATCTGAAGAAAACATAGAATGGGTCAGGTGTCTAAAACACTGGGCATTTTTTGATGCTTGTCAGAATGAGAGTGAGTCAGTTCCTTTCTCCTTGAATAATCATGGCCTCAGGGAGCCACTTGTAACTTTGGCACAGAGGGGGCTTAGGTTAGGTTTGGTAAGAAGAGGTATGTCATTTTTTGCTAGGGGATGTACCTTCTCAGCATCTGGTTCCCATGCTGTGAGAAGCTCTTGGAGACTTTGGTGCTTCTGAAGTCAGTGGACCAGCTGGACTCCTCACAAAAGCCAGCAACAGTTCCCAGCCATGTGGGAGTCCCATCTGGGATGTCCGGCTTCACCAGCCTCTCAGTGAACACAGCTTAGCTACAGAGCGATTTCATTGCCTGGGAGCTTTCAAGCTGATCTTCCTCCCAATTCCTAGTCCACAAAACCATTCATTAAAGAGCTTAGCGGCTGTGTTAGGCCACACACTGAAGTACGTATAGTTACCTCTGGATAGCCTTGGATCAGCAAATTAAAGTCAAAAGATTGATTTGGGGGTTCTGCAGGGGTAAGAAAAATAGCTTTATACTTCTTTTCCTGAAGGATATTTAGAACTCATTGGAGATCTTTGCCTGAGGGGCCTAGGGTCAGAATTGCAGGCATTAATAAATATTGCTTTGCTAAAAGTATTTTGTGTTGAAGTTTGGGTGGAGAGAATCCATTTTTTTTTCTTGTGTATCTTTTGGTAGCATTTCACAGATATGTGGAACCAGAAAGAGGCTCAGCTATTAATGGGTTCAACTTACTTATAATTTTCAGACAGGGTCTCACGTATCCCAGGATAGCCCCAAACTCACTATCTTGCCAAGGAAAACCATGGACTTCTAATCTTCCTATGTCACCTCCAAAGTGCTGTGCTTATGGGCATGTGTTTCGCCCTATCCGGTTTATGAAGTATTGGAGCCTGCCCAGGGCTCCATGTACACAGGACAAACACTCTACCAACAGAGGTACATCCCTAGCCCATTAAAGGGTTAAATGTAGCTGTTGCGCTTGCTTATTTGTATTATTGGGGCCCAGGGAGTGTTTTCAGTAAGATTTAAAATGCCTTTTAAATCATTTGCAGTGAACCCTTCTTAAGGAATGTTGTATATCAAAGCCATGCTAAAGAAAAAAAAAAAAGTAAGGGAAAGGAAGAAAAAGAAAAATTCTTAAGTTCCCAATAGAGTCTGACGTTACTGTTTGCAAAATGTCTTGGCCAACACCGTCCTGAGTTGTGCTATGTGGAGTTTGTGCCATGTTTGGCTTTATCATCCAAGAACACTCCTTGGAGCTCAGAGATTTGGAGGAAGAAGAAAGAGAATCCCATCAGAAGTCTTCAGTGGGCCCAAAGCTGCCCAAAAGAAAAAAAAAAAAGTCCAGGATTTGAAGTTGAAGTTTAAATTTTTCTTCCTTCCTTTGTGAAAGATTGATGACCCAGAGTGGGATTTGTGGACGTTCAGTTTTGTATAAATGGGATGCTTTCCGAAATCAGTGCAACCTATTGAGTCCTAAACTTCCACAGATCCAGACTTAGCATGCAAGAAGGGTTTCTTTAGGATATCCCTCTTCTTGGAGGTGAGATTATTACGATGCTCTAACTGGCTACTAGGTTAGATAAACAGGTCATATCTGACTGATGTAACATGTCCTCTGAAGGAGAGCAGGGTCACTGGCTCTTGAAGATCCAGTATTTGAACTTAAGGGGGTGCCTCTGATTCACCGAGCTCTGTTCTTCAATCTCTGTTTTGTTCATGTTTTCCAGGTTTCAGAAGGCTAATCTTCGTGCATGGTAATCTGTGTGTGTGTGTGTGTGTGTGTGTGTGTGTGTGTGTGTGTGTGTGTGTTGCGGGGAGGATAGAAGATAGCCTATGAGGATGGGGGGGGCAGGGGCAGGGGCAGGGGCAGGGGCAGGGGCAGGGGCAGGGGCAGGGGCAGGGGCAGGGGCAGGGGCAGGGGCAGGATGTGAATACAGGTTTTCCATCTTGTGTTGGTCCCTGAGTTCCTTGGCGGAGCGATGGTACGGCTCCCATCTTAAACAACAGGTAACAGGCAAATATAGTCGTTTATCTGTAAATCAACAGTCTATTGGTGCCTCTCCCAGCCACATTTTGTTCTCCCTTCCCCATCTCTCTGGTTTATTTAACAAATATCTAAATATCCGGCTTTACAAATGTACACAGATGTAGCTCATGTAAATCACATTCCACAGTTCTTTGGCTTAGGGCGCAGGGATCTTGGTATAAGATATGAGCTGTTGTCATGTTGGGGTTCACATGAAGAAGTCGTTCAGGTGGTGGTGTGTTTTCAGCCCAGCCAGATGGAGTCTGCACAGGTTGGCAGAACCTCTGAAACCAGGTTCTAATCTATGTCTCCTTGCAATTCTGTTTGTTATTTGGTATTGACAGTGCATACAAACTTTGTTATCTGGGGTGCATTATCATGGCTCTAGATACCATGCACTAGCCACAAAGTACCCTGCAAATAGTAAATACCTAGTTCAGAGGGAGTTCACAAAGGACCTGCATATGGAATCATGACCAAGGCTTACGAGCTCCCCTTCATCCCCCTGCTCAGTGCTTACTGTAAGGGTTCTAGGTGGTGTGAAAGAATCTCGGTGAACTTGCCCATTACCGAGTTTCAGGGTAATTTATTTCATTTTATTGACGTATTGACTGTCTAAATCTTAGTTTTTATGGGGAGATGTTAGATGTTTGATCTGCCTCTTCGTTGCTGTAGCAACACACCAGAGGCTGCGTAATTTAGAAAGCAAGGAATTTATTTGCTCTCCTTCCCTTTTTGGAGGCTAAAAGTCTGAGATCAAATAGACCATCAGTTTGGTGTGTGTGGGTGTCTTGATGGGTGCTATCACAATGTTGGGAACCCCCAAAAGAGCAATCATACAGCAAGATGGGCAGAGATACAGAGGCCAGGATTACTTGTTTGCAATGACTTCCTTCACAGGCACTCACTGTGCTTTCATGAGAGTTAGCTTAATCCTTGCCCAGGACAGGTTCCCCATGATAGTCCCCCTCAGCTGTGCTCCTCCCTTTAAGGGGTCCCCACACTTTCTAATATGACCACACCAGAGAGGAAACTTCTGATACCTAAACCTTTGGATGAAACCACCTGTATCCAAATCTTAGGAACAAGTGTGCATCATGAAAAGCAAGGAATTTATTTAGGTATGGAGAGCCCTTGCCTTGCCTTTGTAAGTAGATTAACCTTTGGGGGACTCTCCTGAGAGTTCTTAGGTAAACTTAGAACCTCACCACCTGCTTTCTTCCAATTCCAATACTTGAAGACACTTTACTACTCTATTGGGAAAAGGAGATAAGAAACTTTGTGGTTAATCAGTGTGTGTCGGACATTGGAATCCTAGGCCAAGATGAGAGGGCCTTGATACTGAAGTATGTGGACAGCAAGGAGGACTCCTAGTCTCATTGAAACCACCTACCTCTTTTCCTTGGGTTCCACACATAAATGAAAGATGATCCAGCCATCTTCTGAGGAAAAGGTAGCCAGGCTGTGTCCACAGTGTATGCTATTGATCCAGTTGGGGCTGGGGTTGGGGAAAATTGGGGGTAGGGGAACTGGAACTGGAGAGCAAGTGTTGAGAGAATGAGGCGGGAGGGCCTATGGATCTCTGAATCGCTGACCAGTTGTAAAAGTGCCTTTAAGCCATGTAGAGCCATGTAGAGTTATTGGTTTGTGGATAATGGGGCCAAATTTAGCCTGTGAATTAGACTGTGAGGTGTGGGGTGAAGACATTCCCTTCTAGGTGAGAGTAGGAGAGGAGCTAGAGATTTGTCCGTTCCTGCGTTTCTGCGTCCAGAGGATAAATGTGGTAGCTAAGGTGGCAACCAGGCCGGATCACCAGGTCTCATGCGGTGAATTGGGGGCTGAGCTCTGGGCCAGATGTGGGGCTCAGAGCACGAGGGAGAACAGTTCAGCAGCAGCAGCAGCAGCAGCAGCAGCAGCAGCAGCAGCAGCAGCAGCAGCAGCAGCAGCAGCAGCGAGACAGACACAGAGAGAGAGAGAGTGAGAGAGAGAGAGACAGAGAGAGACAGAGACACAGAGAGAGACAGAGAAGGGGGTACAGGGAGAGAGAAAGGAGGAATGGGGAGAAATGGGGCAGAGAAGCTAAGAGGGTAAGAGAGTGAGGAGAAGGCAAGCAGCCCCTTTTATTCTGAGTCAGGCATACCTGGCTGTTGCCAGGTAACTGTGGGGCTGAGCCTAGAAGGAATGCTAACAGATACATTCTCTCCAAACTCTCTAAGCTCATTTAAAATCTTACAAGAACTCTTCAAAGCTTCCATTTATCTATTAGAAGGTCAATTTTGTCTCAGAGTTGTTTTGTGTCAAGGTCATTTACATAGAACTTGCTGCAGGGAAGGGCACTGCTTATCCACCCGAAAGCAAATCCACTTTGTGGTTTTAGTCCCCTGCCCCTCTTCGCAAAAGCATCAGATACAACTCATTCCATCTTTTTGGAATGTGGCTCTGGACTGCCGTGCCTCAGGCTTCTGAGTAACTACATGAGTCCTTTTACGTCTAAGGTTAAACACGTTCTCACTGGCTGTCTAACCACTGGGGACTGACAAGACATCTTATTGTAAATGTCAGATAAGATTTAGGAACTTTTTACCAATTGTAAATCGGAGCCTTGAGCCTCAGGGACTCCCACTTGTCTTCCTTCTTGGAATTATGCAACAGAGCCCTGTGGGTACGGTTCAGTGAGATCTCAGACAAGAAATTTATTGAAAGTAATCCCCTACACAAGCAGAAACTTAAAAAACACACACACACATCTCTGTTAGCACACAAAAAAAGAATAAGATCTAGTTTCCTTCCCTCCCTTCCTCCTCCGACTGCAGTAAGTAAAATGCCATCTATTTCTCCTCCTACCCTAGTTTTGGAGAGGACCAAGTATCAGAACCTGGAATTGGGGTCATGTCTGTTTTCCTTGCGAGTTCCTGGGATCCAAAAAAGCCATTATTAGATACCATAGGGTCTTTAGAACCCTTGCCGTGTGTCACACACATATGATGTTAGGCCTGAGGAATATGACCCTGCTCAGTATGTAACTGTGCTTTGGGGGAAACAAAGATCTGCCTAAGGAGAGAGACAGAAGGCATACATCATAGGATGGTGTGGTAAGGGTTACAGGTGGTAAGTGGGCATGTTCTTACCAGGCGTACATAGTACGCGTACATATTACATATGTGTATTGTATCTACAGAGATGAAGAACAGAAGGGAAAGCCCTTCTCCTTTGTGTGGTTTGGAAAGGGAAGGAAATTGGCATTTTTTTCTCTTAGAAGACACATGACAGGATTTGAAGATGGCATTCAGAGGCCCTGGGTGCTGGCAAACAGCCCATTACACACAGGACACCCTCCTACAAAAAAGAAAAAAAAAAAGAAAATCGAGAAGAGCATTATTAAAACGTTTTCAGATCTGACTCTAGTTTCCAAATGAAGTCATTTTACCTGACATGTGATGTCTCCCTCCCCTTCTCCTGATGAGGAAGAATCTTGCCTCTCTGGGGGTCAAGGATCAAGGTCTGGATTGACATCATGGAGGACATCCTCACAGGTAGGGTTTAACCTTGGTGCCTTTGGAGATGACACCGTAGTCTGAGAAACCCGAGAAAATGAACCTCAAAGCCCACTCTTCTAGTCCCACGATCACAGAGATAATGATACGGAGTCAGTCAGCTGTCACAGACTGAGTCACCCACTCCAATGAGGTCCACTGCTGACTCCCAGACCTCCACCAGCTTGATTCACTTGAGGCAACCATGTAAGGTTGCTACCTTACAGTAAGGAGAACTTGGTATGTTAAGTGTTAGGTTGGCTAAGGTTGAAGAACCAACTTCTTCACAAATAACTCCTCATCCAAGATGTCAAAACTATGACTGGAAGGACTAACCAATTTGTCTCTGATGTTGCCCAATTACCCCACAAATCTGAATGTATATGGTCATGACCAGACTTGTCACATCAACGCTGGACGCTGGGAAGACATGCTTCCAAGACACAAATGCCCACCTCCAGCACCTCTTCTGAGTACAGTACAATGGCACAGAACTGCAGACTATAAAAGATCTGTTTATTCTATCCCCAGTTATCAAAAGGCTAGGAAGGCTGCCAACTGGGTGTCAGGAGACAACTTTGCTCAAGTTGGTTTTAATCCAGAGCTTTTTCAGCAGCTGCTTTTGAGCTGCTTGGCCAGGTGTTGGTGAGCACTGTGAGTTGGTAGTACCATTTCAGAGGTCAGTAGGAGTCTAAGGAATCTTCAGGGTACATCGGATGGATTCACTCAGGAGTTCGCCAAAGTGTCCTGAGCTATCCAGGCTGCTCTCCTGGCCACAATGATGTGAATTGAAAACTTTTAAAACAGTTCACTCCAGTCAAGGATCTTAAATCCTAGGGGGGAACTTCTCCAAGATTGTCATGCAAGGCTGAGGACGGTGCCCGAAAGTGATGCCACCCTGGGGAAATGATGAATCTGTATCTATGCGACCTGGGTTAAAAATCTGAAAGAGAATTGATTATGGCACAGGTCTTTTTGTCTGCCAAGTCAGTTGTCATTAAATAAAGTGTTTTTTTTTTATCTTGTAATTGCTGTAACAAACATTAAGTGTGTGTGTGTGGGTGGGGTGGGCAGAGGTGTGGTATTTGTTTCTAAATGCCAAGGATTGGGAAACAGTACTACAGGCTGGTATCTGATCTGGTCCCAAGGTGACTTGAATCAACTAGGCAGGAGATAAGAAAGCCTGCTCTATTCAAAGGCGTCGTTGCATAGGTAGCTTTGGGGGCCCTAGAGGGGATAAGATCAGAGGCTCCAAGTCTGAGGCATCAGCTTAGTGATGCTGTCTCTGGGTGCAGCAGGGTTGGTTCAGGGACTTTCCACTCACTGGATGCCAGCCAGGGGCAGCTGGGTAGGAGAATGCCATGTCTTCTAAGTTCAAAGAGAAGAATTAAGCAGTTTGTCTCTCTTGGGCTGGAAGAGGAAGAGTAGACAGTGTGTATAGGAAGGGCTGAGGCAGTAACTATGGTAAATAAACATTATGGGATGCTTTACTTCAGACTTAGACCTGTGTGGGCCCCCACAACTTAGGCTGAAAATCAACCTGAACTTCCTCATGTTTTCTCCAAAGGTGATGCCATTTCATTGCCAAGGTGATGCTAAGCTTTTAGTCTTATCTGAGAAGTCAGGGTTTGGGAGATTATAGCTCAGTTTCCCAAATAGATCAGTTTCAATTGCCTGATAAATCCTTTCTGATTTAATTCTTATATAGAAAGATACCTCAAAATAACCAATGTTAACTAGTGGGTCTGGTCCAGCTTCCTTTCCCCGAGTTATAGGGAATGTAACATAAAAGTGAACGGTTCGATCTTTGCTTTTACTTTCTTCAGCTCCTTACTGTCTATAAAACTAAATTCTTCCTGGCCTATTAGAAAGCACATCCCATTTCTTCAATGAAGGCTTGTCTGCTTTTAAAATGAAAACACACACACACACACACACACACACACACACACACACACACACACACACACACTTGAGATCTTCAAATGCCTGCAATTTTGTTTTCTGACATCTCTCACAGTATGTGAATTAACTTGGGCTGTTTTCCTACAACACATGAGGAGGCCAAGGCCAGACATTGCATCTGAACACCAAGAGTTAGAGATGTAGAGGTCAGCCTGCTCCGCTCAAAACTTCACCTGGAGAGACTAAGCTATGACACAGAATCTGCTCATCTAAAAGTGTTCTCACATGGAGTAAAATAACATGGGACATCTGAATGGATAGTCCCAATGACCAGTGAGGCTGACCGATGCCACTGGACAAGGAAGGAAACTGAAGTTTTCAAGCAGAAGTTCAAATGGAGGAGACCTGACTCGACACAGTTGGAATGCCATTGTGCCCTCAAGTGTTGATAGCAGAGTCCTGGCATGGCTGATGATCAGCTGGAGCTATCCCCTGGGATTTCCTATGGTCCTTGGTGACTCTGCTGTCCTTGGAATATATATATATATATTCCAAGTGTTTGAAGAATGAACTATCTCATCCTCAGATAACTGGTTCCTTTGCTGCCATTTAACGTATAGATCCCTAATTGCAAAAGTAATGTAATTGTGATTGAATCTTTTGTCACATGGTAAGATGCTCTTGTCCCCCTCTCACATAGACTCCGTAGATAATTTTAGCTAATCCCATTTCAGTGATGGGCCATTATTTACCTGTCAGTCCCCTAATTTGGTTCTTTTGGAAGCTTCCAAAGTTTCGGTATGGCAAATAACGTCTCAGTAACTTTCTTCGTATGTGAATAGATATTTTTGGTCTTTCAAAGGTTTCTTTAGGATTCATTTCCAGCAATGCCATGGAACTGTCAGAGCACACAAACTTCTTCATGGCTCTGGGTAGATATTGTCAGACTGGGCGCTGGTAGAACGTAACGATATGTACAATGTGTATAAGTAAGTGTAGCATTCTAGAAAGAGACTCCTAGCACTGAATATTATTTTATTTACAAACTCCTTTTTGCATTTTTAATAAGCATAAAATGATCGTCCCTTCCATGATTTTGTGGCATGAACTGCCTGGTGCTTGTGCCGTGCTTTGGCATGTGGGGGTTTGTGTTGCTGTGTTCCTTGGGTTTGTGATACGTAGCCTGGAACTTGCATCACAACCTGGACCTGTGTCCCACACACTCCGGTCCAACCTTCATTTTTTTTCAAGTCTGCAGAGGTCCCTGACTTTGGTTTGGCTCAGCTTCTTATGATCTTAGCCATTTGGGCAGAGCATCATCATTAAAAGAATGCCTACATTAACTTCTTTACTTCTTCATTTATCAGCTGTATGACCTTCAATAAATTATTTAATGTTCCCATGCTTGGGGAATTCCTGAGACAATGTATGTTAAGTACACTGTGCCTGATACAACATGGGTAACATTAATCACAACATTGATCTATTTTCTTAAACTGCAGCAGCCTTTGAAATTGGTGCAGATATCATCCTCCTTAAGGAAGAGACATTGAGACTCTAAGAAGAAGTTGAATCCTTTAGCGAAAGTAGTTTTAATACAGTAAGATCTCTGACCCTTTCCCTGCGGCACCAGGCAGCAGGCCGGTGCATAGCAGGGGTGCTCCGAAAAGCTTTTTCTGTATTATGACCCAGCAGCAACACCTATGAGCAGAAGTGACTATAAGCCACATGTATACAGCTCTCTACCCCCGACATTGCAAATCCAAAACTTCCCCAAATTCCAAAAAGGCCAGCAGTTGTCCTGCTACTACCCAGTCGCAGGGGAAGTAGGGCAGAGTGGATAGATCAGAAAGAAAGCAAGTGTAACCAAATGTAACCACTGCACTTAGAACGTCTGAAAGTTACAAAAGCCCGTGACCATGTGAACTCAGGCTCTGGGCTCTGAAGTTGAAGCCTCATTAGGGCTACAGTAAATGGGCCACTGGCCCAAACTCATGTCTAGCACTTAACCAGGAATGGGACCATGGCTAGTTACTCTTGATTGCTGGTCCCTTTCCTCAGAGCTGAAACTTTGTCATTAGCATAGTTTCAGCCTGAGACTTACTGCCAGGGTGGAATTACTCTAATTAAGAGGAAAGGAAAAATATGTTGGCAGTCATTAATTTTTCTTGATTAGAGGGTGACCCAGTTTGAGGTTAAATGAAGAGGACTGGGGTGGTAATTTAGCACTCTGGGGGTTCGTACGGATTTTTGTGAGCTGGAGAAGCAACAGCTGGAGCTCGAGATTGCCTGTCTGATTTGAATTTTTACCTGCTCATGAAGAGGTGTGTAAGCAAGGGCTTCTCAGCAGCCCCAGGCTCCTTTTTTAAGAATAAACAAAATCAAAGATAGGGCCATCAGCGAAGCACTGGGAATTTTTTTTTTTTTGCCTCTTGTTTTAAATTAGATTTTGGAGAATTTTTGTACACATTTACTCTTCCCCAACACCTCCCAGATCCATCCCTTTTCCATACCCATTCATCTTCGTGCCCTTTATTTGTTCATTTTTAACCTGTCACATACAGTTTGTGCTGCCCTTGGATGTGTGACTGACCACCAGAGTGTGTTGGGACTACCCAGAAACCAACTCCCTGTCTCAGCAAACTCAATTGCTAGTAGCTCCTCAGTTAGGGGTGGGACTGTGCCCCATCACCCCACTCCACAGGGCACTGCTGTATCATGTACTGATAGATGGCATTTCTTTATGTGAAAATATTCTATGTTTATTTATTTGAGGCACACTTCCCTGGAAAGGGCAAACATGAAGCCAGAAGAACTGAGTGTGAATTCTGACTTGCTTTGCTATCCCTGTGGCTCAGATATTAATATACGAGTTCACCTTGTCTTCAGTGGCATTATCTGGGGTCTAGGACAGCCATAGCCCTCAGCGGTGGTGGCTATGTTGTATTCCGGTGTTGATAAGCTGCAATACCATGTCTCAATGCAAAGAGAAAGGACAATGTGGAGATTCCACTGTGTCTGGGAACTCTTACAAAGAGTCATAGAAAACGAAGCTTGAGTTGGGGTGAGCAGGGTATCTTTTGCTGCATAATCACTTGATAGCATGGGTGACCTCTGAAAAGAGGATGTGTTAGTTTTCTGCACCCTCTAGTTAAAGTCTCTTCTTTACCTAGACCCTTGTCCAAGTTAAAATGGAGCAATACAGGGGAGATGGCCTAGTCTCTAGAATGTCAGCAACTTGAGTTGATCCCCAAGAATGTATAGAATCTGGGCATGGTGGCATCACTTATGATTTCAGCTCTGGGGACAGAGGCAGGAAGATCATTGGGACTTGCTGGCTGGTTACTCTAGCCTAATTGATGAACTTCAGGCAATGGAAGTAAACAATGTTCTTGAGGATTACATCTAAGGTTGCCTTCCACATATATATGCACATGTGTGCATTGGACACACTTACATACTCACAGATGTGCACATACACCACACACACACACACACACACACACACACACACACTTGATTCACTGCCTAGCTATAGCACGTTTATATTATACTATCAGAAAAGTGGTAGGGGGCCACAGAATCATGAAAAGAGACCTGTGTTTTAAATACATTCTTCTCATGATTATTCATTAGACATAGATTCACTGAATATCTTCTATGTTCAGGTCCTTTTTCAATAACTGAAGCCATTACAATTAAAGAGGACAAATCCCCTCTCTTTTCAGAGCACGTAAATGGGGATAGTGCAGAGAAAATACACCAGTCACATTTTAGATAGCAATGATTCCTGCAGAACAAAGGAGTCAGAGAAGACAGTATGTGTGTTTGTGTGTACGCACACACTCTTGTGAGTGTGTGGCATTTATGGGGCAAGCTAGAAGTTGCTGTTTTGAATAGGGAGAGGCTCACTACAGGTGTCAGACAGGTTTTCTTCATCTCTGTGATGAAATACCCGTGATAAAGGATTTAATACAAGAAAGGTTTCTTTCAGTTCATGGTTTTTTTTCTGTGGTGGTTTGGCACTATTGCCTTTGGGTTGTGGTGAGGTGACATATCATGGCTGGAAGCTCATAATAGAGGTCTACTAGCTTCATGGTGACCAAGAAGGGAGGGGAGAGAGAGAGAGAGAGAGAGAGAGAGAGAGAGAGAGAGAGAGAGAGAGAGAGAGAGAATAGGAATGAGAATGAATATGTCTCCCATGACCTAACTTCATTATTTTAGGCTCCACTTCTAATACCTTTCTTTCCCCCTCACTACTTTCTTAATAGCTCAGGTAGGTAAGACCAAGCTGTGCAGGGACATTTAACATTGAGTGACATTTGTGAAAAGCTTTCAAGGAGACATTAGGCCCAGCTGGTGTGGGGAGGAGCATATAGAGGGAATAGCCAACACAAAGGGCCTCAAGCAGCACCAAGCCTGTTGATGCTGAGGGGATGTGAGGCAGGGAGATGAAGTCAGGGAGGGGAGTGATGAGAGAAAATGAGTAAGGTCACCCTGAGAGCAGTTGGGGTCTTCCTGACTGAGGTGGAGGGCCTGTGGTAGTCACCGGGAGAGGTTTTCTTAAGCTTATGTTGGCTTCTCTGACAGGGCTATTCTGAGGCAGAAGGACGACCGCAGCTGTGCTAACCTGAGCTGCCTCTTCTGTGTTGTTGAAGTGGGTGTGGTGAATTCCGAGTGTGAGTGACTGACTTAAGCACTGGTCTTCCAGCTGGTTTGAGGGGGTCTGAAAAGAGAAAGAGAGGGAGAAGAGAAGAAGGGGGACGGAGAAGAAGAAGGGGAGAGAGGAGAGTGCTTCAGGGGACAGATGGAATGGGACTTCTATCTACAAGTTCTGTTCCTTCTGTGAAATTTCCAAGCATGGCTGTAGGAGCCGGCCTGAATTGTCATACTGCTTAGCTGTTTGTAGTATTGGCCCGCATGGAGAAGACTTGACAAGTCAGAATTGACAGAATGAGCAAGTGCATTGTTCTTCCGACCTTAGATGATTCCAAAGGCCAATTGGTAAAGCCTTACTCCACGAGGTGGCACTATGGTGGGTAGGGTAGAACATTTTGAAGGCAGGGCCCAGTAGAAGGTCTTTAGGTCATGGTGTGTGTGTGCGTGCGCGCGCGCGCGCGCATGTGTGTTGTCTTTAAAGAGGTTTGCGGAACTTTCTTCTCTTCACAGTTTTGTTCCTTGGTTGTGAGATGTATTGCTTTGCTCTCTCATGCCCTTCTAGGATGCGCTGCCTTAGCACATGTCTAAAAGTAATGAGGCCAACTGGTTGGAGGCTGCAACTCCAAAATCACGAGCCTATTTAAAATAAAACTCTTTATAAGTTGATTATCTAGAGATTAAAAAAAATTAACAGCAGAAAGCTAAAACAATACTGCAGCTTCTTCAATGAGTCTCCGGGTGCTCTTGGATCCCTAGCCCCTCCCCCAATAGTTGCTGAAAGAATGCGAGGTTTCTGAATTGCATCTGAGTACTAAGACTGTGTAGGGATGCTTACTGCACACATTTCTCTTTTGCATATGAGTGTTTGTTGCTGCCAGCTTCTGTCTTGTTTTTTTAATACAAAAGAATTGTGCGTGAATATTTGCATATTTGTGGATGTGTGTGTGCCCACGCATGTGCGTGCACATGTACACAGACCAGAGACCAAATTTTCCTCAGGAGACATCTATTTTTTAAGACAGATTCTCTCACTGGGATCTAGGACTCACCCATTCATTTAGATAGCCCGGCCAATGAACCCCAGAGATCCTCCTGCCTCTACCTCCCTAGTACCGCGATTGGACACACCATCATGCTGCCCTCTTATATTGGATCTGAGGATCTAGTTCAGGTTCCCACGCGGTTAAAGTGAGCCCTCCCCAGGCCCTGAAATTTCACTTAAGTATAAAACTGCACGAGTTACAAGCTGTAAGCCTCTTGGGGATGAAACTAAAGGCTTCCATGTTCAGGGATCACACCATTGTCTCTGATCTGCCGTGGCTGCCTTGGCTCTGGGGGATTGGCGCATGCGGAGATATGATCTTATTTTATTTTACTTTTTTTTTTTTTTTTTTTGTGGTGCATGGCTGACTTTAAAGAACTTGTTAAGTTTTTATTTATGACGAGGTTTTCAGAATTCATTGTTCACAAGAACTAACAAGGTTAAATTTATGAAAATGGAAGTCATTTTAATGTTATCCGCCTAGGTTCAAATGTTGCCCCTGAAGGGGATGCTGGGATTTGGCTGCGGCGAATGGCATCCTGGGAGCGGCAGTTCTTATAAATGCTTGGTGAAATTGTATTACAACTTGCAGTTGAAAGGCTAAGTGCTGTGAACTCAACTTGAAATTCACACATAGATTTTAGTTTGGCTGAATAAAGTTTTGTTTTCCTGGGTTTATCCTTAATTACTAATTTGATTCAAGTTTAATTAGCATTGCTCCGTGATGCCTTTGGCCTCTTTAGCATTCCTTACCTTATTTGAGTTGAAAAGGAATAACGAACCTTTTTTTCCCCCTTAAGGGCAATTTTTTTTTCCAGTGGGAGATATTATAATTCATAGTCACTTGTAATTGGTATCAACTGAGTTGAGGCCGAGCCTGCGAGGATGGTAGCTGACTTAAGTCCCCCAAGACCTTGTCCAAGTGACTCTTGGTGTAAACAGAAACTGACTCACTAAAGCCTTGATCTCGTGTACAGACATGAAAGATTGCTTGGCATGTTTTTGAAACTCGAGCTGCCCTTTGCAAAGGTCTTGCCTTTAGTTTTTTTTTTTAAGGGAAAGGCTGATTATCTAGAAGCAAAGAAATGACAGGCCATTTTAGAGAGATTGTAAGTGACAAGAGAAAAAGATGATGTCATATATATATATATGAAATGTGTAGAGAAACCCAATGATAGAGCAATTGATGGTTTCTAGACCTGTTGTTCTTTTAAGTAGAGAACATTCCAAATGAGAAACATTTCATTATCCCGATTATCAATTTCCTAAAATGTGAACTACAGTGAAACAAATGTGTTAGTAAAAACGAGGAATCCCCAGCTGTTAGAGATTCTTGGGGATTATTCTCAGGGGTCTATCAGAAGTAGGAAAAAGAATCTGGAAAAACTTGCAGATCTATGGGTTTTAAAGGCATTGATTCAATCAATTACAGATTGATCCAGGAAAAACATTGCAATGATACAGAACATATAAAAATCTTCTTTAGTTTTTAGTCCTTGAACTACTACTGACTTAGAGTTTATGCTGTTATTATCTACTGTTAATAATCGAGGGATGATGTAAAGTCTGAAGTGGATGGCCTGGAGAGGTTCATGATGCCCCAGGGTCTAGGAGAAGGCTGGTTGCCTTAGTCAGTCTTCCATGGCTGTGAACAGACCCTGGGGCTGGGGGGAGTCTCTTATGAAGGAAAACATTTAATTGGAGGCTTGCTTACAGTTTCAGAGGTTTAGTCCATAGTCATCGTGTCAGGGAGCGTGGCGGGACTAGCTTGGGTCCTTGAAACCTCAATGCCCACTTTCAATGACACACTTCCTCCAGCAAGGCTACACCTACCCCAACAAGGCCACACCTCCCAATTCCTCCCAAGTAGTGCCACTCCATGATGGCTAAGTATTCACATATATGAGCCTATGAGGGTGGTATTCTTATTCAAACCATCATACTGAGACTAGAGTGGATAGGGTAGCACCTGGGTCCTGGTGAGCTCTTTGACTGGGATTACAACATGGCTTAGTCTAATGACTGTTCTATTTTTAAGTGTAAACTTTGTTGCTTTGCCCTTATCAATTCTGTAACCTTTGTTTCTTCCCTCCACAACTATTATGCATGTATTTTAATTATTTTGTGGTGCTGATGCTTGATCATGGCTTTGTCCACACTAGGCAACTGTTCTGTCACTGAGCCATGGCCCTGACCCTGGCCTTTTCAACTTTGAGGGAGACGTCTGTTGTACATTCCCAAGGATATGGTTTCATCTATGTTTGTGTTATGCCCTACCCATGTTGGTAGGGTAGTGTCAATCCCCAGAGGATCATGGAGGCTCCATCTGGCTTTGTGGATAGAGAGCAGAAGGGTGAACAGCACTGAAGAACAAGTCAAATATTTTAATGCTTACTTTGTAATGAGTTTTAAAAACAGGAAAAAGATGGTTTTGAGCCTTGTTGAACACTGGTGTAGGTTTCCTGTTGTGCTTTGCTTTATCCCCATTGGTAAGTAGAGAAAACATTTAGGTCCTTTTTAGACCTTTATCCTTTTCTCCCAATGTATTTGGTGAATGCATGCATGCATGCATGCATGTATGTATGCATGCATGTATGTGTGCACTGGAAAGTTTGGGGATTCTATGTTCTTCCTTCCTTCCCCACACAATGGATGAAAATGGGAGTTACAGACCGGGGTCCTATTATCACACACACCAAGAAGCGCCAACTCTATGAAAGATCAAATGCTATCTTTTCCACTGCTTTCTCTTTTCCTTTGCTGTTCTGGAAGGCCACTTTCCAAGAAGTCCTCTAGGGGCCAGTGAATCACAGCTGTCTCCATCCTATTCCACAAAATAACAAACCAAGGGAAGAGGGCAAGGAAGGGGTTAGGACAACATGCAATGTTGATTCATGCTGCTCTATAGCCTTACCCCTTTCCTCTGTCCCTCCAAGTGTTTCTTGAGGCCTGGGCCATGGGGAATATGGGGTGCATAATGCTTGAAGCCTTTATTTTAAAAATCTTGACTCTGTCCTTTGAAAGTGGGGAATGATTTTTTTTTTTTTTAAAGAAATCACTTTGGAGGGTGTGGGGATGGTAAGGATTCAAACCAGAGAGACTGCAAACCTTAACAGAACTCTAGAATTTCAGAATTGAATGGCTTTTGTCCAATTTCATGTTTCAAAGGAGGGATGAGAGACTCAGGGAGGTTAAATGTCTTCTGGAGTGACCCATACTTATGCTAAATCCAGCTTGCTTTGAGGGACTGTGGAGACAATGAAGACCCAAATGGGTGCTGCAGAGGAGTGAAGCCAGCCCTCAGATTGCTACTTCCCATCTTGCAACAAAGAAGAAATTGCCATTGTTTTGTTGCTGAATCATTTAGTCTGTGTGATTTCATTTTTATGGTTTAATGAAAGCAAGAGACATCATGAGGTAGGGTATGGTCAAGTTGTGGTGTGTGTGTGTGTGTGTGTGTGTGTGTGTGTGTGTGTGTACATGCCTCTATGTGTATGTCTGTATGTCTGTATTTGAAGGATTTTATATCTTTCCTTCCCCTGAAGAACACGATGTGTAAAAGAACGTGAGTTTCAAATTCAGGGATATATACCCCTAGGCTGGCCTCAAGCTTGAAATCCTTCTGCCTTAGCCTCTGGATTTCTGGGATTAGAGGTATGTACTGACACTCCTCTTTGGGGAAAGACTTATAAAACCAAATTTGAATACATCCTGCTGAATATTCAGTCCCTGTTTAGTAAAGGAACACAGTGTGGAAAAAAGGTTCCTGTCTGGCACCAAGCTGGGAAGGCATCAGAAGATCTGGTCTAGTCCTAGATCAGAGCAATGGGGCAGTCACTTTTCTGGTCCCCTAAATTCTCATTGTTGCTATGAAGGCTGGACTGGGATAATTTTCAGATTACACTATAACAAGAACTTTGGAACTTTATGGTAGTGTGAGTAGTTAGTGTTTATTGGTTCCTAGTTTCTGTAGTATGTAAAATAGCAATGATATAAACAAGGTAGACCTCTCTCTCATTAGAAGGTACATCTGACCTGGTGACTCTCTGCCCTCTGAGGTTATCAGGAGCCCAGGTGTCTTCTGCACTCTTGGTCTACCAACTTAGAGTATTTCCTCATCCTTATGATCTAAGGTGTTTGGTCAGCATGTCCATGTTCTAAGCGTCAGCATGAAGGAAGAAGAGAAGGAGAAAGATGGCTCCTTCTATTCATGAGCAGAGCTTAAAAGTTGTATTTATCAGTTATGCTCAAAGCTTGGTGGCCAGAAGTTAGTAACCTGACTATGCCTGGATGCAAGGGGGCTGAGAAGAGTTGTTTAGACTCTGTCTAGCCATGCTACTCACTACAAGTTGTAGTTCACTGATGAAGAAGAAGTAGATGTTGGGAATAACTATGAGTCATTGACATGCGAGCTACACTTAAGACAATATAGAAGCCAGGATGGCTCGTTATTTCCCTTACTGCTAAGAGGTGAGTTAGTCTAAGATCAAGAATTGACAAATGGGACTTCATAAAATTGCAAAGCTTCTGTAAGGCAAAGGACACTGTCATTAGGACAAAATGGCAGTCAACAGATTGGGAAAAGATCTTTAACAATCCTACATCCTATAGAGGACTAATATCCAATATATACAAAGAACTCAAGAGGCTAGACTCCAGAGAATGAAATAACCCTATTAAAAATGGGGTATAGAGCTAAATAAAGAATTCTTTTTTTTTTTTTTCAGAGCTGGGGACCGAACCCAGGGCCTTGCGCTTGCTAGGCAAGTGCTCTACCACTGAGCTAAATCCCCAACCCCAATAAAGAATTCTTAACTGAGGAATATTGAATGGATGAGTGGCACCCAAAGAAATGTTCAACATCCTTAGTCATCAGGGAAATGCAAATCAAAACAACCCTGAGATTCCACCTCACACCAGTCAGAATGGCTAAGATAAAAAACTCAGGTGACAACAGATGCTAGCGAGGATGTGGAGAAAGAGGAACACTCTCCACTGTTGGTGGGATTGCAAGCTGGTACAACCACTCTGGGAAATCAATCTGGAGGTTCCTAAAAAAATTGGACATAACCTGAGGACCCAGCTATATCACTCCTGGGCATATACCTGAAAGATGCTCCAACATACAACAAGGACACATGCTCCACTATGTTCATCGCAGCCTTATTTATAATAGCCAGAAGCTGGAAAGAACCCAGATGCCCTTCAACAGAGGAATGGATACAGAAAATATGGCAATTTACACAATGAAGTACTACTCAGCTATTAAAAATAATGACTTCATGAAATTCTTAGGCAAATGGATGGAACTAGAAAATATCCTGAGTGAAGTAACCCAATCACAAAATACACACATGGTATGCACTCACTGATAAGTGGATATTAACCCAAAAGCTCGGATTACCCAAGATACAGTCCACAGACCACATGAAGCTCAAGAAGAAAGATGGTCAAAGTGTGGATGCTTCAGTCCTTAGAAGGGGGAACAAAAATATTCAGAGGAAGAAATATGGAGTTTGGAGCAGAGACTGAAGGAAAGGCCATCTAGAGACTGCCCCACCTGGGGATATAGCCCATACACATACAGTCACCAAACCCAGACAATATTGCCAAGAAGTACATGCTGACAGGAGCCTGATAGAGCTGTCTCCTGAGAGGCTCTGACAGAGCACGACAAATATAGAGGTGGACTCTAGCAGCCAACCATTGAACTGGGTCCCATTGGGGGGAGTTAGAGAAAGAATTGAAGGACCTGAAGGGGTTTGCAACCCCATAAGAACAACATCACCAACAAACCAGAGCTCCCAGGACTAAACCACCATCCAAAGAGTACACTTGGACAGACCCATGGCTTCAGCTGCATATGTAGCAGAGGATGGCCTTGTTGGGCACCAATGGGAGGAGACGTCCTTGGTCCTGTCAAGGCTCGATCCCTCAGTGTAAGGGAATGTTGGGGCAGGGAGGCAGGAAGGGGTGGGTGGATGGGTGGGGGAACACCTTCATAGAAGAAGGGTTGGGATAGAGGGTTTATGGATGGGAGAACAGGAAAGAGGGTAACATTTGAAATGTAAATTAAAAACTATCCAAGAAAAAAAAAAAGAAAAAAAAAGAGGTGAGTTAGTGGGGGATGATATCTTAGCCCTGACACAAGCCTAACTTGGAGGAATAGTGGTGAATCTTAGGGAGCCTGACCCTAAAATTCTGTCATTGAAGCTGATGGTTTCTTGTGGTAGTATTCTACCTCAAGGCCTTTTATCTCTGCGCTCTGCTGTTGATTCTCGAGCACAGTGGCTGATGGCAGCCATGTTTGTGCTGTTACTTCATTAGTGGGTATAGACAAACAGATGTGGATACCTGGTTTGTCCAGGGCCATCACAATTCTCTCCTCAAGACCTTTGGAACTATGACTAAGAGACTGATGCTGATGGTGTATAAGTCACAGGCTTGATCGTGGGTAGTGTAAGCTCAGAAGTAGAGAGGGCCACCCTTCTTTGGAAGAATGAAATATTAGGGAAAGCTGGTCCTTGCTGAGAGAAAGCAACTTTCAAATACATTGAGGGATCCTAGGAAAAGTAGTGGATGGGGGAATAGTTGGTTCTGATTCTCTGCTACCCAGGACTCTGTTTCTTATAAGCTGAACCACATTCATTCTTATTTGTTAAGACTCTTTTAAACACATCATGTATATAAGTGAGCCCTTAATTAAGAAAAAAATCAAGCTTCCTTATCTGACAGTAAACGATATTCCATCCTCCCTCAACAAATCTTAAAATCTCATGTATCATCTTAACAGCTAATAGCTTGCAAATTTCAATTTTCTGCTTGTCACTAAAAGTGACAACTCAGGAGAGAGTATAGAAATTGATTTACCTAGCTAAAGTTATCCAAAGTAGGGAAGCTAAATAGGTCAGTGAATGGTGGCCCAAAACATGGCATCTTTTTCCAAATAAAGCAGCAAGAAATCCACACAGGAAGTGGTGGGATACAAGGTAGTGATTCTAAAGGGATATGGAAAACAGCTCATCTTTGCTTTGAACTGTTGTCTCCTACATCCGTGAGCGTGTGGATTTAGAGAAGACCCTAAGTTAGTATTAGAAGACAACACTCGCTATACGTGTTTCAATGGACTTCAAAGGACACGTAGACAGGCAAGTCCCCAACTTGCTCAAATAGACTTGAGGAGCAAAGACTCAGATGAAAGAGAGTCCATGTTACAAATCTCCCTGTATGGAATATGAAATCTACTAAAACAGTAGATCAGGGCACAACTTCAATTAAGTGGAACCCAACCCATCAGAGCTTTTAATTATTATTATTATTATTATTATTATTGTTATTATTTCTACTTAGATCATGTCTATAACAAAACAACATTGTCCCTGATTTATGTCTCTCAAACTTTTTCTATTGACATTTATTTATCTAGTCCCATAGAATTGGCCAAATAAGAGAAAGTTGGAAAGACTTTTGGGCCCTCTAGCATAGTGAGGCTACCTATTGGAAACCTTGGCTTCACATTGTAATTAGCTCTCAGAAATTCTCATGTCAAGGCTGGAAGGCTCAGTCAGTAGTGTGCCTGCTGTGAAAATATGAGGACATGAGCTTTGGTCCCTGACAGCCATGTAGAAACCGGGGGTGGTTGTGCATGTCTGTGACCCTAGCCTTAGGAGAGTAGAGACGGGTGGATGCCTGGAGCTTGCTGGCCAGCCAGACTAGCCAATCAGTGAGCTCTGGCTTTAGTGAGAACTTTTATCTTAAAAAGTAGAGAGTGATATTGCAAGACATTTCATTGCAACTTTTGGTCTCTGTACCACTTTCACACATGCAATATAAACAATACATATACATATGCACACACATATACACATGCACTCTCACACATACACTCACACACATACACATATTCACACCCTCTTTAACACACACATACTCACACATATACACACACACTCTCACACACACGCACAGACACAATACACACACAGACACAATACACACACAGACACACACAAACACACACACAGACACAGACACACACACACAGACACACAGACACACAGACAGACAGACAGACAGACAGACAGACAGACACACACACACACACACACACACACACACACACACACACACACACACTGATGCCTAGGCTTTAGCAGATAAGAAGAAAAGCAGAATGTACGGGTTGGAACCTGGGGATCTGAAAGTTTCCAGGTTGATTCTAGAGTATGGTCAAATTAAAAGTCAGAGATCTTACATGGCTGACCTTAGAAGTGAAGCGACTGGCCCAAATTGCCCCCTTGGGGACAAAGTTAGCTCTATAACCTAGGGCTTTCTAAAGCAATACAGTCCTTTCTCACATGGCTCCCAGTTCCAGCAGCATAGGGCCAGCATGTGCCCCCTGCAAGCCAGTGCTAGCTCACTTGAAGTGCTCTCTATTCACCTGGAGGTCTTCTGCACTTGGTTTCTGTCTCACAGGTCTTGAGTGGGGCTGATAATTGCATTTTTAACACATTTTCTGGCCCGAGTTCCACACTTGGAGATCTACTGTTTTAGGCTATTTCAGGATGCCATCCTGAACCACGACACACCTGTCTAGCATCAGACACTGGATTTGAGCTCCTCTTCTATGCAGTTGAAGTTTCTCTTTGTCTTTCCACAATGCTATTCTATTCGGTTGAGGTAAGACTTAATAACTGCACACAAACTGCCCTTTGCTGGAGGAATCCGCTAGCCATGTGCTTTGTGGAATAGCATTTGGCTACATTATTCCTGTGGAACTTTATTTTGAAGCTCATTCCCGAGCGAGAGAAGGATGTGCTTCATAATGGGCAACACCAAGGAGGTTAAAGTTCCCTGACAAGGACCATTCGTTAGGTGGGATTCGTGTCCGCTTGTCCGCCTCCACATGTGGCTGGAGATGGAAAGGCTGACTGGTGGTAGAGTGAAACTGGGGCACTTGAGGAAATCCAGGCCTAATCCTCTCCCATAAAACAAAGTGGAAGCCAAGCGGAAGGTTGAAACCTAAAAGCAGATGGCTGGGCTCCTCCGTATGGGGCTGTAAGTGGGGAGGGGACCTTTGTGACAGAGTATTTGTATATTTGGGGGATCTGGACAAAGCAAGCGGTGCTATAAATGCCGCGCAATCTATAGATTTTGTGATGGGAGCCCATCTCATGATCTCCATGGGGGGAAGATAGCTGCTTTGCTACGTGGCTGCTTGGCATATGTGTTTCATGCATGCATTTGGGAGTGTAGAGGCTGATTCCTGCTGCTGTGAGCAAGCCGAACATGGCGGTCGGAGGAAGACACGGCTGCTAAGTGACATCCTTGTAAGGGCTTCTGCTAGGGACAAACTGACTTTTTGGTCACAGAGAGGCTCTGTGTGCAGCTAGATGGGGTGGTGGTTGAGTTGTGACTCAGAACATTTTCTTTAAAGGGCAGGTGTATGGAGTTGCTGAGTGAAGCAGGCCATTCCAGTTCTAACAGTTTTTTTTTTTTGTTTTTGTTTTTATTATTATTATACGAGGCCACAATCCTTTGCAAGATGCTACCTGGTATTGCAGCAGATATCAAGCCATAGCTAACATCCTTCAGGGGACAATGAACATCCCTGATCCTTTAAGGTTCTATCCCCTGTCTTTGTCTGCCCACAGAATACCTTTGATGGACGGAAAGCATTCCTTAGCATACAAAGGCATAGCTAACTGGACCTTTGAAAACTATTCTCTCTGGGGGGGGGGGGGGTACCATATGGACGATTTAGAAATCCATTTTTAAAATCCAAAGAGCCCTTTCTAATTGCAGTTTTGAAACAATCCTGCAGAGCTGTGTGCTTTGGGGGAGGGACATCCCTTTTGTCTCTAACCCCCGAGGAACACGTGCTCCGGCTCAAAGTGGATGAATCAAGCAGGCAGATTTCTCAATTGTAGTTTAAGCTGAGTGGACCCTTCGGATTTTCCCGGGGCTCGTCGGAATTCTATTTCTGGGAGGCCGCATTGTGATCAAGTAAGACAAGAGAAGGAGGGGAGGGGAGGGAAGGGGAGAAGAATCAGAATGAGAAACATGTGAAGAGAAAACAGATGTCTCCATGTCACACACAGAGCGCGCGTTTGTGCTGTTCCAGTCTGGAAGGACAGCTTTGGATGCGAACAGTAAACATAAACAAGAAGGAACGGGTGGCCCCGGAGTCTCTCTGTGGGGTTGTCCCAAACCTGTAGTCTGGCTTCTGAGAGCTTCGGCAAGCTGCCTAAGTGCCTGGGAAGGAGCCAAGAGTGGGCCCTCCTTTGGGACTACAGGAAAAGGCCCTCTTGAATTCCGCCTGATTCTCACTCAGTCATGTCTCTCTTTCTCCCTAGAATTTGCTTTCTCTTAGGTCTGGAAACAGAGGCTCACACCCTCCCCTGCCTGCCCTTTTCTGGCTCCCACTATTGAAATCCAATAGCTCTAGCTTCCTGGGCCTTCAGTACTGGTGACCAGTTCAATGAGACTTTCAATGTCTACTTGTATAAGCCAGTGAGTAGGTCTCAGCACATGGTGCCTAGACCAAAGGCATCGACACTTTTTGGATGATACTCCATCCCAGAAATGGAAACCCTTCTAGGCTAAGAACTCTGGGAGGGACCCACACCCTTGCAACTGATTAAGCCTTCAGATTCCTGCTGATTCCGAGACTGACCCTTATGAGACTGCACTGGGTAGAATTCAGCCATAGACAGAATTGAATTTCCCCATCTGAACTTGGAGTTCTGAAGCAGGTTAATGGGAGAGGTACAGTTAACGGGAAGCAATATTTGACTCCTCTTTTGTTCTACTCTATGACTCTCTTTTGTCTAAGTGTTAGATCTACCCTGCGGCCACCACCAGTAAGGTTGGCCTTGGGTAGTGATGCTAAATAAATGATGTTGTCTGTCCACTGTGGACCTTGCCAGCATCTTCTTTTTCTGTCACATGGTTTGGAGGTGTCCTCAGGGCTGTCTTCTTTGGAGCTGTCCCAAATGCACAGTGCTCAGTACACATGCACATACATGTGGAGAGAGAGAGAGAGAGAGAGAGAGAGAGAGAGAGAGAGAGAGAGAGAGAGAGAGAGGAGAAGGAGGAGGAAGGGAAGGAGAAGGAGGAGAGGAAGAGGGAGAGGGAGAGGCTCAGAGGCTATCTTGGATGCTTTCACTTTCTGGATGTGAACCAGAGAGAGGCACCCAGTAGAGATTCTTTGAGAAAAAAACTCTTGTTACGTGTTACTCCTGGAATTGCTTTCTGCATGTCTTGACTGAAGACTTTTCTTTCTTTCTTTTTTTTTAAAGATTTATTTATTTATTATATGAGTACACTGTAGCTATCTTCTGACACACCAGAAGAGGGCATCGGATCCCATTACAGATGGTTGTGAGCCCCCATGTGGTTGCTGGGATTTGAACTCAGGACCTCTGGAAGAGCAGTCAGTGCTCTTAACCACTGAGCCATCTCTCCAGTCCAACTGAAGACTTTTCAACTGCAGATTAAATCATCCATGTGTCTACTGAAATGAACTCCTCCTTCCTCTTCATCTTTGAGTCAGTCATACTGTGTCAGTGACTCCTCCCAATGAGCTTCATGAACGCTGATGTACACATTGTTGCGAGCACAGAGAACACTTCCTCCTTGGGTCTTGGGATTAGTTTGGTTTTCTTGTGCCAAATATCTTTCAGGTTGCCCATACATCCTGAGACTTCTAAGGAGTATAACTGGAAGAAGCCAGCTACTCCCTTTTTATTCCTCTCTGTCTTCTTGGCAAGAGCACAAAACTTAATCCTGACCTTCCTTGAATGATCCAGTATGGTATGGAAGGGGCAGCCATTCCAAGATAAGAAGTGGTTTCCCTCCTGTGTTTGGCCTCTCAGGTGGAGCCAGGATTCATACTGCGAGGAAGTCACACTTCACTGCTTTTTGGATGATAATGGAAAGATTAAATTATTAAAGGCTTTAACTGGTTCTTGACAGTGTTGTGACGCTTTTGCAGTGTGTCCTAATTTTTCAGGAAAGAACTTCCCAAGTCTTTTCTGAGCTTGGTGCAGAGGTTTGGTGAAAAAGAAAGAGACCTCGTCTCTTCGACAGAGGGGATTTCCCAGCTCCTATTCCCTGGTGACCTCTGTGACACAGATAGGGAAGTCATTTCTGTTGAATGTCCTACCATCCAGGAAGAAGGCTTTGAAGTCCTCAAACGGTGACCACTGATTGGATCCTTCCCTGTGGGAGCTGGAGAAGCATCACAGGTGAGGGGAGAGAGGCTAGTTGGGGAACTAGACACAAGCTGTTGGACAAGGTGACCTTATGTGTCACACACATTTTGGTACTGAAAGTACCAAGTATTGGAGTTCAGGCGAAAACAGTGGGCCAGGTCTAAAGATGTACAGGGTCAGTGATGGGGGCCAGAGTCTTGAAGGTGGTATCGGGGAACATAGATTCTGTGAGTTGGGGTCTGTAGTCAGCCATTTCATAATGCGGTCTGTCTGTTCCAGTCACCTGCTGTTGCTCTCTCTACTGATCCCTTTTCTCCAATGCTTCCACTTACACACCCCCTTCCTCACCCCCATCACCCACCTCCCTTCCTCACCTCTCTCACTCATCCCTATCCTCACCTCACTAGATCCACCTCTCTCCTTCACCTGTCTTGTTTTGTTCCCAAGGAGGTGAACCCATGTAAAACACAGCAGAGCTGTGAAAACTGAACTTTTTCATTTGCCCAACAAATCAAATCCACATCAGGAAATGAAACCCAATGTCTGTGAAGTGGGAGAGGGGAGTTATTAAAAACGATTTGTTTGTTTTGTTTTGTAAACACCTCAAGGGTTTTGGTGTGATTATACTATTAAGGGTTAAACAGTGAGGTGGTCGGTCTGAGTTCTATTGGTTAAAGCAAGTGCTGCTGTCTGTTGGCTTGAGAAAGGAAGCACTAGGTAGGAAAGCCCATTGTGTCATTCCAAGGTCATGGCGGGTTATTGATTTTAGCTCGTCAGGAGGGCTTTCTCTTTCTATTTGAGCGGGTTGCCACTGGCTCTGGTACCATTTGCTTAGTGAAGGCAGGGCAGGAGATAAAGGATCCAAGGAAGGTGAGGATGAGGGCCTGTTCTCCCAGCTCCTTCCTACTGGGATGCTGTGAGCTACCTGCAACCCCCTCCCCAAGGCAGTCCTCTCCACTCAGCTTGTCTCTCTGCTACCTCTGTTCTCCATTACTTCAGGACAAGGGGTGAGGCATGGGGCGGTAGTAGCCCCTGCTGTTGTTGCTTTTAAGTTTCCCTCAGTTTAACCCAGCTTTGGAAACAATCACTCCTTTTGGCCATTCTCAGATTTCTCAGCTTTGAGATTGCTGTCCTTTGCCTTCCAGAACCTTGGCAGGGAAGCCTGACAGATACAACTTGCACTGACAAAAACCGTTCCTGCCTTCTTGTTTATAGAGTTCATATCCTCTCTGCTTTGCCTTGTGCATGGCCCATTATCGTCCCATTTGCAGCATCACAACTTTGCAGCTTCAGCTCTTAATACTGCAAGCGACCATGTCTCTGAATTTCTAATTAAAACATCTGTACGAGTATCAGATGAGCTGTTCTTACTTCCAGGCCGTATCATATTTGCCCAAAAACTCGTAAATTGGCTCATTTGCTGAAATATTCCTGGTGCCATATCTGTGGCTTTGGCTTCAGGTACTCGCATAATAATAGAATATTTATAGCGGGCAGGGGCTGACAGTGGTTCCTTTAGATGGGGAAAGGCCATTGCAGGTGCTGTAACGGACACAGAACTTTATTTATTCATTATGCATGCTTATGGTTTATGCCTGTTTATATTTGTGTTTATGTGGTTGGTGTTCCCACACACACATCTGTGGGAGACAGATGTTAACTTTGGCATCTTTCTCTATTACTTTCTGCCTTATTTTTTTTGAGACAGTCTCTCACTGAACCCAAAACTCACCGATTTAGCTAGACTAATTGGCCAGTAAGCCCCTGGGATCCTCCTGTCCCTGTCCCACCAGTGAGGTTATAGGCATGATCCATCACACCCTACTTTAATATGACTTCTGAAGATGTGAACTCAAATACTTGCTCAGCAAGTATTTTACCCACTGAACCATCTCCCCAGCCCATAATTCTAATACACAATGGGATGACTTGCCATAAGTAAACATTATGAAATAATTAAACTAAGCCAATGGACATACCCATCACCCCATATACTTACCAGATTTCTGATTAGAATGTTGAAGATCTACTCACTTAGCAATGTGGGTATAAATTGTTTATTGTTCACCATGGCTGTGGTGGTTCCACAATAGATCCCCAAACTTATTTACTCGAACTGAAACTTTATATTCCTTGACGGCATCTCTCCTCCAGTCCCCAGTCACTCTCTGCTTCTATGAGTTCAGCATCTGTAGATTCCACATGCATTTGGGATTGCCTGGTATTTGGCTTTCTGTGCCTGGCTTGATTCATTTAGCACACTGTGCCCCACGTTTCATCTGCATTTTTCAGAAATCAAGGGTTTTTCAAAGGATCAAGAGTATTCCATTGTCTACATCTCATACTTTGTCAATGGACATTTTGGACATTTTCATAGCTTGGCTAGTGTGACTAGTGCAGGAGTAGACATAGAAGTTATACAAGTCTCTTCTGCATACTAATTTCCTTTCCTTTTGATATATGGCCAGCATTTTGATTGTTGGGCCATACATGGTTCTATTTTTAGCTACTTGAGAAACTTGCATTTTTTTCTCATAATGGTTGTACCCTTTTACATCCTTACTGACAGCATTCTTGTTAAAATTAGTTCTTTTAAGATTTAATTAATTAGCTTATTTTATTTTGGGGGTTGTTTTGCCTGAATGTATGTCTGTGCAATAAGTATGCAGCACCCATGGGGACCCAGAGGATCCTATGGAACTGGAATCATAGACACTCGTTAGCTACCAGGTGGATACTGGGATGAAAACCTGGGTCCTTGGTTTTGATTTTCATGCCTTTAGTGATAGTGAGGCTGGGGTTTTTCCCTTTGATGTAATTGTTGGCCAGTTGTAGGTCTCGTTTTGAGAGGTATTTTTGTAACTGTCCGTTCTCAGTGGGTTACTTTCTTCTTCACGTTGAGTTGTTTGCATCTGTGTATTCTGCATATTAACCCTTAGCAGTTTTATTATTTGGAAATATTTCCCATTTTGTGGGCTGCCTTTCAGTCATTTTTTTTCCCCCTTGATGGCAGACACTTTTTAGTCTGACATAATTTCCTCCTCCACCATTTGCCTGTTGCAGGTTTTGTTTCCTGTGCTTTTGGAATCAGATTAAGAAAAACAAACAAGAGTCAAGCTGCAGGAGCCCTGTGGTCCAGACTGCACCCTGATCTGAACGGACCTGGTCAAACAGCTCCCTGCACCCAAATCCCGTGGGAGGGAGAGCTAGACTTTTCAGAGGGGCAGACACACCTGGGGAACCAGAGGAGGCTACTCTCTGCCCACATTTCTGACTCTAGAGGAAAACTCCTAGCACCATCTGGGTCCCCTGAGCACAGGGACCTAGGAGAAATAGGGGCAGGCCCTTCTGGTTACTGCCCACAGGGACAGCTGAAAGCCAGTGGACAGGAAAGACTACAGGCCTGAAAGCAGAACACTCTGTTCCCATAACTGGCTGAAAGAAAACAGGAAAAAAAGTCTACAGCACTCCTAACACACAGGCCTATAGGATGGTCAAGCCACTGTCAGAAATAGCAGAACAAGGTAACACCAGAGACAACCTGATGGTGAGAGGCAAGTGCAGGAACCCAAGCAACAGAAACCAAGACTACCTGGCATCACTGGAGCCCAATTCTCCCACTAAAGCAAATATCGAACTCCAAACACACCAGAAAAGCAAGATCTAGATTTAAAATCACATTTGATCATGATGATGGAGGATTTTAAGAAAGACATAAAGAACTCCCTTAGAGAAATGCAGGAAAACACAAGCAAACAAGTAGAAGCCCTTAGAGAGGAAACACAAAAATCCCTGAAAGAATTGCAGGAAAACACAAACAGGTGAAGGAATTGAAAATGGAAATAGAAACAATAAAGAAAGCACAAAGGGAGACAACTCTGGATATAGAAAACCAAAGGAAGAGACAAGGAGCCATAGATACAAACATCACCAACAGAATACAAGACATAGAAGAGAGAATCTCAGGAGCAGAAGATTCCACAGAAATCATCGACACAACTGTCAAAGATAATGTAAAATGGAAAAAGCTACTGGTCCAAAACATACAGGGAATCCAGGACACAATGAGAAGATCAAACCCAAGGATAATAGGTATAGAAGAGAGTGAAGACTCCCAACTCAAAGGACCAGTAAGAAAGAAGAAAACTTCCCTAACCTAAAGAAAGAGATGCCCATAAACATACAAGAAGCCTACAGAACTCCAAATAGATTGGACCAGAAAAGAAACTCCTCCTGTCACATAATAGTCAAAACACCAAATGCACAAAACAAAGAGAAAATATTAAAAACAGTAAGGGAAAAAGGTCAACTAACATATAAAGGCAGACCTATCAGAATTACACCAGACTTCTCACTAGAGACTATGAAAGTCAGAAAATCCTGGACAGATGTCATACAGACCCTAAGAGAACACAAGTGCCAGCCCAGGTTACTGTATCCAGCAAAACTCTCAATTAACATAGATGGAGAAACCAAGATATTCCATGATAAAACCAAATTTATAAATATCTTTCTATAAATACAGCCCTACAAAGAATAATAAATGGTAAAGCCCAACACAAGGAGGCAAGCTACACCCTAGAAAAAGCAAGTAAAGAAAGAGAAGACAAGCATACAAACATAATCTCACTTCCAAATATGAAGATAACAGGAAGCAACAATCACTATTCCTTAATATCTCTCAACATCAATGGACTCAATTCCCCAATAAAAAGACACAGATTAACAAACTGGATATGTAACAAGGACCCAGCATTTTGCTGCCTACAGGAAACACACCTTAGAGACAAAGACAGACACAACCTCAGAATAAAAGTCTGGAAAACAACTTTCCAAGCAAATGGTCTGAAGAAGCAAGCTGGAGTAGCCATTCTAATATTGAATAAAATCGATTTTCAGCCAAAAGTCATCAAGAAAGATAAGAAAGGACACTTCATATTCATCAAGAAAAATTCCACCAAGATGAACTCTCAATCCTAAAGATCTATGTTTCAAGTACAAGGGCACCTACATACATAAAAGTAACCTTACTAAAGCTCAAAGCATACATTGTACCTCACACAATAATAGTAGGAGATTTGAACACCCCACTCTCCCACTTTCCATGGACAGATCGTGGAAACAGAAATTAAACAGAGACAGACTAACAGAAGTTATGAACCAAATGGACTTAACAGATATTTATAGAACATTCTATCCTAAAACAAAAGGATATACCTTCTTCTCACCACCTCATGGTACTTTCTCCAAAATTGACCATATAATCGTGCACAAAACAGGCCTCAACAGATTCAGAAAGATAGAAATAATACCATGCGTCCTATCAGACCACCACTGGCTAAATAACAATAAGGAAAGAACGCCCACATATACATGGAAGTTGAACAATGCTCTACTCAATGATAACCTGATCAAGGAAGAAATAAGGAAAGAAATTAAAGACTTCTTAGAATTTAATGAAAATGAAGGTACAACATACCCAAACTTATGGGACACAATGAAAGCTGTGCTAAGAGGAAAACTCATAGCTCTGAGTGCCTGCAGAAAGAATCAGGAGAGAGCACATGTCAGCAGCTTGACAGCACACCTAAAAGCTCTAGAACAAAAAGAAGCAAGTACACCCAGGAGGAGTAGAAGGCAGGAAATAATCAAACTCAGAGCTGAAATCAACCAAGTAGAAACAAAAAGAACTATACAAAGAATCAACAGAACCAAAAGCTGGTTCTTTGAGAAAATCAACAAGATAGATAAACTCTTAGCCAGACTAAGGAGAGGACACAGAGAGTGCGTCCAAATTAACAAAATCAGAAATGAAAAGAATCAGAGGAAATTCAAAAAATCATCAGATCCTACTACAAAAGCCTATATTCAACAAAACTTGAAAATCTGGAGGAAATGGACAATTTCCTAGACAGATACCAGGTACCAAAGTTAAATCAGGAACAG
The DNA here is from genome assembly GCF_021556685.1 of Rattus norvegicus. Taxonomy (NCBI): domain Eukaryota; kingdom Metazoa; phylum Chordata; class Mammalia; order Rodentia; family Muridae; genus Rattus; species Rattus norvegicus. The sequence goes on from NC_141542.1 coordinate 92,381,952, forward strand.
ATAAACAATTTAAACAACCCCATAACTCCTAAAGAAATAGAAGCAGTCATTAAAAGTCTCCCAACCAAAAAGAGCCCAGGTCCAGATGGGTTTAGTGTAGAATTCTATCAGACCTTCATAGAAGACCTCATACCAATACTATCCAAACTATTCCACAAAATTGAAACAGACGGAGCGCTGCTGAATTCCTTCTATGAAGCCACAATTACTCTTATACCTAAACCACTCAAAGACCCAACAAAGAAAGAGAACTTCAGACCAATTTCCCTTATGAATATCGACACAAAAATACTCAATCAAATTCTTGCAAACCGAATCCAAGAACACATCAAAACAATCATCCATCATGATCAAGTAGGCTTCATCCCAGGTATGCAGGGATGGTTTAATATATGGAAAACCATCAATGTAAACAAAGAAAATGAAAGATAAAAACCACATGATCATTTCATTAGATACTGAGAAAGCATTTGATAAAATTCAACACCCCTTCATGATAAAAGTCCTGGAAAGAATAGGAATTCAAGGCCCATACCTAAACATAGTAAAAGCCACATACAGCAAAAGTGTAGCTAACATTAAACTAAATGGAGAGAAACTTGAAGCAATCCCACTAAAATCAGGGACTAGACAAGGCTGCCCACTCTCTCCCTACTTACTCAATATAGTTCTCAAAGTCCTAGCCAGAGCAATCAGACAACAAAAGGCGAGCAAAGGGATACAGATTGGAAAGGAAGAAGTCAAAATATCACTATTTCCAGATGATATGATAGTATATTTAAATGATCCCAAAAGTTCCACCAGAGAACTACCTTCAGCAAAGTGACTGGGTATAAAATTAACTCAAATAAATCAGTAGCCTTCCTCTACACAAAAGAGAAACAAGCCGAGAAAGAAATTAGGGAAATGACTCCCTTCATAATAGTCCCAAATAATATAAAATACCTTGGTGTGAATTTAACCAAGAAAGTGAAAGATCTGTATGATAAGAACCTCAAGTCTCTGAAGAAAGAAATTGAAGAAGACCTCAGAAGATGGAAATATCTCTCCCATGCTCATTCATTGGCAGGATTAATATAGTAAAAATGGCCATTTTACCAAAAGCAATCTACAGATTCAATGCAATCTCCATCAAAATTCCAATCCAATTCTTCAAAGAGTTAGACAGAACAATTTGCAAATTCATCTGGAATAACAAAAAACCCAGGATAGCTAAAACTATCCTCAACAATAAAAGGACTTCCGGGGGAATCACTATCCCTGAACTCAAGCAGTATTACAGAGCAATAGTGATAAAAACTGCATAGTATTGGTACAAAGACAGGCAGATAGACCAGTGGAATAGAATTGAAGACCCAGAAATGAACCCACACACCTATGGTCACTTGATTTTTGACAAAGGAGCCAAAACCATCCAATGGAAAAAAGATAGCATTTTCAGCAAATGGTGCTGGTTCAACTGGAGGTCAACATGTAGAAGAATGCAGATCGATCCATGCTTATCACCCTGTACAAAGCTTAAGTCCAAGTGGATCAAGGACCTCCACATCAAACCAGACACACTCAAACTAATAGAAGAACAACTAGGGAAGCATATGGAACACATGGGCACTGGAAAAAATTTCCTGAACAAAACACCAATTCAAGATCAAGAATTGAGAAATGGGATCTCAAAAAACTACAAAGCTTCTGTAAGGCAAAGGACACTGTTCTTAGGACAAAATTGCAACCAACAGATTGGGAAATAATCTTTATCAATCCTACAGCTGATAGAGGGCTTATATCCAAAATATACAAAGAACTCATGAAGTTAGACTGCAGGGAGACAAATAACCCTATTAAAAATGGGGTTCAGAGCTAAACAAAGAATTCACAGCTGAGGAATGTCAAATGGCTGACAAGCACCTAAAGAAATGTTCAACATCTTTAGTTATAAGGTAAATGCAAATTAAAACAACCCTGATATTCCACCTCACACCAGTCAGAATGACTAAGATCAAAAACTCCGGCGACGGATGTAGATCTCTCCTGAGAGACACAGCCAGAATACAGCAAATACAGAGGCGAATGCCAGCAGCAAACCACTGAACTGAGAATAGGACCCCCGTTGAAGGAATCAGAGAAAGAACTGGAAGAGCTTGAAGGGGCTCGAGACCCCATATGTACAACAATGCCAAGCAACCAGAGCTTCCAGGGACTAAGCCACTACCTAAAGACTATACATGGACTGACCCTGGACTCTGAGCTCATAGGTAGCAATGAATATCCTAGTAAGAGCACCAGTGGAAGGGGAAGCCCTGGGTCCTGCTAAGACTGAACCCCCAGTGAACGTGATTGTTGGGGGAGGATGGGGAGGGGAACACCCAGAAAGAAGGGGAGGGGGAGGGATTAGGGGAATGTTTGCCCGGAAACCGGGAAAGGGAATAACATTCGAAATGTAAATAAGAAATACTCAAGTTAATTAAAAAACAAACAAACAACAACAACAACAAAAAAAAAAAAACTGCGGCGACAGCAGATGCTCGGAAGGATGTGGAGAAAGAGGAACACTCCTCCATTGTTGGTGGGATTGCAGACTGGTACAACCATTCTGGAAATCAGTCTGGAGGTGCCTTAGAAAATTGGACATTGCACTACCTGAGGACCCAGTTTTACCTCTCTTGGGCATATACCCAAAAGATGCTCCAACATATAACAAAGATACATGCTCCACTATGTTCATAGCAGCATTATTTATAATAGCCAGAAGCTGGAAAGAACCCAGATGCCCTTCAACATAGGAATGGATACAGAAAATGTGGTACATCTACACAATGGAATATTACTCAGCTATCAAAAACAATGACTCTATGAAATTCATAGGCCAATGGATGGAACTGGAAAATATCATCCTGAGTGAGGTAACCCAATCACAGAAAAACACACATGGTATGCACTCATTGATAAGTGAATATTTGCCCAAATGCTAGAATTACCCTAAATGCACAGAACACATGAAACTCAAGAAGGATGATCAAAATGTGAATGCTTCATTCCTTCTTTAAAAGGGAAACAAGAATACCCTTAGGAGGGGATAGGGAGGCAAAGTTTAGAACAGAGGCTGAAGGAACGCCCATTCAGACCCTGCCCCACATGTGGCCCATACATATACAGCCACCAAACTAGATAAGATGGATGAAGCAAAGAAGTGCAGGCTGACAGGGACTGGATGTAGATCTCTCCTGAGTGACACAACCAGAATATGGCAAATACATAGGTGAATGCCAGCAGCAAACCACTGAACGGGACCCCCATTGAAGGAATCACAGAAAGGACTGAAAGAGCTGCAGGGTCTTGAGACCCCATATGAACAACAATGCCAACCAACCAGAGCTTCCAGGGACTAAGCCACTACCTAAAGACCATACATGGACTGACCCTGGACTCTGACCTCATAGGTAGCAATGAATATCCTAGTAAGAGCACCAGTGGAAGGGGAAGCCCTGGGTCCTGCTAAGACTGAACCCCCAGTGAACTAGATTGTTGGGGGGAGGGTGACAAGGGGGGAAGGATAGGGAGGGGAACACCCATATAGAAGGGGAGGGGCAGGAGTTAGGGAGATGTTGGCCTGGAAACCGGGAAAGGGAATAACATTTGAAATGTAAATAAGAATTACCCAATTTAATAAAGATGGGAAAATAGAAAAGCAAACAAAAGACAAAACAAACAAAAATCATCACCCAGAAAAATCTCCTCTGTTCTTTTTTTCCAATAGTTTCACAGATTCCTTGTGCTTAATCTTTGAGCATATGTTAAATTGATTTTAGTACAGTGTGGAGCCAACGGTGCAATCCCATTTATCTGAATGTGGAAACCTATCTTTCCTAACACAGGTCGTTGACAACCGTCTTTTCCTGCTTTGTTTTCCTGCAACATTTGTTAGTGATCCATTTACTGCAAATATGTAGATTCACCTTCCGGGCCTTCCATTATGTTTTCTTAGTTTGTAAGTCTGTTCTTCTGCCAGTACCAGGCTGTGCTGAGACTGTCATTCTGTAATGTCAGCTGGAATAAGGAGAGCAGTGCCAGCATTGTTCTTTTTGCTTAACATTTTGTTGTTGTTGTTGATGTTGTTATTTGGGTTTACACAAATACCTACAGTTCTATGTGGAGGGTTTTCAGTTCTAATCATTTATTGTGTCTAGTGCTATTAAACACACTCACATGGTAGAGCCACCATAAATGTTAATTTCTAGATAAAAAATCACTCCAAACAGAAACTCTGTGCCTTTATTGAATTTAATGCACTGACTCCCTCCTCCTAGCCCCTGTTAACCTCAATCCTATTTTTTTATTTATATGGATTTGCTTCTTTTATACACTCATGCATTTGAAATCAATATTGTCCCTCTGTGTCTGCCTTGTTTCTCTTAGCATAATGTCTTCAACCCATGGTTAGCATATCTGAGTTTCATCCCTCTTTTAAACTAAGAAAATATTTCAAAGAGAGAGAGAGAGAGAGAGAGAGAGAGAGAGAGAGAGAGAGAATATATACATAAATAAATACATGGATAGTTTATCCACATATTTATTGAGGGACATTTGGGTCGCTCCTACATTTTGGCTATTGTTGTACAAGGTGTATAAATCAAGTCTGTTTCCTCTCCCTGGTGTATGTAGAGTCTGGTTCTTTCCTTTCAGCTATTCAGGGAGTTAGAGTGAGTGAGGGGCCCCTTTATGAGACCCTTCCCTGGGCTGAGAGTCAGCAGGCTGCCCAGTTCAGTTTACAGAGGAGGGAAAATGGCCTTGGAAGCTGTCTGGTTACATTACCTTTTCAATTTCTGAAATACCTCAATCATCTTTCCCAGGGTTGGATCCAATTTCTCTCTCTCTGAAGCAATTCTGCTTTCACTCAGTCCTGCTTCAGTGAGCAGGTGAGCTGTCAGGGCCTGGGTAGGCTGGAGAGTTTGCCTTGCTTGTGTCCAGATGCCGTTGCACTAGACTCTGAAGGGATGGTAGTTAAAGGTTTATGTTTACTCTGAGCCAGCTTTGAGCTCTTGCCAAAGACTTTCTTTATGAAACAGGAAGTAGCTGTCTCAGTTTCCGGTGCTTTTTCTAGCAATCTGTGTAACCCATCTCTTTTAATTTGATTAAAAAACCCATGATGCCAGTGTTCGTGCCCCTATTTTACAGGTAGAGAAACTTAGGATCACTCAAGTACCTGGCCCAAATCTAGTAGCATGACTGGGACTTGGGCTCTTGATTGAGCTGTTTTCATATCCACTGGGCCACCATCCAATTGGTAGCTTCTCCTCTATTCCCATTCACGGGGCGGGGGGTTGGGGAGTTCCCAAGTCTTGCTATCTATCACTGGGACTTCACTGGATGGTTTGGAGTCACTTGAGAGAGGGATTGTATAGTTACTTTTCTGTTGCTGTGATAAGATGCCATGACCAAGACAACTTATAGAAGAAAAAGTTTATCTTGGGGGTTATACTTACAGAGTATTTAAGTCTATGGCTATTATGGTGGAAGCATAGCAGCAGGCTGGCAGGCAGGCCCAGTGCTGGAGCAGTAGCTAAGAGCTTACATCTTGAGACATAGCCACAAGGCAGAGAGAGCTAACTGGTAATGGTGTGGGTTTTTGAAACTACAGATCCACCTGAGTAATGTACCTCTTTCAACAAGGCCACACCCCTAAATCCTTCCCAAACAGTTCCAAGCAACTGGGGACCAAATATTCAAATATATAGACCTATGAGGAACACTTTCATTCAAACCACAATAGGGACATATTTTTCCTGTATATCACCCATCGCTTAGTGCATAGTAGGTTTTCTATAAATGTACAGAGCTGCAAACGGAACAGCAAGCATTTGTTTTATCAGGTCATTTCAAGGGAGAGCAGAGTGGCAGAGTAGAGATGTCTATCAAATAATTTATCATATCTATCATCCCACATTGTTTCTCATTTTTCTTTCTTTCTTTTTTTCAAGGATCTTACAGGAATAGACATTCAATGGCCCCCATAGCTAGAATCCAATCAAAGTACTGCAAGACTCAGCCTTTGATGTCCTCTGCAAAGACTCCAATTTTGAGAATTGCTTTCTTGATTGGCTATTGTGGACGGGGGAAAGAGAGGCCAGTGCTCAGGTAGGGCAGCAGGAGTGTCCCTGGAATTCCAATGGAGATCTGCTTTGAGTGCTTGGTAGTTATTCATGAGAACTCTTTCATATGGAATCACACTTCCTTGCAAATGAAAATATTTATATACGACAGCATTCGTGCAATTTGGAAAAAAAAAATTGCAACCTGCACTGGCTTCCCTTTCTCTGTGTCTGGCATCCCGGAATATTTTTATTCCTTCCCCAATGTTAATAAAAAAGAAATCAAACTTTTGCAGGCTTCACTTAGTTCCTGACTTTCAATCAGCTCAGTCTGTGCGCTGAATATTTCCTTCTCTTCTTTCAGTATCCACGAGGGATTGTTTGTGGCCAGGCTGGTGGGTTTTAGCATTTGTTTACAACAAGAAAGATAGGTTTATTCTTTGGGAGTTGTGTGTAACTCACAACTATATATTTCTTGTCCTTCCTCTGTCTTTCCCATCTTCCCTGCCCTGCATTTGAATTTAGAAGACTTCACCCTCCTTCCCCAACCCAGCTTGCTGTTATTACAAAGTTAAGGAGTTATGGCTTAAAATATCGATCAAGGTTCTCTACAGAGGCTTTAGATCTCTCTGTTCTGCATTTTGATATGGCTGATTGAAAGTGGTGTGGGTTAAATTTGCTTAATAGGATGTTGCACTCCCCTCTTGAGTCAATTTTTATCCATTTTATCAAGTTACTTATTGATTACAGCTCTCACCACACTCACATTCGTTTTCTGGGAAACTTAAAAGAAATATTATGTTTCTTGCTTTGAGTAGGGTAGGAACATCGTAGCATCTAGCTCATTGGGGATTCCAGAGATCTCAATAGTTTAAAGTGACTCCGTGTCTTCACTGGGACTTGGCTCAGAATCAGTATTGGCTATTTGGAATAGAACGCACATCAGAAGTTTGGTCTTTTGTGAACTAATGGCTCGTTGGTCTGATCCGAGGCCTCTAGCTTTTGCTGTTCTATCGATACTGGAACCTCACTGGGACTCTTCTCAGATATCCTGTTGTTTCCCTGTGTTATGAAGATCCTGTAGTTTTGGATCTGTAGAACTAGCCCCTTCATGTAACCTAGCAGTTCATCGATGTTGGGGTGAGCCAATTCAAAGCCCTGGATCTGGGCCTGAGAGGTCAGTTTACCAGGTCTCCAGCTCTCCTGCCCCTGGTGCAGATTTACCAGCTCTAGCCTGCTGTCCAGGTGAGGTTCAGGGCCTACACCCCCTATGTTGCAGCTGGTGAGGGACATAGCCAGTTTTCCACTCTCATGACCTCAGGGCCAGCTCTCCTGCCTGTCATGGGTGGAGAGGATCGAGGAAGAGGAGGAGTGCAGTCTCTCCCACATCTGTGCCTCTGCAGCACAGACAGAAGCAGGGCCAAGTTTCCTGCACTCATGTCCTCAGGTCAGCTCACCTGGAACCCCCACATCCAGGGCTAACAAAGCACTACTGTGCTGCCCAGGTGAGGGCCAGGGACAGCTCTTCTGCTGTCATGACCCCAGGGCCAGCTCATAGGTAGCAATGGGGGAGGGTGGGGAAGGGCATCTCTCCCTTGCCAATGCTACCACACAGGAGACAAGTTGTAGGGCCAGCTTTTCCACACTCATACGCTTGGGGTTGGCTCACCCATGCCCCTGCCATCAAGACCTACTGTGCTGCAGCAGGTGAGGGACAGGGCCAGTTCTCCAGCTCTAATGGTCCAGTTGGGGCCAGCTCTCCTGCCTGCTGTTGGCGGCAAGGGCAAAAGCATGTGTGTCAGGGAGTCTCTCCCTTGCCAACAAAGTTTGGCCTTCTTTTCCTCCATTAGCCTTATTTTTGGGGAATCTGTCGAGGCAATCTCATGCCTGAATAAAAGGAATCCAAAGGAAGGAGTGTGGCAGGCAGTTTGGCTTCCCCAAAGAAATGTCTGGTTAAATTGTCTGGTGAAGGGGTAGGGGCGGCTGTTCTCCTGCCTGGGTACAGAGTTGGGGTAGAGAGAATGCGCTTACTCTCCATCAGGACCTGGCCAAATTTTCACACATGTTCAGTCTCCTCGATTTGGAATCAGATACGGAAAAGTCCAGTATGAGGGTACAATTCAGACCAGAGCTGTAACAACGAGTTAGGATTCAGACCCTGAGATAGCCATGTCTCTCTACCCTGCCCAATTCCATTATTGGAGTCATTTGAGATCCCGAAGAAATAAAAGAGAAATGTTTGCTTTGCTATTGAGGGGCAGTTTTGCTAATGTTAATGGTTATTTCTAGAGCCAAGTTCACAGAGGACTGTGACATCAGCATGTGTAACCTGACAAACTTATCCTAAGAAAAATGTATGCTATATGTAGGGTTTTTTTTTCTTTCAATTTTTGAGACGGTTTTGTGTAGCCCAGGCTAGCCTTGAAGTCACTATATATATCTGAGGATGACCTTGAACTCTTGATCCTCTTCTCTCCTTGCCTCTTATATACTTTATTGTTTTATTCATTTTTCAACTATTCACTTTATGCCACCATATCTAGTTTATTTTGGTCTGGGTTTTGAGCCCAGTGCTTGGTATGTGTTAGGCAAGTACACTTACAACTGAGCTAAATCCCAAGCTTGTTTTTATTCTATTGAAGTACCAACAAAGGAAACCTAGTGTCCAGGACCCTCAGTGCATTTTAACTAAATGAGCTGCCCAGTCTCCTTATTTAGAGACCCATGTTTATCTCCCAGCCTCTAAGACAACCATCACTGGTCCTTGGCCCTTGTCTTGAATCCCTTGTGTAGTCCCTTCCTACATTGTTTCAGGGATCTCTTGTGTGACCAGTAGGATATGGAGAAGTGATAGTATGTTATGAGGATAGGCCATAAGAAGATTCTGTGCTTCCTGTTCTGCATTGTCCTACAACCCAGTTTGTGTGGGAAACCAGCAGTCCTGCCTGAGCACATTTATGTACGAGATGGAGAGGTCTGTGTGGTGAGGAATTGAGGGGATGAGGGATGGAGTGTTTATTGTCCAGCTTGTTTCTTTTTCAGAATCTATTGATCTGACTCACTCCCTGAGGAGAGGATGGCATTATAGTGCAGCTTTGTGGAAGTCTAGAAGATGAAGTGTTGCCCAAGCGAGGATAGAAGCAGTTGGGATGGTAAAAGGAGCCTGGGTGGGTTTTTGTTGTTGCTAATTCAGGGACTCTGATCTATAAAGTACTTCCTCATGGTAGGCCTTACTTGTTCTCTCAGATTAAGATAGTGATGGACATGGATTCTTGTCCCAGCTTGCCACCCCGTCTAACTTCTTTCTGGTCTGGGTCCTGATCCATGGAATAAGGAAGCTGGAAGACAGAAATCGAAGGTTCTTGTAAGTGTCCGTGTTCTTGGCATGCCCTGGCCTTCTGGAAGACAGCATGATGCAAGGAGAAGGAATCTGCATGACAGATTTGCTTGGTTCTGTCATATAATAGTCACATGACCTTGGCAAGTCACTCAGTTTCTTCAGGCTTTATTTCTGTCATCTAGGAAATGGAAAACTAACATCAACTCCATTGAATGTAATGAGGAAGAACATGCACACACTGTTCCACATGTAGGCCTGTGGTAGGCACTTCATAAATATGAGTGTACCAATTTATTTTGCTTTGAGGGTAATATTTAATGATAGTACAGGTATATTTGCATATTAAAATTGAATTTAGGTATAACTATTTTGTGAGTGGCAAGTGGACAGAATGAAGTCTAGGAGTGGGAGAAGTAGTGTAAGGCTAGGTATGTAGAGAGCAAACGGGGATTTAACCAACGGTCAGGACCAAACCAAAATGTACCATCCTGGCTTGCTAAGCTCTGCCTCATCTGAAATAGCATTTGTGATTGCCATCGGGTGCTGGTGTTTGACTGTATGGCATTCTCTGAACATAGCTGTGTTCTCACTTTCCTGTTAGAGGAATTGATTCATACAATTGTAGAGACTGAGAAGACCCATGGACTATCATTTGCAAGCTAGAAAAGCATGTGAACCACTGAGGTAGTTAACATCAGTCTCCTAAGAACTGGAGGAGCTTGTGGTACATATTTCCATCAAAGAGCAGAAGCCCAACACCCCAGCTCAGCAATTGGGGGGCAGAAGGAAAGGCCTTTGGCAGCATGCAAAGGCAAATGACCTTCGTGTCAGCCAAAGATAGACTTTTGCTCAGACAGGAATGCTACAAAGGCCACAGGCTAAGTGTATATTTCATATATCTGGGGAGGTGACAGTGAGGGCCACTGGCTTTTGATGGCTTCAAGAAGGACTGGTAGAGCAGTTGTAGGTGGTTGTTGCCCTGGCAGGAGACACTGCTGCAGAGGAGTTCCTGTGAGTGTGTGTGTATGTGGTGTGTGTGTGTGTGTGTGTGTGTGTGTGTGGTGTGTGTGTGTGTGTGGTGTGTGTGTGTGTGTGGTGGTGGTGGTGTGTGTGTGTGTGTGTGTGTGGTGTGGTGTGTGGTGTGTGTGGTATGTGTGTGTGTCTGTGTGTGTGTGTGTGTGTGTGTGTGTGTGTGTGTGTGTGCAGTGTGTTCCCATCCACAATCTGAAAGGATTCAAATCTATAAAATTGAATATCACAATGGGAAATTGTTTGATAGTGATTTCTGGGAAAGGTTGGGAAGACTTAATTTAAGAGCCATTCGGGTGTTATCTTTTGAGAAATGTCTATTTGGAGCATTTCCCCTCCTATTTTTGAGTAGATATCTCACTTTTTTTTTTTGTTAGTGATTTTTTTCTAATCCCTCTTGAATTCTGGACATTAGGCTATTGATGGAAGAAACAGTTCTCCTCTCAAAGGAACAAAATAAATAGTTTATCCTAGAGCCAAATATAAGTGGCCTTGGCTTGGGAATATATCCTATCCCTAATATATTTTGGAAATACCTTCCCTAAATTCTATGTTCCAATACAATCACAGTCCTGCCATGTGTGTGTGTGTGTGTGTGTGTGTGTGTGTGTGTGTGTTTTATAGAAACAGAACAAAGAAAATCATAAATCAAGACCCTTTTCAAAATTATTTGTGTGTACATCAGGTAGGCAGGTTACAGAAAATTGGGAAAATCTCAGTTATAGGTTTCAGATGCTAATCTAATGGCATTCTTAGCCTTTTGGTTGGTGAAAACTAAGGGTATGATTATACACACCAAAGGATTTACATAATCATCACAAAGACATCTGACCAAATAGAGAGACTAGTAGTGACTGGCTTTTAAGGAGGCTGAAGGTGGTCCAAGTTATGTGGGTCTGAACCTGAAACATTTTCCTTTCCGCTGAAGTTTTGATCAGTCCATTAGCCTTTATTGACATTGCTTCTTTACAGGAATTCTCATTCACAAGCCTTTTGTTGAATGAATAATTTGAAAAAATACTTTATAAATATATTATATATAACAGTATATAATAATATATAACTATATATATCTATATATAACTGTATATATCTATGTAACTATATAACTATAACTATATCTAATGTAAGTTGTCTCTTCACTCAGTTTTGTTTTGTTCTTAACCAGCCAAATGCTATGTTATGTTGCATGGCATAGAGTTTCATTTCCTAAATCTTACCCTAGAGCTGCTTCTCCAGTCTTCCCAAAATTCTTCAAGGTGTCTAAAAGTCTCTCAATAAACTTCTTTTCTGCTTAATCCTCCAGTGGCAGTTCTACTGCTTGAAGTTGATGACTTGGCTGTACTTTGACGACTTGCACGGGCCCTATCTTCATGCTGCAACCGTTCTCCACACTTGACTCAGCCTGTGCTGTTGGAAGGGATGGTGTCCTTAGGACATTTGATTGGCTCAGAGGATTCCCCATTCCCCCTATGAACTTCTGCACCATTTTTAGTAACATCATTCCTATCTCTTTCAGAATCTAGTCTCCATTTTGTACTCTAAGTTCATACTTGGTTCTCTGTCTTCTTCATCCCTGAATCTTTTCTTACAACTCAAGGAAGATTTATAAAACAGTAGAATTATAATTCATATAACTAGAATTGAGTCCAACACTCTTCTCACCTGGGTGAGACATTGGTACAAAATTACATTGTGAAGAACACAGTCCAGTAACCAAAAGCAATTATATTATACTAAAACTGCCAGTGACCCTGGAAAGAACATTAAGGGAAGTAAATATATTTTTAAATGTGCAGTAAAACTTGTTAAACTCCCCACCTCAGATATTTTGTATCTCTTTCATTCCTGACCCCAGCAGAATGGTCTCCTCTCCATTCACCCTCTAACTAGGACTTTTCCCATCACCTGCCTTTGTGGAGTCTTGTTTATCCCTCTCCCTCTTTTACATCCACACTGATCACTCTTCTTTTTGATGCATATCCTTTGCTGGTACTCAGAGCTACTCAATGATTGACTCCCTTGTTTGGCAGTGATTCTCCTGCCGTTGTGAAGTTCAGGAATGATGGAAATAGGTTCTGATGATGTTGAGTCAGAAGAAATACTCTTGCCATACATAAGATCCCAGGTTTACATTTGTGTCCCTGCTTTAAACTGTGCTACGAACCCAGGCTTGAATCTCGTTAGTTTGCGCCCTTCTTTCTCAATTGCTACATTAATGATGGGGACCCTTGGACCTGAATTGGTCCTGGCTTTTGTCTTTGCCTGCATTTCTTTGAGAGGCATTGTCTCTGGGATCTTTTCAGATAACAAGAACAGATATGCTACACTCAGAAGGCCCAGATTCTCTACATGTCAGTTCTGTAGTCCAGCTGTACCAAGCCTTTGCTCTATGATCCTGTCTTTTTGAAGGGCTGAATTGGTCCTGGCCAGTGTGGAAGTGGTGGGAGCTAGCAGCCAGGTATGTGGACTTTCCAAGTAAGGGATGGAATAGAGGATTGGTGGGCAAGACCCACCATGCTCCAGGGAAGCAGAGGGTAGAAGATGGAGAGTAAATTCATGGGGAAGATGGATTTGAACCAGCTGCCAACATATAAGGAATAGTAGTCATTTCCAGGCATTGTGAAACCTGAAGTTGGAGGGAGATAGAGAGTAGAGATTAGAGATAGATGGATAGATAGATAGATAGATAGATAGATAGATAGATAATGGATGATAGATGGATGTAGATAGATGATAGATAGATAGATAATGGATGATAGATGATAGATAGATAGATAATGGATGATAGATAGATGATGGATAGATAGATAGATAGATAATGGATGATAGATAGATGATAGATAATGATGATAGATGATAGATAGATAGATAGATAATGGATGAGAGATAGATGATAGATAGATAATGGATGATAGATAGATGATAGATAGATAATGGATGATAGATGATAGATAGATAGATGATAGATAGATAGATAATGGATGATAGATAGATGATAGATAGATAGATAGATAGATAGATAGATAAATAAATAAATAAATAGATAGATTCTTGGTTCTTTCAACTATGACTTGCAGCCACAGTTGCATTTAAGAACTCAAGGGACTTGCGAAGACTCACCTATGCCTACTCTTTCTGCTTTCTCACTCTTAGCTCCTCTCTCTTCTGTCACTTCCTGTTTAGTCTCAGCAGAAAGAACTCTTTCTGAATAACTTGAACAAATTTTCAGAGTGAAATTTCATTGACCTGGATGAGGTCACCTGTTCACCCCTAAATCTGACTAGGAGATAGATTATGCTGTGGGTTGAAAGAGGGCTTTCTCAAAGGGCAAGTGAAGTTTTGTTACTAAAGAAGGGGTTTCTGTACAGCAAACCTGATCAGGTCCATGTTGGTATAATACAACCCTGAGCCCAGTTTCTTCACAGGTAAAATTTCTACTTCATAGAGCTGCTGTCAAAGCTGTAAATAATAAATACTTAGCACCTGGCGGGTCTCAGGCCTTCTGCAATCAGCAGCGGTTCTCACTGTTAGGTGTGGAGAACCAGATGGTGGGAGGAGAATTTTTTTACCCAGTGGAAAGGTGTGTATGTACGTGCTTGTGTGTGTGTGTGTGTGTGTGTCTATGTGTGTACACGTGTGCACTCTTGCTTGTGTGTGTACATGTGCATTTTTGTGTTAGCTCTTAAAAAGGGAAATTAATAACACTGGGTTTTTTCTGTCTCAACCAGTTCTGTTTTTTATTCTTATTCTCTTTGTGTGTGTGTGTGTGTGTGTGTGTGTGTGTGTGTGTGTGTTGTATGTGCTTGTGTGCAGGTGCATGCTTATATGTGCATGTGGAGACCAGAGATTGATTTCAGGTGTCTTCCCATAGCATGTGCATGCTTTTTTTTCTTTCTGTGTTAAATATGTCTTTTTTCCTTTATATTTTTATTTTTAATTTAAATGTTTTTTTTTTGGTTCTTTTTTTCGGAGCTGGGGACCGAACCCAGGGCCTTGCGCTTCCTAGGTAAGTGCTCTACCACTGAGCTAAATCCCCAACCCCTTAAATAATTTTTTATTCTTGAGAATTTCATACATGTATGTAATAAAATGCGATTATATCCACCCTCCATTTCTTCTCCCATCACTCCCCACATGTCCCATCTCTACCTCCATGTCTTCTATTTTTTTGGTTAACACACTAAATCCCATTGGTGTTGCCCATGTGTGTGGGGCTATCCACTTAGAGCATGGGAAAACCTATGAGTGGCCACACCCTAAAAATTAATGATTTCCCCTCCCCTGCTGCTATCTGGGCAGCATTCATCAGTAGGAGTGGGCCCTGGAGAACAGTTCTTCCAATGCTGTAAAATTCTGGTTGGCTTGATCTTGTCTAACTCTTGTGCAAACCCAGCTGCTACATTCTTCAGTGTCAAGTCCATGGAATGAATAGAAGGTGACACTCTACAGCCTGTTCCGGGTGCTGTCCAGAAAATGGCTCTCTCCACAGTCCTTCTTCCCATCCTGCTTTTACGCTGTGTCCACCTCCTCTTCAGAGATGTTTCCTGAATCTTGACCACCTTGTTTCTATGACAGGACCTCCCACTGAACCTGGAGTTTATCAACATGGCCAGGCCAGTTGGCCAGTGAACTTCAGGGATCTACCTGTCTCTGCCCCTCCAGCACTGGTGTTATGGACATGTTCTTCCGCTCCTGCCTTCTAGGTGGGTCTGAACTTAGGTCTTCCTGTTTGCAGAGCAGGCCTTTTACTCACTGAGCCATTAATAAAGTTGCGCTGAAGGCTCATTAAGGGGAAACATCTTCTGGCTAAGAGAATTGACTCTCTGGCCTGGGTGGAAGCCTAACATTCCATTTGGGCATGCTAATCATCTGCCCAGGAGACCAGCACCTTAAGTCATGGGAAAGAGACAAGGGGAATAGTTACCCCTTCAAGGAGAGAATATACTTCTCCTTCCTAGAATTCCTGCCCCAGGACACTCTCTTCAGAGCCATATGCATGCAGCTTTGTAGGTCTGCCTGTTTTTCCAAAGAACTCAGAAAAATGTAACTGTTCCCTTTTTCCTCTTTATATCTTGTCCTAAGCGTGTTTTTCCTAATGCCTCAGACTTCACTCTTTCTGTGAAGTCCCCTTCCTGCTGTGTGTGATCTTTTCTTCCTAAAGGATAGAAAATTTGCTGTCTTGACTTAAAAATGATTTATTTATTTTGTGGTTTTTGGGTTTTTTGTTTCTGTTTTTTTTATTTATTTATTTATTTATTTATTTATTTATTTATTTATTTATTTTAGAGACTGGATCTTTTCTATGTAGCTCTCCCTGGCTGTCCCCCAACTCACTAGGTAGACCAGGATAGCCTCAGACTTGAACCCAAAGAGACCCACCACCAGCCTCTGCCTCCCAAATGCTAGCATTGAATGCATGTGTCGCAGGCCCAGACTTGCTGCGTGGTTCTTGTCTGTCTTCCGTGCGTAACTCAAACAGCTATGGCTTTCTCTCTTCTTCTTGTTTCCCTTTTGTGGGCAGCTGCTGAGACTTAACAGCTGGCTTTGGAGTTGTTCTTTTAAGATCTAATAAAAGTGTCCCAAAGTTTCCTTTTGAGTCTGTTCTTCAATGCGTCGACAAACTAGACTAAGACCTCAAGAAGGAACCCTAATTTCTCAGGGGACATGTGGTGACTCCACTGCAGCACCCCCAAGCACCCAGGAACACCATCTCCTCAGCCCCCCTTTCATTTTCTTTTGCCTCTGACTCCCTCGAGCTTCTGGATTACCCTCCCCTCTCTTCCCGATTCCCTCCCTCTTCCATCTACTGCCTAATACGCACATCTATACATATTGTTAAAATGCAGTATTTCTTATTGTTTGTGACATGAATTGAATTTATGAAATTTTTCTATCCCGACTCGAAAAAAAAAACCGATTTGAGTTATTCGCCCAGATATGTGCTGCAGAATTATGTAAACAGCTGCATAAATCAGGTCGGATGGAATAAATAAGGGAAAGTTGAATTAGAAAACAAACGTATGTTACCCGTCTCGTGTGGTTGCTCCAGGTGGGATCTGTTTACTGAAAAGAAGGCCTCGCATTCCCTAGCCTTCATTTAACAAACCAAGGCAGTGAACATTTTGCATTTTCTTCAACACAAGCCAAGCAGTGATGTTAGTGGTATAGGCCTGTGCATGTGTGGCCCTTGATCTCCACCATGGGGCAGTCACTCATAAGAAAATAGTTCCACCCAGCTTTATTGGGACCAGAGAGGGTGTTAAAAACAAACCAAGGGGTGGTGGGGGATGATAAGCCATCAGGCGGGCAGGAAGAGGGAAACCTCAGATCTCTCCTCGGAGAGGCCACGGTCTGCAAAGAGGAAGAGATGGCTGTGGTGTTGAGGTATAAATAAAGACGAAATAGAACATTCTCCCTTGGCCTTTGCTCCCTAAGAATTAGACACATGGATTTGCTTCTTTGCTGGACCCATCTGTAGCCACCAGGCTGTCTACTCCCTAGCCTGTACTTTTGGGAAATGTTATTGTTGCCGGGAAAGGTGGGTCCATGACTGAACAGTTAGTGGAATGTGGTGGCCATCTGGACCACTATGTATAAACCAATTTCTCTTTTGCTGTTTGTGTACTCGACCACCTGTCCTTTCTCCTTTGAAGGGGGGAGGGACTGGCAGTGCTGGGAAGATGGGCAGCATCAGGCACATTATGTGAGAGATGAAGAATTCTGCCTTTGTTTCACACACTGAGTGGAGAAAGGCTGTTCTGCTTGGGGATGCTGTTGAACCAGGGGCTGTGGTTCTGTCTGATGGAGAGGGGAGGTGTTCTGAGAGGGAGCACAGGTTCGAGTGTGACGAGCTGTCTATGGAGTTGTAAGATTGTGAGAGGCTCTGTCTGGATTCTAACATGGTGCCAGAACTCCTGAAGAGGTGGCCTTTGATGTAATGCCATTGGAGGGCAGCAAAAGGAGATTGGCTCCATCTCAAAACTTATCCAGTCCCTGGAGCCCTGGCTGAGTCTAGGGGAAGTTCTGTGGGCTCTGTGCTCCTCCTCTGTAAGCCAGGACTCTAATCTGTGTCTTACATCCTTCCTGGGACCACTGTGGGGATTTCCTCATTCGGAAAGAATTCATGGAGCCCCGACCACACATTTAGCATTGGGTGGGACACTTCGGAGAATAGGGAACACAGTTAATTCTCAGCGTTATCCTTAAAGAACTAACAGATGTGGATGGAGTTTAAAGAGCCGTTAGGGGTGTTTGTAGATGAGTTATGCAGACTGAGGTAAGTTAACCAGCTCAACGCAAGTCTAGGGCTCAGCTCTGTTCTGCCCCTTCCTGATTAGGGCTGGGTACCCCTTCCCCCTACAAAACAATTGGTAAAGAACGCTTTCCCTAGGGAAGTCTCATCCAGATCTGGCTAACACGAACCTAGCCATTCAAATACTCCTCTTGTCAGGCCCAAAGTAGCAACAAATGTGGATAGTTCTAAGGCGTTAGCTTCTTAGGTACAGGAAAGTAGAAGGGGGTCACGTCCCCATAGCCCATAGCCTGGAAGAATTTCAGGTCATCAGTGCAAATGACTTGACAAGTTTAAACTGTGTGAAATCGAGGCTTTGACCAGGACCAGGTGGAGGCACTGGATCTGTGCTGGGGGTGGAGGGTCAGGAGCCAGGCCTGCTGGCTTAGCTTGCAGAAGGGCAGGGGGCTGGTTAGCATCCTCACCGCTGTCATAGGGAGGAAGTCCTTAATATGATCCTGCTTTTATAAAATTTTCTTTAAGGGTCTGATTGTGGCAGCTAGAGGCTCGCCGAGCCTTTCCGAAATCAACTACTTTCAGGTTTTTTTTTTTTTTTTTTTTTTTTTTTTTGTATTTCTTCTTGGCTAGACTCTTGGTGCTGTCACTCAGCAGCCATGACAAACTTGCATTCTGAAGCCTTCTGCTTCTTCCCATCGGTCTAGTGCAAAGGCAGTCTACGTGAATGTTCCCTAAACCAGAATCCACATTGCTACCGGTTCAAAGACCAGGGGCAAATTCTGGGCCTCAGCTCTCCCAGCCCTGCTGTCTGGTAAAGACAGAAGCTCGGCAGGCCTCCTCGATTTAAGAACGGTATAAAGCAAAACAGGTGCCCTCTGGTCTAGCCATATCCCCTATAAAACAGTAGGACTCTCTCCTTTTTGTGGGAAAACAGCAGAAGGAGGTTGGACTAATTAGTTTCCTCTCAGGAATGTGATTAAGGGAAGGTTGAGTGAGGTGGGAAAGGAAAGAGACCCGGCAGGGAGAGCTTTCACTAAGGAGAGACACTGAATCTTGAATGGCTGCTTGAGGCACACAAAGGTATGGTGAGTATCCTGGCTGTCTACTGCCTTCCAGCGGCTGCCTGGGGAGGAAGTGACATAATGGTGACTCATGACCTTGGGCAGAGGTTGCAGGAGAGGATCCCTTGGCCCTCAAACTGTCTCACAAAATCAAAATGTAAGACAAAGCATAGTTTTCACTCCACCTATTCTTATTTTTAGCCAGATGACTACCACCGAGACATTGACTGTTTAAGCGTCTTTACTCTTTTGGGTGGGAGAAGGTTTTAACATGTTTAAAACTGTGGTAGAATGTATACAGTATACAATTTGTCCTTTGCATTACTTACAAGCAAAAAGAGGAGCGGCATTAGGTATCACCACACGTTTGACTCCATCTACGAATTCTCCCATTCGTAAAGCCAGGCCTAGGGGCTGAGGAGATAGCTCAGTGGGTAAGAATGCTGGTCCTACAAGCACAAGGACCTTAGTTCAAATCTTCAGAATCCATGTAAAACGCTAACATGGCTGTATGTACCTGCAACCCCAGTACTGTGTGGGGTGGGGGGTTCAGTGACAAAGGGGATTTCTGGTGCTTGTTGGTCACCAGCCTGGTTTCAGGTTCAGTGAGAAGTTTTATCTTAGAAGAATAAAATAACATGGTGGGTAGCACTCCTGTGCTCCTCTGGTCTCCATATAAACACATGGGGTCATGCACCTGCACAGACATACACGTGTATGCTACATACATCACCAGTAAATATACCCAGGAAGTAACAGCTTCCTTCCTTCCAGGCCCTGGCAATGGTCATTATACTTCTGCTCATATAGGTCTTACTATTCCAGGCGCCTTACCTTAGTGGGATTAGATAGTCTTTGTTTGTGTGACTGGCTCATTTCAGGTAGCATGCTTTCTTCCAGGGTCATTGTGTCCTAGTATGTGCCAGACTTTCTTTGTAAAGGCTCGGTCATGTTGCATGACGTGTGTGCAGCCCGTTGTGCTTACCCTTTTATTGTTGATGGGCATTTGGACTGCACCTGGCTCTTAGCTACTGGGAGCCATGCTAATACAAGCACGGGGATAAGAGTAGCCACTTGACTCCCACCTTGAGTTTCCTTGGCATATTCCTAGAATCACTGGACCATGCAGTGGGTCTAAGCTAAAGTTTTAAAAGCATCGTCACACCGTTTTCTACAGCAGCTGCACCATTTCTTTTTAGTGGTGTGTGTGTGTGTGTGTGTGTGTGTGTGTGTGTGTGTGTTCACATGCATACATAGCTCATGTGTGGAAGTTAGAGGATAACCTTGGGTGTCTGTCTTCAGGTACCTTCATGTTTTTTATAACTTGAGACAAAGTTTCTCATTGGCCTTGAAATCACTGACAGTCCACAAGCTTACTGGGATTGTAGTTGTGTGCCACGATACCCAGCCTTTTTTCTCCCCATGTAACTAACTATAGGAACTGGAACCCAGGTCTTCACACATATGAGACCAACACTTTACCAACTGAGCCATCTCTTTAGTCCTAGCTGCCTCCGTTCCTATTTTTCCCAGAAAGGCAGTCTCAGTGCCTCTGTTTGTTATGGGTGCTTTTGCTGTTGCCCTTGGACACTCACTGGGGGTCTGATAAGAGATGTGCCATTGCCCTCAGCCAGGATCATCCAAGGAGAGAAGGACGTGGGGCCCCACTGTCTAGTCTCTACTACAAGAGCCTGGCCCATAAATAACCTAAGAGGTGCTTGTAGACGGCAAAGACAGAAGAGCTGGGATGTAGGTCTTTGTTCCTGTTTTAAATAGCAAGGATGAAGAAGTGTCCCTGGATCTTGAGGGCAAGTTGGCTCATTCCACATGCAGGCATTAGCAGTGCCTTGCCCGACAGAGCCAAAGGCATCTTTAGCACCTACTATTTATGGAGCACCTGCTATGTGTCAGACGTTGTATAGGGACCATACATTCATTTCACATAACTTTTTCTTTTAACATCTGGAAGATGCATGCTGTCCTGAGAGTCACCAAATTAAAAAATATCATTAGCAGATGCTGTGGTTTGACTGTGTCCCAACAACTTTGTGTGCTGGAAACTTAATCTGTGGTACAATAGTGTTGGCAACTACAGACGAATGGTTATATGGGCTTTACCTCATCGATTCATTTTGTTATCACAGAGGTGTCTGTTACCTAGAGTGGCTTAAGAGTTCGGCCCCCAGTCTTCTCTTGCTCCTGTTCCTTTATGTTTTGACAAAGGATTCAGTAAAAATTCCCTTAGCAGATACCAATACCTTGAAGTTTGACTTTCCAAGCCCCAGAACCACTAGGAATAAATTTCAATTGTTAAAAAAGCAACCAGGCTTTGGGAATCTGTTACAGAAACACAAAAGCAACTAAGACAATCACCTAATGCCTTCCCATAAGTGCAATAGACTAGAAGCTCAAGAGAGCATTGAAGACCTTCTACGAGAGCTTCTGAGAGTGATATTAAGGGGGACAATAGACTTCATGAAGATTTAGATGCTGGGCTCTGGGCTCTGACCCCAGACTTCCACTTTTTATTTTGCTGCTTAAGGAAGTTGTATTAGTTGTGTCTGGAGAAGTGGTCAGCAGTTAAAAGCACTTGCTGCTCTTCAAGAGAACTTGAGTTCAGTTCCCAGCACCCATATTGGGTGGTTCACAACCACACATAATTCCCATAATTCCAGGGACAGATCTGATGCCCTCTTCTGGCTTTCATGGGCACCTGCACACATACATCATGCACATACCGATGATACAGACACACTAACACACACACACACACACACACACACACACACACACACAGAGAGAGAGAGAGAGAGAGAGAGAGAGAGACAGACAGACAGACAGAGAGAGAGACAGACAGACAGACAGAGATCATATTAGTTACCTTGTTTCTACAGTAATTCAACAACATGGCCATTAGCTGTTGCCTGGCTGGGTCTTCTGCCTAGCTCTAAACTCAGAACAAATTGTGCTTCTTCTCTGCGTCATAAGGAGACCCGGAGCTACTCTTATAGGCTCTGAAGACCCAGAGCTGCTCACATGACTCAGTGGCTGCTGTTGTTACTCCTTTCCTAGCTCTGACGTTTACATCATCTCTTTGACTGGATCTCCCAAGGGCACCTGCCTAGCTTCTTACTCACCTCACCTGCTTCTTTGTTCAGGGTCCTCCTTGCTTCCCTTCAGCCCTGAGGTCACCTCTGACTGCTTCCCCTCTTGGTCTGCCCCTCTCAGAATGGGCTGACAACTCCGTCTTTGCAATCTGACCTTGAGCCACACAGCCAAGTCCCCCATGGAGTCCAAGCTCTGATCACCCCTCATGCTGACTTCCGCAGCAGCCTTCTTCCTGGCGGGCATTCCCACCTGCAGCCTCACCCCTCGTTGTACGCTCCGTCCCGACAGCTAGGCTAATTTTCTCGGAGTGCTATTTTGATTTTGCCATTCGTCCATTCGGAAACCGGCAGGAGATCCCATTTGCCTCCCACCTTTAATCTAAACTCCCCAGCATGGGTTTCAAGTCCTTGGCAAACTCCCATTTAACTACCCTCATCTTCTCCAACCTTCTGACTTCTCATCTTAGCTCTGGCCTGATACAACTGGCATACGTTGCCAGCTTCAGGGCACAGCCTCTATGAGTCATGTCTCTATCAAGAGGAAACAAAGATGTGTGAGCAGGGACCCTATAAGATTTGTTTGGACATGATAGCCCCAGTTTGCCTGCAATGGCTGTCACATAAGAGGTGCTCAATAAATAGTTCTCAAAGGAATGTTTAAGAGCCTTGTCTTTGAAAACCATTACTTGGGTTCATCAACAAACATATTAAAGACTTGAGCAGTTTAGGACACAAAATGAATTAGCTTCTGCACAAGGAGTGCATAGTTCAGCCTAGACCTGTAAGACTGTACCACATTCCCTTGATCATAATATAGACTGACCATAAGATATGAAATCAATTGTGGCAGTGTGTGGGGGAATCATCATGTTAGTTATACACCATGCATGTTCAACCTCAGAAACTTAGGAGTGGGGAAAATATATGCAATGGAGAATAGAGACAAATCTCAGGCATTAGGTGCAACCACAGAGAAAGGGTCCTTTATACCCACCCGGGCTGAGACTCAGCTACTGCTTCCTGTGTGTCTTTCACGTCTCTATATTAGGAGGTGAGCCCCATCCTGTCAAGGAAGCACCTGGCCCCTTGTGTTTGGACTGTTTTCACCTGTGACACCTTACATAGCTTGAGGAGTGGTTTGCTGGGTTTCAGTCCTGGCCTCCAACTGACAGCCTGGACCTCTTGTACAGAAGCTTCCCACAGACACATAAGCAAACAGTGAGTCAGGAAGTCACATCTTATGGAAGCCATTGGTAATGTAAACCAGAAATGATGGACTGAAACGATGTTTGCTCATCCTAATCACGAAAATACTGATTTTTTTTTTAAAAAATGAAATAAAAATGTTTATTTCAGAAAAAAATCATAACTCAATCCATTTATGCCTTAGGTTTTCCATTTATAAATGAGAATCAGTGTAATCTTCTCCTAAGCCTGCTGGAACAATGAAAGGATCCGATACCTGGTACACAATCAGGTGACACTATATAGGCTTATAGTTACTGTTTGCATTACCGGTGCATGTGGAGATCACAGCATAGAGCAGGTTCTTAGGGATAGCTATCGACGTGAGACAACTCCCACTCAGTGTTTAGAACCCGTGGCAAAGGCAATAGGCAATTGGGGATAGAGAGATAATTAGATTGCTACTGTTAGAGCATCTCCCACAGAATCTGCTTGAGGTGTTGAGGAGCACGTTTACCTGATTTCTTTCCCTTCCCTTCCACCTCTTTGAGGTCCTATTGGCATCCTTCTCTGGGATGCCAGTGAAATTCTTCATGGCTGGGGCATGGCACAGAGTTTCTTCTTACTCAACTTTTCTTTCCTTTCAGATGCCAGGAGCATCTGCTTATAGGATTTCCAGCACTCCTGGGATGGAGCAGCAATGGGGTCTCACGAACGTACGGTCCTTCCACTCCTAACATCGAAAGACGATTTACCTAACAGATGGGCTCTTTTGAATATTTATGTCTGGGCACATCTGTTCTGGACTTGAAAGTTTAATAAAGCTTTTCATTTTCTGAAGCGCTGGTGAAGCCTGTCTGTGGTGAGCTGACAGCCTCCTGGGGTCAGCTTCTCCATGGTGACTCTGGGGCATAGGGGGATCGGCCTGGGTCACCCTATTTGGCAGACTGCCATACTCTTCAACCCCCCTCTTCTTTCTTCCCTGAAGCAATAGAGAGAATGTCTATGAGGCCAGAGGCAGGTGAGGAATGCTTACAGTGTGGGTCAGTTGACCATGTTTATAGAGGGGCAAGTCGTGAGAGATGTTTGCAAAGGGGAAAATGGTTTCTTGTACCCTATTTCCCTCCCCAGTGGCGGGGGGGGGCATTGGGTGCTCTGGGTAAAGAACAGGGCAGTCTAGTCTAAGCTATTCTTTTACAGCACATGTGGCTTTGGAAAAATTCTAGGTACCTATTTGTTACTTTTCTCCTTGGTGTGACAAAGTACCTGAGGCTAACAACTTAAGAAAGGAAAGGTTTCTTTTGGCCCACAGTTTGGTGGTACCATCTACCATGATGGGTGTGTTGGTTTGAATATGCTTGAACCAGGGAGTGGCACTATTAGGAGGTGTGGCCTTGTTGAAGGGATTGTGTCACTGTGGGTATAGGTGTTAAGACCCTCATCCTAGCTGCCTGAAAGCTAGTCTTCTGTTGCCTTTGGAACAAGATGTAGAACTCTCAGCTCCTCCAGTGCTATGCTGGAAACTGCCATGCTCCCACCTTGATGATAATGGACTGAACCTCTGAACCTGTAAGCCAGCCCCAATTAAATGGTGTCCTTTTAAGAGTTGCCTTGGTCATGGTATCTGTTCACAATAGTAAAACCCTGACTAAGACAATGGGGAAGGGTGGGAGGGGGTGTCACATTGCACCAGCAGTTATGAACAGAAAGATATGAAAGCTGTTGTTCTGATCGCTTTCTCCTTTTTATTCAGCCTGGAACTCCGGCCCACAGAATGGTGGATAATTCTTCCCATCTTAATTAACCTGATCTAGAAACATTCTCACTGACCTGACTTGTGGTTTGTCCCCTCGGTGATTCTTGATCCTGACAAGTGAATGGCAGCATACACGAGCACAGCATGGATGTGTAGCAAGAGTGCTTGGATGGTAATACCTTCAAAGCTGGAATGTTGGAGGAATTTGAATTGAGCACATTCAGCTTTAACACAGTTTGGATGCTGTTTGTGCCTTACTAATTCAGTGCTGGAGGTTTGGTCGTCAAAGCAGTAGCATTGAAAAGTTGTGGAACTTTGAAGAGGTAGCACCTCATATTCTGTATTTAGGTCCTGGTGGCACTAGCCTGAGGATTAACTTCTGCTCTTGCACAGTAAGGTAGTTCTTGAGAGAGAGGAAAAAAAAGTTGTTTTAGAGACGAGTCCTGCTCTGATCTCTGGCTTTCTGTCACACAGTGTGAT
The DNA here is from genome assembly GCF_021556685.1 of Rattus norvegicus. Lineage (NCBI taxonomy): Eukaryota > Metazoa > Chordata > Mammalia > Rodentia > Muridae > Rattus > Rattus norvegicus. The sequence continues at coordinate 92,407,248 of NC_141542.1, forward strand.
TTCTTCACTACCAGGTCTAAAACCATGTGCTTTGATACCACTACCAGAGACATTTCTGATGGTGTCATATGGTCTTGAAAATGGAGTAACTCTCCCCATCTTTATAAAGTATCCAGGTGTAGGTATTTAGTTACAGCAACAGAAAAGGACCTAATCAAGGCTTCTTAGCTCTTGCTGCCCCTTCTCTTTCTGTCCAACTGTAGTGGCACTCTCTGATATCTACTCTTTAGGCTCTAGTTTAACACACAGACTTCCAAGATAGTAGTGACCAGAGCTGTAACAATCACTCTTTCTGATCCATCCATTGAATCCTTACATACGTCAAGAACCATACCATCATTTTCATCTTCATCATGTCTAACTGTCCCTGCAGGACCCAGTCAAGAACTTTTATTTCAGTTTCCCAGATAAGGAAGCTGAGACACAGAGAGTTTGTTTAATTAACTTGCCAAGTAGAGAAGTCAGAGTTTGAACCAAAGCTATCTCACCTCAGACTATAAATTTTTACTCCTGTCTTGCCAGCTGATTGGAAAAATGTCAACCAGGATTTCCCAAAATGTGTTGTTTTGGAGCCTTGTCCTGAGAGGATCAAACAACTTCAAATGAGGTCAACTTCCCCGAGGTCAATGTAAAGCACACATCAACTTCACAGAGGCTCCTGGGGAATCTGTAATGAAGAAACTGTGTAACTCGAGGTTTTCCAAAGTCCCCTAACCACAAGATTGCCCTTTCTGTAGTATCTATTCACAAATATCTCCTGAATCGAATATACTGAGGGTTATTTGGGAAACCTCACTGAGAGCAAACATTGTTTTGAGTGTCAGCTCTCCCTGGGAGGCTTGTCCTTAAGAAGCTCCTCTCAGAGAGCAGCAGGGTAGAAGTGGGAAGATGTCACATTGGTAGAATTTCTAGCCACCACTAAAGAGGTTTTTCCTAAGGGGAGATTTCAGAAAGCCCTGGGTTACTAGCTACATGGAATATCTTATTTTAAAGTCACTTCAAACTCAGAGAAATCTGTAAAGATACTATGAATACTGCCATCTACCGCTGCCCTGGGACCCAGTGTCCCAGCGATTTCCTTTATGGCAGTGGATCCAATCTAGGGTCGCACGTAGTGTCTATTGTCCTGTCTCTCTAAGTATTTTCAATCTGGAAGTGTTCCATTTTCTCTGATTTTTTGTATAGGTCAGTAACTTTGTTGAATGTCTTGTTATCTGTATCCAATGCATAATGATTAGTCATGTATACAGGGGTTTGCCTTGTACTTCAGACATTAGTCATTCCCTGTGTTGGAGTCAAAGTCCTTTGTCACCTTTTTTGAGTGCTTGTTCTCTGGCAGCATACACTGCTCCAGACACATTTCCTTCCTCTCTTTCACCTTTGCAACTACCCATTCCTCTAGCCCGGAATTATATGCAGAAACTTTGAGTGACAGATGTGTTCATTGCTAGTGGGATGGCACTCTTTAGGCCTCATCAGTGGATAGAACTGGGGAATTACACACTGAGAGAGCTGAGTGTGATAATCTTGGATAAGCCTGCAATCCAAGAAATCGAACAACCAGGAGTCCAAGACCAGCCTCAACTACATGAGGAATCTGAGACCAACCTGGACCAATCAACCCAGTTTACACTAACAAAGGAATGAGCAGGAACTACTTGAAGATTATACATTGGTTTTCTATACTAGAGCGATAACCTATTTCTGGGCAGTGAAACCCTTGAGTTTAGATGCGTGTTTCTAACTCCAACCCAACATTATAGGGCAAACTCTGGTTCCCCTTTTCTGTAGTTGCGCCTCCTGTTGTTACTGTGGAGGCCTGACTCATCTTACCCACATTCCCTTTTAAGTAAGAGAACTTAGGACACCTATTCCTGGAGTGTGGTCTTGACACCCATGCTGGTTTGTCTTCCTTGAGGCTCGTGTTGCATTTGGGCCTGCTTAGTGTTATTTTTATGAATAACAAATAATAAAAGGAAGGAAGAATGGAGGAGGGAGGTAGAGGGGGTGGGAGGGGGCTGGTAGATATGTTAGGAAAGAGAATGAGAAAGAAAGAACGTGAGTTCTGTGCATTTTGTAACCTGGGTTTTCATACTCAAAATGAGATTTGAGACTTTGTAGAAAATAATATCATTTGATCTATTACAATATTAAATTACTATCTTGTTAGTATTCTGTATGAGACCAGTAAGTAGGAATAACATGGTAATTTTCTTTCTTCTATTTGTCCTTCCTTCCTTTCTTCCTTCCCTCCTCTTTCTCCTCTTCTTCCTTCTCCTCTTCCTCCTTTTCTCTCTCCTCTTCTTCTTTTCCTTCTCCTTCTTCAGACAAGATCCTTCCATGGGGCCTAGGCTGGCCTTGAACTCAAGATCCTCCTATTTCAGTTTCTTGAGCAATGGCATTCTTGTCACCATGCCTGGCTTAGGGGCATCTTTCATCTCATTATGAAAAATATTCTCCATTCAGAGGTGCTCCTTCATAGAGAACCATCTAGAGGAATGAATCTTTAACAGTTGACAGGCCAACTGCTGGGTTGTCAGAATGACTGGGAAAGAATTTTCTTGCATGGGAAGAAGATTTAGATTGAATGTCCAGTGTTTCATAATGACTTGGTGATCATGGAATAGCTGAATCCTGAATTTGAGCAGGCTTCTATTGAGTTGTGACCTAAAGCTCCCCACCCCCAACCCCCTGTGGCTGATGATTGGACAGAGCTACAGAGGGACAATGTCAGCAGTCAGAAGACTCCCTGGGGCATCTGAGGATGCACCCCAAGTAGGAGTCTAAGCATTTGCATGACGAATTAGCATCTCTAGATAAAACACTATGCAGATGGAGACAGCTCTCAGTTCCAATGCCAGCAATCCAATGTTGGCTTCAAAGGAGAAATTAAAAATGTTCTGCTTGGATCAGGTTCTGACCCTTGGAATTCATTTATTGTTCCCAAATGGACCACATAGTGAGGAACCTTTGTGATGGTCTGACAACAGAAACCTGTCAAACACAGCAAGGAAACCTCTTACCAGGCCTCTGCTCAAGAACAGCTTTGAACACCAGGGCTTGAGTAATCAAATTTTTATGCTCTGGTCTCTTCATTGTTGAAGTTGTTGCTTGGCCAACCCACTCAGAACCCAAAGAAGCTAGTTTTAATCTTTTCAAATTCCAAAGCAACCTTAAGTTTTATAATTATATATAATGTCAATAAACATGATTTTAGCTGCCTGGGTCCAGTGACAACTTGACATTCTTTGAGTCAGCTTTGAGCTTTGTAGCTGTCTACTGAGGTATCTGAGATTCCTTGTCACAGGTAGCAATGCTGAGGTAGAAACAAAGCAAGCAGAACCACAGTGTGGGGCTGTTTTCCCTCTAATTTTCCATGGAATGAAGTGCCTTGGTGTCCAGGAGGAACACACTGTGGCTCACCCACCTTCCCTTAGTGGTGTTGAGTGGCAGATTTCGTGAGTGCTTCATTTTCTTGATGAAGGTGCTCCAAGTCAGAACCTTTTTGGATTAGTAATCAAATCTTCATGGTACCCAACATCTAGAAACATTGAACATTGTCTCAACAGCCTGATGCTTTACTGGATGACTGTGTTTATGCAAATACTTTTGTGCATTTGTGTTTATGATTAGGAGGTATGTTTTAGTTACTGTTCTGTTGCTGTGACAAAATACCCTGACGAGTTAAGAGAAGAAAGGGTTTATTTTGGCTTATGGTTCCAATGGGATTTCGTCCATTAGGGATTAAAAGACATGGCAATGGGCAAGGAAAGCATGCCCACAGGAACAGGAGATGGTTTGTCATATTCTCATCTACAGACAGGAAGCAGGGGTTTGGGGGAGGGGGAGAACAGGAAGTAGGGGTGAGGCTTTAAACCTTTAAAGCCTGTTCACACTGATATACTTCCTTCAGCAAAAATTGGACTTCCTAAAAGTTCCATAACTTTCCCAAACAATTTCACCAACTGCAGACCAGGGTGTTCAGATACACAAACCTGTGGGGGCATAGTCTCATTGAAACTCACAAAGCGTTTGTGCTTTGGGTGCATCTTGTGTAGGCAAGCCATTCTAGCCATCACAGGTCCTGAAGAGCACGCTGGGTTACTACAGAAAAGGAATCACATAACAGTGGCTGTTCAGAGATCAGTCTGTTATGTGCATTTCCCCTCCCTCTTCCGCTGCCACACTATTTCCTTCAGTCTCTGTAACAGTGGGGGTGAGGAAGGTTAATTTGCAGAGGGGACTGAGAAGAGTTGTCATATTTTCCATTCAAAGTGTCACAACTACAGAGAGGCAGAGCCAAGCTTTAAGCTCAGAGCTGTCCCGTTCTGAAGGAGCAACGTCCATGCTGTTGTGTTGACTTTTAAAGACCACTTCCCTTTAAGACGAGCAGACAAATATTGGGTGGTAGCTATATAAGGCAGTAGTGGGCCGAAAGACATAGATTATATGAGCTGAAACATTACTACAAGGTGAGACTTTCACGTGTCATTTCCAAAGGCCAGAGTTCAGATTTATGACAGTGGAATATTCATGAGTTGCTGTGGTGAGCACTGTCACAGCTCTTTGAAGGAAGGTTTCCTATAATTGAAATTAACCCAAGGTGAGGGCTCTTTCTGAGCTCAGACATAGCAGATGTGATCAAGGCAGCATTTAAGCTACTTGGAAGGTAGTGAATTCGTATTTTAAAATTCTGTTCAGTGATTTGGAGTATTAAAGTATCCATTTTTAATCCATTCACATCTGTACTTATCCATCCATCCATACATCCATCCATCCATCCATCCATCCACCCACAAATCAATCTATGTATGTATGTATGTATGTATGTATGTATGTATGTATGTATCTATCATCTATGTATGTATGTATCTATCTACCTACCTATCTACCTATCTATCAATTTATCCATCTATCCATCCATCAATCTACCCATCTCTCTGTCCAATTATCTATCCATCATCAAACAAACTAAAACAAATGAAATCTGTGTATTGTAGTTTGGATCCTGAATATTCCTCAAAGGCTGGATTCTTAGCCTGTGGCAAGAGTTTTAAGTTCTGAAGCCTAGTAAAAAATGTTATGCCATTGGGACTGTACTTTTGAAAGGGATGTTTGGCTTCCCTGTCTGCTGCTGCTCTCTTTCCTGGATTTTCCGCCATGACGTGAACTGGTCTCCTCTATCACGTACTCTGGCCCTCATGATGTACTGTGCCGCCACAGATCCAAATCGGCAGTACTGTGCAACTGTGGACTGAGACCTCTCCCTGCCAGTGAAAAGGAAAGTTTCCTCTAAATATGTTCTTTCAGACATTTTCTCAGAGCAATGAAGAGATGACTGATAAACCTTGTAAGTGAAGAGATAACTAATAAACTTTATAAGTGACAATGGGAGAAATAGGGAAGAGAAAGACATATAAAATAGACCACAGAGTAAAGATACCCTGGATTATTAAAATCAGTGCTGCAGTGAATGTTGTGTTGCAGGGCCCAGACAAGGGAGACCTTTAGGGCATGGGGTGGCTACTTTGACTGTCGTGGTTGCTACCAGGGATGATGGTGGGACAAACCAGGAATCCAATTAGTCCCAGTCTTGTTACTTGAGCTGAAAAATTGGATTATGGGCTGCCCACTACTGAGATATAGTTTGGGTCTCTTAAGGTCTATGGAAATGGGGTGTCCCTTTTAATCTTCAATCCCAGTGTGATTTCCCCATAGGACTGATAGAAGATGAAACCAACAGGGATTCATCTGAGGAAGATGCTTAGCTTCCGTTCCCTGCTTTCACTCTCTCTAAGGAGAAGTGTGTGTCCAATTCTGGCAACCCAGTGACCCAGTCAGCGGCCCAGCAGCAGATTCCCTGGGCTTTTATGACCTCAAAGACTGTAAAGCTGACAGTAGGGGACCCAGATACCGAGGGGCCCTGAATGTGGGGTGCAGATGTATGCGACATAATTAGGCAGCCTTTATGAGCAAAGCAGAGAGAAGTCATTAGGGCTCTAGCTTCACAAAGGGCACTTCCTGCTCTGCCCGCCTGTTAAAGAGCTGCTTTTCAACGATGCTGCACTTCTTTGATCCTGGAGGCCCCAACGTTTTGCTCACATCCTGTCATGATATTTAATGATGCCTCACACATTCAGTAGGAGCATGGTCTGACTTAACATTGTTTGGGGAAGGCATTGGAACATGACAAGGTTTTGATGTGGTGTCTCACACAGCAAGGTTAGCAAGGCAGCTATTTGGGTGCCAGCAAGAGGCCTGATGTCACTTGGCAGTGAAACGGGTCGAAAGAATGATGGAGAGATCTGGCTAGTGCCAAGTGCCTTGGCATAAACTTTGTTTACTATGAGATCCACAGCGTCAGCTGGTAGGTACACTGCTTGGGAGAAGAGAGAGAGAATTCGGCCTTGGATAGTCTTTCAAAGGGCTGAAGACTGTTTCTTAGGAAATCTTTTTCCCACTCCTGAACAGCTTTCTAAAATGAGGATTAATAGGTCCTTAGAGATCACCAGCCCATAGCTGATTCAGGAATTCAATAAAATCCTTGATTGACTGCATTCCCTCATCTGCTTAAAGGCTTCTGTATGTGGGAAGGAGGTTGCCCTCTGGGCAGCCTCTGTGACTGCTGTGATGGGTGAAGGTTCTTTCTTGCTTCGTTAAGACAGAGGTTGTTTCTGGCAGTTGTAGAGCAGGCTGTTCTTTGTCAGAATTTTCAGAAAGTCAAGGGTGAGCTGGGTTTCCCTTGGACATTCTTGTTCCCAGAATCAGCACGCCCTGTCTACTACTGTCCCCTCCATGGTCTGGTTTCTATACCCTTTTTTCCGTGCTCCTTCTTAGAATGTACAGGATGGGGGAGTGTTAGTGGTTCTGTGAGCACTGGTTAAATCTGCCTTGGCCACTTGGGTAGGTGCTAGTCCTGGGTCTCTGAGATGGGTCAGTAATCGCTGTATATGAAGGCAATTTTCTATGAAATTTCAGAATGAATCCAAGTCCATAATCCAACTGTCAACATGTAAATATTGCTTTCCCCTCTCTGACTATTTGGATTTAAGCGTTTCAAGGGGAGATGCTTACACTGCTGTACTAGGAGACTTCTCCCAGAGTATTAAGGAGAACCACCTGATTGTTCCACATGGATAGAAGCAAAGCACCCCTAGTTGCCTCTAGTAGGGATGCTTCTCCATCTGTGCCCTTGGTTCCATCTGCACCACTGCCATTTCAATCTTGGATTACGGCAGGAGCTCCCCAAGGCCTCTGCGTGGCTGGTTACTACCCCTTTCCAGTCTGTTCTCTACGCGGCCCCCACAGTATCTTTTCAATCTTTGCTTTAAGCAGAGATTGCTAAAAACATTTCCGCACCTTCTCTCGGCACATTTGATTTAATCCAGACCTTATCTTGGCCTCCAAGGGCTTGGAAGATCTGATCCTGGCTTCCGTCTCCAGGGACATTTTGTATATTTTTTTTTTCCAGACTCATGCTGGGTTTGAAAACCCATAGGTGCTTTCAGGTCACTGGACACAGTGGCTCTTTCTCCTATGCTAGGCTTTTACACAGTATTTTTAGTTAGTTTTTTTGTTGTTGTCCTGGTTTTTTTTGTTTTTTTTTTTTTTTTGTTTCTTTGTTTTTTTTGTTTTGGCTTAGAATGCCCCTTCCTCCCATACCTACTATCTCTTTGCTTGGCCGGTTCCTTTTTATCTCTAGACCCTACATATTTATTTAATTAAATTAATTTTATGTGTGTGGGTGTTTTGCCTAAATGTATGTCTGGCCACCACAGGGCCCAGAAGAGAGCCTCAGATCTCCTGGGACTGGATTTACAGTTGTGAGTTGCCATACAGATGCTGGGAATTAAACCCAGGTCCTCTGGAAGAGCAGCCAGTTCTCTTAACCATCGAGCCTTCTCTTGGGCCCTTAGTCTTTCCGTATTCAGAAGCTCATGCTGGTTAACTTTTCTTGTTTGCTGCGACAAAATGCTTGAGGAAACGAGCTTTAGAAGAAAGGGTTTACTTTGTCTTGTGGTTTGAGGGGATACAGTTCCTTATGGCAGCACAATGGGCATGGTGGACGCACTGTTTGGCAATAGACCAAACTGAGTACTGGTACTCAGCTGGTGCTTTCCTGTTTATTCAGCCTGGGACCCTTGCCCATGGATGGGATAGTGCTATTCCATTCTGGGCAGTCCTCTGTTATTATGCTCTCTGGTAACATTCTCACGGGCACTTTGGAATTGTTTCTTCCTAAAGCCCCAGGCATTTCTTTTTTTTTTTTTTCTTTTTTTCTTTTTTTTTTTTTTGGGGGGGGAGCTGGGGCCTTGCGGTTGCTAGGCAAGCACTCTACCACTGAGCTAAATTCCCAACCCCATCCCCAGGCATTTCTTAATCCAACCAAATTGGCAATGGGTATTAGCCATCAGCCATAGAGAGGAATTCCCATATCCTGAGTTCCCTATTGCCATGGTCATGAAGAGCTTACATTTCTTCAAAGACCTCAGCATAAGTTGTAGTCGCAGGTTTGTTTGTAACCTGGTTATATCTCCCTTTCCTTTTCTTATCTTCATACTGCAACTCCAGTCAGGCCAGATGGTTGCCCACTCCAGCCCTAGGAGATGTGCTGAGTAGTGAAGACTCAACATTCACTTGTTCGATGAATGAATAAGTGAGATGTGGATGTGACCCAGTTAGCAGAGGGATCACCTAGTGTGAACAAAGAGCCCTGGGTTTGACCTCCAGCACCAAGTAAACTGGCTATGATACTGCACACCATGGCCCCTGCACTGTAGGGGTGGAAGCAAGAAGATCAGAAGTTCAGGGTCATCCTGGGCTATGTGTTGTATTCCAGGATAGCCTAGCATACATGTGGTTTGTTTTCTCTCTCTCTCCACCCCCTGGCCCCCTTTGGTGGGGCGGAGCCTAAATAAATAGGCAAGTGGATGGATGACTGTTGGGAATTGGTTCTAATGCTTTGTCTTAATTCGACTCTCAAAAGCTGAGCTTCCAGACCAGAGAGTCCCTGCCCTCAGCTGGGGCTTCAAATGGTTATAAAGAATTACTGTACAGCCAATAGCTGGGCAGGGAGACAGAGGTAGGACTTTTAGATTGTACAGGTAAGGGACAGGGAGGGAGAGGGAAAGGGAGAGGGAGAGGGAGAGGGAGAGGGAGAGGGAGAGGGAGAAGGAGGAGAGGAGAGGAGAATTGCCATGACTGGAGGCAGGGGGAAGAGATCAGATTTAAGAGCTGCAGGAGAGAAAGCATCCAACAATGTATGTGGAAAGGGAATGAGGCCCTACAGGGGAATTGCCCAGAAGGTAACGGGCAGCAAAGACAAAATATAGATTTAGAAAGTGTTAAGCCAGGAATACTGGCGGGGAATCTGTGCTAGCCGTGGGGAGGTTTAGGAGTACCCAGTCATTGAGCTGGTCAAGACAGATCAAAATTAGCTGGCATGTGTGTGTCTTTCACTCTCAGATCCAGAGAGCTCTTGGTCAGGTGCAGCAGGCTCGCTCACCACCCACCAGGAGCCAGAGCAGTTTAACTAATTCACCACTACAGATGACTGCAGCAGTGTATTTGTCCCTGGCTGTCCATCAACTCGAATACAAGATTCATTCTTGAGCCGTAAGCATCATATTTTAGGATACATTTGAAAGATAAAACAATCTTGCTGATGTAAGCTTTCCTTGTTTGCTTTCTTTGTTCTTCAGATTTCAACAAGATGAAATTTTTATAGAGTTTAATCACAGTGCAAATGCAAGTTCCAAGTGTCCTGCCAAATTGCAGATCTTCCTCTTAGATTTGTATTGCTTTTATTTTTCGACAGAAAATATTACATTTTACTTTGTGTGTGTGTGTGTGTGTGTGTGTGTGTGTGTGTGTGTGTAGGTCGGAGGACAATTCCTGGGAGTTGGTTCTCCCTTTCTGTCATGTAGGTCCTGAGGATTAAACTTTGGTGGCAAATGTCTTTGCTGGCTGAGCCCTCAAGCTAGTCCTGAGTAATTTTTTTTGAAGTTCCAAGACCATTTTCTAGAATTTAAGGGGGAACCACAGGGCGTAGGACTGTAGAGATGGCTTAGCAGGTTAAAGTGCTTGCTTTCTGTGTACATGTGGGGGTCTCAGCATCAATTTGAAGGAACAGGAAGAACGTTGGAGCTCATTGATTACCAGCCTAACCTCAGGGTCAGTGACAGGTGCCACCTCAACAGAATAAAGCAGAGAGTGATGGATCAGAACATCTGATGTCCTCCTCTGGCCTTTCCATGGGCATGTACAGACACATGCACCTCTTCACGTGTGTGTGTGCACACATGCACACAGGCATGCATGCACAGGCACATGCACATGCACTTGAACACACGTAAGGCAAGCTGTAAATCTAGGATGTTCCTGAGAGGAGGCAGATGGAGAAGTGAGAGAAAGTCATGCCTTTGAATTAGGGTTAGCATTGGGGGGAGCCTTCAGAGAAAATAGAGAGTCAGCCCCATAATGTCAGGAACAGAATGCTTAGAATTCAGATGGATGTCTGAACAGTTCTTTCCTGAGTGCCTTGACTCAGATAAAAAGGAGTCTGTAGCCACAGTACTACCATCCCGGATGCACAGGAATTGAGATTTGAGTGCCATTCCTTATTTTAACCTCCCCAAAAGGCTTCAGATAAGTTGCTTTAATATAAATTAATCCCCAACCCCCACCAAACTCTTCCCAGGGCACAGGGTGATCAGAGCTGACTCTAATCAAACCATTCTTCCAGGTTCATTTCTGAACTGGAACATCTGTATGTGTTCTTATGATGATCTAAGTACCATAAGCTGGGTGGTTAAAGCCAACAGGAAGGACTTTATTTACTCAGTTCTGCAGGCTAGAGATCTGAAATCAAGATAAGCCTTATGGGTGGCTTCCTTCTAGAGGTGCTGGTGAGGGTCTGTCCAATGCTCTCCGGCTTCTGGTGGCAGCTAGCAGGCTTTAGCACACTCATAGATTCACTACAGTCTCTGCCCCATCATCATCTCCTCGGTGTTGTATCCATGTAACCTTTCTTTTGTACGGACATCAGTGATTAGATCTTCTATTGAGCTCCCTTTAACTCAAATATAGCTGCAAAGGCACCTATTTCCAAGTAAGGTGGCATTCATAGGGACCATGGCATGACTTGGGGAAAAGTTGTAGGGGTTGGAGAGATGGCTCAATGCTTAGAGTGCTTTTAGCTTTTGCATAGATCCCAGGTTTGGATCTCTGTGTCCACATGGGAGCTCACAATCACCTGATATTCCAGTTCTAAGAGATCTTCTTTCCTCTATGTGTACCAGGCATGCATGTGGTTCATGTATATGTATGTGTGTATATGTTTGTATGTGTATATACATGTTGTGAGGTATCAGAGGGAGATAGACTCACTTGTGTTCCATTGGTCTATATGTTGCTTTTCCGTGCCTGTGCCATACTGTTTTGACTGCTATAGTTCTATAATATGTCTTGTAATCTCTCTAGCCCTGTTGTTTGCTGCTCAGGGTTACTTTAGCTATCTGGGATCATTTGTGGTTCCATAAGAATTTTACGAGGCTTTCCCCCCTTCTGTTTTATGAAGAATGTCATGGGGATTTTTGATTAGGATTTGAGCATCACATTTGCTGTTGTTGAGATGCGTTACAGTTGCCGATTAATCCTGCTCAAATCAACCCGCAGTTGTGGCGCTATAGGTTCCTCACTACTCACTCAATGTTCTGGGTTCTCGAATGAAAAACACACACATGCAGCGTTATATTTTAATATGCCTTAAACAGTTCAGTGGTTGGGCCAATCCCCAAACTCCACATGGCTAAACCTCCCTCTGATACTCCTAAGTTATTACTTATTAAAATCTATATTCCATCTTTGCTGCCCTAAACTCAATGGGGACAGGGGGTGGGGTAGGGGGATTGTGCCTGGAGCCACTCTTCCCTGGATCTTCCGTGATTGCTAATCTTTCCCCTCTGTACCTCTCAGGCCTGGTCCTTATTCCATCCCCGGCATGGCAGTTCTATCTCCTCCTTTTTCCCTGGGTCCCCTTGCCCAAAGTCCCTAAAGTCTTGCCTCTGTCTCCCTGCCCAGCCATTGGCTGTAGGAAACTTTATTTACCAATCAAAATCAATGGGGGCGGGGGGAGTAGTGACCCTCAGCATCTTACATGCAGATGTGTGAATTCCTGTGTAATCTGGGGAACCTAATTCATATAAGTAGCATTAGACCAAATCTACAACAGAATTGATTATATTTATCTGGCACAATTATATTGGTTGGTGGTCAATGATAATTACTCAAACTTTTATTAAGTAAGCATATAGCTTTCTCAATTTTGTCTCTGACTGGAAAGGCTAGAGATATTTGAAACTTCTGTAATAGATAGAGTCTCTCTAGGTTGGCATACTCATTTGGTCACAGAGCAGTGGTCCCTGTCCATGTTTTATTTCAACACACCCCAGGACATACATGACACATGAGCACACCCATATTTTCACAGAATTTAAATCATTTTTCAGCAAAATGAAGCCAACTGAACCATAACTATTTCTTTGTTCTCATTCTTTTGGTGGGGGAAGAGTGTGAGGGATTTGATATTCATGAGATCACTTTACAAGCATGTGAATAATGAACTCCATCTTTTAAAGATGTAATGTATTTTGCAGGTTTTCTTAATCTGTTCTTGCTTTCCTTCTTCCTTATAAAAAATTTAGTGATGATTAAATTAAAACGAAAACGGAAGTCATAATACAAACTCACAAGCTCCATGGTAATTTGTAATTGACACAAATATTAATAGGGTATCTTTACTTGGCATTCACTAGTCCTGTGGGCTGCAAAGAACAGTATATGAGTGCCTGTAAATTCCTTGTACCTGTCTGCTATATCACCCCCTTCCTTTCCCATTCAAGAGAATATTTGGAAGATACATGGCTAGAGAACTATAAATAATCCATTCTTAAGCTGTAAAAGTAAACCTCATCATTACATGGCCATATAATTTAAAACAAAACCAAAAACAGCTTGACACTCCTTTAACAATGAATGTATACTAACCTCTTGCCTTCTGCCCTTCATAATTGCAAGATGGCTACCATAGCTCTCCACATGAGATTGCCAAGCATGAGGATGTTCAGTTAGGAAAGAGAGTCCTTCTTTCTTGTGTCTTTTCCTTCACTTAAAGTAGGAAACCTTTCTTAAGAGCATCCAGAAAGCCTCAACTCTCGTTTATTAGCAGCTTGGGTTCTTATTTATACCCTAGACCAGTCCTTGATAAGGTAATGAAACTACAGTCGTGCTAAGTGATGGACCATGTTCTATGAAATGCACCCTTAGGTGATTTCCTCATTATACAAATATCTGAGTGTACTTACATCAACTAAGATAGCTAGTGATATAATCTATTGTCACATCATAGTTTGTATGCTCCGTCACAGGTGGGAACATTGGTTGTAGCATGCGACTGTGCGACTTAGCAGGGTTAACCAGATAGTCTAGTAGGAGTTAGGTCATTCAAACAAAATTATCATTTTGTTCCAAAGAAAAGGACTAGAAAAGATTAGATTTAGGGGATATACCATGACAATTTTGTTTATAAGTTTTAGAATATCTAGAGGAAAATGGCCTAGAAATAATGTCACCATCTTACATAACAATAAGACTGTAGTGAATGGTCCCAGAGTTGATGGAATCAGCAGCCCAAGAAAGTCAAGATCCTGCAGTCTCCTTCATGGTTTCCTTGTCCTTACCTAAATGATTGGTTTTAGCTATAGCTGCTGTAATCGACAGCGTTGTAACATGTCATTCAGGAATAGGGCAAGGTCCTTGACTCCCAACCCCTTTCTGAATGTTAGAGACTTTCCTTTTTTTGTTTTTCTGGAGCTGAGGACTGAACCCAGGGCCTTGCGCTTGCTAGGCAAGTGCACTACCACTGACCTAAATCCCACCCTGCTAGAGACTTTCCTAAGATCCACACAGCCTTTTCCTTCACCATGCATGCTATCGGATATGGTTTCACCTAATCATGTCTGTGGTAAGTGGATGAAAGGAGCCTGGCTGCAATACACTATCCACACTCAGCATTGACCCTTGGAATGAGATGAGACAGGGAGATCCTTGGCTGAAGATGCACAGATGAACATGAGAAGGTTGCTGCAGACATTCGGAGAGTGATAGGCATCTGTTGACAAGGAAGGAAAGTGCTGGAAATGATTCTCTGGTAGAGAGCTACCCATCAGAGTTGTTCTTTACTAGGAAGCACGAAACCATGAATATAACATAAAGGTTGTGCATGACCGATTGGAAAGTGTTAAGGACCACAGACTTCTCAGTAATGAAGAGATGGAAAGTAGGATCTGTCTCTAATGCTTGGGAGCAGCGAGTAGTAATACTTTTTAAACGTTCTTTTCATCTTTGGTCTAGAAGCAGAGCAGAATGGACATACTGTAGAAAACACAAGAGTTAGTAAGAGTCCCCAGTAAACCTCTGGTCTGAAGGGCTAGGGAAGGGCACAGCCTTCTTTCTTGCTTATTCCAGCTTCCTGATTTCCTGGTAGAAGGGCAGTTTGTCCTTGTCCACAGTGCTCCCAGTGCAGGAACCTCTCTCTCCCCATTCCCATTGAATTTTCTACAAATATCTCTCTAAGCTATGCAGGTCTCAGGCATTTCTGTGTGAAGTATAGTGTATAACATTAGAGTTTACATTAGTATTTAAGACTGGAATGAAAACCATTGATTGCCAGTGGCCACATGTACCAGGTGAACTCAGTAATACATGATGAATTTAATGCTATTCAATGAATTCTGACCTTGTGGAAAGCCTCAGATGCGTCTGTCTATGTTTCTGGTGAGGCATACTTATAGTACAGAGAAAATGGGGTTCTCATTGTGGATTTTCATCCCTACGTGAGATAGTTACATACGTCTTTCTGCAACTGAGACTCACATTTGAAGGCAGCCAACTGACTGCTTCCTCAAGCCCGCTGAAGACAGACTAACTGAGTCTGTTGGCACAAGCTGACAAGAAACAGATTGCTAGGCCCAAAGTCATGCAATCTTACTATGTACATGCAGAATCCTGGGAAAGTGGGGGCCCAATATCCAAACAAGATTTAGGAGCATAGAGACCTTTCTTCATAGGGAACAGGGTAGTAGGGGCTGTAGGGGCTGAAGGCAACTTTAGTAAATGAGTTTTTTAGGGGAGATGAATGCATTTAAAGAGAAGACACTGGGGAAGGAAGAGAGGCCCTAACCAGCAGAACTCTTGCCACCAAGTGTGCAGACATGAATTCAGATCCCCAACATTCACTAAAAAGCCAAGAGAGAGACGTGTGCCTATCATCCCAGCACTGGGGAAGCAGAGACATGCTGGGATGTGCTGGGATGTGCTGGTCAGCCAGTTTAGCTGAATTGGCAAGCTGAAGGTTCAGTAAGAAACTGTCTTAAATAAGTAAGGCTGAGGGTGATTGAAAAAACTGATGCCAACATATCATACACACACACACACACACACACACACACACGCACACACACACACACACACACGCACACACACACACACACATACACACATACACACACATACACATACACACATACACACACATATACACACACAGACACACACACATACACACACATACACACGCGCACACACACACACACTCACACACACACACTATACTCTCTCTTACATGGGCACACCTGTGTATGTGTGCACATACACATGCATGTGCACACCTATGTGTGTACACTTGTGCACACATTGTGCACGCACATGTACACACACACATGTACACATACACACAAACAAAAACCAATAGTCTAGAACAAGGTTCCTCTGGGCTCTGGATATGGTGTTTTAGTTTTCCTCCCTGTTGGAGAGGTGACATTTAACACAGTGGCATCCTTGTGGAGAAACATCCTTTTGTCAGAAAACAGAACATCCGGAGAAAAACAAGAGCTGGAGGTGGAAGGTGAAGGGCGAAGAAGGAAGGCCAGGGAGACCTTGGTTCTAAGGATGCCTTTTAATTCAAAGTTATCTCCACATCAAAGCACCATGTTTTGAAGTGTTGTTTTCTGAGACTCAACACCATCATCCCCTTGTGTCTGGAAGTAAAACCTAACTTGGTTTTGCCAACTTCATCACTGTCTGTCTGTCTGCCCTGCACACTGGAGTAGGGAAAAACCTTACCATTGAAGATTGAGTCAGCCAGCTCTTCACAGTCTCTTTACAATTTTGATGTCTAAATTCCTGGTCTCTGAAATGGGGACAGTTATCCTGGGCTTGATGGAAGCCATGTGTACAATGCAGTGGAAGATGGCCTCTTCTTGAGCAAGAATCTCTTTTTCTCTCCCCCCAGGCTTTGCTCTCTCTTGTTTATGTTTTCCAATCTGTTTGCTTGTTTGGTCAGTTGTTTACTTTTTTTTCTTTATGGCAGTGTAAGCTGGGCCCTGTCACCTGTCACCTGAGGGCCAAGCTCAAAAACAACTCCTCCCCGGGTTTTTCATTAGTATTCATCCAGCAGGATGCGAATGGCTCTGGAGGTCTCTCCTCCCTGGGATGCTTTAATGTGGCAGTTATGAAAGCAGCTCAGACCAAGCCCGATTAGCATACTAATGAAGCCTCGGCCCAGTGTTAGCTTCCTCAAAGGAAATTGCTGGAGTGGCCACAGAGCCTTTAACACGGACCACTTTCGGATAAAGAAGGACTGTGTGGGAACTGAGAGGCAGCAAATATGGGATATGGGACGGGGGAGTCCTGGGGCTGGTGGGGGATAGTAGGAGCTCTGCGGAGGGGTTTGCTCACTGCCTTGTTCCTTATATCGTGGATGAACACAGAATTTCCGTTAGTATCAGCCCTGGGGAAATGCACAGTGATCTGTGTTTCCAGAAAAACGTAATGGTAGCATCTCTTCTGGCTGTAGTAGAAGAAGTGAGTTGCCTTGTTGTAACACTAGGCTGTGTTTGATAACCCCTCATACAGGCTGGATAGTGACCCTCATGTCTCTTTAACAGATGAGTGTCCACTCATCCATCCACCCCTCCATCCATCTTCTGTCTTAATCCAGAAGTGAATTAAGGCAATTTACAGATCATGGTTTCAAAGCTTCAATGCTGGGTTGAGGCATAGCTAACACTGGAACTTGGATCTGCTGTCACTCTGATCATGTGATCCTTATAATGGCTTAGAAAATCCAGGCCAAGGATCTGAACTCTTACATAGCGCATTGCCAAGATCAGGTTCAGCGGGACTCTAGTGGCGAATCTGCAACATCGCTTTCCACTCACATTTGCATACTCCATACTTGGGGGTCCTCACTCCCATGCGGAGTGCGCCTCCACAGGGCCACTTACCCAATTTATGACAGTGTAACAACTTCAGTTTTTGCTTATAAGTTATTGGCTGCTTTCCTGTGCCAGATATCAGCCGTTCTCTTGCCACACAGCCACAGAACACAGCAGAAAAACCACAACGCAACGCTCTGCCGTCTCTAGTCACAGAAAACAAAACAGCGCTCGGTAGAAGGAACAGTCTGGATTATTCAGGAAGCTCTCATTAGGCCCCTCCCTCTCTTTTATTGGCATAGGAGCCTAGATCAGGGAGAAAGGAAATCTCTACAACAAGGGAGGAGGGACAGCTGGGACGCCGTGCCAAGCCAGCTGTGTTTCACATTCGGGGAGAGAGCTCTGCATTCACAGAGCCACCCTAGGGGCCTGTGCGGTGTGAAAGATGAAGCTTCCACACCCCCAGCTCTAGAGGATGATGAAAAGCTAGAAAAAAGGAGATCAGAAGTGGTCTGCATAATTTGAATATAGGGCCATGTCAGAGAGAGGCAGAGATAGGGAGACAAACCCTGAGATGGGGTGGGGGCTTCTGAGAGACACATGCATTCACTGATGGTCACCCTAAGCTGGAAAGCACCTACAAGCCCCAGACCTTTTAGTACACGGTATTTCTTTCCAGATTGAAAAGCAATAGGACACCAGAGGTTCCCTAGGGTAAATATATGTATTTCCTCGAAGTTGAGATAGAGGTCTGAATTTGGACGATCATTCCTTCAGACCTCTCTCCATCTCTCTGCAGCGTCTGCAGTTCAACATCAATTGCCAGGCACATGCCACTCACAGGGTTCTTTACTGAAGTAGAACTTTGTATTATTTCATTTCATCTTCATAGCCATTTTGGAAGGAAGCTGAAAACCCAGGTCACCCTGGGACCGATTGATTCTAAGTCTATGGCCATTGACTTAGTTGCTCTCACAACATGGTTTACTAGTGCTATATCTTTGGTCTAAAATGCTCCCCAAAGACCCATGAGTTGAAGGCTTGGTCTCCAGCCTTTGAGAGGAGAAGGAAGTTAGGTCATTGGGGTGTGTTCTTGAAATGTTATTGAGAACCTAGTTACTTTTTTCTTTTTCTTTTTTTCAGAGCTGGGGACTGAACCCAGGGCCTTGCGCTTGCTAGGCAAGCGCTCTACCACTGAGCTAAATCCCCAACCCTGAACCTAATTACTTTTTGTAGTGAGCCATATTGGATTTGGGCCTGGCTGTTTTGTGACTGCATAGCTCAAGGTGGCTACTTGACTCTGGGCTGCATGGCCACAGAGGTTCAACCTTGAAATGACTGCCATACAGACATGAGATTGTTGAACTAAAGCCTCTCCCAGGAAGACCATGGGAGCAATGACAGGATGTTTCAGCCTGAGCAAAACACCGGATGTCCCTGAGCAGATTCCTGAGAAGGGTTCGACCTTTTCAAAGAACATGTCCCCGGAAGACTGTTGCCTCTTTGTTATAGGAGGATATCTTGCAGTGTAGTGATTCACCTTATATCCTTGGGCATTTCCCAAACTCCCCCACCCTAAGCTTCAGTTCCCGCTTCTATTCCTGCCTCAGAGCTTTAAATGCTGTACATTTCTCTCAATAAACGAGACCTTGACAATGGAACTTTTGCTTGGTCTCCTTCTTCTCTTCACCCCCATTTTGGCCCACAGGTAGAAAGCCTCTTTGGGACCCTGAATAACTGGGTCCCCGCTGGTGGGGACAACTTTTAACTGTCTCAGTCTGTCTCTCTGTACCCAATGCAACTGACCCTTATCTCTTGATGAGAAGCTTCCTTTGCTATATGCTTTTGTCATGATATACTATGATACGAAATACGATATGGTATGATATAATATATGGTATGGTATATGATAAATGATATATGGTATATGATATATGATGATGTATGGTACATGATATATCATTGATATATGATATAGATGATATATGATATATGACATATATGATATACTATGTCACCAAGCAACCATGGACTGACACATGATTCAAAGTGAACCTTTCTTCCTTTTAAGATTATTTCAGATGTTTTGTCAGAGCAACAGAAAGCCTTATCAAGTGTCCTGACAGAGAGGAACACATTAGTGTCCTGAGGCTTCTGGACACAGACTGGGTAGAGATAGAAGTGACAGAGCAGTTTCTCTTTCCACATCTTTGAAAAGTTTCCATCTCCTCTTTAAGTTTTAAGCACAAGCTGAGAAGGATTAACACATGCAGCCCCACCGACAGCCATGGCCACATGTGCTTCTGATTCCACTTTATAGTCATAAAACCAAAAGTCAGGTTCCCAATACTTCTAGGAGCTTTTACTTTTCAGATACAGTGACTTAGTCCCTGTCTGCTGCATGAAAAGACACCATGACCAAGGCAACTTTTGATAAAAGAAAATATTTAATTAGGGGCCTGCTTACAGTTTCAGAGGGTTAGTCTGTGATCATCCGGCAGTCATGGTGCTGGAGCAGTAGATGAGAGCTTTATATCCCAATCTCCAGGGAGCAGGCGGAGGAGGAGATTGGGCCTGGGGTAGACTTTTGAAACCTCAAACCCAGTGAGGCATCTCCTCCATGCCTCCTAATCTTTCTAGTCAGTCAGTCCCACGCCTTGGTGACTAAGCATTCAAATACAGGATCCTACGGGGCCATTCTTATTCAAACCGCCACACCCCATGGATGAGATTCGAACCTACAGCAGCACTATTCAGCTCTCAGCTTGATGGATTCTTTCACATTCTCTGACTTCTCCAGAGTGCCTCTCCTTTACACTGCAATGACCTGACCTGTCAGCACAAGCCTGGAGTCCCTATTGCTTCTGTCCCTCCCCATTTCCCATCCCTTCTTCTTGTCTGACTTCTCAAAGGCTTCCAATAAATTACCCGGCGAAGGCAGAGCTCCCCTAAAAAGGAAAGGGTGGGTGGGGGGGACATCTGAGTCTAGAAAGCTAAAAAAAAAAATGTTTTTGACGTATTAGGAAGACAAAGCCTAAGAATATCAACAACTTTGTCCCATTACATTTACATAAACATTTCAGGGTTGTAATAAATAAATGGTAGAATTTAATCTAGCAATAATATCCATGATTATTGTTTTGCTGTATATTAATTAGGTAATAAATGGTAATGGTTTATGCAAATGATGGTAGTCAAATTTATTTCTAACACAAAAATTGTGTTTTTGTAGTTGTGCCTTTTCTATATTTGCAAATTCAGTGCTTTTAAATAATAGCAATTTCTCTCCCTCTCTCTCTCCCTCTCTCCCTCTCTCTTTTCCTCTCTCTCCCTCTGCCTCTCCCCCCTCTCTCTATATATGTGATATATATATGTGTGTGTATGTTTATCTTTGTGTGTGTGTGTATGTTTATCTTTGTGTGTGTGTGTGTTTATCTTTGTGTGTGTGTATGTGTGTGCGTGCATGTGCACATTTCTGTACATGTGTGTGAAGACCAGAGGTCAACCTTGGATATCTTTCCTTGGATGTTTTTCACCTTGTATTTTAAGACAGAGTCTCTTACTGGCCTTAACTCAGGTCCCCATGCTTACAGGGCAAACATTTTACTCATGGGCCATCCTCTCAGTTCTCCCAAATGTTAATTCTTTGCCTGCCACATGGAACTAGTTTAAGTCTCATCTCAGGAACCCCAAACCAAGCACATAATTAATTAAAAGACAGTGTTACAACAATCAAATTTCTTAGTAATATTGCTTCTGGCAATTCTACTAATTCTTTATAATCAAGGGCTGTGGGGTTCTGTGCATGCATTTTTTTTTAACCTCCAGAGTATCTCAAAATAATCAAATTTGGTTTGCTTTCCAGGTTGGCTTTATAAACTGGGTGTGGTGGCACATACCTTGATTCCAGCATTCAGGAAATTGGAGCAGAGGGCAAGTGAGTTTGAGGTCAGCCTGGGCCGTATGGTGAGTTTCAGATCAGACTCTAGATAGGGAACTTTTGTCCAAACAAACAAACCCAGATAAGACCAACCCATAGTGGTCTGTAGACATTCTTATTAGAGGAAGAGAATGAACCCTCTTTTCTCTGCACATCTGCCTTTATTTGATAAAATGATTTCGCTCATGTATACGTTTGTTCTCTGGACTCAAAGGGAAGGTAGCATTTTGGTGTCTTTGTTACATCCCAAAAATGAGCTGAGGGAGGCATTTTAGTTACTAAAAGGTGACCATTTTCAGTTTTTAGGGAACTGTACATTGGGTTTGGCCATGCCTGGCTTCCTCACTTTTGTCAACTCAACTCTGGACAACAAACCTTTGCTGCCCCGGTAGTGTATGTGAACTCAGAAGATAGAGCAGTTTGAGAATGAGGGTGGGGCCTCTCAACTGGAAGCGGGGGGGAGGGGGGGGATTCAGGAGCTGATGTGTGTGTCATACAAGTCTGGTGACTGTCCTTTCTACCCAGCTGAACTGTAGGGAGCTTGCAGTCTAGGTAAGGGATGCTGTCCATTTCATATGATGTGAGGGCTTTGGGTCTATAGTAGTTTTCCACAGGACGATGACCAAAGAGGAGGCAGAAGAGTTGAACCTTCCTAGAGCCCAATTTTGCCGTGATGTCTTTGTTCTATCTTTAGCTCTTCTTAGGTTTCTGTAGGTGATTCAAGGCTACTTTTCTCCATCCCTCCCCCCTTCTTTGTTTCCTAAGTTATCATTTGAAGTCCAAAGGCTTCAGGACACTTCTTCTCTGCCTCTGAGCTGCAGGGAGGGCGGGCAGGGATCATGAGGGCAGGTGCTCACTGTCACTCTTCTGGACAAGGTTGGGCAGGCTTTCTCCTCCAAAGCCTTCGAGCAGAGGCTGATAAGCAGCAGTGTCAACTGTGTTCTGCCAGAATGGCCTTTGATTCTCCCTGCAGGGAGAAGTAGGCACCTAAGGTGGGTACCAGGCTGAGGAGTCATAGGAGGGGAAACTGCTAGAGGTTGCACTAGTCAATTAATTAACATCATATATAATCAAGGGGAGGGGGGAGTTTTTATTTGATATGCAAATGTATGCAAAATAATATGTAGATTACTGAGTTCAGAATGGTGAAAACTGGAGGTCTGCTGCTTTACTTCAACAGAAAGGAATTCAGTGCTGATGAGCCACAAGCAGAACAGAGAGAATTATTTTGAATTGAATGGTTATGTCCTCTTTAATTCATCTCAACAATAGTATCTGCTACTTATAATTTGGTGAGTGGATGCAGAACAGACTCCATTTGCTTGTATAGCTGTATCACTCTGTTCTCCAGAAATTTCCACCTTGAGGTGCAGTATACACCATGTATTTTTTTACTGAGGCCTTTCATGGAATCCCTGGTAACCATGCAATATATTAGGGGATTAACTTGAGTTTGAATCCTGATTCTGGGCAACATTATAGTTTTAATGAATCTCGGTTTTCTCTTCTGCAAAAGGGAGGCAACAGTACCAACCATCCAAAGATTGTTGCTCTTATCTAAGGAAGTGTATCTCTGGAGCACAGAGGATGCTGGTGGCTGCACATAGCTCTGGCTATTATTACTCGAATGTGAGGCTCAGTTTGATTCCAACTTCCTTCATGAACATTTTCATATCCACCACAGCTTGAAGTCATCTATCTATTCTCTTGAGGTATAAGCTGGGCCATTCATCTGGAAATTAAAACCACATTTCTTCACGGCTTGCCTTTTGTTGTTTTATTAACTAACCCTGTGTTGTTAGTTAATTAACTCTTCCAGTCCTTTCTATTTTCCCAACTTGACTTGAAGTCTTTGAGGATCACAACTATGTCTCATTGGCTTTTATCCTCCCAAGTTGTCTAGAATTTATCATTGCAACAAATACTTGATCATTTTCCTTTCTAGGACTGGGAAGGCCAGTGTGTCATTAGCACCTAGAAATGGCCACCTAGGCACCAGAATATGTTTCTTCTCCCAGGAGCTTCTGTTCTAGCATGAAAATACCTTTGCATTTGCGTGCCCTTGTTTACAGCCTCCTGCAGTGTCTTTTTAAAGCAAGGAACAATAAAGTCCAATGTCATTTCACAGTGTCAAGCAGACTTTAACTGCAGAAACTACAAAGCTTTTAAAAAACAAATGGAGAAGTGAAAATTCCCCTTAATTAGACTCTGCTCATTGGAGAGAATAGAACTTACTTCCTTTTCTCTCCTCCCTCTCCTTAAACAAGTCCTTCAGAGATAGCTGTGGTCCAGTAACAGCAACTTACCTTGAGATCCTGATCCCCAGGGTTTAGGCACAGATGCTGTCACAGGAGAGTCCTATTCTCTCCTTATCTAAACCACAGGTTTTCAATTGCAAAGATGGGGACATCACTTACTGAGCAAAGTATGTTGATATGTTGCTTGGTGTTCTGGAAAAATCTTAGCAGATTAAATATTTTATGTAAAACTGGTTAGTATCTCAAAACACACCCCCATACATATGTTGCCATACACCCCCCTTGAAAAGCAGACATAATGAAAAGCAGGGTTATCTTGTGGTTAAATGATATACTCTATATTTAGGGACATGTTTCTTGGACAGGTCTTTTATTTTCTAGATGAGTTCCAACATGAGACCACAAAACATGCACAATTACACCCGTTTCTGAGAGTCTCATATTTCCTTCCCCCAAGTTCATTGTAGGGATGAATGACATGTGCTGGAATCTCAGTTTTATATTTTTTGGTAGGACGCTGAATGAAAAAGCAGATGCAGAAAACACTTTTGAATGCGTACTCAATAGCAAATACTCTGAGCATTTTTGTTGCACTTGCATGAAAATCAGGGTTTGTCTGAGGATGGGGTGTGGTTCAGGAATTCAGCCCAAGCAACAAAGGCCCATTAGTAGACCTCCTGTCCTCCAAGCCTTGACTGTCCCTACCCTTTAATCCTGACCAATGGCTGGCACTAACTCTCAGGCTATTGTCCTGGGAATTAATTTTTTTCTGTTTTTGCTGTCTCTTTCCTTCCTCTATTCCGTTTTTTCCTTGATTTTCTTCTTCTACATTGTCATTTTTTTTCCTGTCATTTTATTCTGTCCTTCCTACCTCCTTTTACATCATAATTTTCTTTGCCTTTTTCACCCACCAGTGAAAACTGTTAACTAGTAAGTTATACATTGTGTAAGTGGCGTACTGGCTATCCATTGTTTAAAAATATTATCTTGGAGTCTGGGATGTAGCTCAGAGGTAGGGCAGTTTGTAGCAGTTCTTGGCGTGTTTCTCAGACTCACGCATGTGGGTGTGCGTGCCTGTGTGTGCTTATATTTAGGTTTAGGTTGGATATCTCAGTGCCTGAACAGAATATAAACAAACAGGTTTTAAACAATATCGTTCTCTTGTAAGAAGAAAAACAATAAATGAAAACAGCCACAATAAAAAAGGATTCTCTTCTCAGTTGTGTTTTTCAAACGCTTTTCCAGCTAAGAATCACTGTATTCATTGCCTATGTGTATATGGGGTAAGAGTGGAGTTGGGAGGTATATGTATGTATGTGTATATGTGTATATGTGTATATGTGTATGCATGGACCAGAGGTGGGTATCTGACATCTTGCTCTATCACTCTCCACTGTATTTTTTGAGACAAAGGCTCTTCCTGAACCCAGTGCTCACTGGTTGGCTGGTGAGTGTCGGAGATCCATTTGTC
Organism: Rattus norvegicus; assembly: GCF_021556685.1. Lineage (NCBI taxonomy): Eukaryota > Metazoa > Chordata > Mammalia > Rodentia > Muridae > Rattus > Rattus norvegicus. The sequence goes on from NC_141542.1 coordinate 92,432,193, forward strand.
TCCGCCCTTCCATTTTGGGTCTATGGTCTGCCATATGCATCTTTTTATGTGGTGCCAAAGCCCTAAACTCAGGTCCTTAATGCACTAAGCATCTTCCCTGCCCTGCATTGCCTGATTGTGTCAAGACTCTTACCACTTCAGCTTGATCAGATCTCTTCTGCCCGCCCTCTACCTGTAGTCACTTTCAATGTCTGTTATTAAAGATTGTTTATATAAAGGTTGTTCATCTTCCACCCAACCACTCCCAGGGTGATGACTGATCATCCTGGTCTGCTCACAAAGAACATCTTGTTAGCTTAGTTTAGGCAGAACTTCCCTCCCTCCTGAACCCGACCTTGCATCCCTTCTCCTTCATGGCCATAAAGTCTGCTTGCATGTGCTGCGTTCACACTTGAGTTCAGGTCCACTGGGTCCTCCTCCTAGCATAGTAGGAGTGCAGACATAGTAGTCCTCTGTCATAGTAGTCCTAATTAAAATGGTTTAAGCACTCTCCTCTCCAGTTCCAGTCTTCTTTGACATCTAGAAATAAACTACACATGTGTATTTCTTTTTTTGGTAGTCAGCTGACTCCTGGGCTATAAAATCAGAGCTGTGGTTGGTTATTGTTGAAGACATTAACAGATACTACACAGCAGATCCCGCTGTTTGCTTTTGATTTTTTTTTTTTTAGTAGTTTTTCATGACTAGATCTCCTTTTAAAACAAATCCCCTAGGGTCCTAGAATGTGTGGCTTGATTCCTTTCATGAATTTTGTAAGTCTCTGTTAGTCCCCTTAAATACTGGTCCTGCCCAATTTTGTCTTCCAAATATCACATACTCTGGGTCTCTGTATGGTATCCTTCTGTCTCCCACTGTCTGCTGTTAGGGCCTCCATCTGTCAGCGCATGCATTTCCATCCCTTTGACCTTGTCCTTCAGGTCACCAGCTCTCAGCTGCAACTCCTCAGCTGCTAAACTTATTCGCTGACCGCTTGGTTTCTATAATTGTGTATTTTGGTTCTAGAATTTCCACTAAATTCTTCCTTATATAGTTTCCATTCTCTGATGAAAATCTGTATCTTGTTGTTTAATGGTTTGAGCACACTAGTTGTACTTACATTCAAGTTTAGTTGTATAGCTCCAGTGCTTGGATATTCTCTCTGTCTCTGTCTCTGCCTCTGTCTGTCTCTGTCTCTCTGTCTCTGTCTCTCCCCCCCCCCCCCGTGTGTGTGTGTGTGTGTGTGTGTGTGTGTGTGTTTGTCTGCTTTTTTTTTAACTTAGATTTTTGAATCTCTATTATGTTTTTGGTCTCGTTATAATTTTAGGATTTTATTTTAATTTTAAATCTATCTATCTATCTATCTATCTATCTATCTATCTATCTATCTATCTATCTATCTATCTATGATGGGTTTGTGCAAACTGCATGGAGCCATATTGGATTTGGGCCTAGCCGCTTTTTGAACTGCATGGTTCAAAGTGACTAGGTGACTCTGGGCTGTTTGGCCACAGAGACTCACCCCTAAGATGACTGCCATAAGTCTTAAGATTGTTGGATAAAGCCTCTCCCATGAATTTACAGCACAGGAAGATAACATTCAAGGGATGCCTCAGCTCGAGCAGATACCAGTTATCTCCTCAGTCAACACCCAGTGTCTCCACCACCTGACCTCATCGCCTGACTTCTTTGCCTCCAGCTATCACTGCCTATACCCTCATCTCCCCCTCCTTCATATTTCACAAAGGTCACTCCCCCTACCTGAAAGCCTTAAAAGCTGTAACGTTCATCCCAATAAACGAGACCTTGACAACAGAACTTTTGCCTGGTCTCCTTCTTCTCTTCACCCCCATTTTGGCCCACAGGTAGAAAGCCTCTTCGGGACCCTGAATAACTGGGTCCCTGCTGGCAGGGACAGCAAACTGTGTTGGCTGGAAAAAGATGTTAACTCTCCTGGTACTGGAGATACAGGCTGTGAGCTACACAGTGGGATCCAGGAAACAGATTCCAGTCCTCTGAAGGGCAATATGCGCTCTTAACTACTGAGCCATCCATCTCTCTAGCCTTTGTCTGACCATTTGATTTTATGTTAGGCATTCTGTATGTAAAGACAGTTTGCAGCGCTGGGTTATGCTTACCCCAGAGAACACTGCCTTTTTCCTCGAGCAGCAGCACTGCCTCGAAAGGCAGCTAACCTGATTCTCTGGGGGAAGGATCCTTAATTCTCTAGTTCATCTAGTTCTGATTTTCTCTTTGCACCAATGTGGCCCATCTATGTTGGTGTGCTAGTCAGGTCCATTATGTGTTGCTATGAAAACATATGTAGGCTGGGTAGGAGAGTTAGTCGTTTGGTTCACAATTTTGGAGGCTGGAGAGCCCTGAGCTGGTATTGATTGTGCTGCGGGGAGGGACTTTTAATGGGTGTCAGCATATGGTGGGTCTGCATTTAGAAGGGGACCAACAGTCAAAGAGCTAGGGAAGGGCTGAGGGTGCTCTCTTATAAACTCATTCTTGCTGGAACTAATCTGCTTCTGTAAGTCTCAGCCCTTTCTGGCAAGATAGCATCCATCCATGAAGGTGGAGCCTGACATGGTATGGAGGCCCTACCTTTGAAAGGTTCTACCACCTTACCTGGGACCAAGAGTCTAGCACATGAATAGTGGATGTACCCAGATCACTCCTCTGACCCTGCGATACACACACCCTGAACTGTTCTTAAGTTTTTGACCCATCAACCTTGCCTGCTTTCAGAGCTGTAACTCACACAAGGGAACAAGAGGCCTCAAGATGCCAGGATCATCTGTTTGAATTTCTCTCATCCTCCAGATTGTGACCCTCAAATTCTGCTTTGATAATATGTCAATGCTGCCATATAGATTTTTTTCCTGGAAAAAAAAATGTGTTCAATTGTCTTTTACTTGTCTCAGTGGGATTGTTGGTCCCACACAACCTAACCCTTCATTTCTAGCAATAGAACTCTCATAGAAACACAGGGTTATCTCAGTTACTTGCCACAGCAGCTCTGTGCCACGGTGGTGTTGTTGTTGTTGTTGTTGTTGTTATTATTATTATTATCTTCTTTTTGTAGGTGAGGGGAATCTCAGAGGGACTTGGGTGAATGGGTAAGGCCATTTGATTTAGAAGTCCTGGGTGAGAGGTCAGAACTTTTTTTTAAAACCTACTTAGCACATGCCATCTCTATACAATGTAATTAGCAAATTATTTATTTTCGTCTATATCATCTGCTTTATTTTACTCTTCATTTGTCCTTTTATTTTTACCAGTATTGTTTCCTATTCATGATGTCTAAACAATTTACATTCTTCTGAATTAAACCAATGCTGATAAAATGGTCATCGGATTTCCTGTCTTCCTTTAACCTTGTTTTTGTTTAGCTTCTGCACATCTGTCCTTCCTATTCACTCTTTTGACCCTCTCCACTCCCATTTCCCTGTTTCCTTCTCTTCCAGTATTCATTGGCTTTAATTCTGGAGGCACAAATCAAATATGATAAAATATCTCAACCAAAGCAACTTTAGGATGATAGAACTTATTTTAGTTCACAGTTAAAGGTGAAGTCTACCATTGTGGGGAAGTCATGGCAGCAAGAACTCGAGGTGTGGTATATCTGTGGTCAGGAGGCAGAGAGTGATGACTGCTCCTTACAGGCTTGGCTTTCTCCTTTTTGACCCCACTTACATTTAGGATAGATTGACCCCAGTCAACCTCAACTATATAACCCCTCAGGGTCACACTTAGAGATCTGGTTCTAGATCTGGTCAATTTGGCAATCAATATTAATCATCATAGGTGTTAGTCTTGTCTAGGACAGAAAGACATTGGTTTGGCCTTCCTACTTCTGAAGGATCTTCTCTCTCTCTCTCTCTCTCTCTCTCTCTCTCTCTCTCTCTTTCTCTCTCTCTCTCCTTTGTCTTTGTCTTTAAATTCTCAAAGGAATTGTGTTCTTGTGTTGTCTTCTCACTCTGATTTCCTGTTCTTGCCTGGACCTCTGTTCCAACAGATGTCTTGCTATCTTTATGTCCCCCACCCCCCAACTCATGTTGAATGCTGCACGCATCCTTGATTCCATCACAAGGTTCCAAAAACACAAAGATCTCCCATACAGCAGATGTTACCCAAGGCTTAGGATCACATTTCAAACTGCAGACAGTATTTTGCTGACTGTTACACCTACCTTGACCTTTTTAGCATGAAAATGTCTCCCTAGCTTTCTCCCTTCAGGGCACAGCCTTCCCTATTTAAGGCTCTGTCTTCTTTTTTCCTTGTTTCATTTCCTTCAAATCTCTTCCTTCAGAGATAGTTAGCCACCAGTAAATTTCTTCAGACCTGTTATTTCACTCGCCAAAGAAACTTACTTCTTTATTTAAGATATTTCCATGGGCCCCGTCCTTCCAAAAGTCAAAATATTTTGATACCCTTTTCTTTTATAACCAAGAGAAACGTTTTCTATGAGAAATCCCATCAGCCTTCTAAGTTTCCTGGCTCAAAAATATGTCCTGCTTATAAAAATAACAGTTTCTTCCTGTTACATCATCTATATGAGACTCATATCCTTGTTATATCTTTTTATTTTTATTTCCTGTTGGCCTCTGGAAGTAAAATGACATAGAGCATAAACTTCTCACATTAGTACATTGGACATTTAACCCTTACTTATGTGAAGAGCTGCTCTGCCTGTAATGGAAAAAAGGAATAAAATCACCTTTACCTTTTTAAAAAAAAAAAACAATGCTAAGTGGGTAGAGGATAACTTTGATTGTTCTTCATTTTCTACCTGATTTTTAAAGACAGGGTCTCTCACTGGTCTTAAACTCTCTACATAGGTAGCCAGGGTCCCAGGAATCCTCCTGCTTCTCTCTTTCTCATGCTTGGATCACTATGTGCCCAACTTTTACATAGATCCTAGGGACTGAACCCAGGTCTTCCCAGTCAAAAGGTGGGTGCTTCATTGTCTGCACCATCCCCTGAGTCTACAAATAAGACATTTTGTTCATGATTATTAAAGGTCTGAGTCATAAATGGATCTTAGTGGTTCACTCCTCTCAGTTTGTCATACTTTTACAACCATCTTGTCTCCTGTAGCTTTTCCAGAGTGAACACTTTTGTTCATGAAGCTGCATAGAGTTTTTCAGTTTTAATGCCAGCTTCTTCAGTACCACAAAGGACAAACAGACCGCCTAGCCATTGCTTCTGTCTTCCTAATGCTGTCAAGGATCAATCTATTGACCACTTCTTTCAAGTTATCTGTCTGCACCTCTCAAGTCATGATTTTCTCCTGTCACCTTCTTATAGCCTTAGGTAGCCTCCGATGGTCCTGAGCCTAGGAAGTCTTTCACTGCCTTGGCATACTTTCAGTATCTTGAGTTTTGTAATAAACCTAACATGGAACACATATGGCAAACAACCATACGTAGTCTTGACATCAACATGAGATTTAATTGTGCTCTGCTGTGTTCTGATCATATTCGTCATGGTTAGGATCCATTCCATGGAGGCGAGTCATACAGTTTCTTCCCCGAACATCTTTGGTAAGCATCTTGAGTTTTCTAAATGCGATGTCGGCCAGTGTTGTAGAGTGCTCTCCTCCAAGCAAACCAGCCTCCATCAGATCTCTTCACCAGATCACCCATGCTGTGTATGAGAGACCATCATGATTAGCCTGTTGACTGCTCACTTCCACTCACAGGATAGAATAGAATAGGTCACCCAAGATTCTAGCCAGCACCAGGTCCAAGCTGTTTGTATGCAATTCCCCTCTAATTGCACATGACTCTGGATATTCGAGAGTGTACAGGCTGGGGAAGGTTAACAGAAAAGGCTCATCTGCGTGGCTATAGAAAAGCCATCATCTCTTCTGAGTGAAGACATTCCATCATGGCTGCCTACAGATCACCCACACTCCTGCACTAATTCCTTCTCACCCATGCTCTATAAGTAAGCCAATGAATTTACTGATTTCCTAGGATGAGCCCTGGGGGCTGGGGTTTCAAGGTATGATCTTATGAAGAGGGGGTAGATATTTATATCTCCTCAGGGAAGGAATCCCCAAAATAGTAAGTCTCATTCCAAACACATAGATTCAATTTTGCTATCAGATTCAATTTTGGTCCTTTGAATCCTTATAACCTGGCCTTTCCCAGATGTTTTGTTTTGTTGTTTTGTTTTTGCATCAAACAGTGCTGTATTTATACTATACTAATCTTTTTTAAGAAAATGGATCATCTTCTTATCTCCTTTTTTTTTTTTTTTTTTTTTTTGCTGTCTTTGTGAGATGCTGGTTCTTGCCAACTACCAAGTTCAGAAATTGAAACCCTCCTCAGTCTCACAGATGAATGACTCACTCCCAGATGAAACTCTGAACTGAAAGATCATATGGAAGCCACCTTGTCCAGCTTCAGCTCTCTGTTGATGCTCCCCTAAGTGTGAAAGGGATCTGAGGGCTCCCTTTAGCAATCTTACCCAATTATACACTCAGGCAGAGTCCAGAGCCACAGTGTGCTCAGTTCCTGTGGCTGGATACTGGAGGAGAAGCTGGAATCTTCTCCCTCTTTTCTCCTGGCTTCCTTCTCCATTTTTCCTATTCCATTCTCAAGTACTTTCTTACCCCGGGCTGGGGTTCTCCAGAAGACCTCCATCCCCTGGGGGTTAATCTTGGCTTAGTCCTTGAGGGCTGGTTCTGGATAGTCTACCAGCAGGAGAAGGAAAATACACCAGGTTAGTGTTAGGGGAAGGTTTCTTCTAGACTTGTATCCATGCATAAGCACTGTGGGTTTGCAGAGGGGCCATGCTGGGCAATAGAGGAGGTAACACACAAGCCAACATCTGGCTTTAAAGGGCCTTTGTCAGCAGGAGGAGCTCACGGGCTGGTACATAATTTTGGAGTTACGTGTAGTAGAGATTCCGTGCATTTGCTGGGGTATTTGCATTCATCAAGCTGGGATTTCTGTACCATCCTTACACATTTCCTCTCTTGGTTAGTAATTACTGTGTAGGGTCCTAATTTTGCCTGTTGTCCAGACTGGCTTCTCCTTCTGGGCAGTGTCTATGTTTGCTGTAATTGGATGATACCCCACAACCCACTACCACGGCCAGATTTCATTAGGACTTGGCGTCTTCTGTATTCATTTCCCCACTTTGAGGCTGTTTTGAAGCAAGTGAGGCCAATTTCCTTTTCAATAGCACAAATCTGGAGGTCCAATTTGAGCTGGGAGCTAAGTGGGTGCGTTTGTTCAGCTCTGATTGACTGACAGTGTTTGCTTTGTTTGATTTGATCTTTGTTTTTGAAAATGAGAGCTTGATCTTGAGAGACAGCTGGCACTCCCTGGGAGCCAAAGGAGTCATCCTTGGGAAGTCCAGGAAGACATTTGGGCAGCTGGCTTTATCTAGAAACAATAAAAAAAATTTTTTTGAGTCAAGTTGTTGGGGAATAGGACTGAAAACCTGAAGTTCTGGCTCAGTACTGGTTCTCTACCCACCCCTACCCTGACGAATCTCACAGGCCCTCAGGAACCAGAATTCTTTCTCTGGTTGTGGAGGAATTTAGAATCACAAGACTGGAGGGGCCATGAATAGTTTTATCAGAGACAATGGAAGATTCCCAGTTAACAAATGATATCGTGACCAGTGGATCTCATAAGGTTGTGGTTTCTGTAAAAGACAAAGAGAACAAAGGAACTCATCCCAAACACAGAGGGGGAAGAAGAATGAAATGGATCATTTGAAAGGGAGGAGCATGCTAATGGAAAACTCATTTAATTGGCACCAAAAATAAAAATAAAAATGTACAAAAATAAAAACGTATCTCCTGGGAATGAGGTTTGCTATTCTAAGCTCCCTAGCAACAGGACGATCCCGAAAGGTAGTTTCTTAAAGATTCATGTCCCCGTTAGACACTGCCGCTGCCAGGAAACAAGAGCGGATTGAACAGTTTTGGCTTGGGATACCTGGATCCACAGCTTTCAAACCTGGGTGTGCATCACATGTACCTGGAGGCCTTGTTTAAATGCCAATTGCTGAGGTGCACGCTGAGTTTCTGACTCAGTTGTTCTGGTATGGTCCCTTACATTTTGCATTTTTAATAGGTCTTCTTTTGAGTATCCACTGCCACTGTTCCAGGGACTGTCCTTGGAGTGTCAATAGTTTTAACCTGTTCTACCCACTTTGATGACGGTACTTAGAATATACTTGAGCCAAACAGAAGTGTACCATGGGTATAAACACATTGGAGGTTTTGAAGATTCCATATATATATATATATATATATATATATATATATATGTATACATATATAAAGCATTATTATATTTTGAGAATATTGGTTATATGGAAATGGCATATACTCAGTTAAGTAAATATGTTTTAATATCATGCCTTTCTCTTTAAAAAATATGATCGCCATGGAAGCTTAGGGATGTAGCTTATTTGGTGAGTGTCCAACATGTTCAAAGCTCCACATTCCATCTGTCCCTGGCAGAGGTGATGATGCGTGAGATTATAGTGCTCAGGAGCCAGAGAGAGGGATATCAGAAGGTCTGCACCATCCTTGGCTAGGTAGTGAGCTCAGGGATAGCCTATGCTACATGAGACCTTATCTCAAAAAAAAAAATATGGTCAGTAGAAAAGATGAAGTTCTACATGTGATTCATGTTTGTGATTTATCCAGATGCTCAACAAACTGAGCTCCTGCTCTGTGTCTCCAGGGATGGGTAGACTGTTCAAGAACACCATTTGGGTTTGAATTTGGGCATCCATGAATTAGAGAGGGACGGAGGTCAAAAGACTTAGTTTTTGTGATATCTCCTGTTTCAGATTTATTGCTGTTTTAAAACTATGTGTGTATGGGGGGGCATGGGGTGATCGGGTGTGTGCACATGAGTTCAGATGCCCACAGAAGCAGAGGGCATGGGCTCTCCTGTAGCTGGACTTATCAGCAGTTCTGAGGCACCGGTGTTCACTAAACTCAAGTCTTTGGTAAGAACACTGTGTGCTTTTTACCAAGGAGCCATCCCTCTCCCCTTGTGGCGAGTTCTGAAATTTACTGTCCCTTCCAAGGTTTAAAATATTTCCCTCTGGTTGGTGTGCCTTTTGGAACTTGATCCTAATGTCCTGGTGTTTAGTAGAAGTAAGATTTGGGCTAAACCCTTGGTGGGAGAGGGGGCCACGACAGCGGTCTTTGATTGCAGAAGTGACTTACCATATGTCTCTTGCTTTAGGGTCCCTCTGATCTCTGTGAAGGTGGAGGGGTGGTCACATCCTAAAGGCAGCTGCCTCTGTTCTGAGGCTTGACTCCTTGCCCTGTCAACTGTCTTGTTACTTTGGTGAAAGTGCCAATGACCTATCTATAAATAGCCTTGAGACACACCACCGCTGAGCCCTACCTCCCCTATCGCCTTCCTTTTCTGCTCTGCAGCCAAAAGTCAGCAAGAAGCGTGGGTCCAGGTCTGGGTTCCACAGCTAGTAAGAACTTGTAGAGTGTGGGCAAGGTTAGGAAGAAAGCCCCAGAGAAGGTTGAAGTGTCCGAAAATTGAATTTCTGACAAGAAGCCAACCTTGGACTGTTTCCTCAGGAGAAGAAAGCCTTCATGTATCTGAAAGTTTACTTTATAGAAGGTTGTGGATAATTGTTCTGCCTCCACCACGAATAAAACTGTTGGAAAAACATTTAAACTGCCACACAGGGAATTTGGTTTTCAGGCAAAGGAGAATTTCCTGACATTGAAAATGGTTTCTTGTTGGAAGATACTCTGTTATTGTTTACTCAACCCCTTTCCTCAATTTTTTTGCAGACTCGAGATGGCATTCCCTAGTTTTGGGGTCAGAACCTAGGTCCCAAGATGTAGAAAAGGCTCAGAGACATTGTAGTTTGGAGAAATTGCTCAAAAGCTGAGCCCCCACCTACCGAGCCTGCCTGGTGGTCTGGCCTAAGCCTTAGTTTCCAACCTGTGTGTTCTTCCCTCTTCCGGCTGGTGTTCAATGCTCAGGCTTCTGGTTTAACATGCTGAGTTAGTTTATACAGACAAGGAGTTTATTTGTCTGATGTTTTAAAAATGTGTATATGTGTTTACATGTATGTATGTGTTTGTGTGTGTGTGTGTGTGTGTGTGTGCAGGTGTACATGTACGTGTTTTTAATGTTTGTATATAAGTATGTTGAAGCCAAGGTTGCCATTTGGTGTCTTCCTTGATTACTTACCACTGTAGTTTTTTGAGAAAGGGTCCTTTTCTGAGCCTGGAGCTAACTGACTCAGTGACACTGGCTAGCCAGTGACCTCTTCAGATGCCCTTGCCTTCCTTTGCTCTAGGACTACAGCCACATGCTTCTGGACCCAACTTTTACACAGATGCCGAGGATTGACCTCAGTTCTCACACTTGCATTGCAAGCGCCTTCCCGAATGGGCCAAGTTTCTTGGAAAAGGAATCCATTAAAATCTATTCAGCAGTTGTGAGCTGGGCTGGTTATTGAAGTACTTTGAGGACTGGTTGATGCCATGCTGGTGGCTGGGATAGGAGTATTCCCACCATGGTCATAGGCAAGCATCCCAGGGAGAGCCTGTTGTGCCATCCTCCTCTCAGAGAACCAGTTGTTAACATTAGCCTCATACAGGCAGAGAGAAGTTGAGACTCGCAACAGATGTGTCTTTGCTCATCTCCACAGGCACCTTAACTGCAGTGGTGGCTGTCCCACTGTAGCAGGATTGCATCTGTCCCAAGAGTCCTGACTCTGCCACCCCACCCCATCCACAACTGACTTGGTCCTTCTGCTGAAGTTTGCACAGTTCTTTCTCAGGGCATTCGTCCTGGAAGTGCTAGACAGTCAATGCTGTCAGATATCCTGAACAGATAGAGGCTGGATGTCCATTTTGAGTGGAGCCTCTGATCTTCTCCGTGGGTTCTCAGGAGGTTGGAGCCCCAGTTGCTCATACTTATTCACCCTTCCTTGTTCTCTTCCTCTCCCATTGCCTTCCTAACTGTGCTTTGGTCTCTGCATGGGCAGGGTGAGTATTCCATTAAGGCTGGGAGGCCACGTACCGAGAAAGAATGCATTAAGTCATCTCCAGAGCTGGATCCTTGGCAACATCATGGCCACCTCCACAGGGCCACAGGGCCATGGCTGACCCTGGGTATTAGAGACTTCAAGATCCTTTGCCACCATCCCTGGGAAACCAGGCAGGGTGCCTCTCCTAACCTGAAGTGAAGGTGTCTTACGGTTGGACCTTGGATCACAAGTATTTCTCTCCTAGCTCTGATGAAGGTCCAAGGAAAGTAGGTTTTTTTTTTCTTTTTTCTTTTGCCATTTATTGTCGTATAATAAACCACCTCAAACACAGTGGCTCAAAATAACTAGTCCTGTGCTGCATAATGATTTGAATTTTTTGTCAACAACCGTCCACATACATGACATCTTAGCATCCTATTACTCTACCTTACTTGTATGTTCATTGTGGGCTGGTGTAAATAATCCCACTGAACCATTGTATGAAAGAATAATGTGCACATTTGCGTTCGGTGCACAAATCTGATAATGATGAGAAAGCAGCACATTACGGGTCCTGTATTTATTATGCTATGCTTTTAACTACTTGTTTTAGAATTTAATTTCTCCCACTTACATGAAACAAAGTTTATAGTGAGACAATTTGCCATGTTATGCCAGCAGCAGCCCGTGTTTACCCTGTCTCTTGATTGCACGGAGAGGCCACCTTGCATAATTGAGCTACCATTTAGGTTTGCACAAATGCACTGGTGATATTTTTATAACAAGGAACTCACCTGATGAGCCCTTTCTTAGCACACAGCCTCCGATAACTGGCTACTAGGCTTTGTGGGCTGTATGGCTATTTGGATGGGCCTGGAGGGTCTGTGTGGCCTCTATGATTGGTAGTTGGTCTTTCTGGCTATTCCTCATTCTTTACAAGGCCTCCTTTTCAACGAGTCTAGCTAATATGTCCTTACAAGCACCAAGTTCCAGGATGGTAATTATGGAAATTACCATTTTTCTTGATGCTTCATGTCTAAGTCCCCAGACATGATTTGTGCACAGATTCTATGCATGGGACATAGGCTCTGACTCTTGATGGGAAGATCAAAGATCCATGGCAAGGGCTAGAGAGATGGCTCAGAGGTTAAGAGTGCTGAGTTCTTCCAAAGGTCCTGAGTTCAATTCCCAGCAACCACATGGTGGCTCAGAACCATCTGTAATGAGATCTGGTGCCCTCTTCTGGTGTGCAGTCATACATGCAAGCAGAACACTGTATATATAACAAAGAAATGAATCTTTTTTAAAAAAGATTTATTCATTTATTATATATAAGTACACTGTAGCTGTCTTCAGATACACCAGAAGAGGGCATCGGATCTCTTTACAGATGGTTGTGAGCCACCATGTGGTTGCTGGGAATTGCTGAGCCATCTCTCCAGCCCAGAAATGAATCTCAAAAACAAAACAAAACTTGGCAAATGGAGATGTGGGCCTTGTAGCTGGCAGTCTGTCTTGGGGAGGATCTGACTGACTATAGGGATGGACATTCGTGTTGGAGTTCCTCAGATGGAAGAGAAAAGGGGGAGACACATCCCCCCAGTCAGCTTGTTCCTGAGTTGGGCTGAAGTCACTCACCCATTCTCATTCCCAGCCTACTGACCTCCTATGAATTCTATCTTGCTCCTAGCTCCTGGTGCACACCTAGGAGGAGACCATGTCTGGCTTTGTGGCCAATATTACCCAGGATAGAAGCACTAGGCACTGCACTGAAGCCCAAGGGTGGGTTTCTTTTTGATGGGTACCATGAAAGACCTTCTTTTTTTTTTTTTATTAACGAGTATTTCTTATTTACATTTCGAGTGTTATTCCCTTTCCCGGTATCCGGGCAAACATCCCCCTAATCCCTCCCCCTCCCCTTCTTTATGGGTGATCCCCTCTCCATCCTCCCCCCATTGCTGCCCTCCCCCCAACAGTCTAGTTCACTGGGGGTTCAGTCTTAGCAGGACCCAGGGCTTCCCCTTCCACTGGTGCTCTTACTAGGATATTCATTGCTACCTATGAGGTCAGGGTCCAGGGTCAGTCCATGTATAGTCTTTAGGTAGTGGCTTAGTCCCTGGAAGCTCTGGTTGCTTGGCATTGTTGTACATATGGGGTCTCGAGCCCCTTCAAGCTCTTCCAGTTCTTTCTCTGATTCCTTCAATAGGGGACCTATTCTCAGTTCAGTGGTTTGCTGCTGGCATTCACCTCTGTATTTGCTGTATTCTGGCTGTGTCTCTCAGGAGCGATCTACATCCGGCTCCTGTCAGTCTGCACTTCTTTGCTTCATCCATCTTGTCTAATGGGATGGCTGTATATGTGTGGGCCACATGTGGGGCAGGCTCTGAATGGGTGTTCCTTCTGTGTCTGTTTTAATCTTTGCCTCTCTATTCCCTGCCAAGGGTATTCTTGTTCCCCTTTAAAGAAGGAGTGAAGCATTCACATTTTGATCATCCGTCTTGAGTTTCATTTGTTCTGTGCATCTAGGGTAATTCAAGCATTTGGACTAATAGCCACTTATCAATGAGTGCATACCATGTGTGTTTTTCTGTGATTAGGTTACCTCACTCAGGATGATATTTTCCAGTTCCAAACATTTGCCTATGAATTTCATAAAGTCATTGTTTTTGATAGCTGAGTAATATTCCATTGTGTAGATCTACCATATTTTCTGTATCCATTCCTCTGTTGAGAGGCATCTGGGTTCTTTCCAGCTTCTGGCTATTATAAATAAGTCTGCTATGAACATAGTGGAACACGTGTCTTTTTTATATGTTGGGGCATCTTTTGGGTATATGCCCAAGAGAGGTATAGATGGGTCCTCAGGCAGTTCAATGTCCAATTTTCTGAGGAACCTCCAGACTGATTTCCAGAATGGTTGTACCAGTCTGCAATCCCACCAACAATGGAGGAATGTTCCTCTTTCTCTGCATCCTCACCAGCATTTGCTGTCACCTGAGTTTTTGATCTTAGCCATTCTCACTGGTGTGAGGTGAAATCTCAGGGTTGTTTTGATTTGCAATGAAAGACCTTCTAATGTATTGCTTAGAGGTCACAAGGGCTAGGATACTCATGTGTTTCTAATGTTTAGGAATCAAATGACTTTGAATATTTATTCTTGAAGTCTGACCAGTGCCTGAGCCAATGACTAGCCTTGGTTAAATGATGTTTTGTTTTTTTTCTCCCAAAAGAATACAGGTTAGACCAAAAGAGGACAGAAGCCAGAGGGTGTGGGCAAGGAATGTTTACTGAGGGCCAAGGTTGAGTACTGACTGGCATTTGTACATACTCACTTTATGGGATGGGGAAATCACAGCTTTGAAAGCTTCAGCAACTTGATCGAGATCACACAACTAACAAAGGCAAAACGATTTCTGTGCCTACTGGGTTTTTAATTTAGACATAAAACCTTAGAGGGTGCCAAAGATTTTCCCAAAGAGGTGGAGACCTGCAGTGGTGTTTGTTATTCAAGAGTTCACACTCTGCTTACACCTTTAATCCCTTGTATTCCTTATTGGTAGTTGATGTCTACTAGGGGGTGGGGAGAGCAGATTTTCTTTGGGAGCAGGGCCACCTGTAAGTTGCCAGTGGTCCAGCAGATGGCCCCATCCATGTGCATAAGGGCAGCGCTGATACTAATTGGCCTTAGTGGGTTATAAAAGAGAAAAAAAGGACATAATGTTAAGAGGAAGATGTGCTGGGGAGGAGTTAGGCTGGAGGAGCTGGGATCAAAATATGATCAAAATATCAAAAAATACATTGTATACATATTTGGAACTTTCAAGGAAATAATAAAAATATTATTTTAAAAAGGAGTTCATATTCCTGGGCAAGCACCGACACGGCCTTCTCAAACCTTTATTGTGTTACTTGGAAACTCTGATCGTAGTTCTCCAGACTCCCAGTTTCCTTATCTGTAGAAAAAGGATAATAACCGTAACCGCTGATGAGGTGACGGAGTCCTGAGCACTTGTAGCTACTAACTTAGAAAAATGCCAATTGTTATTGCTAATAAAGACTGTTGGCAACTTGCTTTTATTAGAGTATGTTTGATCTTCTACCTAGATGGTTCAAACTAAAAATAAATGCTGTTGTTTTTCAGAGTTGATGGAATTATTGCATAGACAAACTAATCCGGTTACTAGATACTTAGATTCTTGTTGAAATGAATTGTGGGAAAGGGCTGAAAGTACCATGTTGGCTGTTTAATGATATGTTTGGTAGCTTGGCAATAAAGGCTGAATTGTATTAATTATGGGGTCCTTCAGTGGATTGCTTAGACTTGAGTCTACAGATATGTTTTCAGTTGAGTCCACATGTTCAATGAATGGTTTGAATTTCAAGTCTACCTGGAGAGATAGAACGGGTCACTTCTGAGTAGGCATTCATGGGAGGGACATCCTTATAATTACAAAGAAGGGAGGACAGGGTTGGGATCACTGATTGGCACTCATTTCTGTGTTTATAAAATTCTATATAATAACATTCCAGTGTTCTTTCGATGCTTTCTGGCTTCCATGTAGTACTTTATCTGCATTTTCATATTTCTCCCTTGTATTTAGCCCATATCAGAACACATGCAGAGAAACTGAGGCTCGGAGAAGCTAAGTAACTTGTATTTACATGCAATACTTGTATCACATGAAAAGTGATAGATGGGGATAGACCCTCTCTCTCTCACCCCAACCAAAACCTGTGCATGAAAATGTTGCTAATGAGATTCTTATTGGTTGAAGAATAGGAGAGAGTACTGCCTGTGTGCCAGACATAGTTTAATGTTAACGCTTAAGAGGCTTCTTGCTGTACAGAGAGATGGGCAGGAAGCCAGGTATGCTGGTTGGTAGATGTCGACTTGGCATACACTAGAGTCTCTTGGGAGGAGGGACTTCAGATGCAGAGTTGCCCTCCTCAGATTGGTCTGTGAGCCTGTCTATCAAGAACATTTTCTCGATTGAAGGTTGATATTCAAGGGCCAAGTTCACTAGGGGTGGTGTCAACCCAGGATGTTCTGTGTTGTATATGAAATTAGACTGAATGAATCATAGAGAGCAAGCCAGGAAATAGCATTCTTCCATAGGCTTGCCCTTCAGTTCCTGCCTCCAGATTCCTGCCCTGAGTTCTGTCAGTGATAGATCGTGACGTGAGAGTTGTAAATGAAACAAACCCTTTCTTCCCGAGTTGATTTTGGTCTGTGTTTTATCACAGCTACAGAAAGCAAATGCACACACCAGGCTCTCCTGTTGGACATCAATGAGGACAAGTGAAGACTGATTGATTACTGGTGGCAGTTACCACAGACTAGAGGGGTCCTGGCCTTAGGCTGAAGCCAATGTTCTGAGTGGAGGGATGGGAAATTCCTGGGGGTATGAAAACGTCACTGTTGACCCAAGGGCTTGCTTGGCTTCTGGACTTTGTCTAATGCAGTTGGTTTTCTCATTGATCGCAAGCAGAGACACTTACTTGCCTTCCCACCCTCATTCTTTCCTCTTATTAACCAATTTTCTTTAGGATAGCTGCTGTGAGCTAGAGCCTGGTATTCCTCAGGGTGTTTGTTATTGTAGTTTGTTTTGTTTTGTTTTATTTTGGTGGGAATGGCTCAGCAAACAGATCTAAATAGGAATCTCCAAAGGACATGTCTAAACATTGTACTTTTTTTATGATGGCTGTACATCCTCTTCCTTCTGGATTCCTGGGATGCTGGTGACTGATGCTGGGCTAATGTATCAGTGAAATGAGGGAAATGCAAAAGAATTGCCAAGACTTGAGTTCCTAGCCGCCTAGGCAATGCTATGGGAGCCTTAACTCTTGTGGTAAAGGAAAAGAAACATGACATTTATTTAACTTTGCATTCTTGTCTCTAGTCTTTGCATATAAAGGCTCTCCCTAGCCCAGAAACTGAAATCTTTCACTGATGTGGACTTTTGTTGGTGTTGTATATCTAATGATGAATAACTCACTCCTAAACTTAGTGACTGAAAACTGTGCTATCTTTGTTATTGTTGTTGTTTAATGTTTGCTGTTTAGATGGGGCAACTCAACTCTGTCCCGGCAGGTTAGGGCCTCAGATGGGAGGTCTCAGATGGATGGAGGCAGAGCTACTCGAGCTGACTTGATTCAGATAGCTGGTACTTCAGTGAAGTTCCAATATGGCCCCTGTCTTCTTCAACATGATGTGGTTTCATACATGGTGGCTTAGGGCTCCAAGAGGGAAAAAACAGAACCATCCTTCCTTTTCAGACTTGTGCCCAGAACTGGTACTGTGTCACTTACCTTACTATGTTGGTCAGAGCTACCTGGGCTAAAAGGAATAGATGTAGAGATGTCTTCTTTGTAGGAGAAACCAATTATCGCCAAGGCAATACACTGAACAACACTCTTTCTTCAGCATAAAGGTTAATCTGAATTTACACCAAATCTGTATTCAGTGTTCAGACATGAGTCTCATGCTGCTGTGTGATTCTTTATATTATTCATCACTTGGCGCACTTGAAAATTTGCCATTTTGCCATGATGTCTTTGTAACACTGGCAGAGAAGAAAATCACACAGGAAATGGGAGGATACCATGCATTAAGGGGTCAAGATGAGGGGCAGTGACTAAAAATAGCCTTTTCACGAGGCTAAGATTGAGCTGAAGTGCATTACTAAGTAGGGAAACTGCTGGCTGGTACCGACCTGTCTTAGTTAGGATTTTTATTACTGTGAAGAGACACCATGACCACTGATAACTCTAGTAAAGGAAAACGTTTAATCGGGGTTGGCTTACTGTTCAGAGTTTTAATCCATTATTGTCATGGCAGGAAGCATGGCAGCATACAGGCAGCTGTGGTGCTGGAGAAGGAGTTGTAAGTTCTATATCCTGATCAGCAGACAACGGGAAGAAAGACGGTGAGACACCAGGCCTGATTTGAACTTCTGAAACCTCAAAGCCCGCCCCTAATGACACACTTCCTCCAACAAAGTCACACCAACTCCAACAAAGCCACTCTTCCTAATAGTGCCACCCTTATGAATCTATGGGGGTCACACTTATCCAAACCACCATGCAACCCCAGACACAGTCCCCATCTAAGAGTTAAGGAATGTTTACTGGCTACCAACCGTCAGCCAGGTGTTATGTGGCTGGAAACATTAATGCCTACACTTGGGCAGCTGCTGTTTGGCTATGAATGTGGCAGCCCCTGGTGCCAGCCAGGTACTGTGCAGGTGTGAGCATGTGAAGGAGCCTTTTTCTTCCTCTGATCCTTTACAGGGTCAATGTGATAGGGGGTCTTCAGAAGATGAAGTAGCATTACTTCCACTGATGGAGATTCTCACAAATTGAAGACAAATGAGTTCAAGAGAAGATAGACATACAAATTTTAGTAGTCTTGAAGTGAACAAGAGAACACTTTGAATATCAGCTCCATAACCAAACAAGAAACCCAAACTAAACCAAGCTACTGTTTGTTATGACTCTGTATTGAGGAAGAGGCCATGTTCTAACCCTAGGGCCTAGCAAGAGGCTCCACAGATCCTGGGAGGTGGGAGGTAGGGATGGGGCTCACACTGAGGTCAAGGTTTAGTGGGAATTCGTTAAAACAGATTCTGGGAATCCTGTGGTGGCAAGAGGAAATGGAGGACTGACAAGGGTCCAGACAGGACCTTTGTTGTCCAGTGAATGGGTGCCCTAGTGACCTCTTTTCCCGGAGAGGATCCTGAATCAGAGTTTGGTTTAAGGCTGATGCACCTGTCATCACAGGATAGCCCTGAAGTGTCCTTATTATGGTTTTTAAAGTTAAAATTATTATCTGCCTGTGTGTGTGTGTGTGTGTGTGTGTGTGTGTGTGTGTGTATGCACAAGTGTTTGTGTGTGCACCATGGTGCATGTGTGGAGTTCAGAGGACAACTTGTGGGAGTTTGGTTCTCTCCTAACATGTGAGTCTTGGAAGTCAAATCAAATCGGTCTTTCTGGCAAAAGCTGTGGAGCCATCTTTCTGGCCCTGTGATATTTTTTATTACATTTATTTAATGATGGGGGGGGGCACTGTGTACCCATGGCATGCATGTAGATGTTAGAGGAAAGTATGGGGAAATCGGTTTTCCTTCCACCATGCAGGTCCCAGGGATCGAACTCAGGTCATCAGCCTTGGCAGCAGATGCCTTACACATTGAGCTGTCTCTCCAGCCCCTGAATAGTTTGTGACAGGACTAGCAAGGACCCTGGAAGATGACCCTGTGATGGCGCTTGAAGTTCTTTAAAGCTGTGCCTACTGACTATGAAAGTCTCTTTCAAAGCCAGGCCCCAGGCTGGAGATATTTTCTGCTTGTTGTTTATAGCAGAAGGTAGGTGTTCAGCCATCTCTCCTAGTTGACTTATTATTAATCAGCCTAAAAAGAGACTAATTTATTTATTGGCGAAGGAGGAGAATCTATTTATGGTATCAGTGCTTTCCTTCAAATTTGAGCCAGAAATTTTGGGCGGATCCATAACAGTACTTCTAAATTTATGGTTTGTTGTCTGTTTGTTTGTTTCTTTCTTTCTTTGTTTATTTATTTATTTATTTTTGAGACACAGTCTTACTCTGTAGCCTATGCTGGCCTTGAATTGGAGATCCCCTTGCCTATATTCCCTTTCTTTAACCCCCTCCCCCCCCTTTCCTGTGATTATAGCCACGTGTCTGCCCAACACTATTTTCTTTTTAAAAACAGATTCTTTGGGTTTGCTTGGTTTTAGCTTCCCTGCAAAGGGAGCAAGCAGGGAAGTGGACCATGCTTATGGACTCGGGGAGGTCTCAGCCGAGGTTCTTCTGGCTGGATGAACACGCTGTCATGAGGGTATGGGGAGATTCCCCAAGAGCTCCTGAGATGCAGGAAGTGGTCTGTAATGCTCAGAAATATATCCTGCCAGCAGGGGGTATTTTCACTAGTTGTGGCTTTAATCAGAATAATAGCCTGAGTGCAGAAGAGACGAGATAGCTATTGATGCTCACGTCCTCAGGATATAGTGTGGGGTTCCAGGACATGGGAGAAGTCCCGGGGTGTGTGTGTGTGTGTGTGTGTGTGTGTGTGTGTGTGTGTGTGTGTGTGTTGCCTGCCTATTGCTTCCCTGTATGAAGATAGACATCTCAATCTCTAATGACCTTGAAAGACAGACTTATTTCCAGTAAGCTAGGGCCAGCTTTACATCTGCAGCAGAAGGAGAGGCTCGGGTGGGGAAATGGAATCTTTTCTTCAAAAGCACCAGTTCAGTTTTTAATTTTTCCAGAATCAAAAATCTTTCACTGTGTGTGTGTCTGCATGTGGGTACACAGGTATGGAGACCAGCGGTGTGGGATGCCTGGGAAGCCAGAGTCATAGACAGTTGTAAACACTCAGTGATGCTGCTGGAAAATGAACTTGGGTCCCGTGCAAGAAAATAATATGTGCTCATCGCCACTGCATCCTCTCCAGCCCTGGATTTGATTTTAAATGTACAGCTTTCTGATTGCCATCCTGGGGGACAGAGATGCCCATAAGATAAATATGACACAGTCTCTTGCCTCAGGAAAGGCAAACTAACTGGCAAGAGATATACACTATTCTGTTCATATTAAACTGTGGCCAGATGACACAGTCCACAGTGCTTGTGTGCACTCTGAAGAACGGTCTTTGAAGAGCTTAGAGCACAGTGGATCAGGGTCAGTCTCTCTTGTAGCCAGGGTGGGCATTGCTGGGCTCATGTCCCTGGAAACTACATCACCTAATGGAAGCTGAGAGCACAGCCTTGTGGGAATCTTCCACAGACCACCAGGGCAGTGTCAGATCAAACACTGCTTCGGTGGGAGTTGTTGAGGGAACGACTCTTTTATTATTGATGACATTCTTGGGCAATCCAGGGCAATGCATTAGTTTTCAATCGGTCAATTCTCTACTCTCTGAGGCAAGAATTCTCTAATGGGCACAATTTGCTTTTTGACTGGTATGTTATCTTGATTTTTGTCAGAGCCCAGCCAGGTGTAGTAGTTCACACCTAAAATCCCAAGCACTTAGGAAGCGGAGGCAGGAGAAAAAAAAAAGAATTTTGGAATCTATTGTCTGACCTTGGGCCTCACTTTTAGGAATTTGTTTCTATGGACTCTTGACTATGCTGCCATTACAGGAGTGGCTGAGCAAGGGCTCATTGTTGAATATGCTAATTGCAGGTACCCTACAGTCCAGCCCCTGTTACATTTGTCCCCTCTTGCTTTTCAGCTGAACCCTTGGGGAAATGGCTTTGTCACGCTGCTCGTTCTGTTCTTCATCACCCTTCATTATTTCTGTGGTTGACACCAAGGCAGACTGAAAAACGCATGTTCCTATTTTTACTACAATCAAGCAAAATCCAGAAGGAAAGAAGATGCAAGCCTAAGTTTCATTGAGATCCATACCATTTTCACTTTCCTCTGAGGCATTTATTTATTTTAAAAACCAAAGTTCTGGGGTGTGTGTGTGTGGAGGGGGGAATCTTGTTTGAATATCTCTAAAACCAAAACATAAGAAAACAAAGCCTGCCCGTGATTCTCAAGCACATGACAGGAAAACGAAGCAAAAGCAGCTACCTGCCGTGGCAGATTTCTATACCTTGCTCAGTGCCAGGATGGCTTGGCTGCAAGCATGACTGTACAGGGCAGATGGTCCTCAGGAGACTGGAATTAAGCAACAATAATAAACAAACGGAAACGGATTGATTGGCTGGCGAGCTGCAAGAGAAGGGAAGATGCTGGGAACTGGGGTGTAATGAAACACTAAAAACAGGGCAGAGCTAGGACTGGGAGTAGTGCCCAGTTGTTCCTTGTGTTTACGTTGCTCCTTTGTTGTTGGGAGGGAACATGCAAGGGTAGCATGGGATGCTGATGGGTAGGGAGGGAAGGGTAGCATGGGATGCTGATGGGTAGCGAGGGAAGGGTAGCATGGGATGCTGATGGGTAGGGAGGGAAGGGTAGCATGGGATGCTGATGGGTAGGGAGGGAAGGGTAGCATGGGATGCTGATGGGTAGGGAGGGAAAGGAAGCATAAGGTGCTGGTGTATAGGGAAGGAGCAGAGAGGCAGTAAGTTTGGGTAGGGTACTAGGGAGATAACTCTGGCATGAAAGTTGGAACTTGAACTTCATCTCCAGAACGTACGAAAACAAACAAACCAACAAACAACCCCCTGATGTGTTTATAATCCTAACACTGGGGAGGTAGAAACAGGAAGATCCCTAGGGCTTGATGGCCAGCCACCGTAGCCTAGTTGGTGAGCTCCAGGGCAATGAGAAACAGTGCTTCAAAAACCAAGATAGAGGCTGGGACGATGATCTGCAGACAAAAGGGTTTGCTGTGCTAATCTGGCAACCTGAAGTGTTCCCAGAACACAGCCAAGAGACAGATACAATATTGCAAGTGTTTGTAATCTCTGTGTATCTTCAGGAAGTGGAGGTGGCAGACAGTTGAATCTCTAGCTAGCCTGGGGTACACAGTAAAACGAGAGCCAGTCAAAAACATGGTGGGAAGGTGAAGGCTAACACTCTAGGTTGCCCTTTGACCTACACAAACACACTATGCTACTGTGAATTGTCTCTCCCTCACCCAGATTAAAAAGAAATTCAAGGTAAACAATGCTCTTGAGGAAGAACACTGGAGACTGGCCTCTGGATTCTCCATACATGATCACCTGTACACATCAATACAGATCCACGTGTAGGAAAAGTTGAGTGTTCCATTGACATGGCTTCATGGGTCTTTTGGGAGAAAATGGACATGTAGAAAATGACCCTGGACATGACACTTGGAATGATGTGAAGAAAGGCCATGAATGCCACTCCACTTTTGTCACGATCCCACAGCCCTGGCAACCTTCTATGACATCATCAGGCAAACAAGAGGCTATCAGCCCATCTTTCTCTGCACTTTTAGCTGCACCAATTCTCAGCATTTTACCCATCTAATTCTCCAATTCACAAATAGTCCTAGTACAATAGACTAAAGTGAATACCCTAGAAGGATTTCCAGAGAAAGGGAAATTGTGTGTGTGTGTGTGTGTGTGTGTGTGTGTGTGTGTGTGTGTGTGTGAAGTCTGGGAAAGAGCTCAATCAGTAAAATGGTTGCTTTGCAAGCAAGAGGGTACAGGTTTCAGCTGCTGAGGTGGAGGTAGGGTGGGTTGGTATCATTGGTCACCTGGCCAACCCTTCTTAGTGAATTCCAGGCCAGTAAGAGACCGCATTTCAAGGAAAAAAAATGGCGGATGGTACTTGGCTCCTTGCCTTGAGACACTTATGCGTGCATGTGTGTTGTGTGTCTATGTGCATCTGACTGTGTGTGTGTGTGTTCATATGCATAGACGGAGTCAGTAGACATTTTTGGTTTTATTATTTACTATTTATTTATTTTAAAGAATTGGAGGATGAGGTTATGGAGACGTCTTGCTTCAGAGTTTGCTGGGATGAGTTTGAAACTCAAGAAAGGGTTGAAGTTCAAGGATGAAGGCTGTCTGCTGGCAGGATCCTTTCTTGGTCTGGACAGAGAGGTGAGGATCAGTGTTTGCTTCATCACAGTCTGCAATTACTTGCATGAAGCTTGCCCACATTTGTGTAGGTTGATCTGCTTTGATCCAAGTCTACTGCTTTAATATCTCCCTTATCCATGGAATATCTCCAGGGAAATACCTAGAATACTGTTTGACCAAGTAGAGAGGTACCGTGGTCAACCAAGTGGACACATTAAGTCAACCATCCTACTGCCCATTGGTCAGTCTGTCAGAAGGTAGAGGGGATGGCCAGGCTCTCCTGCACAGAGTCTATTACAGGCATGATGTTGAGAGACCAAGTCACTTACCTTAGTGTGATGTGGAAGGAAGCAAGGTGGGTATTTTGTGTGCTTTTCAGCTTCTGTATTCTGCAGAGAAGCTTGGATTGAGGTTGCGAGTCTTTTTGACTCTTCAATGTTTCCAGTGGCCTCCAAAGAATACAATACCTCCTCCTGGGTCCCAGCAACGGAGTGCAAGCTTTAAGAAGAAATGAAATCTCTTAAAATGCTGCTGACTCCCCTTTATGCTTTTATTTAATTTTTCCCTTAAATGACACAAATAGCAGTACAGGCCATGTGTGATTTCAAACGGCAGTCACCTGGACAGTGTGGAGAAACAGGGAGCACTAATATCCAGATCTGCAAGCCTGCTTCCTTGTAATCCACCCCTGGATACTGGCTCCCTCATTCCCAGAGACAGCATAAGGGGATCCAGCTATTTCCAGAAAGGTTTAAGTGAGATCCAATAAGGAGCTTTATTGCCAAGCCTGTGAAACACCGGAGGGGATTCTCTGTTGAGTTACTTTGGATGTTGGATGTTATTGGAAAACAAATATACTAGGATCAAGTTTACATGGAAACCACACATGTAAAATAGACTCTTGAAGAGTTATTTAGATATTAAAAAAAAACCCAATGGTTGTTAAAGTCTTCAACAACTTATTTTCCTTTTTATCTCCTTTTTTTTTCCTTTTTAACAGTTCATGTTTGTTTCTTGAGACAGAGTCTGGCAATATAGCTCAGGCTGGCCTCAAACGTGTGGCAATCCTCCTGCTTTACCTCTTTCCAGTGCTGAGGTCACAGGCTTATGCCGCTGTACCCAGCTCAATCCTTGCCCTGTCTCTCCACTTTGTTCTGTATGATGAAGTGGCCTTGCCGTTTGCAATAGTGCTCTACAAGAAGTGACAAGAATTTGAAACCTGTTATCACAAAGAAGATGAAGCACTAACTAAGCTAGGGACCCCACCAGGCTGAAATTCAGGTGACATAAGGGGTAACTTCTAGAAGGAAACAAGCAAGATGTAGAGAAGCCTCAGTCCTGTTTAGCCAAAAAGGAGCTGGTTGACGTATGTCAGCATTGGCAGAAAAGTCTTTGTTGGGTCTTCCCCTAAAATGAATGGGCCCATTCTGTCATAGGATAGGAGTGGTAGCCATGAGCAGCACACCCTTCTGGATAAAATAGCCCACTTGTTAATGTATCTTATCAAGGGTGGATGGAAAATGTTCTTGTTTAATGTGAAACATGCCTTACGATTTCCTGTGTCTGAACATTTAGCTGTCCCTCCTCCCCAGTTGGTGGCATTCTTTGGGAAGGTTGTGGAACTTTGAAGATGTAGAAACTTTCAGGGGAAGTACATCACTGGAGCAGGCCTTGAGGTTTCAGAGTCCAGATCGCCTTCCTGTTTGCTCTCTGCTTCCTGACTGGAGTCAGATGTGACCAACTGCCTTATTCTTCTGCCCCTCTTCTTTCCCTGTCATGATATGCTATCCCCAAACTATAAGCCAACAGAAACCCTTTCTATCTTAAGTTGCTGATTGGCAGGCATTCAGTTATACCAACAAGCAACATAAACAACACAGAAGCAAATTGAGGTCAACAGTTGAGTGGATTGTGCAGATGTGCTGGGGAGAGGGATGTGTGTCTTTCCATTGGGGACATCACACGACTCTGAGATGCTTGATGGAATTGGCTTGGGTCCATTTGACTGACAGAAAACCAACCAAATCAAATCATCTTCTCTTCCAAATTAATGTCAAGAAACTTGGGCACTCACCTGAACTCTGCACTTCTGAAAAATGATGTAGGCTGAGCCTTGGTCTCCAACCATGAGCTTGCCACCATGTGTGTCAGTTACTCCTATCATGGCTGTGACCAACACCTGGCAAAAACCACCTAAGGGCAGAAGGATTTATTTGGGCTCCTGGTTTCAGAAGCTCCAGCTTATTGTGGTTGGGAGAATGTGGTAGAAGCAAAGCAGTTCACCTCATAGTGGCCAGGAAGCATGGAGAAGGGAGGATGGAGGAAAAGGTCAAGGCAAGATGCATCCCCAAAGGACATAGCCTCACTGACCTTCTTCCCTGTCTCAAGGAATCAAGGGGTCAGTGAGCTCCCATGAGATCAGAACAATCATCATGATGTAACTGTTTCCAGAAATATCTTTACAGACACCCCCTAGTGTGTACTTTACTAATCCCCCAAGTGCTTCTCAAGCTACTTAAGCTGAAGGACTATTCACAGTACTTTGTCTCAGAATTGAGGTATAAAGTTGAGGAAACTTTCTGCGACACCCATTTTCCCCATGGGTCCTTGCAGTGAATCCTCATCACTCAGGGTGATTTAAATGCCCTTCTCTGCCCACTTGCTTAAGTTGGCTGAGCAGTCCCTGTATATCTAGCTTTAATAACATTTGTCTCATATTTTGTCATGATGCACTGTGGTCCAGGGTGGGGGAGGGTGATGAGAATTCTGTGGAAATAGACTCCAGAGTCAGTTACTAGATTCACGTAAACTCTGCCAATGAGGTAGAGTACAGATGTTCAGTTTCCATAACACATACCAAACAATGGAGCCTTTAACAAGGAAGGCCAGAGCTCATTTTTCATTCACATAGCAGTGTGGATATCAAGAGCAACAACAAGGCAACCTTGTAATTGAGGGATCCAACCTTCCCCTTCTTTAGGTTGCTGTTCTCATCTCCAGGTTTCATGACAGCTCACCATGGTACCCACACTCAACCAGAAGGAAGGGAGAAGGAAGAAGTGTGTGTGGGTGAGCATGGGAGAAGGTCTGCTCACATTTCCAGTTAAATTCCACTCACCAGAACTTAGTCCCACGGCAATCGCCGTGTGTTGTACCCAACAGCTACAAAGGAGTTTGGAAAGTGTAATTTGTATTAATTTTCTATTGCTGTGTAATAAATCAACAAAGACTTTTATTATGTTGTAGTTCCTGGAGGTCAAAAGTACTGGCAGGGTTTCCTGGGTCCTTGGTTCAGAGTGTCTCCCAAGTAGAAAGCAAACTGTTGGTAACTTCTATCGCCTCACCTGAAGCTCTCTGGTTGGAGGCAGGACCAGCTCTTGTGATAGGACTGAAGTTCCTCTTTCTCAGGCGTCCAGCTAGAATCCACTTTCAGCTTCTAGAGGCCGAAGCTGAGGCTGCCACTCCACACTTCCTTTTCAAGGTCAGCAGGGACACCTCTATGGCACTGGCTCTTTCTTCCCCAATGGCCCCATCCTTTCAAAGAGCTCACATCACAAAATTTAGGCCAAGTCCACCCAAAGTAATCTCTCTTTTGATTGACTCAAAGTCAACTGATTTGAGATTCCAATCACATCTATAAAAGTCACCTTTAACGGTGTCATATAATATAACTGAATCATGGGAGAAAGCGTCTAAATTTATTCATAAATTTTACCTATGTTCAAGGGATGGGAATCTATTGGGCAAGAATACCAGATGATAGGAGTCCTGGGGACCATCTTAGAATTCTGCCTACTGTATAGTCTTCATTGTATGGCTGAATACTTGATCAATAGCAGATAATACAATTCTGATTTCTCCAGTCCTTTGAGTAGAGAAGCATCAAACACAAGATATTGAGGTCACCTGGTGGTCTCTGCCCCCAGTAACTTTCTAGCAACGCCATCACATCAAGCTACTCAGTTTCCGTTTACTTCAGCTTTTCCTACAAATAGGGATAGTAACAGTACTTCATGGATGACTTCGTTGTGAGGCTTAAGTTAGATCGTATGCATACCCTGCAAATATTAAAAGCTCACAAAACATTGGCAATGACTTTCCTTTTCTTCAGTGCTGAAACAGAGAAATAAAGCACTAGAAAAAAAAAGCATAGCTATACCATTAATAACTCATGAGTACACCGCGGCTGGCTGAAGTCTTTCCAGTCTCAGCTTTTTAAAGAGATGTATCAGGACAAACAAAAACCTGCAGAATATTCCCAGGACCTCAAAGTCATCATTGCATAACCAATGGCATCATTTAGTAGAGATGCTCATAGGTGATGTCATACTCTTCAAAGAGCTACTGCAGAGGCAAACCCTCTGGAATTTGATGTGTGTTTTGCCAGAGGAAACAGACTATGTAATTTCAATAAGCTTGAAAGGTCCCCCTGCCCAGTATGTCTATAAAGCATGTTGGTTCTGGTTTGTATGTATGCTTAGATGTACATAGATCTTTTGAGTGTTTGTGTGGGTATACATACATGTGAAAATAGCCTGCGATGTGCCAGCATCTGAAATTAGCCACATGCTAATTAAACTTTCCTACGTGCAAAGAGGCACAACGGTTTTGAGAGAGCCATTGGAGGGAAGAAAACGAGTTAGCACGTTACTTGTCTCAGTGAGCTCTGAAATCTAGACACTAAGGCTGAGCCATTAGTGTGTGGTTTTGCTTTTTTAAGAGGGAAACATTCCGCGTCAGTGTAGCAAGGTTAGGGTTGTTGAGCACTTTCCCCTGCTTCTTCTGCGCCTGCTCACGCACAGTGTCTCCTGAATAATGCACAATACAAACAATTATTTCAGACATCTCAAAAATGAAGTGCTACCAACTTTGCTACGTTCCTCTGCTCGGGCGAGTAATGAAAGACATATTCTTAATGTGAAACAAAAGAAGATTGTGAATATTAAGAAAGCAGCCCAGCCTGCTAGAGTTAAACCGTCGGGATAAGATATTAACTTGAAACACATGTGAGGTGCAGCTGTTTCTGTTGAGGCTTTCATCAGACTCAAGTGGAAAGATTGGTGGGTTTTAATATGTGGTTTCCAGCCAAGCCAATAGGAATCTGGGGAAAATGTGTGTGAAATCAGCCTTCTGCCAGGGGGGTCCTGGGCTCTGGGCTGCCTTTTCTTTCTGGTAACATAAACAAAGGTAACTCAATGCTCAGGGGCCAGGCTGCCTCCTTCTAAAGACACAGCTCAAGGACTCTGGAGTGACCAGCTGGTTTGTGGCTGGTTAGGGGGCTTCCTACTATGCTCAAATGCAAAGACCAAAGGGAGGCAGGGGTGGGAAGGAGGCTAATTTCACATGCTAGCACATCTCAGGTTATTTACACACACACGCACACACACACACACACACACACACACACACACACACACGCACACACATACACACACACAGAGGTGTGTACCCAAACACACATACAAACCAACACCAGCATACTTTATGGACATACTGGGCATGAAGACCTTTCGAGCTTATTGAACTTACACACGTCTGTTTCCTTCACACACGTCTCTTCTGCCTTTTCCTCTCGGAAATACTTAGACTTTATTTAGCTCCTAAGAACTCATAGCTTCAACTCCATGAGATCACTTGTGCTTATTCAGTTCAAACTGAGGATTTACCTTAGCCCAGAAGCATGGTGCTATACAGGGCCACACGTATATCTACCTACATGTACAAATGTGAGAATTAAAAAAAAAATCCATGAAAGAAGATAAGATGCGTGCAGAAATAAGGACTAATTACTTCTTTTTAAATTTTATTCATTTTTTAAAAACTTCTCTTAATTACTTCTTTACAAAGATGAAATTAGTTAACTGGCTTCAGGGTGGGTCTGACTGTTGCAATGGTTTTGTCTAGCCTGCTCCTCAAGGCAGTCGCTGTCATTTCTGGATTGATGACTGAATGACAATGCGCCCCTCCCCCCAAGCACCACGGCCTTTGCGTCAGCTTCAGAGACAGGGAACGGGAGTATATTTATGGGCCCACAAACTCAGAAATGGAGGCAGGAAAATGAAAACGACTGGAATGCCCTCATTGACCTTAGGAAAGCAGCTGAACACTCCCGTTTATATGCACTGATTCATGTGTTCAACAGTTATTGGACAGCTCCAAGATTCAAGAGATTTTGTAAAGTGCTCTTGGGGTTGCAGTGATGTGTGAGGGGGAGAGGATCTGACACTTATTGAGCACATGCTAGTTGCCAGGCATTGCGTGGGTCCTGTGATTCCGTTTTCTCATCTCATTTCCTAACCCTGGAGAGAGAAGTTAGAAGACAAGATCTTTTCTCTCAAGAGTCATCCAGTCTAGGATTAAGTAATAGATAAAAGGCACAGCCAGACACCCATGAAATAAGGTCATTATAATCACATGCCAAAAGAGAGGTTTTAATGGGAACTAAGAGACTGGAGTGGATTCTTGGGGAACAGAAGGAAGTTTATTGGGGAATGCCATGTTTTGAACTGGACATTGTAGGTTGCGGTGGGTTTATATTCGAAAAGCAAAAATGGTAGATCAGCGAGGGGCCCTGGGAAGGGGAGGATGCATGGGACTCGAGGACAAGGGACACAATACCTGCAAGCCACATGAATTCAGCAGTTATAACTGAGAGCCACCTGTAATCACATTTTCTCTTGTTATTGCTTCTTGGATCCAGTGCCAAATGAGGTGGGTAGTGTTAGAGTCATGATATATGAAAGGGACACGCCTGCCCGTAAGCCCTCTACACACTCAGTGTGTAGAGACACTGACTATAGAGACTTGTTCAGGTTACGGGCAGTGAATGAGGTCTCTTTCAGACCACCGAGTAGGAAACCTGGCAAAGTGAACAGTACTCTTTAGCATTTGGTCATGATGGGGCTATGCTGTTCTGGGAGAGAGATTATGACAGAGACAAGGCTGGCTTGATCCTAGGGTAGGTGAAGGTGTGTTTATGGGTGATGGTAGTGGTAGTAACAAAAAATGATATGATAGTCCAGCCTAACAGGGACAGAGAGCCAAGGACATGTGTTTGGACTGTACTGGTCACAGCATCTGGTGCAATAGAGTTTAATGGAATGATTTAGGTAATTTTGTCCTGTAAGTTGAGACCAAATTATAACTGGAAGACAGGGGTATACTCTCTGAGGAGATAGTGACCCAAACGCCACACCATCCTGTTCTAGCACTTGTCCAGACTGAGTAGAAACTAAGTGCCCCTTTCTTTAATTTTAAAAATCATTTTATGAATAAGCCTTATTATTTATTGTCACCCACAAACATACACATGTGCATGTACTTAGCCTTTCTACTGTAGATTACCTTTCTACTGTAGATTACCTTTCTACTGTAGATTACCTTTCTACTGTAGATTACCTTTCTACTGTAGATTACCTTTCTACTGTAGCATCTGTGATTGGAAATGACCTTTCTACTTTAGCTCCATTCCTGATGGAATATCAAGTCATTGTGCTTGAGGGTAAAGGAATCAGGGTACCAGGTACCTCGTATGAAGAAGACTACAAGCATATTAGATAGACAGCTCTTGTCCTCAGGCACCTCAGACCTATGAGGTACTGTTGAGAGGGTGACTAGGAGTATATGATGGGCCAGGTATCCTCTCACCCATTAGGAGGCCTAAGGTGTCATACTGGTATCCTTGGGCCCACATATCAAAATACCATGATCTAGAAGCCTTAAGAAAACAGAAAATAGTTTTGGAGACCAGAAGTCCCAGATGAAGATGTATGCTCTATCTAAAATGCTAGAAGATTCAATTCCCTTATCTAGTCTTTGAAAGATGCCAATAGACTTTGGTATACCTTAGCATATGCCACTCTCCTCTCTATCTTTATATGTCTCTCTTCATATATGTGTAGTTATCTTTGATTTTAGACCAGCCTCAACCCAGTATGACTTCATTATATTATTATTGAAGGATACCCCTAGTCACAGTATGGTCACATTCAGAGGGATTAGTGGATTAGCACTTTGGCATATCGTTTTGGAGAGACAATCCATGTCTATGTGCAAGCTGGAAGAAACAGAGGAGGACTCTATGGGCTGGAGCAATCAGACCCAACATCTTGGCGATGACAAGACTTGAGCTCTTTCTCCTGGCTGGATGGTGTTTGATGTATAAGTGGTGGGCTAGATTCCAAGGTGGATGGATGGGAAGAATTATATGGCTGGAGTCACAGAATTTAGCATGCGTGAGGCACATCAGAGGATGGGGAGGCCGCCAATCTGCTGGGGACAGAGGGCTCTCCCAGGGAGTGTTGGAGACTGAGACTAGAGAAGTTGGGACCAGACTGAGGAGTCAGCCAACATCTTAGACTGGACTTGGACTGGGTTTCTCCTATTCTGGAAAACTCTGTTCAACACTCTCAACTGTCTTCAGAAGGCTAAGACAATTATGTAGGAAAGGCCCAATGCTCAGATATGCTCCTGAGTGTGTATCAACACATCTTGACACTGCTTACAGACCACCCAGTGTGGTGGATGGTCATATAAGTCTAGTCTGAAGAAGCTTTATACATTAAGGCAAGGACAGCTGTAAATTTAATGAATGTGTCATCAGCAAGATTGGACAGTTCTTCTTCTCTTTGGACAGCAGTTTTCCCAGCTGTGAAAAGCAACAGCTCTGCCCGGGACATGCTGCAGTCCCTTGACTGAATAACAAAGTGGTGCAACTTATATCTGAATAGCATTAAACTAGACCTGCATGAAAATGCTATTCCATTTGCCTTAGCATCTCTGAGAGGTGGGTAGAATAGCATTTCATCTCACTTCAATAGAGGAAGATGTGAGCTCTATGTGAGATGGGCCCCTGACTTACCACAGTGCTTAGCTGGTTAATGGCAAGGTTGGACTTGAACTGAGTACCCCACATTCTTAGTTCAGTGTTTCTGATCTCCCAATAATGCCTCCTATAAAACCATATTTCCAGTTTACTCATTCAGTCATCCATTATCCATCCATCCATCCATCATCCATCCATCCATCCATCCACCCTTTCAATAAGCAAGCCTGTGTGATGGATTCATGATGTTGTAAGTACTCTATGAGGTCCCAGAGCTACATGGATAACTAAGAGATGGTTTTTGCAATTGAAGGCGTTCTCCAGCTGGTCCAATATGAGGTTGTCTACATAATGGGAGGACAAAGAGCAGAATCTGGGAGGATGATCCTCATTCACTGAGCCACACCTGCCATGAGATTAAAATTTCTCTGGTAAATGTTCTTGGGCCAAGGTTTCCTTTGCACACTGTAAGCACAGAGCTGCGATGAAAGGCACCTTTGAGTCTGCACCTGCTGTCAACGACACTTAACGTTAAGTAGTCAGAGGCAGCAGTCAAGGTGGAAGCCTGGAAACTGAGTCAGCCACAATTATTTAAATCACAGGGAATACAAAATCACTCCCAAGCTATCATCTATTAGGTGAGCATTATAAGTTTACAACGCCCCGTGACATGCAATGGCATTTCAGAAGATGGCCTCTCTTCAGGATCAGGTCGAGCTTAGACACTACCACCTCGAAGTGCATGGCTCCTTGTCTCCAGCCTCACAGAGTTTTGACGAAAGAGGATGGGTGAGATGCTATGGCCTCCTCCTGAAATGTGAAGTCCTTCCCAACAGGGCAGTGAAGAGCCTTAAGTACAAGACATACCAGAGCCCTTTCTTAATAGGCTTTGCTTTGCGTGAATCTTAGACTCTAACTAGCCGTTCCAAGTGGAGGACATGGTTTACCTGGTCCCCATTTCTTCTAAGATTTCCATGTAATCTTCTGTCTGGAAACCAGCCAGTTGGGCAATGATGCAGTGGAGCAAGGCAAGCCTCAGGCTGGTCCCATCATTTCTGTTGCTTTTAATTTAGGCACGTTCAGTTCCAAACACACAAAATGATATACTGGGTTCTCTAGCCTTGCTTCTTTTAATTTTTTAATTTTTTTTCTCTAAGCCACTTGTCTGTTCAGGCTCTAGATATGGAGAGATCCTCAATGTGTCTGGTTAGTCCAGGCAACACCCAGTACTACCCTGATCCTTCTTGCTTTTGAATCCAGGTTGAAAACAGCAGATTCAGGAGCTACCCTTGCTCTCATACAGCCTGGGAGTGTGGGGCATAGAATAAGGCAGTTTTGTTCACAGCAACTATTTAAA
This sequence comes from Rattus norvegicus, assembly GCF_021556685.1. Classification (NCBI taxonomy): domain Eukaryota; kingdom Metazoa; phylum Chordata; class Mammalia; order Rodentia; family Muridae; genus Rattus; species Rattus norvegicus. Next base: position 92,465,867 of record NC_141542.1, read on the forward strand.
CCTAATTTGTTCTACTAGGTTTACTGGAACCCCAGGTTCTCAACACATTAGGAACACAGCTCACAGGCAGGACTCATACTAGCAAGAAAAACGAATCCTGGGACACACGGAAGCCTTAAGGATGTCTAGATGGTTTTCGTAAGATAAAACTCCCTACCCAGCTGAACTGCTAGAGCTGGAGTGTTAGAAGTGTGAGAATAAAATGTAGTGTGATGAATAGTTAAAGTGCAAGCAATAGAAGCAGGAATTTTTCACTCTCGCCCATGCTGGCCCTGTGTCTGGAGTTTGCGTCCCGTCTCGTACATCTAGACGTTGCCACTGGGATACGGGCTTTCTCTCCTGTACCGGAGCCAATGGAGCTGTTGGAAACACCTTATAAATCTCATCTTCTGGACCGTGACCTTCAGCCCCTTGGGGGCAGCTTTCACTTTATGATCATCTTGAAAACCGTGGTAGAGGAGACCTTCAGTAACACCCAAGGGCTCAGCATTCTGTATCTCTGCCAGGTGAATGAAGGGAACCACTCTGGCCTGAGCTGTTCACAGGAGAGGGGCTTAGTTCCCCCAGCCAGAATCCCAGCTTACATTCCAGCCACCAGAGAACAGCGGTGCTCCAAATGAGGGCACTGTGCTCTGAAGGGGTGACATGTAACTCTTCCGGCACTTAACTATTCTCAGTACTTAGTCGGGCATGCAGGACAGGGGGGAAGGAGGGGTTCCCTTCTGCCTGCCCCAAATGAGCCTTAGAGAATAAACCTTGGAGTAGAAATGGCTGCCTTTGGAGGAGGGTGCCTCATGTTTTATTGGCTATTGAGTTGGTTCCTTCTAATTCTGTTTTTCAATCTTATACAAGGTGGGCCTTGAGAAACTCTTATGCTAATTTGAAACAGGAGTCGAGCAGTGCCCAGCTTTTGTGTGGCAAGACCTGGTTTGTGTGATTGTGGCAGGCACCTGGTCTATAAATCCACACCAGGCTGAGACCAAAGGGACTGCCAGGCGTTGTCTGGGCTTATGGAATTGGCCTGTTTTGGTTCTAGCCAAGCCATGTCTTAGATGAGATACTATGGCAGGAAACACCACAAACAGATCTATAGCCTAAATACCTGTAATGTGGCTCTGGGAAGAGGGTCAGAGTTGAAGGAGTTAAGGTGTGCCTTTGAAAACATTTCAAACTGCATTGTAAACTTTGATGTATAGCTCATCTGCCCCATGCTTATGACACCTCCTGAGGACAGGGCATCCGCTTAATTCAGAGTTTTTTGGTGTGTGCAAGGTGCTTGTGTTACTTATTTGGGCAATACATTCTTTCAAAGTATTGCTTACAAAGTTCCAAATTCCTTAGGAGAATTTGTGAGAATCCAAATGCCTTAAGGTGCCCCTGGAAGTGGAAGGTTCATGTTTATCTCCCTGAGTTTCAGCAGACGTAGGCAGGAGAATTAAGCCTGTACTACAAGCTTGTGGACTGCTCACAGCTGTCCTCCATAGCTGTTAGCCTGACCTTTTGGTACTGGTTCTTTGCCTTCTCACAGATAAAGGGACACGGTAAAGAGTGGTTAGGACACAGTGGAAAGAGCATCCCGGTCTATAGTATGCCGTTAGTCAGAGAGTGGATACCTGAAAAGGAAAACCTCTTTGCTCCAACTTCACATGGGCCTGGGCAGGCAGGCTCTTTCTCAAGAGTAAGTCTGTGAGTGTTTGCTCACATATCTTTTTGGCAGCCAGGGCAAACTTGACTGTCAGGGTGATCTTCTTGCTTTGAGGCACCATTGCGAAATTAAGTCTCACAGAGTGTTAAAGGCAACAGACCTAGACTGCTGTTCTAGTCCTGGAAAACCCTTTCTCTGCTTTGGAGTTCACTCCATTGACAAATAAAATCAAGTATTGTTTGGACCATTTACATCAAGTATGTGGGGGAGTGGATACCTATTGCCTCCAGATCTTCTAGGTCCTGAGACTGAGTTCCTCCTCGCTGTTCTGAACTTCCAGAGCCTGACTTTGCCGCTCCTCATGAACGTATCGTATAGCTGACAGATGGCTCCACTTCTGACTATCCATACTGTTCATATTTTGGCTAATGGACTAATAGCTGCAGGGGGCCAGGCAGGAGATAACCCAAGTGAGTTCAGAGGACAGAGCTTGGCTCTCAGGCCCTGGCCTGGCCTCTGGGCACACTCAGAACCCTTTCCCGAGGACTCTACTCACAGTTCTACAACAATATGCTCTCAGCCAGCTGCAGACTGGTTTGGTGAAGGTATATTCTGTTTTCTCAGATGGAGTAGGTAAACTCATTCAGGGTTAGCAATAAAATAACATATGATAAATTAGACTAGAAATCAAAGGAAGGGCTTGGAGATGGCCCATTTGATAAGATGCTCACTGACAAGCTTGAGGAATTGACTTCAGTGCCCCAAGGACACATGTAAAAATCAGCATTATGGTATGCACCCCTAATTCCTCTGTTGGGGAAGCAAAGGCAGGAAGATTCTTGGGTCCTTCCAGCCTACCTATCTGAGTCAATGAACCCCAGGTTTACTGAGAGAATTTGCCTAAGAAATGAGTGATAGAGGAAGGGGCCTGATGTTGACCTCTTTCCTGCATGCTAACCCCCACTCTCCTACACACACACACACACACACACACACACACACACACACACAATCTCTTCTGTTCCTCTGGAGAACCATGACTAATTCAGAAGGGGTCCAGGGTCCACTATTTCTAACTTCTTGCCACTAGGTGCCCTTCCTAAAGGTTCCATCACCTCAAGCTCCCATCGACTGGTAGCCATGTTTGTAATATAACAGGTCTTTCTGGAACTTTTGAGATCCAAACTCTTGCCTGCATGCCAATCTGAGCTGTCAAGCACACACACACACACACACACACACACACACACACACACACACACAAGTCAAGTCTGGGTTAGGCTTCTGTCTTGTCTCTTTTAAACCTAGCAACAGGTTGTTACTGTTTTTCAGAAAACAGCTTTCATTTTTTCGTGGGTTTTCTACTAATTGGAGCTTCTATAAGAGAAGGAGGATGGCTTTCATGACAAGAGGACTGCAGGACAGCTGCCAGCATCCCTCAGAGGTTTACCAGATACTCAATGCACTTAGAATAGATCATTCAATTATTATGCTCATTCTAGTAATTAAAAAAGAACAGGTAGTAATGAAAAATGAGCTCCTCCCCCCACCAAGGCTTGTTAAGAGTTAGAAGCATCCTGGTCACCCTTTTGGTTCTCATGATGACCCCTTACAGGAGGTCCTATGATTATCCCCATTTTACAGACAAGGAAATCAAGGCCCAGAGAAGTGATGACTAGCCTTTGAATACCCACTTCTCAGGGAGTGTTTTTTTGAACATGTCTCTTGCTTTAGCTCCTTTATAGAAAATTCTACTTTCATGTATGTTTAAAGAAGTGTTACCGGTGGAGACATTTGGTGAATACCGGTATTCACCAGTTAGAAAAAGCCAACCACTCCAATGAAGAAATAGCAATGTAGGATACTTGAATGTTTGTAGGTGGGTTTTGAGAGAGGAGAGGACTAAGTTGGAAGAAAGAAAAAAAATCTTCCTTGAGACCACTCACTGTTTTATCCTAAGCGTGAAGAGGGATTAAGGGGCCCCCTGAGTCTCAGGCCCATGCTTTGTGATCTCTGCCTTGGGCCAGGGAAGGAAGCTCCAGCTCTCCCTGTCACTCAGTGCTTTCTGTCATTTGTCATGGAGACTAGCACACACTTGGCTGAATTCTTTCGGCTACTGATCCAGAAAATTGGAAACAACTTTGGCTCCCTGGTCAATCGGTTGGATAATCAGTGCACGTCGAGCTTGCCCCCAAATTGTGGCCACCAGGCTGTTTGAAAGCCAGTGGGGAATCTCTTATGTGCAGGCTTTTGGAAGCTCTGACCGGGCAAGCAAGCACGGAATCTGATTATTAGAGTTGAGGTGCTTGGAGGTTGGTGTGTTAGGGATTCGGAAATGGAAGAGACAGCTCTCGTTCTCCAGTGAGACAATAGGAAACGGAGCGAGTAGAAACTATTTTAACTGAGACTATCTAGAGATACTACACAGAGTGGAGAAGTGATCCCGCCTGGAATGGCTGTGACTCAGGAGAGACACAAAGGTTACTGGTGGGGAGCGGGGTGTCTAGGATGATAGAAAAACACCTGAACGTTGGGTCAGAGTAAGACCCCTATTATGGAGATGTGGGGTGAGATCAAGGAGAAGAGATTTCTTGGCAAGAGATTGCTTCTGTAATTTATCCCAGACCCTTTAATTCCTGACCACAACCCTGAGAAGGAGATTATCACCTCCCCCCAGCCAGCACAATTGACTGGTATGGAGGTTGTTAACTTGAGAAAATCGCCAGAGATAGTATTGGGCAACTTCAAAAGTCCACTGTCTTTTCCAATGAGGGTGCTGTGAAAGGGCTTATGAACACTAATAACAGCTGAAGGGCTAGCTGCAGGTGGCTGTCTAATTCCAATCAAAATAATCTTCCCCCAGTCTTAGTGGATAAAGAACGGCGGAATTAAAAAGGGACCGCGAGTGATTTTTGGCACAGGCACGGAGTGTGCTGTGGAAGGAAGGCTATTGGTGTTGGCAGTGTGCAGTTAGGTTTCCTCCCAGCAACAAATTCCCCTTGATGGCCTGGGAGGTCACACACGCGCCTCTGGGTCCTTTGTACACAGCTGCATACACCATGTGGTATTTGCTTTAGTTAACGGTCCAGCAGCGGGAAGGGGGTAGATTGTTGGCGTTTGAAAAATCCAGACTATTATAAAATCAGGTGTTGACCCCATCCTTAGACATTTCCACACTGGTGTGAAACTTAGGGTCCTTTGGGCATCTTTCTCCCTGGGAGTTTGTCTCATCAGAGTTTCTGAGTCTCTGTTAGCTTGAGAACGGCTTCAGTAGCCAAAGACCACCAAATCCTGGGTTAAACAAAAGTGTCGATATGTCAACTGTAGGACTTTCTAGAATAGTGGTTCTCAACCTTTGGGCTGTGACCCCTGTATATCAGATATCCTGCATAGCAGATATTTAAATTATGATCCATAACATAGCAGAATTTCCTCTATGAAGTAGCAATGAAATAACTTGATGGCTGAGGGTCACGACAACCTAAGGAACTCTAAGAGTTGCAGCATTAGGAATGTTGAAAACCACTGTAGACCCTTCACCATGCAAGTTCGTTTTGAATAGCCTAAAGTTATACAGATTTTTTTTTCCCTCTGAAATAAAATATAAAAGTTCACATATTCTCTCACTCTTTCTTAGCTGCCCAGCTGCATCCTGGGAAATGCTTTCCTCTCAAAGGCAAGAGTGACCCCAGGGTATGAAGGAGGTTGGACTGAGCTTCCAAGCAGGTATTTCCTTGAAGTCTATGGTCCCTGGACATCTTGCCAAGACGCCAGGCTCTCCCTGCAGAGAAGGCTGAAGTCAGGTGACCCATCCGTTATCTGGCAGTACAGGGCACTGGGGTATGCTGAGTTGGGGACAGAAGGTGGCTGGAATGGTGATAGTAGAATGTAGGTCTGTCTACAAATCATGCTCAGGAAAACTCAGGCTCAGGAATTCTCCTGAGAATATTCTCATCCTGGGCTTTGGGTACCAAATCCAGTCCAGGTGGGACTATTCAAAGACATTCCCAAGCTCCCTGGTATTTATAGCTTGTCATAGATGCGAGCAGATTTCTACAGCCAAAAATAGTGTCGTGTAGTCATTTGAGCCAATTTGTGAGTTTTCTTCAAGGATATACATGCAGGGAACTAATTCTGGGGGCAAGAATTCCCTGGAAATAGTTGTTTTCCTGGAAAGTTATGTCTCCTCATTTTCCCTTTAAAGGGAGGTAGCAGTTTTCAGAACCTTTGGACCCAATCACCTCAATTAATCGACAAGGACTCCTCCCTGGCTGGTCAGTCTATCATTTTATTCTTCCTCTCTTGGTCCCCAAGAGGGCTCAAACTGTGAGATTTTCTGAGTCTGTGAAGGCTATCTATCTATCTAAATTGTTTTATCTTATTGGACTGCTAAGAGGAACAACAACAACAACAACAGCAAAGAAACAAAAACAAAACCCCAAATCCACAACAACCCAGAGACCTTCCTTACTCTTCCCCAGCTTCATGAGCACACGCAGAGGATTCTGGGAAGGGTGGAACCTGAAAACCCTTCCAGACATGCTTTTTTGGAAGACGCTTTAGAAATGGAGCTTAGAAGGGTTTTTGCCGAGCCCTAATCATGCCAGCAGATTCTCTCTCTCGGTAATTAAAGACGGAAACCGACCTCCCAAGAACTGCAGTTAGCAGCTGTATCGGGTCAGAGGACCCCAGGAAGGGATCGGGGTTGTTTATTCATCTCCTAGCATCTCTTTCTCAATAAAACCCCAGTGTTCTGTCTTAAGCATGTCACCCCACTACGAAAGCCAGGTCTGTTGGTTATTTATTTATGTAAGATGCTTAGCCTGTTTGGAAATTAAACACTTTCTTAGATTTCATCTCCTCAGGCTGATGGCAGACCCTCTGGGGGTGATCCTAAGAGGGGTACAATGATAAAAGCCTTCACAGGGTAACGCAATGGGAAAAAGCCAGGATGAATTAGCTTGCTGTGACATGGCTAACATCATCACATTTATATATGTTTCATTAAGCAGGGGCTTGACAGCTTTATGAGGAAACAGTGGGGTTTGCAATGGAGGAAGGCCCTGTAACCCTGCCAAAGCTGATCCCGGCCTGTGCCATGCGAGCTCTTTAATAGAATAATATTTGCGCAGTGAAAATGTCATTTTAAATGACTGGTTTGATAATCCCTTAAGCTTTTAAATGATCTGCAAAGTCTGGAAATTCTACCCTAGTGTTTAAAATTGACGGGAACATTAATGAATGCAAACATTAAAGGATGGTGCCCAGCTTTGTTTCCTGAGTCAGACATCCATGGCAGGAGGTTTTTCCTTTTGTCTCCTCGCACCCTGACATACCACACTGAAGCAGCTGCAGCGAGTCTTCACTGCAGGAAGGTTTTGCAGGAAGGAGAACTCAGCCCAGGATGGGGCCCGGAGTTCCTGCGGGTTGCTGTTAGCTTGAAGTTCCTTCATGCATCGTAGGGAAAGCACTGGGCTCTGGGAGGACTGTTGCTGAAGGAGAGCCTCTCTGTCTCTCCGTTTGGCGGCAATTAGCAGAGGGCATGCCCCTCTCCAGCTGGTGCCTCCGTGTGTGTGCCACCTGGCAAGCAATGAGGAGGAAGGAGTTAGCCTCTCACCGGAGCCCACAGACCCTACACTCAATCTCGCCATCCCAGGTCGATAAAAGCTTCCCTTTTTCCCAGGTGTGCAGAGCGGAGAGAGGCTTCTTTCTCCCAAGAACTCCCAGCTTCTTTCAGCGCCTCTCAATTGAAGAGCTGGCATAGAGATTGCCTTCTCATGAACCATACAGCGTAATACCAGGGTTGCTCAGGACAAACCTGCCCCTTGCCCCTTTGTACACATAAAGCTTTATTGGAACACAATTATGCACATTGATTTATTGTCTGTGGCTGCTTTCTGGAGGTAGTGTTGGAGCCGAATTGTAATAGAGATTGGACGATATCGCTCATAATATATGCATCATTTGCATATATCTGGTCTTTTTATAGAGTCCAGGACCCCTGCCTCAGGACATTGATCAAGAAGAGATAGAATCCTTGTCTTGAGTTTAGGTCTGCTAGCTCCTGTGACTCTCTGGGCAAGTCACTTAATATCTTTGTGCTTCGGTTTATCATTTAGTAACACTAGGATGACATTTCTGACTTGTCCATTCGTTCCATTCAAATGTAGAGGGGACTGAATGGCTAAACAAGGAAATGTGGTACACTCAAGTGGCTGACTGTCATGTGGCCATGGAACCGGGCCAGAGTTTCTTGATTTCCTTAGGGCTGTTTCCTCATCTGTGAAACAGACCTCAGATCATAGGATCAGTGCTCCTGGAATGTTAATGTGTACATCAGTTCCAGGCGGGGAAGGGATCAGGTTGGCAGAGTTGGGGAAACAGGGAAGTATGGTGCTGTGGGGAGGTGGTGTCTGCTCTCAGTAAGGTTCTGGTGTTGGAGAGTTCAAGGTTGGGGGCTGCAATTCTGCATTTAAATGTTCTTTCACATTTAGTTATTTATTTGCATGGCCCATAAGTCATGATGTATGTGAGGATGTCAGACACAACTTGTATGAGTTTGGTTTTCTCCGTCTACCACATGGGTCCCAGGGGTCAAACTTGGGATTATCACAGCTATTGACAAAGACCTTTACCCATTGAGCCATCGTGCCAGACCCAAGTCTGCATTCCTAAGAGGTTTCTTGAGATGCTGATATTCCTAGACTAGCTTACTGGTCAATGGTTTCCATAGAGACCGTATTCAATTGGATGCAGGAGAGAAAGACTTCCTGAAGGCATTGGTTTTCTCACTTGAGGAGGCTGGCAGCCTCATCCTCTGCAGGACACTCAGCAGTGTGGAGACCCAGGAAAGAACCAATGTTTCCATTTAAATGCAAAGATAACTGTTGCAGAATTCCCCTCCTCTCTGCATAGGTCAGCCTCTTGTTCCATTTAGGCCTTCCACTGATGGGATGTGACCTATCCACACTACAGAAAGAAACTGTTTTTCTTAAAATCCACATATTCAAAGGTTAATCTCAGGACCAGGGATGTAGTTCAGTTGGTATAGTAATTGTATAGCATGTAGGAGGAGTTGGGTTCAATCCAAAGTAGTGGTTCTCAACCTGTGGGTTGAGATCCACTAGGCAAACCTCTATCTCCAAAAATTATTTACATTATGATTCCTAACAGTAGCGAAATTACAGTTATAAAGTAACGACAAAAATAGTTTTATGGTTGTTACCACAACATGAACTATATTAGGTCACGGCATTAGGAGGTTGAGAATCATTGATCCAAAGTCCAACAAATCAAGTGTAGAGACCCATGCCTATATCCCCAGCTTGGGAGTTGAAAGTAGGAAAATCAGTAATTCAAAGTCATTCTTGGCTACATAATTAGTTTAAGGCCAACCTGAGTTACTTGACACCCTGTCTCAAAGCAAAGCAAAACAAAAACAAAAACAAAACAAAAACTCAAAACATCAAAACCTAAAAGAGATCTTCAATCTTGTAAAAAAAAAAAAATCATTAAAAAAAAAGCCAAGACACACCCGCGGATCCCGGCCCGCAGCAGCTCTCTGCTCCCAGACCTGGTGAGAGAGAGACCCAACTGCCTGGTCAGGTGGGCACTCCTGAGGCTGCAGAGCGGAAGAGACCACCAACACTGCTCACCCCTGCCCACATCCCTGGCCCAAGAGGAAACTGTATAAGGCCTCTGGGCTCCCGTGGGGGAGGGCCCAGGAGCGGCAGGACTTCTGCGCCTGAGACACCGCCGGAACCTGAAAGAAACAGACCGGATAAACAGTTCTCTGCACCCAAATCCCGTGGGAGGGAGAGCTAAACCTTCAGAGAGGCAGACAAGCCTGGGAAACCAGAAGAGACTGCTCCCTGCACACACATCTCGGACGCCAGAGGAAAAAGCCAAAGACCATCTGGAACCCTGGTGCACTGAAGCTCCCGGAAGGGGCGGCACAGGTCTTCCTGGTTGCTGCCGCTGCAGAGAGCCCCTGGGCAGCACCCCACGAGCGAACCTGAGCTTCGGGACCACAGGTAAGACCAAATTTTCTGCTGCAAGAAAGCTGCCTGGTCAACTCAAGACACAGGCCCACAGGAACAGCTGAAGACCTGTAGAGAGGAAAAACTACACGCCGGAAAGCAGAACACACTGTCCCCATAACTGACTGAAAGAGAGGAAAACAGGTCTACAGCACTCCTGACACACAGGCTTATAGGTCAGTCTAGCCACTGTCAGAAATAGCAGAACAAAGTAACACTAGAGATAATCTGATGGCGAGAGGCAAGCGCAGGAACCCAAGCAACAGAAACCAAGACTGCATGCCATCATCGGAGCCCAATTCTCCCGCCAAAACAAACATGGAATATCCAAACACACCAGAAAAGCAAGATCTAGTTTCAAAATCATATTTGATCATGATGCTGGAGGACTTCAAGAAAGACATGAACACACTTAGGGAAACACAGGAAATCATTAATAAACAAGTAGAGGCCTACAGAGAGGAATGGCAAAAATCCCTGAAAGAATTCCAGGAAAACACAATCAAACAGATGAAGGAATTAAAAATGGAAATAGAAGCAATCAAGAAAGAACACATGGAAACAACCCTGGATATAGAAAACCAAAAGAAGAGACAAGGAGCTGTAGATACAAGCTTCACCAACAGAATACAAGAGATGGAAGAGAGAATCTCAGGAGCAGAAGATTCCATAGAAATCATTGACTCAACTGTCAAAGATAATGTAAAGCGGAAAAAGCTACTGGTCCAAAACATACAGGAAATCCAGGACTCAATGAGAAGATCAAACCTAAGGATAATAGGTATAGAAGAGAGTGAAGACTCCCAGCTCAAAGGACCAGTAAATATCTTCAACAAAATCATAGAAGAAAACTTCCCTAACCTAAAAAAAGAGATACCCATAGGCATACAAGAAGCCTACAGAACTCCAAATAGATTGGACCAGAAAAGAAACACCTCCCGTCACATAATTGTCAAAACACCAAACGCACAAAATAAAGAAAGAATATTAAAAGCAGTAAGGGAAAAAGGTCAAGTAACATATAAAGGGAGACCTATCAGAATCACACCAGACTTCTCGCCAGAAACTATGAAGGCCAGAAGATCCTGGACTGATGTCATACAGACCCTAAGAGAACACAAATGCCAGCCCAGGTTACTGTATCCAGCAAAACTCTCAATTAACATTGATGGAGAAACCAAGATATTCCATGACAAAACCAAATTTACACAATATCTTTCTACAAATCCAGCACTACAAAGGATAATAAATGGTAAAGCCCAACATAAGGAGGCAAGCTATACCCTAGAAGAAGCAAGAAACTAATCGTCTTGGCAACAAAACAAAGAGAATGAAAGCACACAAACATAACCTCACATCCAAATATGAATATAAAGGGAAACAATAATCACTATTCCTTAATATCTCTCAATATCAATGGCCTCAACTCCCCAATAAAAAGACATAGATTAACAAACTGGATACGCAACGAGGACCCTGCATTCTGCTGCCTACAGGAAACACACCTCAGAGACAAAGACAGACACTACCTCAGAGTGAAAGGCTGGAAAACAACTTTCCAAGCAAATGGTCAGAAGAAGCAAGCTGGAGTAGCCATTCTAATATCAAATAAAATCAATTTCCAACTAAAAGTCATCAAAAAAGATAAGGAAGGACACTTCATATTCATCAAAGGAAAAATCCACCAAGATGAACTCTCAATCCTAAATATCTATGCCCCAAATACAAGGGCACCTACATACGTAAAAGAAACCTTACTAAAGCTCAAAACACACATTGCACCTCACACAATAATAGTGGGAGATTTCAACACCCCACTCTCATCAATGGACAGATCATGGAAACAGAAATTAAACAGTGATGTCGACAGACTAAGAGAAGTCATGAGCCAAATGGACTTAACGGATATTTATAGAACATTCTATCCTAAAGCAAAAGGATATACCTTCTTCTCAGCTCCTCATGGTACTTTCTCCAAAATTGACCATATAATTGGTCAAAAAACGGGCCTCAACAGGTACAGAAAGATAGAAATAATCCCATGCGTGCTATCGGACCACCACGGCCTAAAACTGGTCTTCAATAACAATAAGGGAAGAATGCCCACATATACGTGGAAATTGAACAATGCTCTACTCAATGATAACCTGGTCAAGGAAGAAATAAAGAAAGAAATTAAAAACTTTTTAGAATTTAATGAAAATGAAGATACAACATACTCAAACTTATGGGACACAATGAAAGCTGTGCTAAGAGGAAAACTCATAGCGCTGAGTGCCTGCAGAAAGAAACAGGAAAGAGCATATGTCAGCAGCTTGACAGCACACCTAAAAGCTCTAGAACAAAAAGAAGCAAATACACCCAGGAGGAGTAGAAGGCAGGAAATAATCAAACTCAGAGCTGAAATCAACCAAGTAGAAACAAAAAGGACCATAGAAAGAATCAACAGGACCAAAAGTTGGTTCTTTGAGAAAATCAACAAGATAGATAAACCCTTAGCCAGACTAACGAGAGGACACAGAGAGTGCGTCCAAATTAACAAAATCAGAAATGAAAAGGGAGACATAACTACAGATTCAGAGGAAATTCAAAAAATCATCAGATCTTACTATAAAAACCTATATTCAACAAAATTTGAAAATCTTCAGGAAATGGACAATTTCCTAGACAGATACCAGGTATCAAAGTTAAATCAGGAACAGATAAACCAGTTAAACAACCCCATAACTCCTAAGGAAATAGAAGCAGTCATTAAAGGTCTCCCAACCAAAAAGAGCCCAGGTCCAGATGGGTTTAGTGCAGAATTCTATCAAACCTTCATAGAAGACCTCATACCAATATTATCCAAACTATTCCACAAAATTGAAACAGATGGAGCCCTACCGAATTCCTTCTACGAATCTACAATTACTCTTATACCTAAACCACACAAAGACACAACAAAGAAAGAGAACTTCAGACCAATTTCCCTTATGAATATCGACGCAAAAATACTCAATAAAATTCTGGCAAACCGAATTCAAGAGCACATCAAAACAATCATCCACCATGATCAAGTAGGCTTCATCCCAGGCATGCAGGGATGGTTTAATATACGGAAAACCATCAACGTGATCCATTATATAAACAAACTGAAAGAACAGAACCACATGATCATTTCATTAGATGCTGAGAAAGCATTTGACAAAATTCAACACCCCTTCATGATAAAAGTCCTGGAAAGAATAGGAATTCAAGGCCCATACCTAAACATAGTAAAAGCCATATACAGCAAACCAGTTGCTAACATTAAACTAAATGGAGAGAAACTTGAAGCAATCCCACTAAAATCAGGGACTAGACAAGGCTGCCCACTCTCTCCCTACTTATTCAATATAGTTCTTGAAGTTCTAGCCAGAGCAATCAGACAACAAAAGGAGATCAAAGGGATACAGATCGGAAAAGAAGAGGTCAAAATATCACTATTTGCAGATGATATGATAGTATATTTAAGTGATCCCAAAAGTTCCACCAGAGAACTACTAAAGCTGATAAACAACTTCAGCAAAGTGGCTGGGTATAAAATTAACTCAAATAAATCAGTTGCCTTCCTCTATACAAAAGAGAAACAAGCCGAGAAAGAAATTAGGGAAACGACACCCTTCATAATAGACCCAAATAATATAAAGTACCTCGGTGTGACTTTAACCAAGCAAGTAAAAGATCTGTACAATAAGAACTTCAAGACACTGAAGAAAGAAATTGAAGAAGACCTCAGAAGATGGAAAGATCTCCCATGCTCATGGATTGGCAGGATTAATATAGTAAAAATGGCCATTTTACCAAAAGCAATCTACAGATTCAATGCAATCCCCATCAAAATACCAATCCAATTCTTCAAAGAGTTAGACAGAACAATTTGCAAATTCATCTGGAATAACAAAAAACCCAGGATAGCTAAAGCTATCCTCAACAATAAAAGGACTTCAGGGGGAATCACTATCCCTGAACTCAAGCAGTATTACAGAGCAATAGTGATAAAAACTGCATGGTATTGGTACAGAGACAGACAGATAGACCAATGGAATAGAATTGAAGACCCAGAAATGAACCCACACACCTATGGTCACTTGATTTTTGACAAAGGAGCCAAAACCATCCAATGGAAAAAAGATAGCATTTTCAGCAAATGGTGCTGGTTCAACTGGAGGGCAACATGTAGAAGAATGCAGATCGATCCATGCTTATCACCCTGTACAAAGCTTAAGTCGAAGTGGATCAAGGACCTCCACATCAAACCAGACACACTCAAACTAATAGAAGAAAAACTAGGGAAGCATCTGGAACACATGGGCACTGGAAAAAATTTCCTGAACAAAACACCAATGGCTTATGCTCTAAGATCAAGAATTGACAAATGGGATCTCATAAAACTGCAAAGCTTCTGTAAGGCAAAGGACACTGTGGTTAGGACAAAACGGCAACCAACAGATTGGGAAAAGATCTTTACCAACCCTACAACAGATAGAGGCCTTATATCCAAAATATACAAAGAACTCAAGAAGTTAGACCGCAGGGAAACAAATAACCCTATTAAAAAATGGGGTTCAGAGCTAAACAAAGAATTCACAGCTGAGGAATGCCGAATGGCTGAGAAACACCTAAAGAAATGTTCAACATCTTTAGTCATAAGGGAAATGCAAATCAAAACAACCCTGAGATTTCACCTCACACCAGTGAGAATGGCTAAGATCAAAAACTCAGGTGACAGCAGATGCTGGCGAGGATGTGGAGAAAGAGGAACACTCCTCCATTGTTGGTGGGATTGCAGACTGGTAAAACCATTCTGGAAATCAGTCTGGAGGTTCCTCAGAAAATTGGACATTGAACTGCCTGAGGATCCAGCTATACCTCTCTTGGGCATATACCCAAAAGATGCCTCAACATATAAAAGAGACACGTGCTCCACTATGTTCATCGCAGCCTTATTTATAATAGCCAGAAAATGGAAAGAACCCAGATGCCCTTCAACAGAGGAATGGATACAGAAAATGTGGTACATCTACACAATGGAATACTACTCAGCTATCAAAAACAACGAGTTTATGAAATTCGTAGGCAAATGGTTGGAACTGGAAAATATCATCCTGAGTGAACTAACCCAATCACAGAAAGACATACATGGTATGCACTCATTGATAAGTGGCTATTAGCCCAAATGCTTGAATTACCCTAGATCCCTAGAACAAACGAAACTCAAGACGGATGATCAAAATGTGAATGCTTCACTCCTTCTTTAAATGAGGAAAAAGAATACCCTTGGCAGGGAAGGGAGAGGCAAAGATTAAAACAGAGACTGAAGGAACACCCATTCAGAGCCTGTCCCACATTTGGCCCATACATATACAGCCACCCAATTGGACTAGATGGATGAAGCAAAGAAGTGCAGACCGACAGGAGCCGGATGTAGATCGCTCCTGAGAGACACAGCCAGAATACAGCAAATACAGAGGCGAATGCCAGCAGCAAACCACTGAACTGAGAATAGGTCCCCTATTGAAGGAATCAGAGAAAGAACTGGAAGAGCTTGAAGGGGCTCGAGACCCCAAAAGTACAACAATGCCAAGCAACCAGAGCTTCCAGGGACTAAGCCACTACCTAAAGACTATACATGGACTGACCCTGGACTCTGACCCCATAGGTAGCAATGAATATCCTAGTAAGAGCACCAGTGGAAGGGGAAGCCCTGGGTCCTGCTAAGACTGAACCCCCAGTGAACTAGTCTATGGGGGGAGGGCGGCAATGGTGGGAGGGTTGGGAGGGGAACACCCATAAGGAAGGGGAGGGGGGAGGGGGATGTTTGCCCGGAAACCGGGAAAGGGAATAACACTCGAAATGTATATAAGAAATACTCAAGTTAATAAAAAAAAAAAAAAAAAAAAAAAAAAAAAAAAAAAAGCCAAAATGTTCTTAGAAGTGACCAGAATATCTGAGTACCAAGTAGCCCAGTTTAATTGCAAAGATAAAATTAACTATCACTGTGCAAAGCGGGTGTGGCGGCAGTCCCAAGATGGCGCCCGGGACTGCAGCTAAGTCTCATGACTAGCACCTGACTTCCTCACACACCTGAAACTAGCCATGTCCATTGTGAGAGCTGCGCAGGCGCACCATGACGCAAGAGCAGGCCATGTGACGTGGACCTATGAACTGAAACTACACAGTCTGGACTGAGGAGGCGGAGTTGAGGGAGGATATAAGGGAGTGTGCTCGGGGGCTGGGGGGCGGGAGAGGAGAAGAAAAGAAAAGAAAGATTGTTGTTTGCATGCAGAAAGAAAGGTTCCTGAATAAACTGCTTTGAGAAGAACGTCTTGGTGTCGCTCCTTTCTGCGGGACGGAGACGACATATCACAACCAGGCATTCCACGAACTGTAGAGAGCTTCATGATTTTGATGACATTGCCTGGCACTGAAATCTGCGAGCTATCTTGCCGATGGTCTTATGTGTGGTGGGTGCACATGTGTGCAGATGTATGTTCACAAGTGTATGGAAGCCAGAGGCCAACACAGGGCATCATCCTCAATTGCTCTCCATTTCACTTGCTTTGTTTTTGAGACAGGCTTTCTCTGTGTAGAACCTGTCATCCTGGAACTCGCTCTATCGTGTGTCCCAAGTGCGAGGATTAAAGGTGTGTGCCACCATCAACCTGATGCTAGGCAGCTTGCTTCAGGGATCTCTTGGCTCTGCCTTCTCAGTGGTGGGATGACAAGAAGCCACCACAGCTACCCAGCTGTGTGATGGAGGCTTCATCCACTGACCTGTCTCCTGACAGTTTCTTTTCCAGGCACCCTACCCACTATACTTCAGGCAGAGGGGCCTCACAATGGCCTTAGCTCACAGCCTGACTTTGAGCTGGTGGGTTTAAGTGGTTATTTCCCTACAGTTAGCAAGGCTGTTACCACACCCTTCTTTTGGCAGCCAAGGTGGCTGGAGAAAGCAGTCAGTGACAGACTGGATCCTCCTTGGCTGGCCTTGTGTCAGTCTGGATGCAGCTTACCCTGGGAATGATGGAGCAGATGGAGATGGCCCCTCCCCTCGAGTTAGTCACACACCTCTTGTGTGAGCGTGCAGAATTTTAATCCTTTTGCCCTGCAGGGAAGCATTTCCTGGGCTCCAAATGGCTACCAAAGAATTCTCTCAGGCTATTGTTCCAACCACATTATCCACAGACCAGGGGAGCCTTCTGGCTGTTTGTCCTAATTGTTACCCTAAGCCACTTAGTAGTGTGACAGGTGAGAGAGCAGAAAGCTGGGGTCCATGGTAGAGGCGGGTAATTGTCACTGTAAAGAGAAGCAAATGGGGTTTGTGAATAGTAGCACATCAGGCCAGGGTGCTAGGTTAGATCCCAATACATTGAAAGCAGCCTGGGTTATAATAGAAACATATGTTTAGACTTGGATAGACCAGTGTTCAAATGCCAACACCTTTGCTGTTTTGTTTGTTTGTTTGGTTTTTGTTTTGTTTTGTTTTGGTTTTGGTTTCAGACAGGGTAAAGATTTCAACATTTCTGGACTTCTTTCAACTCTCCAGCATTGTTACGAGGAATGATACCCACCTCCCTGTCCAGAACCCTCCAGGGATCCTCATTAATATCACATCAGCTCCCAGACATCCTCTGACTGTATCTTGGAATGGTTACTCGATCTAGTTTCTGTCTCTAGGAAATCAGCCCAAATGCAGTCATCCGTATTCAGTCAACACTCGGGCTGGAGAACTAGCCGTACAACAGATGTTTTCATAAAGGAAAAAGAAGCAGATCCAGGCACTGGTTTAATCCAGTCACGTCCCTGTCCCATCTATACCCCACTTTCCTGCTTGGCACTTCTAAGACATATGGAGCCTCTGGCAACGTCCTCGATTTCTGTGGTCACACTTTGCTCACCCAAATGAGATGATCCCTGTGATGGGCTGGCAGGATCGTGGAAAGACCAGATTTGATGTTATGGCCACAGGTAGATTTTCTTACAGTCTAGATGAGCTTGACCAGGTGGCAGGGGAATGGCTGTCTGTGTGTACACGCCCAACTCCCACCTCCCACGTACACAGCTAGGGCCCTTAAGGTACTTTAAAGACAATGCCTAGACTGTGCTACTTCACAAAATAGAACCGAAAACTTCAGCCACATTTAAAGCTAACTGGGCTCCTGACCCTTGAGGGTGGTAGCACTTTTCATTGAACCTTGGGCTTTGTGGATACTGAGCAAGAACTCCAGCACCGAGATGAAATACTAGCCTCCAAAGCCTTCTTTCAACTTTTTCCTTCTTGCCAGCATAGTCTCTGTAATGGCCGATCTTGACTAGCATGGTTTGAATGGAGTCCCTGAAGTTCAAGGGTTGGAATCCTGATCCCTAATGTAACCCAGTAAGAGGTGATTAGGGCTCTGCCATCAGGGTTAATGTTGTTACTGAGGAAGTGGGTCAGTTGTGGCAAGAGGGTTATTTTCTTAAAAAGCAAGGTTGGCCCTCTCCCATGCAGGTGCCCTTCTCTTTCGCTCTTGGACTCCTCAGCCTCTACAACTACAAGTCAAATGGATTTTTGCTCTTTAAACACCACCTAGGTTCAAATATTTTGTCATAGCTGCTGAAAACATTCAAAGAATGCCTCTCTGATGATCTTCTACAGGTCCCTTCAATGATTCCGTTGCTTTTGCCTAGCCTCTCATTAGGAT
This sequence comes from Rattus norvegicus, assembly GCF_021556685.1. NCBI lineage: Eukaryota > Metazoa > Chordata > Mammalia > Rodentia > Muridae > Rattus > Rattus norvegicus. The sequence goes on from NC_141542.1 coordinate 92,484,256, forward strand.
CTTCCTCCACCACACCCCTAAAGTCCAACGACTTCTCCATTTCTATTTACTTCTGCTTTATTGGTCTTCCCTTCCTGTTTGGTCCATTACAAGAGCCCGAGGCCAGCAGTTCTCAACCTGATCATGCTTGAGCCTCCCCAGGGAAGTTTGAAGAGGAGAAATACAGCCCTAAAGCCCCAAACCTCGAGAATCTGGTCCAGCTGGCCAGGATGGACCCGGAAACGCCTGCAATGTCAAGCATCCCCAGGTGATTCTAATTTGCAGCCCTCTTAAGACTCATGGCTTTCCTGTGTCCAGCTGCAAGACCGGGAGCTCAAGCCGCTTCTCCGAGTTCTGGGATCTCAAGCAACTTCTCCAGAGTTCTGCTTTTCTCACCGGCAGAGAGGAGAGTCCTGCCACTCACACAAGCCCAGTGCAATTACCCTGGATGCTGAAGAGAACACCTCTCTTCCCCATTAACCAGAGGACAAGTGACTACCTCTCTTCGATCCCATTTTGTCTGTCACTGATTTGGGGACTAGTATTATTCAGCAGGCAGCAGACTTCTTGAAGAAGGAACTACAGCTTATTTAACTTCAGACCTCCCATAATACTTCATGCACAGTAAATCTTGAACATACTGGGTCGGTGTTCACTTGCTTTTCAGACCCCACATGCTCTGGACCCATGGTGCACATCCTCCTTCATGCTGCAAATCCTTTAACAGTTCCTTATGTTGTGGTGACCTAACCATGAAACTATTTTTGTTGCCATTTCATAACTAGTTTTGCTACTATTGTGACTCATAATGTAAATATCTGTTTTCTGATGTTTTTAGGTGACCTTTTCGAACAGGTTGTTCATCCTGGAAGGGGTTGTGATCCGTAGGTTGAAACCCACTGGTCTAGAACAACACTAAGAGTATAGTAAACACTCAACAAGCTTCCCTTGATTGGTTAACTAGTATTTCTGCTCCATAGAAAGGAAGTAAGAGGGCACAGAAAGATTCCTCAGTCCAGTTTTTGACTGGACTTTTGTGTCTTTACTGGGTGATTGCCTTTAGTATGGATGAGTGCAAAAGCCTGCAAAAAGAAACACATACATGTACACATGCATGCATGCACGCATACACGAGGGAACTAATTATCTGCTTAGATGAGCCTATTTGAGCTACCCAGTGGCAACAGAAATGTTGAATGAGAAGGTGTTACATTTGGTCGTGCTCAGTGGAATAAGGTTTAATACAAGGGTGTTCTGGAAAGGACCATTTACATGCTGCCTATGACCAATGTGCTGAGACCAAATGAGTCGGACACAAGGCTACCAGTCTCTCAATCCCAGAGCTTCTAGCTCCCTGCTAGAGAACAGCACTCATGTCTGTTAATCTCTTTGCATTTCATTTTTTTTTTCCATTTGGAAATAAAACCTGAAATTCAGTCCTTATGTCCCATGGTATTTTTTTAAAAAAATCCACTGATTTCTCAAAATATTAATGATGCTAATAAATATTCAGGATGAATAAACCAATAAACAGAAATTATAAGGAACAATAAAATATTGGGGGGTGGGGTGAATACTGCTTACTCTATCCTATCATGGCTTTTCTAGGACTTTATAAAGGCATTAGTTTTGCTATCTACTGTGACTTCCCAAAGGCCTCATGATGTTTTCCCCAAAGTCACTTGACTGTGAAACGCTCCCTCTTTTCCCAGGGTTTTAGGAATCTGAGAATCAAGCAAAAAGGTAGTGGCAGTGGCTGAGAATTGTCTGTTTTCTTGCTCGGGTAGCGCCTCTCAGGCTGTCCTGTCTGTCACGTTCTTAATGTAGGTCAGGTCCCCAGCTTGGGGGTGCACCCAGTCTTACCTCCCTCCGCCTCTCCCAGGAAGTTTTCCACTTTGCTCCATCCTTTAGGGATATCCCATAATTTGAGGCTATCCATGCTTGTTGTTGAAGCCAGAGTTTGAATTCCAGTAACTATCTGGACAAGGACCAGATTCTTTATGTTTCAAAATACATGGTTAGCGCTCTGAGCACATCTGTGGTTTGCATTTAAAAACCACAGTTTCCCTGTGGAGCCCATCCCAGCCACACTCTGGGAGCAGCAGTAGGAAGATGGCCAACCCGAGTCTACCAGGGCATCACATCTTATTGTCAAACGGTTGCCATGGTATCTACTCAGGATCAAGGCATGCAAGTAAAACTTTGCTATGCTGGTCTACTCAGGCAAGGAGAAACACTGCTGCTGTTTTTTCCCCCCTGAATTTAAGGTTTAGGGAGTATGCATCAGCCATCTTAAAACTGTGAGGGATAGCTTTTCTGATAATAGAATCAACACAGTAAAATGTAGACTTAATGGCAGCCATCTTTGACAAGAAGGTGATCTTAGAAAGGGAAACAGAAAATGTGGGTCCCTGATACCATGGAGTAGGAGTCCAGTTTGGGACTATTTATTGTCATTTAAAGATGAAAAGTAATGGGTAAATATTCTATTGCATTTAGTCACTTTGACTTTTTGGTTTTTGTTATTCGTGAACCTAATCCTAACTCACAGTTGAGTTACTGTTTTTCTTTTAGTGCTGAGGGTTGAACCTATGGGGCAGGTGATTTATATTAAGCTAAATTTATACACTCAGCCATCTCCTAACTTTTTATTTTTGATACAAGTTCTTACTAAGTTTCTTGGTTGACTTTGTAGTCACTCGATAGCCCAGGTTGGTATTGAACTTGGTGTCCTGGTGCCTCAGTTTCCCTTGCTGAAATTCCAGGTACCAAGTATTGAAGTCACCATACTGACTTTGCCTGTTTGACTTTCAATTTGAGAGCCCTACCTGGCATTTCCCTGACCCCATAAGATTATGTTATGGGCCCAATTATGCCCTTCCTACGTCCGTGTGTCAAAGTCATAATCTGCAGATCAAGTAATTATATTAAGTTAGAGTTGCAATACCCAATATGACTAAGATCTTATAAGAAAAAGAAATATAGATGTTCTATATGCGCTCATAGAGGAAAGGGAAGAAGAGATGGGTGAGCCTTGCATTAGACTCATTGTTGTGACCAAATGCTTGACAGGAAGCAATTTAAGGGAGGAGGGTTTCTTACTTATTTGATTTGGTTTTTTTTTACATTTTTTTTTTTATTAACTTGAGTATTTCTTATACACATTTCGAGTGTTATTCCCTTTCCCGGTATCTGGGCAAACATCCCCCTCCCCCCTCCCCTTCCTTATGGGTGTTCCCCTCCCAACCCTCCCCCCATTGTCGCCCTGCCCCCACCAGTCTAGTTCACTGGGGGTTCAGTCTTAGCAGGACCCAGGGCTTCCCCTTCCACTGGTGCTCTTACTAGGATATTCATTGCTACCTATGAGGTCAGAGTCCAGGGTCAGTCCATGTATAGTCTTTAGGTAGTGGCTTAGTCCCTGGAAGCTCTGGTTGCTTGGCATTGTTGTACATATGGAGTCTCGAGCCCCTTCAAGCTCTTCCAGTTCTTTCTCTGATTCCTTCAACGGGGGTCCTATTCTCAGTTCAGTGGTTTGCTGCTGGCATTCGCCTCTGTATTTGCTGTATTCTGGCTGAGTCTCTCAGGAGCGATCTACATCCGGCTCCTGTCAGTCTGCACTTCTTTGCTTCATCCATCTTGTCTAATTGGGTGGCTGTATATGTATGGGCCACATGTGGGGCAGGCTCTGAATGGGTGTTGATTTGTTATTACAATGTGTGTGTGTGTGTGTGTGTGTGTGTGTGTGTGTGTGTGTGTGTGGAAGAGCATGTGCCATAGCATGTGTGCAGAGTTCAGAGGCAGCTTTCCAGCAGCCCCGATCTATTCTTCCTTCTCATCTTCCTTCCATGTTGTCCTAGTATTAGGCTTGGCAGCAGGCTTCTTTACCTGACGAGCCAACTCACCTGCCAGTAGAGTTTATTTTGACTTACAGTTCCATACAGTCCAATATCCTGGGGAAAGTGTGGAGTCAAGAGCATGAGGCAGGAGGTCACATTGCAACCAGAACCAAGAAACAGAAAGCAAATAGGAAATAAGGCTAGACTGTGAAACTTGAGCCTACCCACAGCGAGCCACACTGCGAGGCTCCCCTTCATAAATGTTCTCAACCGTTCCCAAAGTGGCCACACTGGCTAGAGACTACTCAAACACACAGACCTATGAGGTGAGGCTTTGTATTCAAACCAAACAGCCCTCTTCCAGCTGAGGAGAGTGTTTTGTTTTGTTTTTTAACCAAGATTCAGGAGCCAGATCCTGGGATGAAAGCCTCCTAGCACAGAAAGACATGGAACACTGTCCAGCTGACCTTCTTTCTCTGCCAATATCCCGGAAGTAATACCCTTCTCACAACTCAAAAGATCTCCTTCAAACTGAATGTCCCTCCGTTGTACTTCCTGCACGCCTCTCTATCTGTCCTCCTGACTCCCTCTTACTCTCTATGGTTTTTCCTTAATACTTATTATTAAGAATAAGAATGTTCCCTTCTTGTCAACTGGTTGCTTGCTTTACCTCTTGACCTACAGTGACTTTATTTAATCCCGTTTACAATATTCACCCAGAAAGCTCATGGATTAAAGGTGTGTGCTAAGGCTGAGCCATACCACAAATTAATATAGATTTTTTTTCCAGTAAATAACATGATCTTGGGGCTCACAGCGCGATCAGATATCCTGCAACTGGAGAAAGGCCTCGGAATAAAACCTTGCACCCTAGAACCCAGAGGTGGGTGGTGTTGTCACATCTTTGTGTGGTCAAGGTTGTCTGGTTTGTGGTTCTTTCTTATGGCCACTTGAGTAGACTAGCATAGACTGAAACTCTGGATTGTGGCTCAGGGCCTTCCTAAGTGTGACTTCTTTTTCCTCAAGTTCTAATTCATCCCATCCAGAAGTCTTCCCTCCATAGGGCAATGTGCTTTGTTTTTCTAATGAGGTCCGTGAAGGCCCCACAGCACCTGACTCAGGACTCTTATGTATATTAGGACACTCAATAAATGTTTATTGATTAATTAGGATTCCCTAGGCCACATGAGGCAGGCAGAGATGGATGAAGTTGTTTACTAAAGTCTGTCCAAATGGACACCATTTCTTCGGCAGACTTCTTTAAAAGGAGAAATGAAGGAGCAGGCAGATTTCACAGTGGCTTGTACTATCCCAGAAAAGAAAAAACCTTCAGGGGAAGTGGCCGTGGAGGCAAACATGGCAGTGACAGCCCAGCTGCCCTACGTTATTGATTTCCTGTTACCAGTTATGTCTGTTTTAATCTGGGGGGTGTTTTCATAACAAGGTGAGCATGCGAATCTCAGTAATGCAAAGTTAATGCTGTTAGCATATGCCCTATCATGGCTTTGCTTTTGCACATCAGGAGATTTCTCCCCCCACTTCCCTTCAGACTGTAATAGGATGGAAATATTCCTGCTCACTGTAATTTTGAGAAACGTTTAAGTGCATGTAGGCTCTTGTGCCCCTTAAATCCATCGTAGCAAGTCTATTCCTTTTAAAGCCTAATTTTAAAATGGAGTCGAGACCTAGGACTCTCGTCTTTTAAACAAGTATGTGGCACGGCAGAGGCTAGATCTTTATTCCTGTAATTTTCCCCCAGGGGATGACCAGACCTCCACTAACAAAGTATTGGTTAAATTTCACCCACTGGGAAAAGAAAACTGACAAAAATGGTCACATTGCCTGGATACAGGGCTGCAGAATATTTTCCCCATGAACCTAGTAAAGATGGATGGACACTACTTGATCCTTTGCCTGTCCCTGGGCACAGTGGCAGGCAATAGATGCATCTGGACCAATAATTAAGCACAAGGACAAACCAACAGAATACCTGTTTGCATCCTGACTGGACTCTTAGAAGTGATTTTTGAGACGATAGCAGAGGGGGCAGTTGTATAAAATCACTGAGAGAGTTACCTCAATTTAGTTCACTTTAAGTGGGGTGATGATTCCCAACCTGAGAGGTCGAGTCTTTCTCTGGAGTTGGCTGCTTTTATACTGTTACCCAGCTTCTCCTTTTGAAGTATCTTCTGAGAAATCTTGCTGTTGTCTTCCAAGGAGTATCACAGAGCATCCATAAGATGTCTGCCTCCTAGGAAGTACATTATAGAAATAATTCCTCATCAAGGCTACGGGATGACCTGATACTTCTTAAATTCTAAATTTCCTTGAACCTGACTAGGTTAAAAGAAATATTCTCTTGGGAATTATGATGATTAAGCATTTCACTAAATGTTCTGTGGATAGTTTTTCCCTTACAAATTAATACCTGATGACATTTGATGCAAAGGCTATGTTTTTTTTTTTTTTTTTTTTTTTTTGGTTCTTTTTTTCGGAGCTGGGGACCGAACCCAGGGCCTTGCGCTTCCTAGGCAAGCGCTCTACCACTGAGCTAAATCCCCAACCCGCAAAGGCTATGTTTTAAGAGAAAGGTTTAAATTTTTTTCTATAAAATTTTACATTTGACCTTGAATAAGATGAGGAAAATCTCATAATTAAATGTCTGCTTTCTGATGCTTAGTTTCTGCCTATAGTTTAAAAAGAGTCTATATGGGTAAGTCTGTCTGTGTGTGTTTATATCTGTGTGTATAGTATAGTGTGCACTTGGTATGTGTGTGCTATCTGCCATGTATTTGGTGTGTATTTTAGTTTCTTTTCCATTGCTATGATAAAACACCATGACCAAGGCAACTTATACAAACAAAGGAAATTAATGAACAAACAAACAAATGCTTGCCTAATTTATGTGCTTTCAGAGGGTTAAAGTCTCTGAATGTGGAAAGAAGGAATGAACGAGAGATTACATCTTGATCTACAACCACAAGGTGGAGAGAAAGAACACTTTGATTGGCAGGAGGCAAGTCATAAAACCCACTGTGAGTGATATGCCTCCTCTAACAAGGCCACACCTCTTAATCCTTCTCAAACAGTTCTACTAACTAGGGGCCAAGTATCAAAACATATGAAACTAGGGGGTTCAGTCTCATTCAGATCACCACTATGTGTGTGTGTGTGTGTGTGTGTGTGTGTGTGAGAGAGAGAGAGAGAGAGAGAGAGAGAGAGAGAGAGAGAGAGAGAGATTGTGGTGTCTATGTGTGAATAGTATGCCTGTTTGGAAAGATACCTGAAAGGGCTTTGATCTATTTGATCTGTGAGCAAAAATCCTATGGTCACAGAGGGAGAAGCTCCTGTCCTCCCAATAAAGAACACATAGTGATTCCATGGAGTTGGCATGCTGTTCTGTTGCTCTTGCCAGCTCTAAGGCCTGGGGTTCACACAAAGGTCTCCTCTACTAAGATTTCCCCTCTCTCTAGTATCACCCAGTGATTGTCAGTCAGACAGAACAGTGGAGGTTGGGGGACAGGGAACAAAGAAGCTGTCTCCAAGAACAAGTGACTGGTATCTCTTCTTAGGTGCTGATGACGCCATTTTACTGAGTAGATGAGGATCTGTTACCGAAATGGGCTAAGATAGCCTCTGTGCATCTCCCCATGCATTGATCACTTCTTAGCTGCAGACTAAGACCCATTGGTTCTAAAGGCTGTTGGTACCAAGTACAAATTCCATACATTCAGTGGGTTTCGAAATTGTCATAACAATCAAACAGTTAGCATTTAAAATGGGTCTGCTTGCCTCGTATGTTTTTTTGAGGTATCACCTATCATCCTTTGACCAATGAAAGATGGGGCCTTCAGAATTGAGAATCTCTACTCTCTTGCTTAGAGACATTGCCTAGACACAAAACTCCTTCCTAGCAGTTCCTAGGTCTCCTTATGGGCAGCTCATGGTATGAGAGACTCAACCATCTCTGTGCTTTCCAATAAAATACATGGCTTGGTTTTTCCTTGATTAATGCCCAGATTCCCTTAAACATCTTTAGGATGATACGATCAAGGCTCTGTGTGTCTTGGTCATTTTCACCAAACTGTCTCTGAGCCGAGCGCTGCCCATAGCAGAAGGATATGTTGATGTTGTTTGTGTCCTAGTTGGGGAAAAAGTGGCCAGCTAATAAATCTCCTGACTCCTGGTACAGCCTCATTTAGTTCTTGTTCTCTGACTATCGTTGATGAGTATAAAGACTGAGAAGAGAAAGATGGCGAGAAGACAAGATACGGAGGGAAAGAGCAGCAGCAGAGCTTAGAGAAGAGGGGTAGTTATGAAAGGGGGTGTAACTTCACCCACTGACCTCAGACAAGTCTTTGGGCTTTAAATCTGTTAATGGGAACAAGAGGGAGCTGTCACTGTTACGAAAATGGAATGCTTTGTACTGGAGCACAGCCACACTTGTGTGTCGTGATCTTCCTTGTGTTCCCAACCCATGAAGGGGACCCTGGGCTTAGAAGAGGAGGTGATGGCTGCCTGGAATCATTAGGAGTTCTCAGAGAGTGAGGCAGACGTTCATGGTGCTTGCTTTTCAAAGGTTGACATTGCCTGAGGGAGGGGTCTTCTGGTCAGGGTCTTTGATTTTGGGGTATACTAGTTAAAGTCTTGGTCATGAATTGGAAGAGGAAGAAAGGAGGCTCTGGGCCCCTCTTGGGGCCTGTGTTGGTAGATCCTAAGCCTACCTTTAGGAAGATCCCTAGACCCATGCTTCTGCTATATGTGGCACCATCAGTGAATAAAGCAGGAAGACTGGATCTCGGGGCCCCAACACAAAGGCTTCGTCAGAGGATGAGGCACCAAGGGAACAGATGGCATTTCTAGAGCAAAGGGTGACCACTGTCCCAGGAATTGCCATCCCGGAGAAGCCTTCTTAGCCAGTGTGGATTAGCAGAGGGCTGGAGGAGTCTCAGAGGGAGCCCTTAGACTCCATGCTGATGCGCTGTGTGGAAATTTAACTGATTGGTTGGAAAAACAAAAGGCAATGGAATTTGTGCTTCACATCGATGGAGCGGTTCAGGGAGCAGTTGTACCGTGATTAGCCATGCAGCATGCCTCCCCTAGGAGGGAGAACCAAGGGATGATGAAGGCAATCATGAAAAGACTTAGGAAGATGTCAAAGTTATTGATTACGAGTCTCCATCACTCTGCTTTAGTGATGCGGCCTGGGCTTTCTCCCTGGTGAAACTATGTGAAAGAATATTGCTTTTTTCTTTTTCTTTCTGCTGGATTCCGCAGCACAGGGGTGACATCAGGAGGTAAAAGGCCTTTGTACCCACAAATGTTAGTGGGACTCCATCCAACTGGTTTCAAAGAGGCAGGGGAAAAAAAGGCTACTTAAAAATTGCTTCCCACTGTTACAGATTTCAAGTCTACCTTTTCCAGCACAGGGCAAGAACCAAGCAGTTTCTGGAAGGTTCTGGGGACTCTTCCAAGATAATTATGTCACCTTGGCCTGAACACAGGGCACAGCTACCTACTGAACCTCTCCTCTTTGACAGAGTCTTAATCAGGTTGCCCTTTACCCCAGGCACCAATATACATTGAGCCCTCTCAAAGAAAAGCCCATTTTCTTTGAAGAAAAATCTCTTCGATTGGCTCACTGGTATAAGAAACCTAGAAAAGTCTTTTTTTTTTTTTAAAGCCAAGTTTTTCCCTCTCCAGCTTATAATAGGAAATTGAAAGTGATAAAAAGTAGAATCAGAATGTGTACCTGATCTTAGCATTCTAAGCACAGGTTTTCATACATCCCCCACCATGCAGAATAGTTTGCATATATATGCATATATAATTGGTGTATATACAAGTGTATTTATAGGTGTATATGATACACATATATGTATTTAAGTTGTTTTTATTATTGAGATCATATGGTGTTGAATAAATGAATATTTGCGTCTTTTGCCTTTTTTGTTTTTAATTGCATTTTTAATTTACATTTTAAATGTTATCCCATTTCCTGGTTTCCCCTCCAGAAACCCGCTATCCCACCCCACCCCCTCTGTTTCTATGAGGGTGCTCCCTTACCCATCCACCCACTCCCTCCCACTTCCCCGCTCTGACATTCCCCTAAACTGAGACACTGAGCTTTGACAGGATCAAGGGCTTCTCCTCCCCTTGATGCCCAACAAGGCCATCCTCTGCTACATATGCGGCTGGAGCCATAGGTCCATTCCTGTGTTCTCTTGGGATGGTGGTTTCATCCCTGGGAGCTCTTGGGGGGGGATCTCGTTGGTTGATATTGTTGTTCTTCTTATGGGGTTGCAAACCCCTTCAGCTACTTCAGTCCTTTCTCTAACTCCTCCACTAGGGACTTGGTTCTCAGTCCAGTGGTTGGCTGTGAGCATTCACCTATGTATTTGTAAGGCTCTGGCAGAGCCTCTCAGCAGACCACTTTTGCTTTTTTAAACTCAACATTTAGCGTAAACATTTCTCCATATCACCGAAAAGGTTTTATAAACATGTAAAGCAAGTACCTAACATTTTCTCTCAAAGCCCTGATTTGCCTCTCTGATCTCTGGTTCTGGAGAAGCCCAGCTGTTTCCTGTTCCTTTGTTATTGTGATTAGCCCTGCAGTTAGCATTTTTATGGGTGATAATTTCTTCTCCCCGGTTTTACCAACTGGCTTGACTGGCAAGATCTTGAGTTCTTCTTATGCATGGTCAAATCCTTTTTGTACGGAGCCTTATTGGATTTGGGCCTGGCCACTTTGTGACTGCATAGCTCAAGGTGGCTATGTGACTCTGGGCTGTGTGGCCACAGAAGCTCACCCCTAGGTGGCTGCTGTAAGATTATGCGATTGTTGGACAAAAGCCTCTCCCAGGAAGACCCTGGGAGCAATGACAGGATGTTTCAGCCTGAGCAAAACACCAGATGTCCCTGAGCAGATTCCTGAGAAGGGTTTGACCTTTTCAAAGAACATGTCCCCGGAAGACTGTTGCCTCTTTGTTTAAGGAGGATATCTTGCAGTTTAGTGATTCACCCTATATCCTTGGTCACTTCCCAATACTCCCCCACCCTAAGCTTCAGTTCCTGCTTCTATTCCTGCCTCAGAGCTTTAAACACTGTACATTTCTCTCAATAAACGAGACCTTGACAACGGAACTTTTGCTTGGTCTCCTTCTCTCCACCCCCTTGACTTACAGGTAGAACGCTTCTTCGGGACCCTGAATAACTGGGTCCCCGCTGGCGGGTGCACCTTTTCAGCCCTGTGTTATCTCATTGTTAAGTAAATTTTAGAGGTAAAAAGTTATGCTTGAAATTTTATTTGTCCTTATTTACTTGCTGTTCATGTATACTTTTTTTTTTTTAAAGATCTATTTATTATGTCTGAGTACACTGTAGCTCTTCAGACACACCAGAAGAGGGCACCAGATCTCATTACAGATGGTTGTGAGCCACCATGTGGTTGCTGGGATTTGAACTCAGGACCTCTGGAAGAACAGTCAGTGCTCTTAACTACTGAGCCATCTCTCCAGCCTTCATGTATACTTCTTAAAGATTTATTTTTATGTGTATTTGTGTGTGTGTGTGCGTATGTTTACACACACACACACACACACACACACACACACACACACACACACACACACACACGAGTAATAGCTCCTCTTGAGGCCAGAAGATGGTGTCCAATCTCCTGGAGCCGGAGTTACTACAGGTGACTGTGAGCTTTCGCCATGGGTGCTGGCAAACAAACTCAGGTCCTCTGCATGAGCAGCAAATGCTTTTTTGTGCTGAGCTGTATTTTTAGCCCCGATGGTGGGGCCTCCCCAGCAGCCATCCGCTCAGTTTCTGCTCCATCTTTATCCCTGCACATCCTGTAGACTGAGCAAAACATGGACCTAAGGTTTTTTGTCTGGGTTGGTGTCCCCGTCCTTCCAGTGGAAGTCTTGCCTGGTTGTAGGAGATGACTAGTTCAGGTTCCATATGACTTGTTGTAGGATTCTTAGCTAGGGTCCCCCTTACAGATTCCTGGGAGTTTCTATTGTCCTAGGTTTCTAGCTCATGCCAAAGATGCCCTCCTACTGATTCCCAGTTCTCTCTCCCTCTGTCCTCCCAACACTTGATCCCTCCTGCTCCTCTCCCTACCCCCCTCCCACCCAGATCCTTCCCTCCATTCACCCCCATGTCTATTTCATTTCCCTCCAAGCATTGTCCATTGGGTCTTCCCTGTTACTTAGCATCCGTGGATGGTGGGATGGTTATCCTGTACTTTATGGCTAATAACCACTTTTAAGTGAGTACACACCGTGCTTGTCTTTCTGGGTCTGGGTGATTTTTTCTAGTCCCATCTATTTGCCTGAAATTTCATGATATTGTCAGTTTTAATAGCCAAGTAATATTCCATTTTGTAGATGTACCACATTTTCTGTATCCATTGAAGGATATCTGGGTTGTTTCCAGTCTCTAGCTATTACAAATAAAGCTGCTATGAACATAGCAAGTGTCCTTGTGGTATACTTTGGAAGATTCCTGAGATGAGGATTAGATGAAAGTTCCCTCCCCAAATTGTCAGAGCTTTATTGACAGTAACACTTCTCATTTTTTTCTACCTGTGTTGACTGACTTTCTGTATATTGAACATTTTTACATATATTAGTGTCAACCCTAGGCTAGATGTTTGTTTTATTGAGTTACCTTGCCAATTCATATACTAATAATCTAGTGATTGACTGTCTATTGTCCCACTAACTGGCTTAAAACATGGCTCTGCTAGTCTCTGCTCATTACTTTTATTTTTTAGTGTTCTTCATTGTTTTCAAACGTTTATTCTTTAAGATGTACTCTAAAATTATTTTGCTAGAGTTAAAAGGAACCCCCAGTGGAATTTTTGTCTGTACTACTGTGGAAACAAAGACTAACCTCGTGTGAGCAAGCAAAGGCCCTTATCACCTGTGTTTTGGTGATAAGAGACTCCCAGGCAGACAGAAGACATGAAGCTATGGCAGGAAGGGTTCAGTTGTGTCTAGTTGGAGGCTGTATCCTGGGGAAGCTTTAGACTTCTTAGAAATACTTATCAGTTGAGGTTGTGCATTTGACTTTCCCTGTTAGTTCTCAATTAGAAGCACGACCAAAATGAGAGATGCTATTGTGTAATAACCAAGTCTTGGTGATTTGGGATCAGTTGCTGAAGTTAGATGTTACTTTCTTGGTTATTGGTAGATGTGGGGTAGATTTGCAGGTCTGATATGTAGCAGATGGCCATATTAGGCTGCTTATCATAGGTATACCTGAAGGGCTGGTTTCCCGGGATTGATTTTTATTCTATTTATGTGTATATGCAGGTGCCTGTGAAGGCCAGAAGAAGGTGTTGTCAAATTTCCCGGAGCTGGAGTTACAGGCAGTTGTGTGCTGCCCGTTGTGGGTGCTGGGAACTGAACTCCAGTTGTCTGCAAGAGCAGCAAGCACTCTTGACAGCTGGGCCATCCCTCCAACCCAAGTTCTATTTTTATACAGGATCTTGTCATTGTATAATCAGTTTCCTGTTTTATTAAAACTATAAACTATCTTGAGGTAGTATCTTAACACTATTAAGCATTGTCATCTGCGAAATAACTTTTGATTTATTCATATATTCAATCGAGTTCTGAGCTTTCTTTTTATGGATCATTTATGGTGCTCTGAAAGGCTATTTCTAGACATCGTGTAGGGTGGGTTGTTTTTGCTTTTGTACATAGACTACCTTACTGTTCTGGTTTTTCATTAGTTTTTAAAAGACACAATCTCACTCTGTAGCCTTGGTTGGCCTATAATTCGCTGAGTATCCCAGGCCTTTGAATTCACGGCGATCCTCCTGCTTCAGCCTCCCAAGTAGTAGGATTACAGACATAAATGGTCATGGCAAAATTATTCTGTGGTTCTTAACCATTCCCATGTGGTACAAAGCTAATTACTTCAAAACATTTTTCTGAGATTCAGATAATTTTCAAATTCCTGAATATTTTAGTCAGGTGTTTCTTCTTCTTCTTCCTCCACCTCTCTCCCCTCCCTCTCCTCCTTTTTCATGCAGTTTACTTTATCATGTATAATTTCCTACTGGAGAGAATGATAAAAATATAGTGCTCACATATAAAATTCTTAAAAAGGAAAAAGAAAGAAAAGAATCCCAGCAATGTTAGTTGTAGTGGCTTATGGTAGAAATTGTTAATTTTAGTTTCAGGTTTCACGGGGCTGGCTCTGGGAAGGTGGCTCACCATTTAATGTGGAGATGGTATATGTTTGAGCATCTTCTGTATGACACTGATGAAACAGGTTCTTCTAAATGTCAGATCCTTTTATTTTCAGTTTTAAACTTCCTTAGTATTTTAGAAAGTACTTTTAAGTATCTTTCTGTGTTGTGTGTGTGTGTGTGTGTGAGTGTGTACGTGTGTGTGAGTGTGTGTGAGTGTTTGTATGTGTGTGTGAGTGTGTGAGTTTGTGTATGTGTGTGTATGTATGTATGTGTGTGTGAGTGTGTTTGAGTTTGTGTGTGAGTGCGTGTGTGTGTGTATGTGTGAGTGTGTGTGTATGTGTGTGTGAGTGTGGTATGTGTGCCATGGTGCACATCTGGAGGTCAGAAAGCAACCTTGGTTCTGTTCTTACCTTCCACTCTGCTTGTGGCAGTCTCTTGATGGTTGCGGCTGTCTGTGACAGGATGGCTGGACCATGAGATTTTCAGGTACCTCCTATCCTGTCACAGGAGTTCCGCGATTACAGATGTGCCACCACATCCGGCCTTATGTGTATTCTGGGTCCTCATAGTTCCATGTCTCCCACTCAGCCATCTACCTTCCCAGCTCCTTCTTAGTACTAATATTAAATGTTATGGCTTTTTTATATTGCTTTGACAAAATCGTTTTATTATAAAATAATTAATTATCTAAGTGACTCTATAACCGAATGCTCTTTTTTGGTGTGTTGGTTGTTTATTTTGATGTGAGGTGTCACAATCTAGCATTTGTGCGTAGGCTATGACTTTTGAGCCAGCAAACAGAGTGAAATAGTAGAAGGACAGTGTGTGCTACAGAGTCCAGAAACCCAGAGGTCCACCTCAGGACAGTCTTCATCCAGTGGGTCAGGAGACATGTTCCTTATTTCTCAGCAACGTGCATGACAACACAGGAGAGACGATGCCCTCCAGGGAGGCTCACTGAGTAAACATCCAAGGTTTTTATTGGCGGCCAGTCGTACAACAAGTCTTTGCTTGGCGTATTCAAGAAGAAGAAGAAGAAGAAAAAAAGAACTCCCAGACTGATGGAAGGAAAATTGCTGTTAGCATCAAACATACTGTTTTCATAAACAGTTTGGGCTCAGAGAGCTGCTCATCAATCAGAGGGGTAGGAATGTATTCCAATGCCAAGATCCCAGATGCTCGCCAGGGGCCAGATTTGTAAACGGTTCTTTTAAGGTTTAGCAGTGTGACCTGTGGTGTTCACCCTTGTCATATATGTGTGTAAGCATGATTGTGTGCATGCCATTGTGTCAGTGTGAGGCATCACAGCTATAATAACTTAATATAGTAAACTAAATCCTTTTTTTTTTTTTTACATAACAGAGTGAGAATTTTCTGTTCTTTGAAGAGTCTAAGCACAGCGGAGTTAAACTGGTATGGTTGTGCACACCTGTAATGTCTGAACTTGACCCTGCAAAGGTTCCCCGTCTACTGAAATTCGTTAGTACATCTGGGTAACTGGCAACTTTTTAAAATTCAGGATTAAAAGCCTCTGGGGCCTGTTCCTCTGTCATTATTCATTCCTAAATGATGTTACTTATGATTTTTCTTTCTATACTTATTGATTAGCTCTTCCAGATATTTGCCCGTTTTATTGAATTTTCAAAGAACCAATCCTCGGTACCATTTATCAAATTCGTCTTTGTATTTTAAATTTATTTTTGTATTTATTCATCTTCATTATCTTCTTTGCTTGAGTTACGTTTTTGCCATTTTTCTTAGTTTTTGAAGTAGGAAAACATTATTATATTAGTTCCTTTTGCAAGAGTATAAAATATTTGTAGTTACATATTGTATCAACGTATACAGCTGTAGTTGTATGTTGTGTGTATATACATACATGTGTACACATGTGTATGTTTGTATGCATATGCACACATAGATTTAACTGATGCTGTATTTTTACATTTCTGCCTGGAGCCTGTTCTTATATAAGATTTAAGTTTTATTTTTTATTGAAAAAATTTGATTTCATATAATCTATTTCGATTACACTTTAACTGTTTTCCAACACCCCACAGATGTTTCCTACCTCCTTACCATCCAACTCTGTGCCATTTTTTTCTCTCTCCTAAACAAACAAACAAAACACGAACAGAAAAACAAAAACGGTAAAACAAAACAAAGATACCCAAGAAACTAACTTCCCTCTCCCTGTTTCTCCGTCTCTGCCTGTTTGTCTGTCTGATACACACACACACACACACACACACACACACACACACACACACACACAACACAGAAAGATACTTAAAAATACACATAATATACAAGCAAAGACAAGTTTTAAAAAAAATGCCCGATCAAAGCTAGATGAAACCAAAAGTCTACAAAAATACCAGTGAGTTTGTTTTATGTTGGCCATCTACTGCTGGGCAAGGGGCCCTACTTTTCTTTTCTTTTCTTTTTTTTTTAGATTTATCTATCTAGTATACATAAGTACACTGTAGCTGTCTTCAGACACACCAGAGGAGGGCATCAGATCTCATTACAGATGGTTGTGAGCCACCATGTGGTTGCTGGGATTTGAACTCAGGACCTCTAGAAGAGCAGTCAGTGCTCTTAACCACTGAGCCATCCCTCCAGCCCCTGGAGTCCTACTCTTCAGGATGGTTAATATACCCAGTGAGACTGCTGGGGAAGACTAGCTTTTCCTTTGCCAGTGAGTACAGATTGCAGATAGCCCATGCCCACTCCCCCATCCCACCACTGGGTCCCATCTGGCTTAGACCTGTGCAGCCCTGTGTGCACTGCTACAGTCTTTTTGAGTTCAAAAGTGCCTCAGTCCTGTAGTGTCTGGAGGGGTGGGCAAGGGTAGGGTTGAAGCTGGAACCCATGACCTGTGTATATTAGATAAGTAACCGGCCATTGGGCAATATCTTGGTCCCTCGTGGATTTTTATTTTCCTGAGATGGTATGTTGGTAAGTAGCGCAGGTTAGCCTAGAACTCATGATTCTATTGCCCTCTCTCTCATGAGTGTTGGAATTACAGGCATGAAGTAGCACCCCCCCAGTCCTCCTCAATGGATTTTCATTAGTGTAAGCATCTGTGGATTTATACCCCTATCGTTGCATGACTTTTCCTGGTGAGAAATAAAGAAACTGCTCTTTACCCCCGGTAGACTAGACACTGAGAGGCCAAAATGAAGGATTCATCCAAGTCCCACTTAGTGAACCGATGAGCTCAGTGAGCTACTTATAGGAGAGAGATCTACAAGCTGCTACACTACAAACCACACCCCGATCAACTGGCTACCTCTTACACAATCTTGTAGGGGAGTGAGCTTGTGAGGGTCCTGTGAGCTTTTTAAGCCTGGTGAACCCTGTGTCTCTCCAGAGCTCCCTTCCAAGGGAATGTTAATGGATCTGATTGTGAGGTCCTCTGGGGGGGTCTCTATAGCAGCTTGGCCTCAATACGGTGAGCATCATGTCTAATCCGGAGGAAACAGCTGTGCTGTCATACAGAGGCATTTCTGTGACCTGAAAGGGACATTCTCGGTCAGTCTGGGACCCCGCCCCCCTTTCAAGGCAGTCATTCCGAGTTCCATGCTCACAGATTGTTTTCACCATTCTGTGGCATCCTTTAGTGGTTTAACTTTGGGGTTCAACTTTGTCCCACTATGTCAATGAGGTAAATCCATTTTTGCATACATCTTCTTTTTTCTATTGTTGACTATGATTCCATTGTGTGAATGTACGATTCATATGTGGTTATACACTCTATAACAATATGTGCGGTTCCTGTGTATTTAGTTACACATTGTTTTGTGATACTGTAGAGAATATGAGTGAGTATACTATGGGGTTTTGTTTTTATTTTGAGACACAATCATGTGAAAAATAGAAAATTGTTCAGCTCCTGAGGCTGAGCGTCTCGGCTAGTCTTCAGTATTCTCCAGAATCCAATGCCGGAGAAGGAATGGACTTGCTAAGGAGAGGAAGAGCATCCAGTCAAAGAGAGAGTTTCCTTCTTCCACGTCTTTATATAGGCTGCAGGCAGAAGGTGTGGCTCAGATTAATCCAAACCTCAACAGATTTGGATTAAAAGTGGGTCTTCCCACTTCAAATGATTTAATTAAGGGAAAAAAAAAACACCCCTCTCACATGCATACCCAGCTGCTTGGATTCTAGTTAATTCCAGAAACAGTCAAGCTGACAAGCAGGAATAGCCATTCCAGAAAAAAAAAAAATGGTTCTTTTTCTTGCCTGCATATTTTTGCTAGGATTGTCAGTGTTGTATTAAAGGGGGTAAGTGAATTCACGCCTTGTTCCTAACCTTAGCGGAAGAACTTCAAACACTGCATGCTTGAGTATGATGGTAGCCCCGCCCCTCCCTCCCTTCATTGTGCTGTGGTATATCCTTCATACACCTAGTGTGTGGATAGTTGTTATAAGTTTGAATTTTTCTTTTTCTATGCTTATTGAGACCATATAATTTAAAAAAAATTTTTTATCTATTTTATATGAGCACACTGCTGCAGTCTTCAGACACACCAGAGGAGGGCATCAGATCCCATTACAGATGGTTGTGAGCCACCATGTGGTTGCTGGGAATTGAATTCAGGACCTCTGGAAGAGCCATCAGTGCTCTTAATCACTGAGCCATCTCTCCAGCTCCTGAGACCGTATAATTTTTATCCTTCATTCTGTTAAAAGGCTATAGACATTGATTTACCATTGACTGTCATGCGTGACATTTTCACTGTGCTGTTTTCAGTGTGTTTGGTTCGTTGGTGTGTTTAGTATGTCTTTATGTGCTATACGATATTTTCCTCTTTCTTCAGAGAGATTGACCTATAATTTTATTTTTATAGTGTCTTTTCCTGTCTTTGATACAAGGCGTCAGTTGAGTTTGGAAGTTTTCTCTCTCTCTCTCCCTCTCCCTCTGTCTGTCTCTCTGTCTCTGTCTGTCTGTCTGTCTTCCTCTGACTCTGTCTCTGTGTATCTCTGTCTGTCTCTGTGTCTGTCTGTCTCTGTGTCTGTCTGTCTCTGTGTCTGTCTGTGTCTGTCTGTCTCTGTCTCTGTCTCTGTCTCTCTCTCAGAGTTGGCTTCAGGACTTTCTGAGAATTTTTGACTATAGATTTAGTCCTCTGGCTCATTTTTGACCTTTTCAGATTTTCTGTTTTCTCAGGCTTCACTTTTGGTAGATGAGATTTTAGGAATGTATTCTTTTTGTTTGTCCAGTTTTCTGATAAATATCTGTTCCCATTAGATTCTCTTGGTCTGTGTTTTCTGTGGTATCACATATGGAGGTCAAGGGACAGGATGCAGGACTCATTTTTCTCCTCTACCTGTGGGTTAAGGTTTCTTCTTGGTTGGGAGTGTGATGTATTTCCTGTGGGCTCATATATCTGGAACATGTCCCTGTCTGCTCGGGCTGCACTGGGAGGCTGCAGGACCTTTAGCAGGGGGAGTCTCTGGAAGAAGTGGGTCCCTGGGAGGCAGATCACGGGGGTTACAGCAAGACCTCTCTTCTGGATCATTTGTTCTCTCCTTCCTGGTTCATTGAGATGTGAGAAAGCTACTGTGTGTCCTCCCACACTGGAGCTGCCTACTACCATGCCTTCTACCCTGTTCTGTATCCCCTCAAACCATGAGCCAAAATAAAACCCTCTTTCTAGAAATTACTTCTTGTCAGGTATTTGGTTTCTGAGAGTGAGTGGCTAAGTCGCCTTTCTTTAGTGATAAAGTTAGTCTATTTGAATATTGCTCCTACCTCTGAAAACATTTCAGAGAGAACAGTTCATAGAAGTGCTGGGGGTGGGTTTCATATACTTTTGCATCACGCTTTAGTCCAGCGTGAGCAACAGTTGCAATCTGCCATGAAAGCAGAGTGTTTAGAGGCAATGCCCCGGCAAGACAACACAGTACACCTGCCGGTTAGACATAGAAGACATTAGCAACGGAACTTGTAAAGCAGTGTTGAGGTAGAGACCTGGCTTCTTCAGCATGCATCTTTGGACTAACCACTCTGAGACTGTCAGCAACTTTGTTAAAATGCACATCCCTCAGCCCTTCCTCAGGCCCCCTGGGTCAGACCCTCGGGATCCTCGTTTTATATGCACATTGATCAAGACTCTGATAAATAGAATGGTATAGAGGCAGCACAGAATTGAGCATCGGATGACCTGGCATGATTCTGATTCGCTCACTGATTCAGTCCAACAGGGAATTGTACCAGTGTCTGGCTAAAGCCACTCTGGGTTTGGGGTGGTTGTTAATGTCTGCAGTGAGAGCCTTTGAGTGGCACGCATTGTGCCAGGCAAGTCACCCATGTTTCCCACATGCCTTATAATATGTTCAGGCGTGAGAACTGAAAACAGAAAGTGGAGCTTGCTTGGGCGGGCTCTCAGAGGGCCGACAGAACAGCCCTTGCCTGGGAGCTGTGGAGTAGCAGCTGGCTGGGTCTAGGAGTCTCTTGCAGCTGTTTGTGATATGGCAAGTGAAGTTTTGTTTTTATGTGTTAATGGGCTTGGAGCTATTTTACAGTGTGTTTGACATTTTACAGTATAGTAAATGTGTACATGCCTAATTAAAACAGATGTGCATTTGATAAAATAATTACTGGATATGCCAGAGAAAACATCTAATTATATAAACAGCACAAACACCTAAACATAGGCCATAAATACATATTTAAAAAGCGCTGGAAAGCAGGTGGTCTTGGCTATGTTTGGTTTTGTTTTTTGGGTTTTTTTGGGGGGCCAGAACAGAGTCATTCCTTAGGTTTTCTTAGCCTTGGGGTTCATCAGCAGTAGAGTTTTCTGGGGTTTGTCCCTGCCTGGTCATCCTTCTTTTCTTTGTTGGGATAAAAATGAGGGGAAATTCTCTTTTGGCTGAAAAGATGTGGAATTAATACAACAAAAATGTTTTATAATACAGGCTAGGGCAATGCCTGGGTTGGTAAAATGGTCAGCATGCAAGCAGAATGACCTGAGTTCAAGTTCTAGAACTCATGTAAAAAAACAAACAAACAATCGAGTGTGGTATGGTGTGCATCTGTAATCCCAGTACTGGGGAGGCAGAGACAGGAGGATTCCTGGTTTGCTGTTAAGCTGGTCTAGCCAACTTGGGAAGTTCTGGGCCAATGAGAGATTCTGAGAAGTAAGTGGATGGTGCTTAAGGAATGATAGGACATCTACTGTTGTACTCTGGCCCACCACCTTAAATTATACACATACCTGCACACACTTTCACAAATGCACACATGCATACACAAGCACATGCACACATGTACACAAAACCTCCATAAGAAAAGCCAGTTAACTTGTGCTAACACACGATAGGCATGGCGCCCATCTTTATCTCACTCTCATTTCAAGAGGTAGCTGCTATTGCTCTTTTACTCCAGTCGATGGATAAACAGGCTCTGAGATGTGAAGAACTTGCTGAGACTGAAGAAGGTGCTCATCACTAGTCTCTGGCTTACACACACACACACACACACACACGTACACACACACAGACACACACACATATATACATACACACACATACACACACACGTACACACACATACACACACAGACACACACAGACACACACACATATACACAGATACACACACGCACACACGTACACACACAGACACACACATATATGCATACACACACATACACACACACACGTACACACACATACACACACAGACACACACAGACACACAGACACACACATATACACATACACACACATACACGCACACACATACTCACATACACACAGACACAGAGAGAGACAGAGAGACAGGGACAGAGGGAGATAGAGAGAGACAGAGACAGAGATACAGACACACAGATGCAAACACATGCAGACACACAAACATACACATACACATACATACACATACACACACACATACACACACAGACAGAGACACAGAGAGACAGAGACAGACAGAGGACAGAGACAGAGACAGAGATACAGACAAGCAGATGCAAACACATGGCAGACACACACACACACACACACAGAGGAACTTAACTAAGTGTGTAAGATGGGAAATACAACATCTACAGTTCCAGTTGAGATCCATCCATTCTCTCTACTCTAGCTTCTAGGACAGTTTTGAGTCTGACTACTTTCGTGCTCTCAGTGGGTGACTGATCACTGATCTGAAGAACTTTATCCAAGTGTTCCTGCCATCACTTTGACATTTTATTTATTTATTTATTTATTTATTTATTTATTTATTTATTTATTTATTTATTTTTGGTTCTTTTTTTCAGAGCTGGGGACCTAACCCAGGGCGTTGCGCTTCCTAGGTAAGCGCTCTACCACTGAGCTAAATCCCCAGCCCCCACTTTGACATTTTAAGCATCAAAGTATATCCTGGACCAGACTTGGTTGACAGAAGGTCTTAGGACACTGGCAGTTGGTTGCCATGTGCACATGGCCAGGCTCCAGGAGGCTGCCAGTCAGCTGGATGAAATTGTTGCACCAGGAGGGTGGGATGCCTAGCATTGCTATGGGAAGCAGGACAAACTTGTTCTGGAAGCAAGACATGAAGAAGAAATATTGATCTCAATGGGAGATCATGGGAGAAATATGCATCTCAATGGGAGAGCCTTGCCCACGTGTGGTCACATCCCTGCTTTCTACTAGTGGGGGACAGAGGTGTGTAGAAGATTGGTATGTGTGTACTAGTTTCTACTCTAATTCTAGTCTGCTGGCCTACTAGCTTAGTGACCTGAACTGTGTGTTCTTAAGGTCTGCATCTTCAGCTAAGGTGGCAGGAGCCTTAGTGTGTGCAGATGAGGTAAAAGGGTGTTCTTTCCACCATCATGTACCCCAGGCATCTTATTATTAAGGGGAATAGCCATGAGGTGTATGTGTGTTCACATGTATGTGCAAACACACACGTGTATGTGTTTGCATGTGTGTGAATAGCCATGAGAACCCACCCACACATGCACACATGCACACATGCACACATGCACGTGTATTGTACACATCCCATTACTAATGCATGGCTTGTGTGTGGTGATATTTTTAGCAAAGGCAACGTCAGCAGCTCTGCTTGTTAAGATGCTAAGGGCTGTGGGAATGCTGCTTTCAGACGCCCTCACTCCTTACTTCCTGCACTTTGCAGTTGGCCTTGAGGAGACCATTGCTTTCCCACAACAGGGTGTACACCTACAGAAATGGGACTTGACTCTTTTTTATTCTCTCTCTGACTGCAGAGATGGAGGGATTGGGGTTTGGTGTAGGAATAGAGAAAAGGCTGGGGTGTATTGGAATTGACTGAGGGAGCAGTCACTTGGAAGTTTATAGATCTTGGGCAAGGATATTGACATAGATTGTGACAAAGGACTCCTCACAAGAATACGTAAGAGGAGCAGCCTATAATTGTGTTTACCAGTCTTTCTGAGGTTTGCAACTGATTAGGCCATTTAGATTTTTATGAAGAGATTGATTGATTGATGAATGTCAAGCCAAAGATCTTTGAGGGTTCAGTCCTAGTTGGGGTAATTAACATGTGCGAGAAACACATGTTCTCATGTAATATCCAGCTGCTGTGTCTTTGGCTAAACTCTGCCATTTACACTTCTGTCTAGATTTGAAGTGGCATGCCTCACAGTGGAAAATCTGCTTGTCAGAGAAATGTCAAGCATGAAAATGGAATATTCCCCTCAGCTCAAAGATTGAAACGAGAAACTGGACTGGTACAGATGTAGTTACCATCACCCATAGTTTCTAAATGAGAAAGAAGGTATCCAGTGCCCTAGAAAGATTCATGGATTTCAACCACAGGCTGACAACCATACCTGCAGGGTCAAAATGTTTGACGGGCGGTGGCGGGGTGGGGGTGGAGTGTTGTGTGTGTGTGGAACTGAACTGTCAACCCCTAACTGACAGAAGTATAGGTCAAGGCTAGAAAAAGGTAGTTTTGTCTGTGACTGAGGTTTTGCCTCACGTCTTTTTTTTTTCTCTTCCTGATTATTCTTATTGGAGAGAGAGATATAATAGATAGATAGATAGATAGATAGATAGATAGATAGATAGATAGATAGATAGATTGCTATATAAGTTGCTTCTGAAGAAATGTATGCTCTGCTTTGCAAAAATATTCTCTTTACTCAGATCGAGTTTCTGATTTAAATTCTGGAGAGCGGATGTCTGTGTATACAATTCCCAGAGCGATGATGGGAACCTGAAGGAGCGACCCTCAGGGTCTCTGCCAGTTCACAGTGATGCACTGGAAAGATCACAGCAATGCAGGCCCTAGGATGGCTTTCAGCATCGCCTCTGGGGCAGAGGATGATTGTGTGGACTGAGTTTATTCTTTTGCTAAGCAGAGGGGTGACAGTTTTGGATGTCACGAATACGAGTAACTTATTGTGGAGATTGAAAGCTTCATCCCAACTAGGATGAGCAAACCTTAACAAATGATTAGGAGGCGAACACGTTTTCCACCGAAACAAAAATGTTTTCCCTCATAAAAAAAAAAAAAGTCCCCGGTGGGTGTTTTGAATCCCACCTAAAAATACTAAGCTAAAGAGAAAAGCCTGCGTACTGCAAGAGCCTCACACCATGTGCAGTGTGGCTTAACATTTGGTTCTTTTGAGAGTCAAATTTAGTGTTCCGAAGCCTTCAGATTTCATATGGCCCTCGGATAACTCGGGATATGTTATGTGGGGTTGTCATGTTAAGATTGTCAGAGAAGAAGCTCCCACTTCAGCCCGGATCGTTTTATTTGTGAGCTGAAAGGTTTTATTTTTTTGTCTCCCCACCCCACCCCACCCCCGTCCTCTTTCCCATAAGCAAGAAAAGACAGATGATTAATCTGTTTTTTTTAACTGTTCATCTTTACTTCTGAAGTATTTGCATCAAATGTGGATCTTCTTGAGGATGGTCGTGATCCAAGCTAGCCATCCTGGTCGTGCATAGCTTTGAGTTTAAGGGCATGTTTAATGGAGGGCACACTTGACCCTTCTAATGCTTAATAATATACCATATAAAACCCAGTGACCAGGATTAATATGTTAAGCACACAGACTGGTGCTTGGTGGAATGAGTCATTGGGGAAATACAAATGAAAACTGCACAATGACATACCACTGTATGATCACCAGAGCGGCTCAAATTAAAAAGACTGGCTGAACCAAATATTGATGAGTGTGGGAACCAACCACAATCCTCCACTGCTGGTGAGAATGCAAAAAAAAAAAAAAAAAATCATACCCAACTGGGAACAAGGCAGAGTGACTTATTACAATTCAGATCTGCACTTACTGTATGACCTGAGAATCTCCTTTCTAGAATTTGCCCAAGGAAACATAAAACCTTTGCCTGGGCAAACTTGTGCTTGCATGTGCAGAAGTAGTTCAACCAACACCTACCAAAGCCGACCAGCTATGCTGTGCATCCATACAATGGAACATCACTCGTGGATAAAATGAATGAGCCATCGACTCATGGGACAGCCTGAAGAGCTCTCACCTGTGCTTCATATTCACATGTGCTTCATATTAATGAAACCAGCCAGACTCAACAGCTACATACTCTATGATACCATGTATATGGAATTCTACAAAAGGCAAATCAGTAGAGGTGGACAGTGGCTTCCTGGGGCTAGGGAGTCTAATGCAGAGAAGCATGACGTCTATTCTTCCAGTGGTGATAATTTCTGTTTCAGTTAGAGCAGCAGTGCCTGTGACTGTCAACATCTGTTCTAAAAATCATTTAATTATCCTTTTTTCTTTATGAAGTACTTAGAAATTTTTAATTAAAATATACTTATATTATTTCCCCATTTCCTTTTCCTCCCTCCAACCCTGCCACATTCCCATCCAGGCCCTCTACTCCAAATTGATAGCCTCGTTTTCTTTGATTATTATTGTTACATATATCTATCCTATCTATCTATATGTATCTCTATATATTATATAAATACTGCTGAGTCCATTCACTGCTGTTTGTATGTGATTTCAAGGCTGATCACTTTATACTGGGTAGCCAAATTAGGCGGCTCATCCTTGGGAGAGGCTATTTCTTCCTCTCAGTAGTCATTTGTCACCAGTAGTTCTTTGTCTAGGGGTGGGACCCCTGAGATATCCTCCTTGCATGTTAGTATGTCTCTCAGTATTGTCATTGTTTGGGTCCTGTTTAGGCAGCCATATTGCTGAGGTACCATGCGTGTGACTTCCTTGTCATTTCTACAGTTATTCCTCAGCGTGGCCCAAGTGACTCCAGAACCGACATAGACTATCGCTGCTGTCCTTGGTATGGCTCAGAGGTCAAAGGTCAATCCTTATTGCTGAAAACACTACACATTTTGAACATAGAACTTAGAAGATTTGAGTTAGATGTAATCATAGTCTTAAGCATGGTACATGTTATTGTATATAAGTTTATAACTCACAAAAGTATTTTAATGGAGTAACTACTCGACTTGTATTTGTTGTATAAGAGGCTGTATGTACATCTTTGCTTGGTGTGGTAGAATGAATGTTGTGTCATTTGTCAGAAAGAAAGAAGCTGTGGTCTGCTGGGGTTTGGGCCTTAACAGTTCTCAGGAATCCCACGGGTTAAAGCAGGTATGTCTAATGGTTTAACATTACAACATGACATCATCTGTAGCATTCACACTCAAGAACCATGTAACAGGGTTGTAAAACAACACACACACACACACACACACACACACACACACACACACACACACCCCTCATAATGTCTTAAGTAATTTGAAGGTTTTATATCCTACTGTACTGACACTACTGACAGGTAGAAGCTTAAGGGGTGTGGCCTAGTGAGGAGTTGGGTTCATAGATGTAATCCTAGCTCCAGGGAGGAAGAGATAGGGAGTCTACTTAGGCCACATGGCAAACTGAAGGTCAGCATAAGCTACGAAGTGAGACCCTACCACACAAAAACTGGGGCTCAGTGGTAGAGTATATGCCTAGCATACACAAGGTTCTATACTCTATACCCAGAACCATGAAAAATAAATAAATAAAAGAGACTAGGGCTAGTGGATTGGAGCTGGGTTATTGGGGTGAGGGTACCTTTGAGGGGCTCCTGGGACTCTGGACTCTTTCTCTCTCTTCCACACTGTTTCTGGGCAGTGTGAGGGACTTTGCTTAGCTGCACCCCCTCCACCAGAAGCTGTCTATGGACTTGAGACTTGGAAACCACGAGGCAGAATAAGCACTTCCTCCTTGTAGGTTGTTATAGAAGGTGAGAGTGGTGGAAAGTGACTGACTTGGGGCCTTCTAGAAGGAAAACAACATCTCCTCATGTCTCAACAGAGAGCAACACTGTATGTAAAATAGAAACTCACTGATCTAGGTTTCACTTATATAAAATACCTATTGAAGCAATAACCTTGGCATTGACTTAGCCACTGACATGATCGCTGACTATAATTTGGTCTCTAAATAATTTAATTGGGTTGAAAAGTTGGGTGTTTCACTGAAATAACATCTAAGAATTCCAAAGTGGATCCTTCTGGAATTCGCCTGCTCTGTTGACTCCGGGGTATCTGTGACCACAGGTAGACACCAGCAAGCGACTGTATCACAATTTCAGTGTCATCCTTGAGTCAGGATTTCTCTGTCTGACCCATAAGGCTATGTCCCTCCATGTAAGAGAGCAGAGCCACTCATTAGAGAGAGGTGAGGTAGAGGCACTCTCATTTTGAGCATATTCTCTGAGTTTTATGGCTGGCTTTCAGCGTGGTTATGTAATCCCCATGCAAATGCCATCTGCCATGTTTGGCACTTGCAATAAAATATTTAAGATATTTTATTCATCCTGCTTGAGAAACAGATTTTCAGAAATCAGATCTCCCCTTTCCCGAGAGCACAGCTCTATAGAGACTGCATATGAATTTTTCCACGCATGACTACAGTTCCTATTTTTAGCCAGGGTTTGGGCTATAAACTTGAAAGTTTTCGAGTTTTTGTTTGCCATTTTGGAGCTTTGATTTTAAAACCAACTGAAAAGTTTGCCTGCTTGCTTGCTTTCTCTTCAGTGTGAATTTTTACTGTTCTTTTTAAAGACAGTTCGCACTTTCAGAATGATGTAATGAAGACTACTTTGTAGGTTTGGATGATTAAAAAAAAAGAAAGAAAAGCAGAAGAGGAAAGAGATAAAAGAAGATAGATACCTGTCATTATTTGGGTAAAGAGGGGTTCCATTTATGTGTCTGTCTGTCTGCCTGTCTATCCAAGTATTGATCTATCATTCATATACTTGCTCCTAACCTTATCTCTCTTCTACTTTCTCAACTTGTAAAATAAATTATTTCACATACAGGATAAATAAATACATATTTTAAAAAGGGGCTCACAAGATGGCTTAGGGGATAAAGGCACTTGCTACGGAGACTGATGACCTGATCTCAGTCCATGGGTCCCACATAGTAAAGAAAGAACCAACTCCTGCATGTTGTTCCCTGACTGACATGAGTATTGTGGCATATGGACATATACACACACAGAGAATGTAATTTAAAAATTACTTATTATCGTGTGTGTGTGTGAATGTATGTACTTGTGTATGCATTCATACACACCCAAGGGTCCACATGTGGAGATCGAAGGCCAATACGTGGAGTTGACTCTTTCCTTCTACTCTGGGTTCCAAGGGTCAAATTCAGGCCACTGGGCTTGGGTGATTAGGTCATTGGGCCGTCATCTCTTTGGGCCATCTCATTGGCCCCAGTTTCTGACATTCTTCATCCCACTCCTGGCTTCTTCCAAAGGGAAGACAGGAAAGATTATAACAAATTGGGAGTATTTTTGGAGAACTCACAGGTTCAGAGGAAAAAATTGAAAACTGTAGCACTTTAGGAACTATGATTCAAGAACGCTTCCAAGCCAGGCTGGGACCTCCATGTGAAATATTCTTTAAGTGAAAAATAAGTCCTTCCTAATTCCTCAGAAATTCTTCTTTCATTTTCCCTTCTATTGATTATGATTTGACCAATCAGGACAGTTAGTACTTCTAATCTCTAACAAGGGTTATACTTAAAATTTCAAAATAGATTTTGAAAGACGGAGTTGTCTGTCTGACATGGACAGCTAGTTTACCTTTCACCTAATTCTACATTTGGCCAACGGAACTTTAAAAAATATTTTTGAAGATTTTTAATCACAAAAATTTAATGGATAGAAACATTAAAAGAATTGCGCATCGAAGAGCCATGTATTTAATTACAAATTTTCTGTTGTTGCTATAATTGGGCACAAATTTAGTGGACTAAAAGAATACTAACATTATTTTATAGTTATGGCAGTCAGGAGTCAAAGTGAGTCATATCAGACTAAAGTGAAAGTATGATCATGCTGTGCTCTCATGAGGTCCCAGAGCTGGACTGTGGCTTGCCTTTTCCTTGTGTGGGTTACCCACATGCGTGGATCATGGCCGTGCAGAGAAATCTCTGCTTTGTTGCTTGTGTTGTCTCTTCCACCTCTGTCCCTGGCTCTGTCTTTAGGGACCTGTGATTTATTGGATGAATCCTGATAATCTCCAGAATAATGGTTCTACTGCAAGCTTCTTATTTGCATTTGCAAAGCCTTTTTTAATCATTGAATGTATCATATTTACAGTTTCTCCGTGTTATGATGTGAATGTCTTTAGGAGCAAATTACTACCTCTTTTAAAATTTCCATTTTACTCGATTATGTCTCTAATCATCCATTTGTGCCCAGATCTTCTCATGCATTTTTTAGTTGCATTTCAGAATAAGTCTAGCACAATAGTTCACATTAGTATAGTCTCCCTACATGTAATTAACACTTTGGGTTCAGTTTGTTTTTTACTTTGATCTGTATATATACTTTAAGTCACCATGGAATGTGCTGGATAGCAATATGACGTTTGAATTTTCTTTCCTCCCATCTTCCCTACGCTTCCTTCTTGTAGCCCTTCCCACCCTAACTCTTTTCCTCTTTCATGTTTCCTGTGTCCTTTCGCCCATTCTCTATCCTTCCTCATCACCTAGTATTATCCTCTCTTAGTCTCCATACCAAATCAATTTGTCTCCGAAGATGAATTTGCATATCGTGAAATACCCAAAATGAGAAGTTTGCCACCCAATGTCTGGACATGTACATACCTGTAGAATATAGACTTGTAAAGACACATGACCATCTCCTTCACAAGTCTGTTTCGTTTCTTCAACTCAGGTTTGATATTTGTTGACTAGAGATAGCATTGATCTTGGAGAGCTTTGCTGATAAGCTTAATGCATTTGAGCTTTGTCTGTGTTGCGCTGTGTATGAGCAGTTCTTCCCTTCTCGTGTTGAGTGCTATTGGAGGTCTCCATTGTAGCCTTAGTTTAGTTGCTTGGCCACCATATATGCAGCCTGGGCCAAATCTGGGTGAAGTGAGAATTTCTGATTTCTTTGGAGACTCAGTTGTGTCTTATGAGAGGATGTTTTGCTGAAGCAACCACATGAGAGGATGTTTTGCTGAGAGCAGAAATGTGGTGTTTTTCTGGAAGCTGCCTGGAAAGGGGCATGTGAGGTTTTGCTGGAGTGGACACTTGAGAGGGTGTGTGATGTTTGAAAAGGGTATAAGTGTAACCCAACAGTCAGTGGATGATTCTGTGTGGCATTGATTGGTTTACCTTGCCACTCTTAGCTGGTCTTCGTTGGGCTTTATTAGTGATGGTCTTTGCTAATGATTCTGTGGCATTGGTTTGCCTTGCCATCTTCACTAACTATCATTTGTCGTGACTAAGAAGAGAGAAATGTACCAAAGAAATTCTTGTGATATTCCTGCTGTTTCTTGCTGCTTCCGTGGACTCGGGCCTATGGGCAGAGCTTTGTGGTTTCTTCTGGATTGAAATGCTCTTGCTGATTCTCAAATGGTGTTTGTGAGCAGATTGACCTACTGCTGCTGATTTGTGGGAACTAAACTCCTGATATCTGGAAAATGAAGATTGGAATCACCCCAATGAACTATTTCTAAATGGGTCCACATCCCTTTGCCCTATTAACCTTTCCTTTCTACTACCCGTGGTGGGTGGTGGGCTAGAAGGGAGGTTAAAGCATTTAAGAATCCTTATTAAAGTAGGTTTTGAAAAGTCTAATATCCAACCAGGCTTTCACCCTTATGAGTAAATCTGCTGTAAACATTTCTGTTGAATTCTTTGTGTAGTCTCGTGCTTCGGGTTTTTTGGTCAAATAGGAATGGGTACCATTTTATACAGTTTTAAAAAGTAGATGTTCTAGAGATTATACTCTGTGATGCTGAATTTTTACATAGTGTAATTATATAGTTAAAACTGTACTATTTTTTAAAAGTGAGACCCTTGAAGACTTTTAGTCTATTTGTTATCTCTAGTCTCCATTCTTTAGACTTTAGTTGTCATAATTATTGCACTGATGTGTTAGAAATACCGCAAAATAAGATACTATAATTTTTGCATAAACACATACAGAAAAATCAGAGAAGTGAAGAAGGAAGGTAGATGAGGTGGTGTTCTAGTGACATGCTATTGGGAAGCAGAGAGGAAACAATGTAGAAAACTGTGTAAAACTTCATTTTAAATGTTCCTAACTTTGAGTAAAGGCATTAACTTTGCAGATTCAAGAAATAAAAAAATAGGAAGAAATATACAAATAGACACATAATGGTTATACTATTGAAAGCAAAGACAAAAATGTGATTACAGCCAGAGGAAAATAGCATAATACATACAGAAATAACAGGAGTGGCGATTGACTTCTGGTCAGAAAAATATGAGGCCAAAAACAGTAATATAGCACCCTTAAAGATGTGGAAAGTAACTTCTGACTACTTACAATCATTTTAAAGATTTTCATTTGCTTTTATTTTTTATATATATGAGTGTTTGCCTCCATGTATATAAGTACATGTGTGTGTACTACATGTGTGTACATCATGTGTGTAGTCATCTTAGGGTCCAGAAGAGTGTTTCCCATCAGATCAATTGAGTTTGGGATAATCCATGATATTATTTTAGCTAATGGAACCATCCCAGTCTCTCAGCAAAGAGCAGGCCCATCTGACACATGTATCACAAAATTCATCATAGCTAGGCCATTTATGTAGGATGGGGAGATGAGAACTTATTAAGTTCAGATATTCTTCTGGTAAGGAATGGTTATAAACTTTGCAGTTGAACAATTGGAAGGAGAACAAGAACTTTTTCTTTATCATTGTCATCTTCATCACTACCACCACCACCATCATCCAATCGCCACTGTCTTAGTTTGAGTTTTATTACTGTGAAGAGACACAGGACCATGGCAATTAAAAAAACCCAACTCTGAATTGGTGGCTTACAGTTTCAGAGGTTTGGTCTCTTATCATCAGAGCAGGGGGGCTAGCAGCACACCGGCAGATACAGTGCTAGAGAAGAAGCCGAGAGTTGCAGCAGAAGGAGACTGTGTGTCACACTGGGCATAGCTTGAGCATATATAAGACCTCGAAGCCCACCCCCACAGTGACACACTTCCTTCAACAAGGCCACATCTACGTCAATAAGACCACACCTCCTAATAGTACCCACTCCCTATGGGTCAAGCATTCAAACACATGAGTCTATGGGAGCCATGCCATACCTATTTAAACCACCACAACCACCATCATCATTATCATCCAAACACCATCATCAACATCTCCCCCAATCATCAGTCATTCACTCTCTTTTCTGAAAGTAGACTGTATACGCTTATTACCAATCCCAGAACACTTCTTCAACCTTCTCACTTAATTTTTATTATGACAAAATCAAAAACATTGATCTTCTGTGTATGAGAGCTTTGCCTGTATATATTATATATATACATATATATACATATATATATACATATATATATATATCAGTGCACAACATACATGATTAGTACCTGTAGATACCAGAAGAGCCTATCAGATCCCCTCAAACTGGACATATTAGATAATAATATAATAATATGTGAGCCTCCATACAGGTGCTAGGAACCAAACCCAGGTCCTTTGAAAGAGTAGCAAGTGCTCTTGATTCCTGAGCCACCGCTCAAGCTCCAACTTCTATCTTCTCTCAAATGCTCCTCTACTCTTCAGGATGCAAATGCTTGGAAAGAGATTCAGTATACTGTAGGAAGGTCAGTTCTGCCAAACACCTACCTCACAAAATATCCACATTAATGCTTTAGGCTTCACAGTACTGAGCGGTTATTTGTTTCATAGAAGGTTCTCTGAAGTTTTCCCTAAAATACCAAATTCCCCTAGTGACTTTAAAATGAGAATCACATTACAAAAATCCCATTTAACAGAACGCTTTGGAAACACACAAGGTCTGATTGTAAAAGATTATGGCTGATTCGAAGAAACAGTCCAGAACTTGTAAATTCAAAGGGTGGTGTTCCCTTTAACTTAACAAGTGTGTGGGTCTTCACACTTACCTCACTCAAGATGAGAATGACAGTGCGTCCTAAGACTGTTGCTGGGGTTTGAACAAGATGAGTAAGAAAAGAACAAGCATGAAGTGAGCGCTCATAGAATAGTAGCTTTGTCTTCAGTACAGAGCATCCACTTGAAACCTGAACTCTGTGCTCCAAGGATTCGTCTTTGGTCTGTGGGGTAAACGTTGAACCATACACACAGTAAAGTGTCTGAAGAAGTGTGTATGTGTGTGTGTGTGTGTGTGTGTGTGTGTGTGTGTGTAAAGTGAACATGTTATAGCTTGTTTATAGTTTCTCCACCCACGAATTCATATTTAGGCTTACTTCTTATTCCTCAATGGGTCCGAAAGTGTTGAAAGGTGGGATTCAATGGTAGCTGTTTGGATTCCATGGCCAAAACCTTCATCACTACCTGTCTCCAGTGAGTTCTTTATTTACCCGGAATTAGATCAGGTACCCAAAAGCAGAAGATAATCACGGCTTTTCGTGTTCTTTCTCTTCTGCATTAATCTACTTGCCCTTCTGCCTTCTTCTGTAAGTTGGAGCAGTAGAACACCAATACCATCATTGGTGGCATACCTTTGGATTTTCTGTTCTGTAGAACTCTGAGACCAAAGCAACTTCTTCCCTTTGTAAATTACCCAGTCCCATGTTTTCTATTATACTCCCAGTTAAAATATTGCAAATATATATAATCATTTATATAAATATCATTTATATATAATATATAAAATCATTATATATAATGTAATACACACATATAGACATATACATACATATATCTATTCCATATATTAGCTTCACATATGTATTAAATATATAACTTGGCACAGTGTGTTTAGTGTGTAGGGAAGGGAGAAGATCTATGTGTCTTTGGCAGGGAACATAAACTGAAATGACAACAAATGTTTAGTAGTGAATTTGAGAACATTCTCTCTTTAGCCATACCTCGTGCCAATTACTTCAGAACCTGTAGAGGAGTACACCAGCAGTTTTTAAAGCCTCAGTGATATCAGCTTGCAGACAGACTTGAGAAATAAAGTGGAGTTCTGGAGGCCCTCAGTTCTGTGTACATTCCAAAGCATGCAGGAAGTCCTTCAGCTTCATTGTGTCTGGACCTCGGTCCTTTAGAGATTCCACTTAGATTATCTGGGGTTGGAGGCTGAGTATGGTAGCCCCTTGCGTGATTTGGATTCTCTGGTTTTCTGGGAAGGAGTTGGTCTTAGGAACCCAGCTGGGGAGGGAGCTGGGTGAAGGGGCTGAGGGGCTGTCCATGTAAAACATGAGAACATCTGTTTAAGGGGCCAGGTAGTGTGCAAAACTCCTGTGGGAACATGGGCTCAGTGCCACAAGCTCTGCTAGCTTTTCAAACGACTCGGGAAGTTTGGATGTTTATGTGGAAACCTCTAAAAAATTTCATTTTAATAAAACATATGTAACATGAATTTACCATTTTAACCATTTTTAAGAATGTCGGCATTATATAACCATCTTCACCATCTGTCTATAGATTTTTTTTCATCTCCTTTGACTGAAACTCTGCATCCATTAAACAATAGCGCCCCATTCTTGCGCCCTCTAACTTACAGCTTCTCCTCTCTGCTTCCTGTGAATCTGACCGCTCTAGGTCACTAACGAAAGTGCAATCGTACAATATTTTCATTTTATCACTGGCTTCATTCACTAACGTCTTTTAAACCTTATCCATGCTATGGAAAATGTGTGA
The DNA here is from genome assembly GCF_021556685.1 of Rattus norvegicus. Taxonomy (NCBI): domain Eukaryota; kingdom Metazoa; phylum Chordata; class Mammalia; order Rodentia; family Muridae; genus Rattus; species Rattus norvegicus. The sequence continues at coordinate 92,519,416 of NC_141542.1, forward strand.
ATTCTCCGCCTTTTTAAGGATGAGTAGTGTTCTGTTATGTGTGCAGACCGTCTCTTGCTTCCGCCTGCACCTGGAGATGGACAGCTAGTCTGCTGTATGTATTGGTTATTATGAACGATACATAACTATTGGTTCAGGTGAAACGCTTTCAGTTCTCTTGGAAACATATCCAGAAATAGAATTGCTAGCGCATGTGGTGACTCTCTATTTAAAAGTGACTGTGCTGACCCTAATTTTTAAATGTCTGCTACAAACCCAAACTTAAAGCAACAACAGCTGACAGCATAGCACTTCCGTGGGACTAGCCTCGTGATTGCAAGGCTCAGTGGAATGCAAATTTCTTTTGTTGAATGATTCATAAATCCGGATTACTTTTCTTGATGATCTCTGTTTTCTCGCCTGAGAAATAAGAGTTTGGATCTCACCATCCTTGGTTGTTGTATACAATAGTCCACAGCGTTGGAGCCAATCTGATCAAAATTTGACTGTGGTTCTTTAAATTTTTTTAGTAGGCTTCGAAAATCTTGTACAATGTATTTTAATTATATTCGCCCCTCCCCCAGTTCTTCCAATATCCCCTACCCTTCTCTATGCACCCAACTTTGCGTTCTCTTTGTATTGAATTTTTTGCACCTAATAAGTCTAATTCTGATTGTGGTTCTTATTCCGTGTGTGTGTGTGTGTGTGTGTGTGTGTGTGTGTGTGTGTGTGTGTGTGTGTATGTGTGTGTAGCTTGAACCTCAAGACTTGTATTTGACATCCTGGCACTCAAATCACTGAAACCCCCATGATCCCATTGTCTAGATAAGATAAGATACGGGAAGGGAATCAGACCAGACATATTGTTTGGGTCCAATCTGACACAGCAGAGGCTCAATCAGCCGAGATCAAAACTGTTTGCACTAGCCACAGAACGGTCGGTATGCCTTTTTAAGGAAAGAATAATCTATTTTCCAGCCCCAACAAATTTCAACCACATTTGAACAGAACAGATCACGTTTCTGAACCGTAGGTAGAAGGCTGCTGTGGCGGTAACATGATTCTCCCTGCCTGTTCGTGACAATCTCTGAGCAGGAGTTTTTCGTTGCCTTTTAAAGGAAGACATGGGTCTAGCCTTTCAAAGTTTGTTTGCTTGTTTTATGAGCCCTTTAAATTACTAATCCCACAGGACCAAAGCAAATGCAGATGGCTACTCCTGGAATCTTTTGGCAGCCTCCTAACTGACCAGCAATTTGCGACTCCATATTTTTATACCTAGTGGAATTCAGTTTGAACCTTATTTACTACTATTTAGCCTCTCCGAATGTCTGCTTTCCCTTCCCTTTCTATTTTTAAGTAGATCTTGACATTTTTTAAAAATTCTTATCAAAAGAAAATTTTCATGCCTCAAAAATATATAGCAGCCAGTTTTTAATTATGTCAAGATTTCATGATTCATGGTGACAAACATGTGTGACGTTTGATGTTTAGGGGCAGGTGATTTTTTTTGAAAGGCTCTAACAGGCCCAGGCAAGGCAAACATGGCTCTGGCGGGCCTTGCCATTCTCCCTTCCCTCTCCTTGGTAAACCATAGCTTACATGCCTAAAACTAGACACTAAGGTCTAGTCCCTTATTTGAACTCTGTCTTAAGTGAGACTCATTCCTAAGGCGGATCACCAAGGTTCAGAGCTAACGAAGTACAAAAGTCCAGAAATCAAAAGCCCTCTTTTGGCTCCCCTAATGCCCAATCCAAACACCACCACATCCTAACCCATTCTAACACTCACACCTCTCCATTTTCATCTTAAAAAAAAAAATCACACCTCTGAGGTCATTCGCTGTTGCTTTCTGCCTGAGTCAGAGATCAGTAACTTTACTTTTCTTTCCTAACTTAATAAAGGGTCTCTATGTGCAAACAGGTGTTTGGGTGTGGTTTGTGTCTAATCCCCAGTCTGGGAAGAGGCATCCTGCTGTGTGCAGGTCCTTTCAGTTCTAGAATGGAGGGCAGGAGATGTGGGTCCAAGTAGGTAGGTCTTACATCTGTCTCCCCCATTTAATTGTCCTTTGACTTTGAACGATGGGGAAATGGTTCAGTAATTATAAACTAGATACATAACTGTTGGGAACAAACAAAAGGAACTTATTCTAAATATTACCATTTCATTTTTGGATTCCATTTAATCATAGAGAGAAACTAAAGTCAAGGTTCCAGGCCCTAGGGGAGCTGGGGACTTCCCTATAACTGAACAGCTTCTGTTGTAAATAGCTGTCTGAGTCCAGACATCTCAGGAACGCCTTGTAAGGAGACAGATGCCTGAGTCTAGCCATCTCAAGGACAATTTCTCCATCTTGCTGGTAGGGTCAAACAAAGTCATGTTCCCAGGTGTAGGAATGAACACCTATCCCATGTCTCCAAATATTTTCTTAATTGTCTGTTAACCAGTAAAGAATATAGACATTGCTGTTATCTAAACCAAGGTACATAAGTGTAAAAATATATAACCAATAACCTGTTATGCCCTAACTAACTACATGCAGCTGAACTGCTCTTGCCGCTCTGAGCTCCAGACCTAAAGTCTAGGAGGAAAAATTAAGAACCTTGAAACCAGGTTCTCCAGTGGGTACTTCCTTACTTAACCCATAATGTCAAAATACAATTGGATAACACTGCAGCTCCTCCCAGATCCCCATTTGCTTTGAGTTCCCATCCTTTTAAAATGTTGTACAATCTCCCTTTGGGGATGACGTTCTGATCCCTGAACTGGCCTTCTCCCTGAGCACTCTGAACATAAAGCTTTCTTTTAAAGCTTCTGATTCTGAAGTGAGTTTTCTGAGCTTCTATCCTGAACCCAACGATAACTAACACTAAATCAACGGTCTGTGTATAAATGCCAGGGGAGGGACAAGGCACATAGTGGCTATTCAACAAGTGGAAGCCAGTCATTATTATACAGTCACTGAGAGGAAAACATGGAGCTAGGAGCTTCCAGACGGGTGGATTCTGTTACCAAGTAGTTGGGACCTCAGAGAAGTGAGACACTTATGGGATGTCAAACTCCCAGCATTGTTTTAACCAGCACCTATCAACTGCCTCTAAGTACCCAAGATCTGTGGTAGGAACTTGAAAGACCCCTGGAGCGGGGAGACCCTCACTCAAGTCTTGGGATGATGCGACCCCCCAAGAACTCATGTGAGACCGTCCTTGCTGTAATAAACATGAGGTTTATTGATAGGAACTAGTGCACTGGGGTCTAGACTTGTATCCCATGCAGGGGCAGTGGAGTTCGACCCTGAGAGGCTGGGAGAAAGGGTATTTAAAGGGAGAAACCACAACTCAAGGGGGCAGGGATGGCGTCACTGGAAAGTGTCGAGAATACCAGTGAAATATCACAAGGAGAAGCTCTCTGTTTCTCAAGACTGTTCTCTAAGGGCCTTATCTTAAGTCCTTTTATCTAGTTCCTGGGAGAGCAGGCTCAAGAAATGTGACCTTTTACTTACAGGTAGAGGGCAGGGTCTGGAATTTGAAGTATTTAGGGCTTTCTTAAACTTCTGACTTCTTGGCTGCATTTTTTATTCTTTCAAACTGAGAACTGGAGTGGGACTCACCCAGCTCTTGGTTGCCCGGTCAGCCAACTGAAGAAGACAGAAATCCCACAGCTTTGGACAAGTGTTAGGAGGACTTGGTGAGTTGTTAGTGGAGATCATGGGGACCCACAGTGCCAAGGTGCATTAGCCTTTCCCCCAGGTCACAGCAATCTAAGGTAGAAGCAGTTAGTTAGAAAGGGTTTCCTCCATGAACTCTGCAGTACGTGTGTGTGTGTGTGTGTGTGTGTGTGTGTGTGTGTGTGTGTGTGTGTGGTGCGGTGGGTGGGTCGGGGGCGGGGCTCAACCCTATCTGTGCCAGAAGAACTTTTGGGACTCTCCTAGTGTGGCAGGGCATCAGGGCAGGAAATAAGGTTTCACACCACTGCTTCATGTAAATGTCCTGTGGAAAATCCTAGAGAGTTCGGGCGCTTGCTTCCTTATTTGCTTGTTTATTTGTTTTTCCAGCAAGCTCCCCGCCCCCCGCCCCCCAAACTGACCAGCCGGGTGTCTGTGTTTCCTTTCAACTCCTGGTTTAGATCTGGCTCAAGGAAAATCCCTCTTTTGTTAATCTAGTTGTAATTGTGAAACACCACGTTTGGGGGGAGAGTTTCAAGGCAGAAAGCACCTTGAGGTGTAGTTCCATTGTCTTTTACTTTAAAGCAAAAGAAAGTCTTCTGGTTTCTCTGGTAGCCTGAGGGTACCGGCTTCTCAGGAGCTTGCACACAAGAAAGGAGATTGTGTTTTTAAAGGGGGCTTCTTCGCCTCACACCTTTTACTTCACACTATTCACCGGAATCTTAAAAAAAAACAAAAAACAAAAAACAAAAAACAAAAACAAAAACAAAACAAAACAAAAAACCATGAAAACAAGCAAAAAAAACCAAAACCAAAACCAAAACCAAAAACAAAAACAAACCATCAGTCACCATTTCCTGTTGTCCCGGGATTGGCTCACATCCTCATGCTTAGAGAATGTTGTTCTCTTTCTTGCTGCTTAGCATTGCAAATACGCTTCGGTTCAGGGAAGGCCTAGGGGAGCAGAGGGGCACCTTTAACATGTGTTTTCCTGCTGCCAAAAGAGTTATGATGATTTACTGAGTTCAGGGCCAGAAGTACTGATTCTGGCTCCTTGGCTAATCCTGAAACCCCCTTAGAGAATACTGACCAAGGTGCTCACCAGTGGGGACAAGGAACCCTGTAGGTGGGGGTAGGGGACACGGAGGGAGGGACACAGAGACAGACAGACACAGAGACAGAGACACACAGAGAGAGACAGAGATAGACAGACAGACACAGAGACAGAGACAGACAGAGACAGAGACAGAGACAGAGACACACACAGAGAGAGACAGAGATAGACAGAGACAGAGACAGAGAGAGGCATGTAGGGGTGTGTGACAGTGGCAGTGAGAGTCCACAGTGGTAGAAACACTATGTGCATTGCTGCTGCTGCTAATTAGCTCCCGCTAGAAACACAGGATGCTTCTGTTATCTTGTTGCTTTCCCAGAGTTTTTCCAGAATTCAGGCTGCCCATTTCTTTCCACCCTTGATCTTAAACACTTTCTCCTTCTAAACCCTAGGAAACTTTTGTTGTTGTTGTTGTTCCTTAGGGCTCCCACTGACTTTGTTCACACCTCTGAGTCTTGCTTTCACTTGGCTTCCTTTAACACCTCTTCCCCCTTAGAATTCTAGGGACTGGCTGTCCTATTCCCCTATAAACCTAAGACAAACGCTGAGGGCTTCCAAGCTCGAAGGCTGTGCTCCAGCGCCAGTGCTTCCTTCCAGCCCCACAACTCCCCCCTCCCCACCTTCTGCTACAATCATTAAGGGTTTGTCTAATTCCCCACAAGGCTGCCTTCAGTGTTTCTCAGACCGTCTCCCACTCCCTCTTTCCCTGTTTTATGCTCTGTAGTCCTGGCTGGCTCCCGACTAGACTCCAAGCATCTTCAGCAGAGGGTCTGTGTGTTTTGGGCACCCCCTCCCACAACCCCTAGAACCCTTGATGTGCACCTAGTAGGCGTTCAGAAAGTGCTCTCAACTCCTACTTGCACATATGGTTCACATTTTCTGAAAATGCCTGTTTGTTCTGATTATCTGCCAGCCAAGTGTACTCTGGGGTAGCAAAAGGTAAATGGACTAAAAGAAGTAGTTGAAGGAGTAGTCAATAGTGTGCTCATAATTATGAGTGGGGATGGAGTAAGCAGAAACTTTCTTGCATAACTAATCAATATCTTAATATATCTCCATTAGCGAGGGTGTGTTTTATGTTATTGATGTTAAACATCTACCTATTGTGTCAGAAAGGTTTCAGAGTAATTGTTATTGATGGCAGAAGCCTTGTCGGCTGCTAAATGTAGATTTTCTTTACTTAAAAAAAAAAAGATGACGATTGGCTGAGATTTATTTTTCCTGTATTGCTATAAGCCAGATTCTCCACTAAGCTATAAAATATTATGATACACTTGAAGCAATGTAATGTGATCCAAACACAGTTATAAGTCATCCCATTATTAGTCACATGTGCCGAGACATTAGCATAGCGGTTTACTAGTTCTGGGTTGAGCTCCCTGCTCAGGAATATTTTACCAGCGCGATTGCATTGGCTCGCAATTCCAGCTTAATTATCCGATGGCTGTAATCACATGCTTAATGATAATTGGCTGGCGGAATGACTACTGACATGGGATGCTAAGGCTGAATTTCTAAATGTAAAGACCCCGTGTGAGAAGCAGTGAGAGAGCCACGCCATCCTTAGGTTGGTTTCAGGGGGTTAGACGTGGTTTCGTTCACTTAGCTACCCTCCATGGTGAGCAGTATCTGTGCAGTCGCTCAGGGAGTAGAGGAGGGTCATCATCATCTGTGTAGCCCGTACTTCCCTGCTATGTCCTGATGGCATGAAATCAGACACATTCCCAGACAATGTCTATGCCCACACCTTGCTCAGCAATTCTGTTTGTCTGCTCTCTGATTTGTTTGTTTGTTTCTTACCGTAACTTCGCCCTGGTAGAAGCCGCCATGGTAGATTTCATGAACGGCCTCAATACTTCACCTTCCTGTGGCCGCGTGCGTGAGTTGTCCACGAATAGAAGCATCAGCTTTACTCAAGATAGCTAAGAGCTGAAACAACTTAGCTGTCAGCATGTGGATTGTTAAACAACCTTGCTTTATTTAAATATTAGAATACCACACAACAGCAACAGTCAATGACTGCTGATACATGCAATAACATGGGTGCGTTTCACAGGCCTTTGAGGGATAGAAGCTGGACCAAGAGGGTATATACAACTCATTTATATGAAGTCTTGAGACAGGTAAGCTCCTCTACATCAGGCATTGCCAGGTATAGGGCGTGGAAAATTCATTGAAAAGGGCATGAGAGAATTTTCTAGTACAATAGTAATGTTCTAAGTAAGAGGGCAGTGAGTGTTTTCTGTAAAGAACCATGGTTATTTATATAGGAAATGTTCCTTATTGACTTGGGCATTTGGATACTAGGGTCCAAGTCACTGGTGCTGTTTGAGCAGGGTGTAGGGTACAGCCTTATTGGAAGGAGTATGTCACTGGGAATGGGCTTTAAGAGTTTAAAGCTTTGATCTATATGTTAGTCAGGGTTCTCTAAAAGAAGGTAACTGATAGAACTATCTATCTATCTATCTATCTATCTATCTATCTATCTATCTATCTACTTATATATCAATTATCTATCTATTAAAGGGAGATTTATTTGAGTGGCTTATAGGAGGTGTTCTAAGTAGTCCAGCTTTCTTCTGACAGAAAGGCCAAGAATCTGGGAGTTGTTCATGCCACAAGACTGGATAGCTCAACACTCCTAATCTGGTGCTGAGTTCTGGAGGATTCCTACAGAGTCTCTATGCGTCACTTTGCCTTGGAATCCTGAACAAGTAGGTTCCAATGCTGGCGAAGGAGTGCCCCAGCAACAGGACAGATAAACTTGTCAGTGAGAATGAATGCATGCAGGCAAAAAGCAGAAGCATCCTTCTTCCATGTAATTTTGTGTGGGCCGACCCGGGAAGGTTTGGGCCAGGTTTTGGGTATGTCTTCCCACCTCAAATGATCTAGTCAAGAAAACCCTTCCGTCTTAGATAAAGTTTTTATTTCTATGACAAAACACCATGACTAAAAGCAACATGTGAAGGAAAGGGCTTATCTCAGCTTACAGTTCCGTACCACAGTGCATCATCAAAGGAAGTCAGGGCCAGGAACGCAAGGCAGGAAAGTGGAGATGTGAACTGGAGCAGAGGCCATGGAGGAGCGTCGCTTACAGGTTTACTCAGTGTGCTTTTTTCTATTGTTCATACCACCTGCCTAGGGATGGTGACACCCACAATGGCCTGGGCCCTCCCACATCAATTGATCGAAAATTTGTATCCTAGGCTTGCACACTAGACAATTTGGTATAGATATTTTCTCACATGAGATTTCTTCTCAAATGATTCTATCTACTCTCAAGTTGACATAAAACTAACTAGTACACCTTTAACCACATGCTCAGTGGCTTGGGTTCTAGTTGGTTCTGGAGTAGTCAAACTGAACCAATATTAGTCATCCGCCCCACTTCATTTTACTTTCTGCTTCCTGATTGCTGTCGATGACATCAGCTCTTGACTTCCTGCCACGGTGCCCACCACTTGTTGCCATGCCACCATACTGCTATAATTCCACTCATCTGTCTGGAACCGTAAACCACAATAAACCCTCTCTTCCTTAAGTCACCTTTGGTTGTGGTGTTTTATCATGGCAACAGGAAAATAACTGGTTCAGCGATGGAAAGTAAATGTTTTTAGGGTCTCCCCATCACAAGAGCTAAGCTGCAGTTGTGTAACCCTTCACCATCGCACAAAAGCAACCACAGACGATATGCAAATGAAGGAGTGGGGCTACAGCCCAATAGCATTTTATTCATGGGCATTGGAATTTGAATTTTACATATACTTCACATGCAATAAAATGCTATTTACATTTTTTCCAGCCATATAAAAATTCGAAAGCCATTCTTTGCTTTCTGGTCATATAGAAATAGACACGGGGGCCAACTATAGTTTGCCAACTCCTGTCTGAAATCTCAGCTGGAGTGACAGTCACCTGGGCATGTCCAATCTGTGAAACTTGTCCGTGACACTCTAAATCTTGGTGTTTATTTTATACTTAATTTAAAGTATAATGTAAACTTTATTTAAGGAAAGACTCACAGTTTCCATAAGATAAGAATGTGAAACTGTCAATCATTTGAAACCGGGTCTTTGAGGATAGAAATGGCATCTCTGGGTTTAAATAAGGTAAGAGTTGTCTGGCTACTTAGCATGTGGCTGCTGGTCAGGTGGGCTGGCTTTTGCCTACAGATAGCTGCCTTCCAAGGTATAGAGATACATTTGAATATCATCTTCCTTTCCTGGTTCATCCTCTGAACATCCACAGACTCCTTCCTTCTGTGTTACCTTTTTATCATTTGATATTATTCTCTCTGATATATTTAGACTTACCATTTTATCAATTTGCCTTGTTAATTTTGAGTAGTTGCTATGATTTGAATGTGTCTACCCAAATACAGGTATTAGAAACAGCCCCCCACCCCCAAATTCACATGCTAGTAGTGTTTGGAGGTGGGGCTTTTCTGCTCTGATGGAGAATGGAGGTCCTAGGATGGCACTAGTGAGTTTGAAAGAAGGGGAAGAGAGACCAGGGCCAGCATGCTTGCCCCTGTCTTGCCATGTGATACCTTCCAGCGAATTATAATGATGTGATGAAGGCAGTGTGCTCTTGAGTTTTTATTCTTTATAATTATCCAGTGACATGTATGTTATTATAGCAACAGACGGAAAGAAGAATCATTTTTAACTTACCGTGGAACAAAATGTAAGGGTGGAGACCTAGGCAGTCCCAGAACTTGGCAGAGTTCTGCACGTGGTAGGAGCTGAGTGATTATTGTCAGACAGATGTGGATAAATAAGCGTCCTTCAGAGAATCTTCATGATGTCGTGTGTGTGTGTGTGTGTGTGTGTGTGTGCGTGCGTGCACGCATGCGCATATGAATACACTTGCCTGTCTATCTGTGGTGGCTTGAAACAGCATTGAGTGTTTTTCTTAAGTTGGTTTGGCTGACTGGCTAGTGTCTGCGTACTGTCTCTCAGAAGTCACACCCCATCTCACTTGGCAGGGATCCGAACTCAGCTCTTCATGCTTGCACAGGAAGCACATAATGAACTAAGCCATCTCCCAGACCCCAGGGTGGTCCTTATTAATAAGGGAGTTTCGGAGAATAACAGAGAAGAAATGAGTCTGAAATGAAGTGGTGAGGAGATGTCTGAGATGTGGAGGATGCGAAGTGTAGACAAAGCCTGTGATCTAGGCCTGTGATGTCCAAAATGGTCTTTATTGGTGGAGGTTGTAGTTCAGAGGAGGGACATTTTGTTATAAAGAGGTTTACATGTAGTTAGCTTCATTAAAGGACTCAGTTCTACACTAGTTTAGTGACTGTTGTCCAAGGTAGCATGGATACAGTTTTGTTTCAGAGAACAGAAAAATTCTACAAGATAGCGCATGCACACACGCACGCACACACACACACACACACACACACACACACACACACAGACACACATACACACACACAGAGACACACATACACACACACACCATTTGTTCAGGATAATTACAGAAAACAAAAAATTATACGTTTAAATAATTACTAAGCCTAACTCTTTAGTGTCATTGGTATATAAGAAGGATTAGCTTGTTAGGAGCCTCAGGAAAGCCTTTCTGTAAATAGCACTTGTTTTTTTTAAGTCAGGCTCTCACATAGCCCAGACTGGCCTTGAACTTGCTCTGTAGATGAGGATGACCTTAATTTCTGATCTTCTTGCTCTACCTCCCCAGTTCTGGGATCAGAGGGCCATGCTACCACAGGTGGTTTTCTGCAGTCCTGGACAGCAAACCAAAGGCTTTGTGTATGCTGAGTTGAATTACCTGAAGCTGCATCAGTGAAGTTCCATTGAGACACGATCAACTCACCTGGTTACATATTATCTGGCTGCCGTTGCCATACAGTGGCAGAGATGAACAGTTAAGCAAATATCATATGACTCCAAAGCTAAAATATTTATTATTGCATTTGGTCTTCTATGGGGAAAGAGCGCTTGCTGGCCCCTACCATCTATTACAAGCCCGTTTTATATTTACGGTGTTTGTGCTTAAGCATCAGTTGGCATGAACTCTGCTTGTATACTAAAAAGGCAAATGGAAGAAAATATAAATCTTAATTTTCAAGCCTGCGTTTCCTCCCTGTAAACCTGCTGGAGCAAGTCATTTGGCTTTTCCTACTTCCTGTGTTCGTACCTTTTGATACTCTAAAATGCATAGAAAATTTCGCCTCTACTTCCTATTTTGTTCCTATTTTGAAGGTAAAATATTTATGACACGATATTTTAATGGATATAGTTTATGTCTTTAAGTGGTTCTATACTGATGTATTTCGTCAGCATCTCAGGGCCTGTATGTGGATTATTTATAATCGTTGTGTAATGTACTCTCCTTTCATTGTTTGCGCTTTTCTCTGTCCCAAGTCTGTATCCTCCTGTACAGTCTATCACATAACTGAAAAAGTCAGACACAGAAAGACAAATGCTATTCTCACTTAGATATGGATGCTTAAAAAAATGTCAACTCAGTGTAGAAGAGTGGGCTGGAGAGATGGCTCGGCAGTTCAGAGCGACTGTTGCTCTTACAGAGAATCAGTGTTTGGTTCCCAGCACCCACATGGTGGCTCACAACCCCCCAAAACTTCAGTTCCATGGATTCTGACACTCTCTTCTGGCTTCTGCAGACACCAGGTATGTACTGTACTAACATACATAACGTGCATGCAGACAAAATACCCATGCGTTGAAAGAAAAAATCAGGAGAGTAGAATAGTGGTTCCTAGAGGCTAAGGAGATTGCATATAAATAATTGTTTAATGAGGACACAAATATGGTTAATCAAAAGTCCCTAGTGTTTGATAGCCAGAAGATATCATTAATTCCAGCACTCAGGTGGGAGGCAGAGGCAGGCAGATCTCTGAGTTCCAGGACAGTCAGTGCTATATAGACAAACTCTGTCTCAAAATTAATGATGATGATGATACCCAGCATTCTATGGAAGAAAGGGAAAGGTCTATTATTCATCATAACATGTCGTATTTTATGAATGACCGGAGAGAGGAGTGGCAAGCAATGACTCGTCCCCTGGTTTGACCACTGTATATTGAATACAGGTAGTGGGTAGTCTTAAGTCTATCAGAAATATTTGCTTTTTTTTTTTGAACTTGTATTTCCTTAGTTGAAAAGTTGTTAATTAAACAACCAAACCATTATCTTTGAATCACTTCTAAATCAGATTTGAAAACCAACATTCATCCTCTTCTCTTCCCCCCATATTTTTTGATTTTGGTTTTCAGATCAGATCGACTACAGTTCAATGCATTTTAAACGTTATGTAATTTTGCATTTAAGATGAATTTTTTACTTATACGAATAGCATTGCAATTATTTAAATTTATCTCTCCGATTAGCAATACTAGTCCTTTTATATCTTAACTTTTCAATTCTGTAGGTGTATAGACAGATGTGCGTGTCTGTGTGAGTGTACAAGTGTATGCGTCTATGCATGGGTGAGTATGTGCAAGCATGTACGAATGTGTTTGCAAGTGTTAGCGTGTGAGTCTGTGCAAGAGTGTGCAAGCATGCATGTGAGGGTGTGTGTTGCTGTGTACATGTATGTGGTCAGTTCATGCATATGATGTGTGAGGTACTGAACACAGGGCCCAGGACACTGTTTTCTGCCTTATTGCTTCAGATAGGAGCTCTCAGTGAAAGGGGAACACTCCCTTTCAGCCAGGATCACTGCCAGTGAGCTTTAGGGATTCCTCTGTCTCTAGACCCCCAATGCTGGGGTTACAGACAGTTATGCCCAGCTCTTTTAAGTGGGTATTGTAGATTTGCGCTCAGGTCTGTATGCTTGCAAAACAAGCACTCTTACCCAGTGAGCCATCTCTCTAGTCCCTACTTTAAAAAAAAAATCTTAAAAACCTTATTTTGGGTTATTGAGATAACTTCTCAGGTAGACGTGCTTGTCACCAAGCCTGACAGTCCGAGTTCAACCCTTTGGACCTGCACAGTGGACGGAGAAATGACTCTGCAAGTTGTCCTCTGGCCTCCCTGTGTATTGTTCAGGCTCTGCTTACCCATTGTAGCATAGCGATTGTCTGTGATCACAACCGTGGATCCCAAGTAGGAAAGCAGGACAGGAACTGGCAGAGGATGAAGACCTCAGTTGTGGAGTGAGCAAGGCAGAACAGACTCTCAGGAGACAGGCTTCAGTGAGACAGCTCATTTTACTGGGCATAAGGAAGGCTATTTAAACCTTTGTGTCTAGTAGGGGCGATCGGGGTGAATGCACATCATTGGTTTGGGCCAGGGTGGTGGGCACTGGCTATGCTCATGACCTCTTGTGGGCAACAGTCGGGGCACAGTGCTACATGCTTTGGATACAGACTGGAGGGAGGGGGAGATCGATCCTACTCCTGCTGATCTGAGGACAAGGGTTTGGACATGTCTGCACCCCACTTTTCTCCAGGCCTGCTTCCCACAGCTCCACAGCTCCCCAGGTTCCACACACATGCACACTGTGGTACCCCTTCCCCTAAAAAAAAATTAATAAAAATAAGAAAATTAAAAAACAACCTACTTAGTTTTATTTAATCTCTTGACTGATTGCCTTTCGTTGCACATTTTTGGGGGGGAGTGGCAGGAGGGGGAGAGGTTAGTGGTATGTAATTTAGCCTTTATGTGACTGAGATGCATTTTATGTTGTATTTACTCCGAGAAAATGGGCTTTTGCTTTTGAAACTGTAGCTCCCTCTTAGTTAGAGTCTGGCAATTAGCACTGTAGAAGACCAGCCTGGGCTGACCCATTTCCTCTTTTCTTTCTTCAATAACACATTGTTTCTTATTTGAAAATTTGAAGGCTGTTTTCTTTGTTCACATGCTTTTCAAATTTTACACAATTTAATCTAGGTAAAATGCTCTCTTTCATTGATTTTTTTTCCCCCTTTCTGGTTCAGGATGAATCCTTCCAAACAGAAATTAGCATGTCTTCAGACACAACCGAGATGCATTCTCTTTTGTTGTTGCTTTTTTTTCCATTCCAGTTTTTTCTTTAGACACATTCTTTATCATGTTTACGACCTAGTCTGTGTTTTCCCTCCCGAATTGTTTTCATCTCTGCCCAGTGCAAATTGAGTCAGCATTGAGATGTTAATCCTGCCTCTGGCTGATGAGACTTATTTTCTTATTTTATCTCATTATCTCTGTCCCTGACACAATGTATCCATTGCTATGTTTGGGTCTCAGCTGTCTTCCTTGACTCACCTGGCTTTCTTCTTTCCACTGTTCTGGCACCTTCTGTGTGTCTTGTATTTTTAATAAGAGCATTGTCTTATATCCTTTTTGTTTATTAAGCTCCTCTGTCTTCTGTGATCCTAGGTAAAATATTTCAGAAGTGCCTCTCTTTGTTGCTCTTCACTCCCTGTCTTTCATCTGCCTGCATTTTCCTATCAACAGAGGCAAGATCTGCATAATGATAGAAGTTCACACTGGCCGTGTCCCTGTCAGGTCAGTAGCTGGCCTGCCTGTTATGGCCCATTTCTCCACCTGGCTGAAAATAAGTGGTCTCACTTCTCTGACGTGAAGTCTTGATGAAGCACGTGACTGTGTGAATAGGGATCCTCAAATCTAGCTGGCAGCTCAGCCTCAGGCACAGGGAGTTCACTGCTCAGCCTGCTGATACCTTTAAACTACACCTGTATGAAGAAGCCACGGCCTCTAAAATGTTCCAGCTTCTTCTGCTCTCTGTTCTCCCCACCTCCAAACCACTACATTACTGTAGAGATTAGGTTTCCCAGAATGCATGTGCCATGGTTAAAACCTGTGGCTTTTAAAAAGGGGTTCATGAAGTCTTTGTTTCTGAAGGTGCCATGAGAAATTTCTGTGAAGGGGATATAATGGGCCGACTGTGGAGGAACTGTACTTACACAGAATTGGTCACTGAGTGAGCTCGCACCTTATACTTTCTTTACCCATGAGTCTTTGCTGTGAGCAACATGGAAGGACTATAAGTCCAGCTCCAGCTCACTGTGTTGCTTTGGGGTGTTCGAATCATTTCTATGGGTCACCCTTCCTCAAATGTAGGAGAAGGATGTCACCTCAGAGGCTCCCTCTGGCTCTCGTTGTCTGGCCCCTGGTTAGTGTGCTTCGCAACAGAGGCGGCTTTTTTGGGAGGTGGGAAGGTTTGCTTTCATGTGGTCAGTCCATACTAACTAGCCCACAGGCAGCAGGGATCTGGAGCTGTCCTATTCTCTACGGTATACCCTAATGAGCAGTAGCAAATTGGAACTGTTGAATCTTTCAGGCAAGTCTTCTTCCCCAGTGATATGTCCTGAGATTGCACATTACAGAAAGAAAGATGTGTTTTCATGGACTCCGTGCTATAAAATATTTATGCCCTGCCTTTGGTTATATAAAGTCTTTCGCTGTGTAGGTCATCTTCTCAGCAAAATGTTCCAGTATGTGCACGGCCTCCTGAAGTCCCTGTGGATCTTCAGGGCAGGCGAACAGACAGCCCTACAGAACGAGACCCTGTCAGGGCTGATGCCTGAATAGCAATGGATCATGCATGACTTAACCCTAAAAGAAAATTTGGCATGAATAGAATTTCTAAGATATATAATTAACTCTTTTATATTAATGAGAAATATAGCCTCCAACCCTGGGAGCTGTCTCAGGATACAGTCTAACAAATTTTAACTCTTTCCTCTCTCCACTGTTCAAAGCTGTCAAGGTGTCTGTTCACCTCCTTTGTTTTGTCTTCCCTCTTCTTTGGGGACAGTTAGTTGTCTTGCTTTTCGGGTCTCTACATTCTTCTTGACATATCCTGGCCACTCTCCTGTTGCCTGTAGAAATATATAATAAGACCTCTGCCCACATATATAATAAGACTGGCCATTTAATTAAACAGTTAAGAGACATATTCAAGAAGTGAGTAAGGTGACCTGTACTTTATTGTGTAGCAGAATTTTAACTGAGGTGATGTAGATGGCACATATGGTCCCAACTGCAAAGAGTAAGGATGAACGCAACTGGAAATGCTCAAGAAAGGCTTCCTTTTGGCAGGCGAGATATTTGCTGGTCCATTAGAGATGGGCAACATTTGAGGAAAGTAGGGAAGAATTAGTTTGATTCACTGGGTAAAACAATTTACCAACTCCTAGAAGCAATGGAAAGCTCTCAGAGCTCTAATGGCTAAAGTGGAAGAGGTTGAGCCGCAGTAACAAACAAACCCAAACATCAGTGGCTTAACTAGGACAGCTGAGCTGCAAATTCATCCGTTCAGGATTTTGTTCCATATTGTGCTCCATCAATGATGCAGACCAACCAAGCCACCAACCACCTGGTCTCCATCACTGCGGTGGGGGAAGAGAAGGGAAAAAAATCGCATGTTGATCTTTACACAGTTCAGATTAGATGTGGCATGTGGTACTTCCTTATTTAGTAGGCCAGAGCCAATGACATTTGTCTTCTTAACTACAAGAAAGAGCGTGTACTTCTTCCATGTTTAGGGGACAACGATAGGAAACAATCAGAATGGCTCTACAACCTCACTGGGGTCTGACTATGTCTCCCCAAATTCCTGAATGAAAACCCAGCACCTAATGTTAGGTATCATTAAGAGGCGGGGCCTTTGAGGGAGTGGTTAAGTCATGGAGACTCTGCTCTGACAGGGCTACCAGTGAAAGAGCTGGAAGGAACTAGTTTAGGAACTTCTTTCCATTCTTCCTCTACATGCAGGCCCAACAGCCTCCCTCTTGGAGGACATGGCAATTTGGTGTTATCTTGTAAGCAGAGGCTAGACCCCACCAGCCACCAAAATCTGTCAATACCTCCCTCTTGGACTTCTAGCCTTGTGAGACTCGCATGGACTTTAAGACTAGAATAAGTTTCTGTTTCTTATACATCGCTTACCGTTAGGCATGTTGTTATAGCAGGATAAACGGATGAAGAGAAAGAGGACCCATATGGTCAGGGTGAGAGAGGTTGGATACAGACGTGGGCAGCAGAAGCTGTTGCAGGCAGATGCGCCTAGATCTGAACTTAACTTGAGTAACTTTTGGTAAGTCTCTTAACCCTTCAGGTACTGCACAATTAAACGGAGATGAACTACTCCGTTATAGCAAATCTGCAAGGACCTCAAGCGCCAGTAAATGCTGACTTGCTTGGCTGTCATCTCTCTCGGATGACGGCCTTCTATTATCGTACTCACTCTTCAGCTAACATCAGCTGTCCCTCCTTGCAGCAATTTCTTTGTTCTTGCGCCAGCCCAAGCAGATTTCAGCTTCAACCTCTGTCAGTCCCCAAAGTGTCTTTGCAAACCAGAAGAAGGCATCCCTTCTATTGGGGCTGTGATGGTTCATGGGAAAATCTTGACTTAATGTGAAATGAGAATAGCTTTCCTGAAGAAATATCTCTCAGACACAAGAGACCAGCCCTTCCCACGCGTGAACTCATAGCTGCTGTGGTTGCCTACACAAGATCCCAATAAGATCCAGCCAATCAAAAATATCACCACAGGTAAGGGAGGGGCCCATAAAACCCCACCCCTAGCTGAGAAGCTGTTGGTAGGTGATGGCTGCTAGAGGGGGAATGTCAATTTTCTTTAAAGATGCAGTCCTTCCTTGGTTACCCTTGCATTCGTGGGTGGTTCCAGAGTTGTGCACATGGTGGCAGGACTAACTGGACTATGGTTAAGAAAGCGAAAGAATACATAGAGTTGGAAGGGGGATGTGATGGGGGCAGGTCTAGGAGGAGTGGGAGGGATTGTGGGTGCACTTGATCAAAGCACATTGTATTACATGTAGGAAATGCTCCACAAATGAAAAGAAAACCTTCCTGTCCTTTTGATAACCCTATGCTGTGCTATGGCGCAAGGCTTTCAAGAAGAACACAGATCACATAACAGCTCCTGCTTCTTCTTTGAGGGGTGCCCTTGTGGTGAATAAACTATGCGAGCAGATATAACGTCTCTGGATTTTGCTTTTGTAAAGTGGGTTCTTGCTGTCCATCTTCCCTTTGCAAGTGGAAAGGAGACTTTCACATGGTGTCTATATATTACCGCAAAACCAGGCTGTGCGTATATTTCCAATACGGGAATTCCCCAGAAAATCACTGAGAAGTATCACGTTTTTGTATCTTAGAATATCCTCACTTATCTGCTATATTTTGAATCAATAATATAGTTATTTATAAGCAATTCCCACTGATCTTAATGAGTTTAATGAATAAAGAATGAGCATAATAACTGAGTTTAACTTCACCAAGAAATAATTCCTTATACAAAAGAAGTCTGATATTAAACTACCCCCAAATATGATATAATTAAATCACATTAATTCTCTTAGGTATAATGCGATTGTCTGTGCTGTGCATAGATAAGAAGCTACTAGAGAATTTCTGGTGTGCCTTTGAGAAGAATGTGTGGAACTTTAAAAATAACCCAGAGGAAAACAGGCCCAGGAGTAAGAGGGGTTACTTACTTCGTATTGCTTACTGGAAAAGTATCTAATTTAGCAGTCCTGAGTCACAGGATGAGGTTAAAGGGGTGAAATTGGGAATATATTGACCTTGGCTTTTTTCTTATTTGTGGGTGGGGTGAGGTAGACGGCTCTCCTGGGAAGCAATAGATAGAGGAGAAGTGTGACATCCATTCTCAATGGACATTAAGACTAGAGGTATCTCCTTTTGTTTGTTGGGATGCTGTTAGAGTCTCAGTGGGTGTGTGGTTGGCCAAATTACAGCCCCCTGCCAGTTGTGCAAGCCATGTTAATCCCAGGAAGCTGTGAATATGGTATTTTACTTGGTGAAGAGGACTTTGCTAATGGGATAAGTGGTGGATTTTGAGATGGGGAGATTAGTTTGGATTAACCACTGGGCCCAGTGTAATCGCAAAGGACTTTATAAGTAAAGTAGGGGGACAGGACCTGCTAGGGAAGTAAATGCAATGAGAGAAGTAGAAGTTGTCTACAGTATAGACAACAGTATAGTTTGTCTACAAATGACAGTAGCCCGTGGATGTTGGAAGAAGGATGTAGACTCTTACTGGAGCTGCTATGAAAATTCGCAGTTGCTGACACTTCAACTCCAGCCTTGTGAGACTCGCGTGTGACTTCTCCTGGCAGGGCTGTGAGAAATAAACTCACGGTGTCTGTTGTTTAAGTTTGGGATGATTTGTTCACAGAGGCAACAGATAGTTATTAGGAAACAAGACAGGGGGCTTTTTGAGGATAAAAAAACGAGTGGTCAACTTACTACACAGCAGCAGTCCACAAACTATGGCTCCTGGATCTAATCCAGACTGTCACCTACTTCTGTAAAGCCCAGAAACTAAGGTCACCTTTTACATTTTTGGAGGGTTGCAAAGGATGAAAAGAAGAAGAATATTTCGTGACGCACGATAACCACATGAAATTCAAAACTGAGTGTTCTGAACATCTGAGCATCGAGCTATGTTGGAACCCTGCCACGTGCATTCATGGGCATGATGTTTGCAGCTGCTCCTGTCACGTGTGCAGCCGTGCACCACGCCAAAAAATGCCCAGTCACATTCCTTCTTCGTTTATTCAGCCCCAAACCGAGCCTTCTTGAGTTATTTCAAAAAAGCTCTCAGATGTCATATATTGCGTCTGCATGTCTTTTCTTATGAATCTCTAACCTGTTTTATGACACATAACCACACCACCTTTAAAATATGCATTTTTATCCCCTTTTTGATCCCGAGGAAGCAGGGTCAGGGAGAGACAGGTGATAAAACAGATAAATTCAGGTGCAATTTGTAGAGGTCATTTGAAGACAATGTCACTCACACCAAATTCAGGCACAGGGTTGCAACGTCTAAGTCACAACCATAGATTTGGGGAGAACATAGCTTGTGTTAAGTGAGAGCTGAATGGAAAATCAAAGTGTTATGAAGAACAACAAATGGCGCTACTGGGAAGCCAGGCCTGTTCAAGCCATAAAGCAGTGTCACAGGTTCTGAAACCCTGCTGGGTGAGACCATTCCCCCAGAAGCAGGTGCATGTGGACTAGTGCATTGAGTCCTACAAGCAAAGCATGCATTTGCAACTCCAACTCTCTCCTTGTTTCTCCTTGGCTGTCAGCTAGGTGAGATGCTAGCCTTGTGTTTACTCTGGAGAAGAGAAAGACCTGTATGCTGATCCTTTTGGTCCCATCTCCAGATACAGGTGGTGGTGGGACTGCTCAGTGCTCAAGCATGGAGCCAAGTCATGAAAAAATAATGAATGCTTTTAAAGGGTTGCGTTATGCGCTATGAATGAAAATCAACTTTTCGACTTGTTTTTGACCCAAATATTTTGCCTACTATTCCTCATAGGTTTGCAGTGGGCACCTTGTAAAAGTGTGCATGGAAGCATATTTTATAAGTCAGAAGACATTTCCCCAGCATAAGACTCGGCATTGGGTTATATTGAGCAGAGTGTATTCTTATTTTCCACAAAATGTATTTTGTACTTCCCGTGTTCTTAGTTAGCTCTGTTCTGCAGATTTCCTTGAGGGCCATTAAGAACCACGGGCGGGAGCCTTCGAGTTCTTTTTCTTTTTATTAGTGGTTTTGTTTTTGGTATGTCAGGGAAATGATATTTTATGTCACTTTGACCTGACTGTACTGTTGCTGACTATGGCTCATACCTTTCTGAAAAGTAATCTAGTAAAGGGAAAAGCAGACATTTTTCATCCTGGAAAGTCCTGCATGTCTGCCACATCGCTCTGAACAACAGTGATGGGATTTCCAAATTCTTATCACTAAGGGAGCAACAGAGTCTTGGGGGAGTGCCCAGAGGCCTCAGGGAAGGAAGTCTGCAAAGAACACATAGAAAAGAGGGTAGAAAGAACTAGAAATTCTGGGGGTCTTTAATGACATCCGTGCTCCCCATGCCCAGGCGGAGCATTAGAGGATTATGTGCAGAGAGATTGCTTTAATATTTTGGCTTTGCATTCCAACAAATTATATCGCTCCCTCAAAGCAGAATTATCTGGTTGGATTGGGAACTCTCTGCATATAAATGTAGTTGGGGGAAGGTTTTAGAGAAGAAAATGGATGTAGTTTTGAAGTTGGGATGGGAGCCATTTGAACACAGAGTGTTTATAAGGATGTGGTCAAATCAACTACTATTGAAAGATCTGCTTTTCTTTATAATGTGCTACTACCTATATACGGGACTGCCTCACTGAGGGTAGAGACTGCTGTAAGCGAAGCCAGGATGTGCAATGCCTCAAGTGGACAGGGCACATGGCTGAGTGAGAGGATGGACCCTTTTATATAAATGGATCTCTTCTAGAATTCAAGACACGACTTTGGCTAGCAAATATTATTTACCCATGGATTTACATGCACGCGTGCATGCATGCACATGCACACACACACACACACACACACACACACACACACACACACACACCACACACATACACACATGCATTATTGGGTTTAGATTTTGCGTGAAGGTATACGTGGCATATTGTGCCACAGGCTTGACCTTACTGGAAATAGCCAGCATGATTAGCAGTTGAGGACTGGGAGAGGTCCTCTCTAGGTCATGAGTTTTGGTTCAGTCATCTTATAGGACTGTGTTTTTTTTCTGAGCAGCCTTGGGGGATGTGGTAATTGCTCTTTCTGGGGCACCAGACTGGAGTGCCAACTGTTTGCCATAGATCAGCATGTTCTTTATATTGACTGTCCCTCATCCATGCTGCAAATCCACCGTGTGCTCAGCCTCATCTGGGCCTACGACACTGCTCCCGTGGGACTTGAAGACAAGAGGAGCACAAGTCCATGCTCACACTTTTTTTGCTGTGCCATGAGAAAAGAAACTCTTTGTGACCCAGGAGTCTCATCAGTGGCTGGCACCCTTGAGACAGTAAACAGGCACAGATGGCAATTCACTTGTGAATAAGAGAGGGGGGGGGAATAAAAAATTATAAAAGGAAGGACATGACTGCTCTTAGGGATGGTGGAGGAGAACATTAATTGTAGATAAAAGAGTGAGCATAGTCAGAGGCAGGGACATCTGGGAGAGTTCGGAGTGAACACGACCAGACTGAACTGGACCATATGAGGAGAGGGGGAGGAAGAGCAAGAAAGGAGCCATTGACTAAGACGGGTAGCCTGGGCTAAGAGACTGGCATTGCCATGATGGCTGAGTTACATCAGGGCCAGAGGAGCTGATAGGAAGGAAGCTCAGCTCCTGGGCTGGAGAAGTTTAGGGTAGGGGCCGGGTATGCCAGCCATACCCTATATAACAGGTAGGGATGACGGGAACCTGACAGCCAGGTCCACTTTGATATATGTCCAATAGGCATCTCGGTTTGAGTTTAAGACTTAACAACTTGTACAGGGAAAAAGCAGATTCCTGGCCTGACCCTCCTTCTCAGTTGGCTGTCCTGGGTCTCGATCTGTAGATTTTTGGTTATCTGGATGCTTTGCCAAACACTTTCCCCATTTTTATTTCGTTAGGATTGCGTGCTGTACTCATAGTTGCTATTTTGTTTTTCAGCTTAGCTACATCAGCTGGGTTTGTCTTCCACTGTTTTGTTCATGTCATTGTCTTTCATTTGTAGAAAGCTCTATTAGGTTGATGTCACATTGTACAAATGCAACTCTTGATGGGGGAGAAAAACTGATGAGCTTATGGACAGAAGGAAAGGAATTAGGAGTGAGCCCATGTATGGGATTCACAAACTAGGTACCAATAGGTCATATGTTCTCAAATGACAGCTTTAAAATGATCTTGGGTTGCATGTATGACACCTGGACCATGTGAGTGGCACTGCTTTGTCTTCTGAGAGTTAGACTCTCAGCTCTGGAATAGGTTTCTCTTTTGTCCTCCCTAATTAGGGTCAAAATTCTCATCACTTTCTTTTCCTTTAATTTATCTATTTGTATGTGTGTGCATGGAGGTTGGAGGACGGCT
The DNA here is from genome assembly GCF_021556685.1 of Rattus norvegicus. Lineage (NCBI taxonomy): Eukaryota > Metazoa > Chordata > Mammalia > Rodentia > Muridae > Rattus > Rattus norvegicus. Next base: position 92,542,072 of record NC_141542.1, read on the forward strand.
TGTGGGAATTGGTTCTCCACTGCTGCTGTTTTGGGTTCCAGGGATTGAACTCAGGCTGTCAGGCTTGGCAGGAAGTGCCCTCACCTGCTGAGTATCCTTCTGGCTTATCTCATTTACTAGGACATCTAAGAAGTATAACACAGCAGAGGTGATTGAGCTGTGAGTGTGGATGTCCTCCAGGGCGCATCTGCACATCTGATTAGACATGTTTGACCAGACATGGTAGTGAGCTTGGTTTTTGTTTTCATTTTTGCATACCAATGCACAGAAATTGTACAAGTGGTGAATAGTTTCCGCTCAAATGAGCACCTTGGGAGTTATTTCCCCTTGAGTTTCCCAGTTCCTCCTTTCACAGGGGTAGACTCAAAATGTGAGATTCCTCAGAGCATTCTTTTCTTAATTGCTAAAAGGTAATCTAGAATCAGTTGATCAGTGAGTTATCAACTAGGTAGAATAAAACAACAACAACAATAACAATAACTAATACCATAAAACAAAACAAAGCCATCCCCCACCCCACAAACGTACCAAAGATGTACAAAGTAACAAAGCTGATTTTCTTGAGTGGTTTGTAAAAGAATATGAAAGGCCGTTGCCTAAGCAACTTCCAGACATTCATTTATCTGTGATCACCTGACAGGATTAAGCGAATGACTTTTCTAAGTATCAGCTGTGAAGGGTCTGGTGACTGTGTCTTATTCCATTTTGCTTTATGACTAATGACATGCCTTGATTGCTATGGTCCCTGTTAGGTTGGGACAAGTACGCACTTCCCATCAAGCTGCACAATCTGATTAGAGTTGATCCCAACTAGTTGGTCCTTATGGTAGCTTCAGCCTGTGAAAAGCCACTTTCTTTAATTCCAATGAAATTGGGATGGCTGACATTTGCCTCAAGACTCTGCCATGTTTCTGGAGACACAAGCCGTTTCCTACTTTTGTGATTACAGAGCTGGTGTAGGGACCTTAAATGTTGTTGGGTCTAGTGCTTCCCAGCCATGATCTTGTCCTGATCAACTGTGATATTTACTTCTTTGAAAACAAATTGCCTGAAAAAAATCAAACCCCAAGTTTATTTAAGAAGGAGACCTTGTATTATTAGAAATGAAAACAGCTTGACAGGAACACAAGGCAGTCACGAAATAAGTAGACTGAAAATAAAACATTGTTAAGTTGGATAATGATTCTCTGAACTGAGATCGACCTTTAGCCTCTAAGTAAGGGAGGAGATTATGGATGGCTCTGGAGACATTGGTGACAAACTACTGTGGTCTACTGCTAACAAAGAATTTGTCTCCGTCTATCTGCATCTATGCCTTTGGTCTGTTTCCTCCCACCCTGAGTGTGGTCTTGGCCATGTAACTAACTTTGGCCAATGGCCATTGGCAAACATCATGCTGGCATTAGTTTGGGAAGTGGTCACATACTGGGGATTTTCTTCTATTGTTGCTGCTTGGGGCAGTGTGTGAGCAAAGCCTTCTGGATGATGTTGGGAGGCACAAGATCTGAACACTCTACTACTGCAGCCAACAGCCAACCACTTAGACATAGGATCCACTGTCTCTAGTCACTGTGTTAGCTGGCTAGCTGTATTCATGAACTTAGCAAAGATCAGACGGCTCAGGTCAACAGAAATCTTCAATCTATAATCATAATAAAACTAGCAAGTGATTATTGTGGCCATGAAACTATTTTATGATGCTTTGTTACCCAGTGAAAGTCAATGCAGGACTTAAAACATGGGTTGGAAAGAGAGCTCTGTTGGTAAAGCGCTTGCTTGTAAACACCAGAACCTAAATTCAATCCCAGAACTCATGCAAAAAGTTTGGTGTGGGAATGTGCACTTAGGACTTCAGTGCTGGGGAGGTGAAGACAGGTGAGTGTCGGGCCCTTGCTGGTCAGCCAGTCTGACCTATTTGGGGAGCTCTAAGTCACTGAGAGATCCTGTCTCAAAAAAGGTAGACGATACCTCAGAAACACCACCACCCAAGGCTGTCTATGACATCCATATGCATGTGTACTGAGACTTGCTCATGCATGTACACACACACACACACACACACACACACACACACACACACACACCCCTTAAACTCAGTTCTCTGCCATGTCGTTCATCACGCACACTCTTTTAGTCAACAGTATATACATTGTAGGGGCCGAGCACAGCCACCTCACCCGTGACCCATATCTCACACCTCAGGAAACTGCTCCGTTGCCAGCTCTGCCTTTGGGCTTCACACCTGAAGGCTCAGGGAGGTGAAGCGATACTGCTCAGGTTTCCTATGTAGCTCACGACAAAGATTACCCTCGACCGCGGGCCCTTTGTGTGTAATGAGTTTATTTCTCCGGCACTTCACTGCCTTCAGGAGTGGCGTGTTTAATCACATTAAAGTGACGAGTAGGGTGTTAGGGAGTTCTTATGTCAGCTTATGTTATCTTTATCCTCTCGTGGAGGGAGCAGAAATAAAGTTAGCCCACGGAGTTGAGAAATGTTACTTAAGACAGTTTGGATTATCTTGTATTGTGGACTGAATTGGGCCTTATTCCCCAAAGATAGGCCAAAGACTTACTTGCCTGTACCTGTTAAATGTGACCCTAATGAGAACAGGATCTCCATAGATACCATCGTGCTAAGATGAGCCAAAATGGATGACGGGAGGCACAAATCCAGTGTGTCTTCATAGGGAAAGAGATTTGGGTACAGACACACACAGGGCAGGCGGCTACCTGAAGGAGGCAGAGGTTGGCATTTATCTCTGGTACCACACAGGGGATGGCAGTACCAGCTGAGCATGACGAGGGACCAGGAAGAGGCAAGAAAGCATTCTTCGTTAGAGCTCTTAGAAAGAATCGGGCTCTGTCTTGGTTGTGAACTTTAACCTTTGGAACTATGTGTTGTTTTGAATGACCAGTGAAGGCATTATTACAGCCAGACTGAGAAACCGGCAGAAATTGATAGACAAGACAGGGAGGCTGGGGATTCAAAGGCAAAAGCTGACCCAATTTCTTTCCCGGAAATAAGTTAGCAGATAGAAAGGGCCTGCATGCTCTGCCCTCCCCTGGCAGACTTCTCCCTTCCTCCACCCTCTGACCCCCAGCTGAGCTTGTGCAGATGATTGAAGGGCCTGTGGTCTGGGGTTTCTCTCCATCAGCAAAGGAAGTGATCTCGCCACACATTCCCTCTGGGCCACTCTGTCTTGTGTAGTAGGAGGGTGAGTCTTTCAGTCAGGATCTCTTCCAGAGTTCATAAAAAATGTACGAATTCCGTCCTTGTGCAGTTAACATTCACCAAAGGATTTGCCATCCAAGCGTTGCATCCTTCTGTCCCAGCGAAATCATTTCTTGGAATGGGAACAGACATACCCAGAGGTGACAGCCTCCCCTCACCCCCATCCCCAACTGTCCCCAGTTGTGTGGTGATCTGAATGCTGGTCCTCCCTCTCTGCAGGAAATGACACTGAACACCGTGAATTACCACCTTCTGCGTGAGCAGCTCAGGCTCCTCTTCCCCTTGGCTGACTTTACTTGCAATCCATTTGCAGTCATTTGCATGCAGAGGTCTTTATCCTCAGCATCAAGCGCTAATGGACCTTTAGGGAAGTTGCACCCAGGCAATCTGCTTAGCTTCTGAAAGCCTTCTCTAGACAATCCAGCAAAACCCACCACTCTGGGGACCCCAGTTTTTCTGATTCCCTTTTCTGACAGATGCATTTTTCTTTTTTCTTTTTTCTTTTTTTTTTTTTTTTTTGGAGCTGGGGACCGAACCCAGGGCCTTGCGCTTCCTAGGTAAGCGCTCTACCACTGAGCTAAATCCCCAGCCCCCCCAGATGCATTTTTCTTACACCTTGGTACGTGTTGCTCTCCTGTGCTTAATTCTATTAGTGGCTTATACCAGTCATGAAAGTCATTTACTATTAAAATCAAATGCCGTCATCTCAAAAGGCAAATCCCAAGGCTTCTGCTCCTTCTGAGCTCCAAACCAGCAGCAGAGCAAGGGAAAAACTTCACACCCATAATTTCCTGTCAATCTGTGCTTCTTGCTGGGAAAGTGTGAAAGCCTGTTAGGCAAAGGAGGCCAAGAGGTGAATTAGAAACCATTCCCAAAGCTGGTCTAAGGCCAGCGCTGATATTGGTGCCCTTGCCAGTGACTCCCAACTGCCTCTGGAGACCTGTTCAGCACATCTGCCTCACGTGCTAGTCTGTTGGTGGCCACACATGTGCTCCTCTGCTAAGCTTCATTCCCCAGCCTCTTTGAAACCAGCTAGTCATGTGACCGGGGTATGGTCCATGATGTGTAATTCGAAGTTGGCTGGGGATTTGGGGGGAATTCTTATCTTTTTAAATATAGGCATGTTTCTTCCTGACTCTGTTCTTTTTTTTTCTTCCTGGAGTATCTATGAAATGTATGGAGCTGGAACAACCATCCTGTGACTTGGAGCGACAGCTAATGGAATTGTAGAGACACTGTGCTGGTGCAGGCAGTTGTTTAGCCAACTAGGAACCTTGGCTGGTCAGCATTTCTTTCTTTGTTCCAGACTTCCTCCATGAAGAAGTGCAATGCTCATTCTATCCATAGCCCTTGGATAAGATTTCTGATACATTCGGTTGAACTCCACTGCCGCCTCGGGGGTTCCAGGAATCCACCGTGCCACTGACTCCACGATCTGTGGCACTGGAAGGACTGTGAGTCAGAGGCGAGGATGGGCAGGGCTCCCATGTGATATATATATATATATATATATATATATATATATATCACATAACAATATATATATATAACACTATATATATAACACTATATATAACACTATATATTGTATATATAACTATATATATAAAACTATATATATATGGTTCTTTTCTCCAATTCTCACATCCTCTGGCTGAGGATTTTGTTGGTGTTCTGCATCCAGATGCCTAAAGAAATCAGGCCATGTCCCCTCTGTTGCTTTCTCTGTGACAGAGAGTTAAAATAGCCCTGCTGTGTGTGGTTTTTACAGGATTCCCCTTATGGTTCTGGTACCTAGCTCCTGTATGTGCCTTTGTTACCTAGGCTATCCTGAATAAAATCATATAAAACTTTTTGCGAGATCCCCAAAACTTATAAGAACAGGTATTTTTCCCTTGAGTGACTTCCTGTGGCTCTCTTCTGGGCTCCCGTCTTCCTGTCATGACAGTCTCTCTCTTTCTTTAACCTGTTCCTTTTAATGAAGTTCTTTACCAGGTTTTAAAGGGAAGCCCCTTCTTTCCTTTAAGGACCTGTTAGTCTGTTTTTGTTGTTGTTATTGTTGTTTTTAACAATATTGAATGTTTTAAAAATACTCTTCCACCACAAAGACCTGATCATGGTCTTGAGGCCCTTTCTTCTACTAAGCCTCCTCATTCCCGAAGGACAATCATATGTTAAGTCCTTCCAGAAACCAACAACAGTGCCTCTCCTTCTTCTATATCTAACAGTCACATGGGTTTGGTTTACAGGACATTGCTTTTAATGAACAACTTCTATGTTCTTTCCTTACTAATTTTTAGTTATTTGAAAGAAAAAGTAAATGCAGACAAGGATACCTTAATGGTCTTTGGGGGAAAATAATGTGTCTCTAAGTGAATTGGGAAGTTTGAAGTTTTGGGAGTTGACACAATGTCACTTTTGTACATGTCATTCTGACTAAGGACTTACATAGGAAAACGGGACACATTGCTGGTCTGCCTCATCTCTTTTCTCCACATCCTCTCTAAAAGTTTGTTCCAGAATGTTTGAGGAACCATTCACTACCAGAGTCCAGAGCAGTGGTATTAGAAAAGGTACGGAAAATTAGAAAGGTATTAGTGGTATAGAGAAGCTTCTCAACCTTCCTAATGCTGCGAGTCTTTAACATAGTTCCTCAGGTTGTGGTGACCCCAGACCATAAAATTATTTTTGTTGCTTCTTTATAATTATAATTTTGCTACAGTTATGAATTTTAATGTAAATATATGAGATATATCCCTCCCCAAGGGGTCATGACCCACAGGTTGAAAACCCCTGGGTCTAAAGGTTGAGGGTACACAGGGACTTATGAAATGCCTTGGCTGGGGCCTGTGGGTTTTAGTGTCTAAGTGGTTATCTACTCTAGTGTGATAGAGAACTCCATGATTGTATTGTGACTTCTTTAGGGTGTGTGTGTGTGTGTGTGTGTGTGTGTGTGTCCTCTCTCTCACAAACCCTTGTTGTGAGCTTCATAGTTAAATGAACAAACGAAAAGCCATATGAGATAGGGCGCCAATGACAGAGCAAATGAGTTTATTAAGGGTTACTTACAGGAACATGGTCAGCTTCGAGTGACTACACCACTTAAAATACGTCCCAGCATTCCTTATCTGCCTATATGTCCTTGCGGAGGATCATAGGACTCATGAGCTATTTCTGTCTAGTAACTGTTAACTCTCTATAAATCCTGAAGTATCTGTGTGGACCTTGTGAGTCCTTCTTGCTCTGTGATGGAATGAAAATGGGCCCAATCTTGTGCAAACCTCCTGTGGATGATTGACAACGGCTGAGAGTTCAAGAGGTCAATGGTCATGCTGTACTCAGGGGGCAGCACTCCAGGATAACCTGTCAGGGCTTTTGGCCTGGAGTGGGTGTTGCTCACAGAGTGGAGGGAACCCTCCTATAAGGACCCAGGACTTCTCCTAGCTTGGGTTTCATCAGGTCTGGAGACAACTGGTTTTTGTTGTTGTTGTTATTGCTGTTGTTGTTGTTGTTGTGTTGTGGGTATGGCTGTTCTTTTTATATAACTCAGTGTCTCTCAACCTTCCTAGTGCTGTGACTGTTAAATATAGTTCTTCATGTTGCGGTGACTTCCAACTATAAAATTATTTCCATTGCTACTTCATCACTGTAACCTTGCTACTGTTATGAATTGTAAAGTAAATAACTGACATGCAGAATATCTGGTATTCGATTTCTGTGAAATTGTCATTCAACTCCCAAAGGGGTTGTGACCCACAGGTTGAGGACCACCAATATAGCTCGGCACATTGGAGCTTCCTCAGGTGATAGGTGCAGGGAAGGGCGCTGTTGTGATTCAGAACTTCATCTCTAAGGTCTAGAAGATCTGGTTCTGCTTTAATTCTGCCATTTATAAGCTGGATGACCTTAGGTAAGTGATTAGACTCTCTGGGTCTTGTTTTCCCCATTTACAGAATTGATTGTCAGTAATGCTCACTGTCGCTGTATAATGAACAACCACAGTAGCCACATCTACTCTACCTTTAAATTTGTATCTCATTCTTAGGGTTGTTGGTTAATCAAGACTTTGCATGCACAGCTTGCAGAAGGGTAAGCTCTGGGCCTAGGCTGTGAGTGCGATTGGTGTGGGCTCCTTTGGACCCAGGCTGGAAGGTGGTGGATAGTTGACTGATCTCATGGTAGGACACTGAAGCTTCCAGATGGGTGAGTGACAATCTGGGATGCTTCTTAAGCTTGAAAGCATTGTTGCTTTGTCCAAATCCTACCCACCTCTCTAGACTGGGGGATGCATTTCAGCTCTGGTGGGAGAAAAGAACTGAACGTCTAACGAAGAGGAAGCTAAGTAGAAGCAGAAACAGATGTGTTGAACACTCAATGAGAGTTCCATGAGGCGTGCATACCATGACAGCATCCCTGTAGTATGTGCTCATTGAATGTAGCTGTTCCTTCTGTTGCTGAGCATGCTGTGTGTACTCTTCCATATTCTACCCCCAGCTCAGAGATGTAGTACTCTGGAGAAGAATACACAGAAACAGGCTATGTGCTGTTCAATGCTTTACAACATGGAGAATCTAAGCTCCATCTCCCTCACCTCAGCATGGATTGACCTGAAATGGGCCCATGGAATCCTCTGAACGCCGAGTTGCTTTTGTATACCCAGTACAGTTAAGGCAGGTTCACCCCCATTCTTATTTGAGCCTGAGAATATCTTGTGGTATAAACTCAGAATCCATTGCCACGGCTTTTTGAAGGAGAAGGAAATAGGTTGGGTTGATGCCAACTTGTACCTGTTCCTTTGATTTTTGAGCCTACAGAAGAGAGGGCACAATGCTATTTTTACAACAGAGGCATGAATTGACATTTGTAGAAAACCAAGAATGAGTGTCCAAAAGTTAGTTTTCATCCAGCCAGACACCTATCCACGCACCCATGCACTTGTCTTTCCATTCCATCCATCCACGAACCCGATCTACCCCAATCCATCAACCTACTTATCTACCCATTCATCTACCCACCTACTATCCATCCATCCATTCACCCATGCATGCACACATTCACCCATCCATCCACTCATCCATTCATCCTTATAGACATGTATCCAATTCAATTCAACCCAGTTTACCCATTCCTCTACCCATTCCTCTACACATCCCTCCACCCACCATCCATCCATGCATCCATCCAGTCATGTATCCAAATTCAATCCAACCCAACCCAATCATCCATCCATCCATCCATCCATCCATCCATCCATCCATCCATTCATGTATCCAATCCACCCATCTAAGTAGATCCACTCATTGACATATTTAACAAGCAGATGTTTATGAAGCTCCAGTCATTTGCACCATTAAACCAGGTGCTGTACCTGAGGTATGTCCCCAAAGGAAGGTGGTAACCTCAAGAAATTCTATGGCCTTCAGAGAAAGGCAAGGAATTGGTGTTGAGGGCTGGTATTTGGGAGCCTGTGCTTGCTTACCACTTCTGTGTTATTATCTGTCTTTTGTTTTTCATAAGTTAGATATAGCCTCTTCCCTCCATGACTCTTTAGAACACTCTCTGGGTCCAATCACAGAATGCTTTAGATATGCTCAGAGCAATTGAGAGTCCCAAGAGGGTCCCAGGCATCGCCAGGTCCTCAGCATTGACTCACATGGACATCACTGATCCCCCTTTCCCCCATTATAACAAATGCCAGTGATGACAGAGAAATGTGGACTAATGCTGAGAGTCGAAGTCAGGTGGGATGACCCCATGGACATGTGGGAGATTGTGGCCGGGGCTATTGGACCACACTCCCTTCCTACTCCTTTCCACTGTCATCCCTGAGAGGGAACTTGTGGTATGTTGGATGGAGGTGGTCCTGATTGTCCAGTTCTTTATTCTCCAACCTTAGCTAAGTCTCCTAACAATCTAAGCTGTGATAGGTGGGGACCATTTGCCCATATTTTACAGATGAAAACACAGGCTCAGAGAGAGTAAGGGATTGTGTGCTGGTCAGCTGACACCTCTGCTATCTCCAGCTCCTTTTATTAGTCTTCACAAGCTGTAATTCTATGCAATGGCCCGAGCTTGTAGGAAGTCACTTGGGAAAGAGGTGAAGGGGGAGCAAGCAAGGAATGAGAAATTTCCCTTCTCTGTCTCAGGGACTCCTAAACATCTGTCTTGACTGCTTGAGGCCCCAGAACTCCCTACAACCCTGGATTTGTCAGGCCAAGGTTGAACCATTCAGGACTCAAACCCCTGGGAGCCAGTTGTGGCCTAGATTGGCCTTGATTCATAGGGTTTGGCTACTGTGTGCTGGGTAGGCCACTGTCCTGTCTTTTTGTCATTTGATCTATTTGACCTTGTCCTCCTATGGACTGCAGTGTCCTGCTCCTCTGGGGACTGGTTCAGGACCTTTATACACATCTGTTCACACTCTGCCAGCTCCGTACTATGAGTTTATTCCTGCCAGTTGCTTCTGGAGAACTTGATCTCCATTTCCCTGTAATAGAGATGGTGTTTTCTTCTAATGGGCAGGCAGCTGTGAGACTGGGTAGGGCTGCTTATCAGTCGTTTAGGCCAGCAGTGGAACTCACTCTTTCTGTCACGTGGTTCTGGCTTGGTAGCACAAGCTGCTGCTGAGCCATCCTGTACAATTGTCGTAACTGCTCCACCTTTGTATCTTCTCCACTTACCAGGCCTGAGTGGAGGCAGAGAGAGGAGAAGTAACATTCCCCAGGTCACACAGCTCATCAATTACAGTTAGAATGTTCAAGCCTGCGGCTGTCAGACTCCTGAGTCCTTTTGTATTCCTTTTCTTTCTGGGACCTTCCCATGGTCTTGTGGAGCTCATCTCAAAAAACTATGTTTGTAGAAATCTGGTTAAACAAAACAAAACAAAACAAAACACAGCTGGGCAGTGATGGGGCACACCTTTAATTCTAGAACTCAGGAAGCAGAGGCAGAAGTAGGCAGATTTCTGAATTTGAGGCCAGCCAGATCTATAGAGTGTAACTAAGTCTTTCAAACCTTATTTTTAATAATAGTTCTTCAATGCTTTAACCTCCCTTGTGGCCCACCATCCACCAGAGGTAGTGGGAAAGGTTCTTTGGAGCAACTCCCATCTGTGTTGTCTGGAAATCGGCAGTTCAGTTCACAGGTTAGCAGCAGTAGCTTGATCCACTCACAAACACTTCATGGATACGCCAACAGTCCAATTCAGTAGAGTCTGGAGAGCAAACAGGAATCAGCAGTGGTGGCACTACCTAACAAAGACAGCCAGGCCTCAGCCTTGGTACGAGTCAGCAGGCAGGATCAGCAGGAACACCAGAAGTTCTTGGTTGTGCTTCTCTCAGGGAAGCAAAGATCTGTGAAGGTGAGAGACCCACAAGTGTTGCCCAGTTAGCTCTGTAAGCAAGCTTAGTTCAGCCTCTGTCACTGTCCATCGAGTCCTATTTATACCCTCCAGACATTACATGTCCTCCATGGGTCTGACGTCAGCTGACATCACTCTGTCAATCAGCCTGAGTCCACAGAAGTGTCAAGAAACTGCAGCACACCACCAGAAGTTTTTTGGTCCATGTTTTTTCTATGAAGTCCTGACAAATGCAGCTCACCTATGCAATGTAAGGAGGACTAACACATGTATGTTGTTAGCAAAGAATCCTTTATCACATGTCCTTTCATGTGCTTGCTTTAGCAGAACATCCTTTCTCTTGTGTCCACTTTAGCTAAAACATTTCTTCACAATGTGTTTGCCCTAGCAAAACACCATCCAGCTGACCTTCCAAAGAACCCTTAAGTTTTCACTTCCACTGAGGAAGCTCCAGGATAGCCAGGGCTACACAGAGAAACCAAAAACAAACAAACCAACCAACGAACAACCAGACAAAAACCCAAACTGAGACCAAAACAAAATAAAACAAAAACAGAGGAAAAAATACCCAAACTCAACCAAAACAACAACAAATAACTCCCACCCAAACAACAATATTCAGAGCAATCGACAAACCAAAACCAAACCAAAACCACCAGGAGCCGAAGTGACAGGGCAAACATGTCTCATCTTCAAGGCAGCCTGTGTGTGTTGCATCAAGGAATGCTGGGAGGTGAAGCTCCAGCTGAGTCATGCTGATTGCTGGGTTGAGGGCCAGGGTGTGTGAGTGACCCTTATACTTTCTCTTGGGTATTTCCCTTTGGTGACCTAGTCCTTAGTTTCCTCTGGAATGTTAGGATCACAGTTGTATCTTGAAGCCTTAGCTGGACCCTCCTGACCTCCACTTAACCCCCTCAGACATAAACCCAACTGCTCTCCAACCTCAACCAGTTGAATGTCTGTCTGCTTCGGTGAGGGAAGCTGCCAGGTACTGGTGTGTAAACCAATGTCTTTCTTGTCTTGACCCTAGCTCAAGCCCAGAGTGAAAAGCCCAAAGGAGTTCCCTAGAAATGGCTGTTTGTTCTCTGCAACATTTAGCATCGTAGCCACAGCTTCCTTCCCGGACGTAGAAAAGAAACAGAAACAGAAACAAAACTGTAGTTTTTCAGATGACTTCGCAACTCTCCCATACAAACCCAGATGCTCCGGGCTAGAATCCATAAAGGCAAAAGAAACACAGTGCAGGTTACAGGAGCTCTTGGGTGTGCATCTTCTAATCTGATTATATTTCTAGCCCAAACCACCTCCATTTCTCACCTCTTAACCGATTTTTCTGCTCCCGCCCCTACAATTTTTTCTTTCCCTCAGTAGCTAGTCTGATCCTTTTAAGTTGTGAGTCTGAGTGTGTTAACCGTCTGCTCAATGTCTGGGCCTCTAGCAGTTTTCCATTGTTCTTCTGAGAAGAGCCGAAGTCTTGACAGTAGCCTCTGATGACTGAGGGCAGGGACTGGACGGCGACTATTTTAGGCTTTGCCAGCGTGATGTCTGGGCTCACATCTGCTGTAGCATGAGCAAAACCATGGAGGATAAAGTAAGACACACCATGGCTATATCCCGGCACATTACCAAAGGGTGCAGGGTTGGATCTGGTCCAGGTCAAGCTCCCGCCCTTTTAGAGTTTTGACTTCAGATACCTCTTGACTCCTTTGCCTTCTGTGCCGGGGCTGTACTTTCAGCCCCATGGGCCCCTGCAAATTCGTCATGGTTTCGCTTGGGCCTTAAAACTGGCTGTGTTCAATCTAGAACATTCTTCCCCTTCAACTCTGAGTGACACGTTTTCTTATTTTCTTTGTTTCCGTTTGCAGATCTTTACCAAGAGCTCTCCCCACCTCCCTAATCACTTCATCTGAAATAGCAAAACTTACTTTTGGCACTCCATCCTCTCTACCCTGCTTTCTTCTGCTTGGAGATTGTTGCCACCACCTGACATCACCACTCACGGAATGAATAAATGGTTCTTTCGGGGGGGAAAATGTTACCACGTGCCTCCTTCATGCCAGGCAGGGAGCCGAAATTCTAATAGAGAACAAAACAAAGGCTTTGTTATCGTTGTACACGAGTGGAGCTTAAATAAACACAAACGTGGGAGCTAGAGAGAAGTGCTCTGGGTAAAATTAGGCTGGGCAAAGGGACAGGTTGTGGGGTTCTTTCTCTGCATTTGCCTTCTGACTTACAGCAAGCCCTCCCCCTTTGCTGCCTAGTTAGAATCTTACAAAAAAAAACCCCCAGCGCCGACAGGGGGCGCCACAGCTCTGCAAAGAGGTGAGATCCAGACCCAGGCCCTCAGGCTTCTGAACAGGGCAGGAAGGGAGCTGAAGGCTGCAGCCTAGGGACTGGGAAGTTGGAAATTATGGGATGTAACAGGATCTGAACACTACAGCAGCCTCACCGCAAGTGTTTTCCATGGAGCGCTGCCTAAGCTACGGGGCCTTGCGGAACAATGCGCTTCTAAGTTAGACGCTTAATAAATCAGCCAGGCATGCATTATTATGCCGCAGCGGAGTCCTTGTTGTGTCTTAATGCTCAATTATCCAGTGCAGAATCTGGGTCGGGCTTTCTATCATCTTGGATGTGTGACGGGAACTGGCCCAGGTCTAATTGTTCTACCCCGGGAGTGGATGCCTTTGCATCTTAAAAGGCCAGACACTAAGGTTGATACTTAGGTTGAAGGGAAGTCACAGGTCGGAAGAACTAAACCTTGACATGGACCTTTCTCGAGGTGTTCTTGCTCCAGTTGATATAGATGGGGGAAAAAAAAATTAGTTCACAGAGAAGGTACTTGCCCCAAATCTTGAGATGAGTGAGATTTGAAGCCTTCTTCCTGATTACCGATTCTGGGTCATGTATTAGCTTTTATCAGGCATATTTTCAGGACACCACAGTGCCCTTCTTATGCCTGTGACAGGTGCCATAGATAATAATGCCTTCCCACTGTCTGACTCTAAGTTAACCACTAGCCAGCAGAAGCCTCGTTTATTTGAACATAAATGGATACTCAATTAAGAAAGAACCAAACAAACCCCAATTTTTATATTTTATGGATGTCCCGAGGGTGAGGACCCAGAGTCCCCGTAGTTCCAGATTAAAGGCAAGAGCAAAACCACATCTTGTTGACCTCTGCTTGCTGCCTCTTGGGAGTGGACACAGGTAGGCAGGATAGCAGGAGAGTAACATTGCTTGAGGATCTGCTTTCTGGCTTTTACATGTGATTTACATATATCTACATAGGGCATGTATGTAAATAGGGCTCTGTAGTCTTTTCTAGCTCATTCCCTCCTCAGATGGTCAGGGTTATGCCAAAGTCCCCCAGGACTGCAATTTCTGTTAAGTCTCCACAGTAAGAGTCTGTTCATTTTAGTCCTAGTCCATTGCTTGTCTGCAAGGCTGAGTGTTTACAAGTGCCAGGGGATGTAACCCATGTGATTGGAGAGACACTGTGGCACCTGTCAGACACCTACATCAGTATTTGAAGTGGCACAGTCCTAGGTAAGAAGTGCTAATCCAAACCATAATAAGTCATTGCTACTCAGCTACTAGAAGATTGGTTAAAGTGATAAAAGTCTGACAATATTAAGAGTTGACAAGGGTCAAGTAAACTTCTCAGATTGCATTGGTAGGAGTGTAGGTTGGCATGGTCACCATAGAGAATCACTGTACAGGAGCATTTAGAGGTAAACACACGCCCCTTACCGTGTTCAAGTTTTTATACTCTGAGGTCTTTCTCCAAAGGAAGTCAGTGTATTTGTCTAGCAAGATACATATTCCAGAATATTACTTCAGAATAGTAAAGATATTGGAAACTACCCAAGGGGATAAACAAGCCATCCAAATGTGTGTAAACTGGATGTGCTCTTGCGGTGGACAATGAAACAGAAAGACTGTAGTATGTCTTGAATGACAGAGATAAATGTACAGAGGCAACCTGTGGCAAGAAGAAACAGACACAAGAGAATCTAAACTATAGTGCTCTGTGTATGAGAAGAGCAAGAACAGACAAGCAAGTCTGTAGTGATACAAACCAGACTGTGTTTATCCCCATGGAGGAGAATGGGCTAGGGGGGGACAGGCAGGAGCCTGCTGGGGAGACAGAATGCCCCGTCGACATGTAAAAGTCCAGGTTGTCCTCTAAAGTTGGGACCCTTAGTGTATCTGTCCATCCTACATAAAACTAAAGGAGAACCAGAGAAACTTGGGAGAGGGAGTCTGCAGGAGCCTTTCGGTTCTGTGCCCTACCTCGGGCTTCCGGGACTTTGTTTTCAAACCCCTCACACCGCCTTGCTGTGTGAACTCTGATGTGCTGATGTTCAGTACCCAGACACAGCTCTAGGACTTGCCTGTCAGCTTAATGTTTCAACATGCCCCAAGCCTGTCACCTGCCTCCTCTATTTGAATAATATATTCATACCTCCAGATGTGCCTAGCTTTACACTAAGCTGAGGCTGACAGAGTTTGGTCTGTGGCCTTCAACCCAGTACGGCATACTTGTGAGATGATGGTAGGGAGGTCCTTACTGTCCCCCCATGTCAACTCTCCAGTGCTGCCACACAATTTTGAGGGGAACCTGGAGAGTGCATAGAACAGAGGTTCTCAACCTGTGGGTCACGCCTGCTTTTGGGTTGAATGTCCCTTTCGTAGGGGTTGCCTAAGACCATTGGAAAAGTACAGATATTTACATTATGATTCATAACAGTAGTAAAATTACATTTATGAAGTAGCAAGGAAAATAATTTTATGGTTGGGGGTCATCACAACATAAGGTCATAGCGTTACAAAGGTTTGAGAACCCCTGGTGTAGAACTATCTGGATTTCTTTGGACGAAGAGGCTTCTTGGAAGCTTAGGTCAGAAACAGATCTTTAGGAGAGGGGTGGCAAAACTCCAAGTGGACTAACTGAGCTCCCTGACTCTTTCTTATTCTGTGATAGATGTTAATAATCAAAATAGCATTTTTTTAAAAAAAAGATTTATTTTATTTTAGATGAGTACACTGTAGCTGTCTTCAGACACACCAGAAGAGGGCACCAGATCCCATTACAGATGGTTGTGAGCCACCATGTAGTTGCTGGGAATTGAACTCAGGACCTCTGGAAGAGCAGTCAGTGCCCTTAACCGCTGAGCCATCTCTTCAGCCCCAATAGCACTTTTCAAATAAGAGTAAAAGCAGAAGCACTCCAAGTCAGTGCATGGGGACACAGTATGTAATTAAGGCCCTGCAGAAGAGCTGCCCTGCTCCCTACCACTTCTGTCATGTGTTCATGTGTTTGTATGAGTATAGGCATATACAGATTTGCCTGGAGATCAGACCCCGACATTGAGTTTCTTTCTCAATCCTCCTCCTTCTCCTTCTCCTACTTCCTCCTCTTCCTCCTCCTCCTCCTCTTCTTCCTCCTCCTCTTCTTTCTCCTCCTCCCCCTTCTCTCCCTCTTCTCTTCCATCATCATCATCATCATCATCATCAACAACAACAACAACAACAACAACAACAACAACAACAACAACATTGGCTGACTTTCTCTCGCTGAAACCTCTAATTTATTGGTTTGGCCAGGCTGAGCAGCCACCGAGTCCCAATGATCCCCTTGTCTCTGCTTCCCCAGCACCAGGTTATAGGCTCCACTGTGTCTGGATTTTTATGCAAGTGCTGAGAATCTGAACTCAAGTCCACTGCTTGCACAGCAAATGCTTTACAGACTAAACTATCTTGTTAACTCACCTTGTCCTGTTGTCTTAAGTCCCACCAGGGTAGGGCCTCTTCCCAAAGCATGACTGTAGGCCTATTGTACACCAGCTGCAAAGGGCATAAGAGATACAAAGCCCTGGGCCACATTCTCTAGAAACCAATGGGAAAAAAGGAGTATTTGAATCACTCTCTAGTCAGGAAAGGGACAAAGGTGAGCTAGGTATGAAATCTCAGGCAAAAGGACCCGGGGGTGATGTTGCCCTGAGGGTTGGAGTACAAAGAATGGGCAAAATAAGAAGATCCTGGTGTAAATGTGCACCCCCCCACAGAGAGAGAGAGGAGAGAGAGAGAGAGAGAGAGAGAGAGAGAGAGGAGAGAGAGAGAGAGGAGAGAGAGAGAGAGAGAGAGAGAGAGAGAGAGAGAGAGAGAGGAGAGAGAAAGAGACACTGACTGACTCAGGAGCACTGAAGACACAGGGAGAGGTGAATCCACAGGCCCTCCTGATGGGCTATGTATGGGGCTAGTATGGCCCACTAGCTCCTTGGATGTCTTGAAAAGAGGAGTCTCAGATATGGGCATGGAAACCAATGGTGCACTCAAGCTGGGACCCACCAGAAGGAAACATGAATACACTCCCCTAGTCAAGGCAATTTCAAAAGACAAAACCAAGCAAGATGCTGTGCTTTGTAGTGGTCTTTAAGCCTTCCCTATTCTGGAGAGCAGCAGAGGTGAGGGTGGGGCAAGGGGTGAGGGGCCCTTGAGCTCTTCATATTCATTAGACTCATTACCGTAGAGAACCGGGAAGGGCTGGAGGGTCAGGTGTGCTACTTATAGATGCCATCATCATAGACAGAACTCTGGGAGATGCTGGGCCCCTAACATGCAAGACCCACTGGATTAGGAACACAGTGTGGTTCCTTTCATACCCTGTGAGGCAGACAGGGCCTCCATTCTCACTGGTCAAGCAGCACAAAGGACGTATTCTCTATTGCTTTCCAGTTGGCTTCTGGGACATTAATTGTACGTACCCACAGCTGAGGTAGGGAGAGTGCAGAACCTGTGTTGGTTTCCCACCTTTAAACCATTGTCTCCTTCCTGAAATCGCTAGAATGATATTCTTCCTCTTCCTTGTTCCAAAAGTTGTGGAGTCTAGACACCTCGCCCAAGTTCAGGTTTAACCACTGACTGTTAAAAGTCCTTAACTTCTCTGGACCTCAGTTTCCACATTGGCAGTTAGAAAGGAGTAGGGCTGGCTCACAACACCGGTCCTTGCTTGGAAGTCATGCTCTCACACAGCTCCGGGTTATGGGATTCTTGTTTCTTTGTTCCTTGAGAACAAAGGAACAGGACTTTAAAATTTAAAAGTTGTTACCATAGTTTGACATCAATACCTTCATATTTTTAGGCAACATTTTTCTTTAAGAGGAGGGAGCTAGCTGGTGTTAGGAGGCCTGCTTTTTTCTTTCTTTCTTTCTTTTTTTCTTAAACATTAAAGCCCCTGTCTTTGGGGAAGAAGAGGCTGCTGGATACGTTTTCTGAATGTTTTAAATCAAAGCCTGCCGAGGGATGGAGAGCTATAGGTTTCAATAAGCACCTTCTTGCCGTCATCTTAAGACTTTCGCTTAGGAGGGTAATGAAATCTTCAGAAACCCTAGGAGACATACCAGAAAAAAGTCATACACATCAGTGGAATTTTCCTAAACGACCCCCTTCTCCATTTCTCCCTCAGGAGGGTCTCCTCTGCAGATTCCAAAGATATCTGCATCCTCATTGGTTCATCTGGAAGATGGAGAACCTTCCAAGCAGACCTCCCCATCGGTGCTCAGGCCAGCTGTTGACCACCTTGACTACTGGAGCCTGAGCTACCAGCCTGCAGGAGGGTGACTGCAGAGTGGCAAACGCTTCTAATGGAAGCCCAGGGGTCTGTGGCAGATTCTGGTTCCCTGACACCTCTTCCCACTGAGTTGCTTTAGTAAAAGTGTCAGTACAAATACAGTATTCGGGGACAATGTATGCAGACTTCTTTTAGGTATGGAATTGGGAGCCTGGGGCTTGCAGGGTTCAGTCTGATGCTGTGAGATCCATGCATGCAAGCCTCAACACACGGCACATGCCCGGCTTCTACTTGGGAGGGAAGTGGGTAGGCTAGCTTCTTCCCTTTTTATAGGTTTTCTTAAGATGCTGCCAAGATTCATTCCAAGCTATTTAAAGATTAAGAAATGCATTTTTGAGAACTTGATTCGATGTAATTTCGGGAAAAGACAAATACATCTAGAGAAGACAACGCAAAAATCCTCAAAGACCCAGTTGAAAGGACGAGTTGATGTTTAATTAAAAGCAGTGGGCAGGGATGGATTCTGCACATTTTCGGGGATCAAGTTACCTGGAAAGAAAGGAAAATTGTGGATGGGTATAATATAAACAAAAAGGGAGTTCAAATGAGGACTTTAAGAAATTAAAATCAAAAGGGGCTCTTCAAAAAGAGTGTCCATCTTGGGTATTAACCTCCCAACATTGAAATGAAAACAATTTTGAAAAGCTTAAAAAAGAAAAAAAAAGTAACCCACATTTGGGCTTGCTTCAGATCTGTTGGCCTCTAGCTTTCTGTGGGGAGTTCGGTTTTCCCATCTTTTGCTTGATGGGCCTTACATTTCTTCTCTAAGTGCCTCTAGGTTTTCTTACCATCTCTCCAAACCACACTGACTTGAAAGAAGAGGACGCTTTGCCTTCTTAGATGTGAGGTGCTCTCAGGTTTTGAGTGACGTCTAATGATTAAAACATACTAGGCAGTAACTAGGAGACTCTAGCGCTTGCATAGGTGGTCTCTTGGGGAAAATCATTTTGTTTTTCTGAGATTCTTTTCTTTCCGTATAAGATGAGATCCTTCTCAAGGTCACCCGAAGGACTCACCAGTTAGTGAGCTATCACTTCATGCAGTCCCAGAGTTTAATATCCCAGGCTTAGTAGTTGAGCCCTAATGGTAGATTCTAGATCCTTTTTCAGAGGCAGAAACTTCTGCATCAGGAGAAGGAAAGGCTAGGGGACAAGGGTGATCTGAACCTAAAGTCCAAGAAGTTACTCTATCAGTACCTTGAAAAGAGGTAGCCATGAGTCCTGGAAAAGTATCTAGTGTGGATGAAAAACATAATTTTGATTGTATTTAATTCCATTTGATCTTGATGTATGCAGCCACAGACAGACAATGGCTAACATAGTCAAATGATGTATTTGGTGTGTTGCTATAACAAAATACCCGAGGCTGGGTATCTTAAAAATAGAGATTTTTTTGGCGCATGCTTCTGATATTTGGGCAGATCAAAAGGCATAGTCCTGGTGGCTGGAATGAAGCCCTGGCTACGCATCACACAATCTGATGCATACACGGCTATACAGAGACGGAGCACAGGAGAGCAGAAATGAGACGCAGCTAAGTAGCTATCAGGATGAACTGTCTTTGCAACAAGCTGACCTTGCTTTAACCCATCCAGGCTGGTTAGACCTAACCTGCCTTGATAGGATGAGCATTGATCTATCCCAGGGGTGGTGCCCGAGTGGTAGCATCATCTCCCATGAGGCTCTGTCTCTCAAAGGTTCTGCTTCTGGTTCAAGGACCTCTGGCAGATGAGCCACAGGAAAAGCAAAGCAGATGGCCGTGGGGATGTCTTTATGTTTTGATGTTTTAGGATTCCATTCATACTCCGTTTTGCTCTGGCTGCTAACTGTCACCCACACCTTTCACTCACCCCAGTGTTTCTCAGGGCCTGGTTTACCCAGACTCACTTCTCACTCCTAAAGAAACAAAGGTGTGTAAGGTACAGCCCTTGTTTCTTGAGAGCTCCCTGTCTCCTGGGAGAGAATCACGGGTTTCTAGAAATGCTAGCTGCTAAGGCTCGACTCCAGGGAAAGTAAGCGGAGCCATTTGTCAATAATCATTGTGCACGGCCCCTTAAGATTCTCTGCACAGGGATGCACGGTCAGGCAGTTTGCTCCACGTTCATCTGGCCCATTTTTTTCCCCTTAACCTCTGAAGCTAAAAGTAACCTGGACAGTTGCCAGTTGCTGAGTCAAAAGGTGGTTATTTTTAGCTTTGGATGCCTTGAAGCCTAGTTAGGAAAAATGACCTCAAGGAATGGGAGGATTCGGAATTTCACTTGGCAGATATGTGCTGTGTGCATTTCGAATGTCAGACGGTGGACCAAGCACTGGGGACATTGCCACAAATGTGACAGGTGCCGTGAGCCCTTCATTTTGGGAGGCTGCTATGGCATTCTAGGGGAGCAAGTAGATAATGTTTGAGTAAATGGGGATAATTTCAGAGAGTGGTAAGAAGAAACAGAGATGGCAGCCATTAATATAAATAGTAATTAAAAAAAAAAACAAGACAACACAACCAGACCTACTGGTCTATAACCTGTACTCACCGAGCATCTGTTAGTGAGGGCAATATGGACTTTGGGTAAACATAAAGAAAACTTCAGACCTGGCTGGGTTACTCACCTTGTTGTGAACTTGGGGAGCCACAGGCTTTGTTGGGTTGGAAAGAAGTGAAATGCACGAAGGGGCGCGTGATACTGTGAGCACCCACCAGTGTTATGGGTCTGTTACTATTATCGCATAATCTCCAAAGACTCTTACGTACCTCTGGTTCAGCCTACAGGAGGGAAGGGAGACTCTGCAGAGGAATGGAGCCCTTCTGGAGAAATGTCTAGGGACTCTGTGTGTTGAAATCCTCCATAGTTTTCCTCAGAGCCCCTGGCTTCCTCAGAAGGACCTCAGCCTCTGTAGAGGTTGCTATAACTCAGCTTATCTGAGCTTCACTGAGGTACACCCACTTGATCCTAGCTACTATATATGTAAAGAAGTTCTAAAAGCATCTTCTGGCCTAACTTTTTTCTGGGAAGCTTAGTAGATGTTAAGAACGGATGAGGTCTCTATCCAGAGGAAAAGGCAGGTAAAGCATTGGAGGATTTCAGGGCCCTGACTCCTACGTTGTGACCTTGCTTCCTCTGAGGACAAAGTAGGTATGGCACTGTGATGTCAGTCTTGGGAGAACCCCAGGAACAGGTTTGGAAAGGTACTGTGGCTGAATAAGGCACCGGGCATCCCTGTGGTGCTGCCCAAATCCTGCCGTTCATCTTGGGATCAAGAAAAACACAACAAAATTGGAACTAATAGGGACCAATTGAAATTACTTCAAATGTTGGCCATCAGCCTTGAAGCACAGCATTTTAAATTGGAAAAGCCCCACATCTCAGCTCGTAATCCCCTGATGTAATAGGAAACACAACTCCAGAATCGAGGGGTTGGAGGGACACTTGCCTTTACACTATAATTGATGGCAGGGCTCTAATGATTAGATTCTAGATCCTCCCGCAGAGCTGAGGGGTCCTTTTCTGCCTCGGTTCCCTCTAAGATACCTGATTGATATAGCACCATTGATGGCTAACCATGCAGTACTCTTTTCTTTAGAAACCTTTTTAAAAAATGTGTTCATCACGTGTACAGCTTCCTGTGTGTATGCATGCTTGTAGGTCAGAAGAGGACACCGGATCTCACAGATGGTTGTGAGTCACTATGTGGTTGCTGGGATTGAACTCAGGACCTCTGGAAGAGCAGCCAGCGCTCTTAACCTCCGAACCATCACAGAAGTATACCCTGCATTCTTAACATATACTGGAGGTGTGTTCTAGGCTCTGTGCTAAGCATTCAATTCTTTCCCATCAAACTGTTGGTGCTTCATTCCTCCCCTTTCTACCCCTCTCATCTCTAATCTTTGGTACCCAAGATGTGTCCCATGTGGGATATGTAAAAGATCCCCCTTATTCTCTGCATCCTTCTGGCTTCAGCCAATGGGGCATATGGAAAGGTAGAGGCAGGAAGCAGGGCGAAATCGATGCATTTACTCCATTGATTCATTACTGCCTGGTTAGCGTCACAGGATGCTTCCCTCTATGGTGGGGCACAGGTAACTTGTAGACTCTGACACACTTAGGCCCAGGCATGATGATAGTACCAGCCTCTGGGCATTGTACTTTTCCTTCTTCCCCCATGCTTTGGCCACATGGATCAGGTTTTTTTTTTGTTGGAAGCTTGCTTGTTTGTTTGTTTTGGTTAAACCCTTGGATTATGCCAATTTGAATGCCTCATCAGTTTCTACTTGTTAAATGCAGAGCAGAACCTGAGAGAGTAAGTGCATATACTACCCCGGTTTGCAGATTAGAAAAGGGAGACATGGTGCACTGTAGGTGAGCCCTGGGGATTCCAGAACTGTTGTCCTCAGATAGCCCATAGCATGCCCTTCTTAGAGCCAGTGACCCAGTGACCTGGATGGGTGGGTGGGTGACTGCTCCTGAGCCAGGCACTTCTGTCATCGAGCGATTGTCCCTCCTATCACAAGTCTCTGAATTCTGCAGATCTTTATTAAGCTATTTTGTCTATCACTCAGGACAGGCCCATTAAGTACCTGGCAGGCAGCCTGTAAGCAGCAGCAGCAGCAGCAGCAGCAGCAGCAGCAGCAGCAGCAGCAGCAGCAGCAGCCGCTCATACCTGCTTGCCATTCAAGCTGGCTCCAGGATCCCAAACCCTCTTTAGGCACCACACGAATAGAAATACGAATAAATAAAAATGCAAGACCCCCGAAAAAACAAAATGTCCTTAATTGATTAAAGAAGCAGAACTTAGCCTCCTGCCTGTGGACAGCTTCCCTGGGTGATTTCATGTGGTGGAGCTGGTCTGTCCGTAAGACATGCTGCTGCCCAGAACTGCATACCAGTCGACTCTTTCATCCAAGAGCATTTTCCTCTACTCTGAATTGTGTGAGCTCAGACTGGGAGTGACAGAAGCCGGCCCATAGTTCTGCCGACCTACTTACTTCCAGGCTGGCTCTGCAGCCAGCAGCCTGAGCAGCCTTCATTTAACCAGCTTTTCAAGGTCAGGACTTCCCAATGCGGAGGCTAGCTTTTGCTTGACACAAAGCCAGGTACGGTCAATTGTCCTGCTTACTAAAATGTTAGCATTCCCTTTCTTCGGCTGAGTAAAAAGTATGGGGTGAGCTCCTGTTTAGGACAGATAACAAATGCAGTTGCTTTGAGCCTGAATTGGCCACTTGGTCTAAACTCTGGGTGTTTAAAAAGCAGGTTTCCCACTATTATGAAACACCTGGACAGTGAAGGATCCAGGTGTCTGGTGTGTGGTCACCCCCGCCCCCCATTCTGTGATGCTGACAAATGTATGCGCCACATAAACACAATGTCTTATTTTTCACTCGTATGAAAGGATCATATGAAGCCAGCGCTCCACAGATTTAAAAAAAAAAAAAAAACCGACTGCTTTGTGAATCTATTACGGCCCCTTTCATCTTGTCGGGCTTTGTGAGAAACTTCTAGCCAGACTTACATTCTTCTCGGGTTTGATAAAGATAAATTGTATTCAGTGAGAGAGAGGAGGAAAAGGTTCTTGATTATTCTCTAAATAAAAAGGCAAGGGGAATGTGGTTCTTTTTTTGCCTTCAAGTACTTAAAGACGCTGGCAATGCCCTCAAAACGGCCTCGGACCTGTGCTCCTCAGCACCCTGAAGCTGCTTGATCTCCAGGGAACTTGCTCTAGCTGGAGTTCCCTGAGTGCTCATTAGGGAGCAGAGGACAGGGAGCTCACCACACAGACCTGCTAATCATGGGCAGGCTGGTGTGTGTGATGTGGGGAGGTGGTTATGCCTACCCTGTGGAGTGTGTGTGTGTGTGTGTGTGTGTGTGTGTGTGTGTGTGTGTGAGAGAGAGAGAGAGAGAGAGAGAGAGAGAGAGAGAGAGAGAGAGAGAGTTTTTCTCCTTGCTGGCTGCATAGATGTTGACAGGTTGCTTACAGTTTCTGTGCCTCAGTTTCCTTGTCTGGAGCACAAAGACAGTGGGGAGTACCCTCGACAGATGTATGAGAGCTGGGTGTCAGGTACTTCCAACCACGGGAGGCCTGTAGTTAGCTTTGGGCTTAGTGCATTTGAGTTACTACAGCAAGACACTAAGAGTGGATAATTTGTAAACAACAGAATCAGTCCTCATAATTCTGGGGACAAGGCTGCTCCAATTAGTGTGCAGGCAGATTTGCTTCTGGCAAAGGCTTCTCCTCATGCATGGCATCCATGGATGGTGAAAGTGAGCTCTCTTTGGCATCTTCAGGGAAGAGGAGGCCCCAGTGACCTAACCAAACCCCAAAGCTCCAAAGGTTACTATTTTCATATTGAAAATTAGGCTTCACATATGTATGCTAGGGGCACACAGATATTCAGACAGCAGCTTTTCCTATTTTAGAAATTTTAACCCTTCAGCACCAACAATTATGATCATTAGAAGGACAGAAATCCAGGGACAAACCTAGCTGTGCATGTGAGATGTGTGTATATGTCATGAATATATGTATGTATGTATGTATGTATGTATGTATATATATATGAATGCACATTATGTATGCATGAGTCTACAAGTGAATGTTTGTACAAATACATGTATGTGTGCATGTGTGCACAAATAAATGTGTGTTCATGAATGCATGTGTGTATTTATACGTGACTGCATGAATGAATGTACGTTTAAATGCATGTATATATTTGTGAGTATATATGTACATGTGCACAAATGTATATATCTATGGATGCATGTATGTCTGCATAAGTGCATGTTGAAAGTATATATATATATATGAATTCATGCATGTATTTATAAATACATGTGCATGTTCATGAATGTTGTATGTGTATATTATATGAATGTGTGTGAATGCATGCATGAATAAATGTCTATGTTCCTGAATATATGTGTATGTGTGTATTCATAGACTTATACAGTTATATATGTATGAATATATGTGTATTTATGAATATTTGTAAGCATGAATGCATGAATGAATGCATATATGTATAATCTATGCATGTGTGAGTATATGTGTGTATGTATGCATAAATGCATGAATGAATATGTATATGTGTGAATGCATTATGAGCACTTGTGTATATTCATGAATGTATGCATGTGTATGAATGAATATATTGTATGTACACATGGGTACATGTGTATGTATACATTCAAATGTATGTGTGAATATGTGTGTACATGGATGAGTTGCTGTGTTCTGGGAGAAAGAAACCTGGGGAAATGGACAAAGAAAGAGAAGTGGTAGGCGTTATAAAAATGTATGAGATTCAGGTGTCCTGGGGACAGAGTCTCTCTATTCACTTTCAGGTTAAGACGGAGGACAGGAAGAGTCCAAGTATGTCTCAGGTTGCTGTGCTGCCCGTCTGATGCTTTGGGTTTTGTACAGAGACAGCATTTTAGAGCTTTCAGTGTCCTGAGGCCCATGAACAGAAGCATGGTAGGATGTCTTCTGACACTGAGTCTACATCAATGACCATTGTCACTCAAGTAGTGTCCTTTCTGCAAGCTCGAAGCCAGACAACAGTCTCGGGGCTGCAGGAATGGACCACACAGGCTGCTTATGACCTCATGATTTAAAGTGCAAGTTTTGATCTTGCCCGTTTGTTCTAAGGAAATTGCAAATATAAGAATTTTAATGGAATCGTAGCAATATTAATTATTTTTGAAAATATGTATTTCTTAAACAATCCCCACAATTCACTTAAAGTTCTTGATTAATATCCTGGTGAGCACAGTAAATCCTTTTAATTTGTTTTCTATTATTTATGAAATTATTTTCATTTTGATTAGGTCCAGAGAAAGAGAAGTTCAGAAAAGGGGAAGGGGAAGGAGATGGAAGGCGGATGGTGAGAGTGAAGAAGGAAGCAGAGAAACACCAAGGAACAAATGGGCAAACAGGGACACAAAGGTGCAGAGAAAACCCTCAGAGAGAACTGCACAGACTTGGAGAGTGCAGAGCGCGAGGTCTCTATAGAGGGGGGCTCATAGGAGTGAGGGAGACAGATGCCCAAAGGAACCTCGCTCATGAGAAGAGGGAAAGGGAAATTAAGGAATAAAGGAAATACACACGCGTATGCATACCATACCAAGAAAAAAACAGTTTGGTGTACTGATGGCTGAACTTTGGATATAGTATCATTAAAATGCTGTTCGAGTAGAGCGATGAAGCTCATTTACAGGGTCAAAATGGTAGGATTGAGGTCGAACACGCACGCACACGCACATATACATACCATAGCTTCTCACACAGACTTAATAAAGGCAAGTTATTCACTTTAAGAGAAACTTCTTTTAGCTCAAACTCTGGCAGAAAAACAAAATCCCCTTCTGGTTGGATGATCACCATCATGTGACCTCATAAGTATGTCTTTTTTTCCTTCCTGGAGTGGGTGCCTCTTGGGCCACAGACCTCCTCACCCAGAGGCCTCTCCCCATTTGTCTTTTGTGTTCCTGAGATCAGTGGTAGACAGCCAAGGTGTAGCTACTGTCCCCTCTACACTTGGAAGCTGGCAAATCTTGGGAGGATTGGTAGGGTGCAGTTGAGCAAAAGAATTTGGTACAGGAAACGGAATCGAAATGTCCGTGACTGAGGCACCATAGGTCTCATACGAAGAGGCATTTTATGTAGCTATTTCAAGACCTCAAAAATCCATATGGTTCCTTAAATCCCAGGGAAATGGCCTCAAAGACACAGAATATAAACTAGATCTTTGGAATTCCCTTTGGTTACTCCTGAGAACCTTACTTCCACAGAAGTGCCTCCTGATTGACAATAGCTCACTTTTGTATTCACAGTCTCACCCTGTCAAGGTCTGGTCTAAAATCACCCTCAGAGAATATTGTGCTGTAACTTTTAAAAAGCCCAAATCCCCTCGATTTATGCATTTAATTTATTGTTTTTCTCTGTCAGAGCTTTTCTTTGTATATGGTCCAAACCCAGTTTTGAGTGCCTAGCACACGCCACTAAGCCAGAACGTTGGAAGACATTTTTTAATTTCAAGCCTGAAATTCCCACAGTGTGCTTTCAAGTCCCTTGCTCTTTGGAAATTTATACCAAAAAATTCCCACCCCACCCCCCTAGCCTTCTACTTTCTGCCCCCTTTGGAAGCAGTTAATTAATTTCATTTCTCAAAGATGCTTTGTTTCCTTAAGTAGTTCAGTCTGACTAGTCTTCCTCTGGGTATCACCTTTCATCAGAACTTTCTGCAGACTTGTTCAGAAATAGCTCATTGTGGGCCCGTTGTCTCTGTTTGCTAGGACAATTGCTTAGGAGGTCAAGGTCTGTCTGTCTGTGTTGCTCAGGAGTGCCTTATTTGGGCCACGAGGAACAGGATGGCCCAACCATCTCTGACTCACTGTTCCTAGACGAAGGCTTTGGAAGACATGACTGGAGGTGATGGAGGATTCAGGGAGCCCTTGACCCCTCAAAGTAAAAAATAAGAAAGCTGAAGAAGACCAAGCTAGTGCCATTAGGGGGGGTTCAAGAGGTCAGATAATTGGATCTGGCTGTCAAGACAACAGGGCTAAAAATGGGAGCTAGAACCAAGAGACCGTGATCAAATAAAGAGTAGGTTAGAAAGGGATTAGGGAGAATGGGGTCCAGGATGTCTGTTGTGACATTTGCTGGGGTGCAGACAGCTCAGATATATGGTGTGGCAGGTATGCAGCATATAGGATGCAGTGAAGGTATATGGCCACTGGATTAAGGTACAGAGAGATCTGCATACCACACAACACCCCTTGGACCTTCCACACTGTAGGCATTGAAAGGGGTACCCCTATTTTCTGTACCTCTATTTCAGGGCAAGAATAGAAGCACTTTTGGACATGTTTCTATACAATACACAAAATACGATTTCTATGCCATCCTTCCTGGTCAACTGCACTGCATGATTGGACCTAGAAAATCTATGTGTAATAACCCACTTTTTCTTTTACTGAGACTTTCAGCTTCCTTTCTTGGTTGGAAGCTGCAGGGAGGAGGTCTGGAGGAGACCAGGGAGAAGGTGTGGGGAGGTGAATGCCCATGGGTGGGGTGACTTCAGGCAAAAGTCAACTTGATCTGGAAAGTTCTTGTGACTCTGGGGCAGGGTCAAATAGTGACAACAGAGAATGAGAGAATGGCGAGTTTAATGAAAGCAGACAGGAGTCCAGTGTGGGAGACAGTTATAGTTCAAATGTGTGAATCCCTCATTGACGGCGATGCACCATGGCCTTTGTATGGTGGCGGGGTCCACTTTAAGATCTAAAATGGAGGAGCTCAGTTATGAGAGTGACAGTGTCCCTGGAGCCTTTCTGTTCCTAGGGGGTATTATGTTGGTGAGAACTGTATTGAATTCAACATTGTACAGGAACACACGAGCTCCCTGCTTCTGCGTACACCTCGTATCCTTTGCCACATCCAGACATGGTGTTCTATTCTTTCCCTGTGGCTGCATGGAACCAGAGGTGTTGGGTAGAACTGTGTGTGTGTGTGTGTGTGTGTGTGTGTGTTTAAATATTTAATTCAAAGCAGGCAGGATTAGGACTAAGTCCTCATTCTCCCTCCCTCCCTTAACTTTTGCACTGAATTGACCTGACTAATTTTATCTGTGGCTAGATTAGAACACCATTTTTTGTGGGGGGGGGCGGTGAGGTTTCTGAAGAACCTTTAGCGTAGGGTAGGGGTTTTTCGATATTTATTTTGTGTGTGTGTGTGAGTGTCTGGCCTGCATATATTTATGTGAATGGTCGCCCTTGCCCAGGGAGGTATGAGGAGAGTGTCAGAATCCCTGGAACTGGAGTTACATCAGACTGTGAACCCTCTGTGATGCTGGAAACTGAACTTGGGTTCTTTGCAAGACCAGCAGGTGCTTTTAACCACCGAGCCATCTCTCCCGCTCCTTGTACAGAGCGTTTTGCTGTTACCATGTAGCATAAAAAGAAATCATCTTCCAGCTAGGAGTGTGAAAATAATTTCACTTCAGACAATGATTTAGGAGTAGAATTCTGACACAGGCCAGCATGAGGAATGGATTCTGGGGGCCACAGATGATGTGTAAGGATGCAGTGCAGATGCGGGGGGGGGGGGGGACGCAGATGACATGTGAGCAGAAGATGCTTTGTTACAGGAAGACCGCAGAAATGGCAGGTCTGGCCCTTGGCTTTAGAAGGGGAGGGTAAAAGGAGAGGCCTAACAGCTGGAGCACAGCTGTTTGAGTATCCGAGTCAATCCTGCCAAGGGGCTGGACAGGTGAGCAAGCCACCCTGGCATCCAAGCCTTGTTGGTACCCAAATGGCAGCAGATGCAGCAATCTCACATGGAGCAGAGAGTCACCTGCCACACCTAATTCATGTGCAGAATCAGAAGAGAAAGGAAAATAGCTTCAAGCCACTTATTTTAGGGTGGGGTGGTATGCAGCAACAGACATCCAAAACCAGAAACACACCCTTTACAGCTCAATCTATAACAAGATGTAAACTCTATCTTTGGAATCAACGCTAGGCGATTATCTATTTTTTTTTTTTGTAAATAAAGCTTTATTAGGACATAGTTGTAACTATGGTTACAAAGCAACATAGTTGCAACTATGGTTGCTTTTGTACTGCAAACATCAGGGTCAAGTTGTTAGAACAGAGACTATATAGTTTGCAAAGTAAAAAGATTTACCAGCTGGTCCTTTATGGGCAATGCTAACTGGTTCCTATGTCTGTTACACTGGTTTCTGAGAGGGAGACAAATGAGACTATTCCTGGGGCACTATGAGCAAATGTCTATTCACTCCAGATATGGAACTAATGATGTACCTAAGTAAGGACTAATAAAGCCAACTCGGATAAACCAATAAGTTTTGTCGGCGTTACTTACAGGAATATGGGTGAAGGATTACTTACAGGAGTAGAAATGACCAAAGACAGCTTCAAAACCAAAAGCCCACCCCAGGATGGGTGACAGTTCACAAAGGCTGGGACCCTGGAGCACACCACACAGCCTGCAGGCAGCTCAACAGGCTGGACAGTCCTTTCCAGGTGGCCCAGTTGGTCCGAGCCTTTTCTAGGCAGCTAAGCTGGCCTCTTCTTATTCTAGGTAGATGGCTGGTCTCTGCCTGTTCTAAGTAGCTTGGTTGGTCTGAATTATCTCTTAGCAGGGTGAACTACTTACATATGGGTGGAAAAGGAGGGGCCTAGCATACTGGTCAGTTTTAGGGCCTTCCTAAAGCCTCTGAGTTGTTTACTTCCTGCTCTTAGCATGGTTCCTGTACTTGGGATTGTTCTACCTCCTGGGATTCACCATCCTCCATTATCTGTCTTATGGAACCTTAAGGAAGGTTTTACTCTTAGAGCAAATTGCTACACAGCAAAATCAGATGCTCAAAGCCCCACTGACTTTAGTGTCTAATGGTCTTTGGCTGTAGCAATGATGGTTTTTCCATAAACATATCTTTCTAGGGATGCACCCTACCATAGATTAAGTTTGTGGATGGTTGTATTGCATTTAACAAAGTTTCAGTCTCCTTTCTCCACCTCCATGAGACTGGTATCCATCCATCCATCCATCCATCCATCCATCCATCCATCCATCCATCCATCCATCCATCCCTTTCTCCTGTTCTTGACTATGAAGCTTAGACTGCTGTGTGCAAAGTAAAAGGCTATGACATTAGCCAGGTTTTCAATGCACCCATGTGGTTTGGCATAAGCTTCTGCTGTCCGTGTGAAGAAAGTAAGCCCCAGGTAGCTGTGGCTGCTGTCAGAATAAGAGACCACAGAGCAGAATTAAACCTGGCCTGTGGTCTAAATTGCAAGGTGGTACAGATCTATGTGTAGTTGAGTCTGGTTCAGCTGCAGACTCAAAACGATATACATTTTCATTTCCCAGTGACCGTTATTAGTCACTAAAATTTTTGGAGTTGTTACACGGTGCATTTCAGCGTAGCTAACTAATACAAGTTAACATTGTAAATCAGGAAACACAGGAAAACAGAATATTCCCTGCTGACGTGCTATTAGCCCAGATAGCTTCTGTGTGAATATTGGAGAAAGCAACTGTCATGATTTTCTGTCAGAAAATTGCTATCTAACATTTATACTATGACACACTTGATTGGTCACCACTGAGCAGTTTTCATAGATGGACAGAGCCACAGAATCTCTTATGTGAGTGTTGCCCAGTTCCAGGCATCACTACTGCACAGGGAGCAACTTGTACATGAGTGTGCGACCACGATGTGAGAGACTTCAGTAAGCTAGAAACTCCAGGACTAACTTTTTGTGTGTTAGAGGCAGACAAAAATAGTTCCTTGGGTGACTGAGGTTAGAATTGATGTACATCATGTTACATATGTCCTGCTATTTCTCTGTGGACAAATTCTAATCTCTTTTCTTGATAACCAAAGGTGGGCCAGGGCAAAAGTAGGGTTGTCAGGGAGAGAGAAAAAAGCCATCAAAAATATTAATGGGGGGGCTGTAGAGATGGTTCAGCAGTTAATAGTACTTCTTCATCTTCTGAAGGACGTGAGTTCAGTCCCCAACACCATCAGGAAGGGACTCACAACCACCTGTTTATGACTGCAAGGAATCTGACTCTTTTTTCCGGCCTCAGTGGATACCTGCACTCACATGGACACACACACACACACACACACACACACACACACACACACACACACACACACACACACACAAATTAAAAACAAAAAAAATCTTTAAAAATATCAACTTATTACTATAATTTACTGCTAGTAATAAGCATTTGCTGGCCACGTCTCTGGGACAAGCGCAAGATCAAAATCCTTCTTTGTCTTCATTTTCTCTTCATTTCTGTGTCAAGGGAGAAAAGAAGACTCACCAGAGAGCCACAGCCTAACAGTGTGGGATCGAATTAGTGTTTCCGAGTGCCTTGTCCAAATTAGTTCAGGATGAGACATACAGTTTTCCAAACTGATGCCATCACCTAACTCATGCCTGTGCATCCCAAAGTCCTGGGGTGAGGGTGTGGGGGTGGGGACACACATCACACATGGCTGTGGGAAACAGGCTGCCCAGGGACAAACAGAACAGAAAAGGCATGTATTGAATTCTGGCCCCCGATTTACTAATGATTTGTTTCGGTCTTATTTATAAAATGAAACCACTAATGATGCTCCTGATGCCTGTTAGGAGGATTAAATAAAGATAACGTACAAGAATAATATAGAAGAATGTGCTATATAAAAAGGCATTCTTTCCATTTCTGAGCAGAGGAATTATTCTTTTTTCTTTTTGGCTGAATAAAAAGCATGCATCTCTGCCCCTTTGATTCGGTCCTTTTCTCTTTCTTTCCATCTACATGTTTTCCTCTCTTGTAGTTCGCCACTGCACACAGCTGGCTAGCTGGCCCAGGAACCTCACCTATCTTTACCTCCTGTCTCCCCATAGGAACGCGGGGCTCCCAGACAAACTGTTCTACCCATCTAGATTTTACACCGTTCTGGGGATTTGAACTCTGATCTTCGTACTTGTACAGCAAACACTTACACGTGAGCCATCTCAGCTCTTCTCATCCCTTCTTGCTGCTATCTTGTTCTGAAAGTTGTAAAAAAAAAAAAAAAAACCAAACCAGGCCAATGATTGTACTTGCTCATTAGACTCAGGCGAGCTCCTGGCATGTCTGTCTACTTGGTCATTAAAGTCCCAGAAGATGGGTCTTATTGACACTGTGTGCCCAGGACCCAGTTGGCGCCAGACACATGGCGAGCAAGTGTGATACTTATTGAATTCAAACTATATTATCCAGTGAAAACCTAACTATATCACATCACAGTCATTTTTCAGTCCATCCGTTCAATAAATATTTATTGCTTGCCCACCATCTGCATGAGTGAATTTTGTGGCTAAGGGTAGAGATGGTGAAACTGACAAAGATTTTCCTTAGAAAGCAAATGCTCCCGGGCATTCTCCCTTAAGCTTCAGGGGTCAGCTTAAGGCATCCTGCAACAAAGGGACATAGAAGAATAAACTGCACCCTGAAGCTGGACAGGCTGCATTTAAGTCCCTCCTTTCCACTTATTTTAAATGTGACATTCAAGACTATTGTCCAACAATGTTAGTGCTTAAATTTCCCATAAGTCCATGTTTACAAATTTGAATTTATAATGCAATGCTAATGATATTTGGTTTTTCGAAATCTGTCCTCTGACGACCCTGATAGGTGTACGCTGAGGAAGCAGAGCTGCATGTTTACTTGAGGAGCTTCTCCACAGCATCCAGCCTGAGGCCTGACATAGTTACTTAGTTCTTCAGACCCCACATAACTTGTCACCTTTGGCCTAATTAGAGTGCCCCCCTCGTGTGATTGTTGAAATGGTGTTTGCTGTTCCTTATGTCAGCTCTAAAACTCCAAACATGCTCCAGCTGCCAAGCACAGGGAAGCTAACAGTGCGGTAGTCGCTACAGATTTATCCCTCTGTGAGCATGTCATCTTTAAATCAGCCAATCATGACACTGCAGGTAAGTTTAAGGGACAATGTCCACTGGTTTGGGGTGTGTGTGTGTGTGTGTGTGTGTATGTGTATGAAGGTCAGTGGACAACCTTGATGCTATTCCTCTGTGCTCTGTGGTGTGTGTGTGTGTGTGTGTGTGTGTGTGTGTGTGTGTGTGTGTGTGTGTTTGAAGGTCAGTGGACAACCTTGATGCTATTCCTCTGTGCTCTGTGGTGTGTGTGTGTGTGTGTGTGTATGTGTGTGTGTGTGTGTGTGTGTGTGTGTTTGAAGGTCAGTGGACTACCTTGATGCTATTCCTCTGTGCTCTGTGTGTGTGTGTGTGTGTGTGTGTGTGTGTGTGTAAAGGTTAGTGGGCAACCTTAATGTTTTTCCTCTGTTCTCTCTCTCTCTCTCTCTCTCTCTCTCTCTCTCTCTCTCTCTCCCCCCCGTGTGTGTGTGTATGTGTGTCTCTGTGTATGTGTGTGTGTGAAGGTCAGTGGACAACCTTGATGTTATTCCTGTGTGTGTGTGTGCATGCATAGGTGGACACACTTGTATGTATATACCTGTGTATGTGAAGGTCATTGGACAACCTTGATGTTATTCCTCTGGTGCTGTTCCACTATTTATCTGTTTGTTTTGTTTGTTTGTTTTTTTGAAACAGTCTCTCACTAGCCTGGAACTTGTCATATAGGCTAAAGCTCTCTGGTCAGCTAGCTCTAGGGACCTGCCTGTCTTCATTTCTCTAGCTCCGGGGTTACAAACATGTCTGGCATTTTAAAACCTGTGTTCTGGGGATTGAGCTCAGGCTCTGGTACTTGCAAGGCAAGTGCATTACTGACTGGCTGTTCCTAGCCTGTTTCCACAGAGCTTAATGAAGGCATAGATGCATGATGCTTCTTTCTATCCCTGCTCTCCCCCTCTCTCTCCCTCCTTCTCTCTTCCTCTCTCCTTCTCTCCCCCTTCCTTCTCCCTCCCCCTCCCTCTCCATTCTTTCTGAATGTAAATACATTCAGCCTCACTAATGATTCACATACATAGTGGTTCCTTATGAGAGAAAGAGAGAGAGAGAGAGAGAGAGAGAGAGAGAGAGAGAGAGAGAGAGAACGCTACCTCAAGACCAAATTAAAGCAACACACACACATAAACAGAAAGCACCACTATACGAATATGAGCTCACACCAAAAGCAAAGCTTCCAAGAAGGCTAGCAAAACTTTTCTGCAAAGGCGTAGAGAACATATTTGGCTGTGCAGACCCATGGTCTTTATTGCCATCCTCAGGTCCTTGCAGCGTGATATCAGTCACTCATATAAACAAGAGTGGGTGTAGCTCTACTCCAGTAAAACGTTATTTACAAGAGTAGGTTGTAGGCTGGGTGTGTTTAGCCCATGGGTCGTAGTTGTTGATCCCTGATTTATAGGAACAGGTTTTATTGTTTCTAGAATTCTCTAGTGTTATTTTCTCTTATCTACAGAGTCTTCCTGTGTAGAAGGGCTAATGAAACAAGCCCCACTGAATGTTGAGAAGGTCAGACAAGTCTTCATGGTACTGGGACTGTTAGAGCTTTCCTTTTTGCTTTTCCTTGCTTTTGCCAGTGCTGCAATTCAAGGTGCCCTCTTCTATTACCTAAATCAGGGTAGTTTGCATTTTACATCCGTGCAGCCAGGAGACCCAGAATGCTAGTATGTAATAACCAGGAAACTATAGAACTAACACAATGACCCAAGGGGACTCGCTGTTAGTCTGCTTGTTCAGCTAGCACTCCAGGGAGAAGCTTCTATACCCAGGATCTTTTCTCCTTTCTCTTTATTTCGATGAGTTACCTATCACCTATGCTTTCTGTCTTTGTTCTTACCATTCAAGGAAATGAGCCTTCTAAGTTGCAAATCATGGAGTCAGATTTGCTTCATTCTGTGGAGTCCAGTAGCACTCAGGCATGGTCTGTGGGGGACAGGGCATAGCATGTGCTCAGGGTGCAGAAAGGTTTTGCATTGTGATAACTAGAGTTTTGGAGGCAGACAGACCTGATATAGAATTCTTACTCCTGTTACAGAAAACAATGTGAAATGGGGCAAAATAACCTCATGTTATAAACTAGTTAAAATACCTCTCTCCTAGTGGTGTTGGAGTGGGCTATACATAAAACATGTCAACAAAGGGTCAAGATGATCTAGGGTCCAATATATATTTATTCACTTTCACATAAAATCTACATATGTATGGCATGAAAGCAGAGGGGTGGACTCTTGGGGGGCAGAGTTGTAGAAAGAGAATCAAGGAAGAGTAGTGGGGACATAGGAATATGAGCACAACATTATGGTCTATGTGTGTGAAGATGTTTAATGAAATCTATCATCTCGTATGCTAATTGGAAAAAGAACTGAAGTTTACACAAGAGGCTGGTACACAGGGGTCCTTGCCTCTTCTCACCGCACTGTTCTCAAAGACGGAACTGTAGCTCATGTATCAATATTCTCGGATGAAAGCAGGCCGCCATCATCATCATCATTTTCCTCACGGGAGATGTTCATCTCTAACGTCAACACTATTTATTGTCCCCTATAATCTCTCTGTACACGGCCACCACCACTGGAAGAAAGTCCCCATAATTTTTAATGCCTTGCATATCCCAGTTGCCAGAAACAGTTTCAGAGTTTTCAGAAAGGCCAAAGTTAAGAGACTTGGAAGTCAGCTCTGAGTTTAAACTCAAATGCCTCTTCCATTTCCTGGGCAGTAGCCTTCCAGTAGACGTGGGCTTAATAAAAATCACCCTTTAAGGAATCTGGGAGAATTAAGTACCCAGTAGTCTTTTTCTCCCATTTTATTGAAAATACATTTTTTGCTTACATAATATATACTGATTATGTTCTTCCCTCCCTCTATGTCCCCTAGCTCTTCCCCCATGTCCCCTCCTATCTGGATCTTCTACCCTTCTGTCTCTCATTAGGAAAAAGAGCAGGCTCCTAAGGGATAACAATGGAATAAAATATAACAAGATCAAAACCTAATGTGCCAGAATAGGACAAAACAAACAGAAGGAAAAGGACCCAAGAACAAGCACAAGAAACAGATACAGATGCAGAAAGCCATTTGTTTGGACACTCAGGAATTCCATAAAAATACTAAACTGGAAACCATATCATATACCCAAAGGATTCGCACAGGCCCTGTGCATACTGCTTCAGCCTCTGTGAGTTGATATGTGTTGATTCTGTTGATGTAGATAGAGGCCCCGGTTTCCTTGGCATCCTCCATCCCCTCTGGTTCTTATGCTCTTTTCATCTCTCTGGTACAGGGTACTCCGAGTTCTGAAAGGGAAATTGGATAGACATACCATTTAGGGCTGAGTGTTCCAAGGTCTCACTCTCTGAGTCTTGTCTGGCAGGAGGAAATTCCTCTGATGATGGGTGAGCAAGTCACTGGCCTATGAGTTTAACAGAATGTTGCTTGGAGTTGTCTTATTGCTACATTCTTTTAAGAGACCAGTTGTATTTGGATTTACTAATAGTTCCTGGGCTACCTCGTCTCGGGTTGTTGGTCATCCAAGCACTGTGGAGTAGGGGTCTTAAATCATATATTGACTGGTCACTCCCACAAGCTCCGTGCCTTTGTTGAACTAGCATAGCTTGCATGTAAATCACCTTGTAGGTCAAAGGGTATGTGTGCACATTTCTTCTTTGGTAGTGTGCAGAGTCTCTTCCTGTACCAAAGATGCTCACACACATGGGTGAAGGCTCTATGTAGGCACCAACTCAACATCTCCATGTTCAGTGCATTCTGTAGGTGTCTTCAGCAATAATACCTTGACGTCAATTTGTGGAGACTAACAGTCTTGGCAACAACCTAGGCTGTTTCGGGGTTCCTATGGGATTCCTTTAGCTGACAACTCAATTAAATGTAGCCCATTCCTGGTAGTGGGTGCTGCATTTAGTGACAAGGGATGTTCAGGTAAGGCTCTGTCTCTCCCATTATTTGGCAATTTTATTTATATTAAAATATAAAAATATTTTAGGAAGCATCTACTCTATCATTAGCTTTCCATACTGCCCCTCAAATGGCCCATAATTTTATCTGTCTTTCCTTGTATTTCTTTCATTGTTCTTCTCTTTCCTCTCTTTTCCCATTTGCTCCTCTCGTTCCAGCCCCTTACCCCATCCATCCTGTCCTACTTTCCTTTTCTATAAGATCTATCTGTCACTATTAGCTAGTCCCTCACTCTACACTTAACCTCTGAATCCACATTTCTATGAACTGTAGCTTGGTTATCATTGACTTAGCAAATAATGTCCACATATGAGTGAATACGTGGGTCTAGGACACCTTACTGAAGACAATGTTTCTAGTTCCATCCATTTACCCATAGATTTCATGGTTTCATCAGATTTTGGTGGTCAAATAATATTTCATTGTGTAAACGTAGCCCATTTTCTTTCTCTATTCACCTGTTGAGGAACATCTATGTTATTTCCAATTTCTGGCTATTATGAATAGAGGAATAGTGAACATCATGTCTCTGTGGTAGGATGAAGCCTCCTTTGGGAATATACCCAAGAGTGGTACAGCTGAGTCTTG
The DNA here is from genome assembly GCF_021556685.1 of Rattus norvegicus. NCBI lineage: Eukaryota > Metazoa > Chordata > Mammalia > Rodentia > Muridae > Rattus > Rattus norvegicus. The sequence goes on from NC_141542.1 coordinate 92,580,334, forward strand.
AGGTAGATTAATTTTCATCTCCCTAAGAAGCCACCACACTGATTTCCATGGTGGCTGTACAACTTTGAATGTTTCCCTTGCTCTACTCCTCCATCACGAGCTGCCATTTGTTCTATTGATCTGAGCCATTCTGACAGGCATAAGATGAAATCTCTAAGTAGTTTGATTTGTATTTCTTTTATGACTACATGACTATGATGCTGAACGTTTCTTTAAGTGTTTCTCAGTCATTCGAGTTTCTTCTTTTGTCAAGTCTCTGTTTAGTTCTCTACCCCATTTTTAATTGGGTTATTTATTTTCTCGATACCTAGTTTTTTTGAGTTCTTTATATATTTTGGATATTATATATTTTGGATACCATCTGTATAATTGTTGAAAATCTTTTTCCATTATGTAGGTTTCCATGCTGTCTGGACGATGGTGTCCTTTGCTTTATAGAAAATTTTCAATTTCTTTTTTATTTTTTAAAGATTTGTTTATTTTATGAGTACACAGTTGCTCTCTTCAGACAATCAGAAGAGGGCATTGCCTGCTGGATCCTGTTACAGATGGTTGTGAGCCACCATGTAGTTGCTAGGAATTGAACTCATGACCTCTGGAAGAGCAGCCAGCGTTCCTAACTGCTGAGCCATCTCTCCAGCCCAACTTTTCAGTTTCTTGAGTGGCATTTATCAGCTGTTAATCTCAGTGTCTGTGCTGATGGCATTTTTTTTTATTTATATTTTATTCTTTTCCTGTGCCAGTGTGTTTAAGGCTGTTTCTCTTCTATCTGGTCTAGTGTATCTGGTTTTATGCTGTAGTCTCTGAACTATTTGGAGTTGAATTTTCTGCAGGGTGGTAACTATGGATTTATTTGAATTCTTCTACATGCAACCATCCATTTATTGAAGATTTTATTTTTTATTCTTCTCTCATATATTAAATCCTGACCAAAGTTTCCCCTCCTTCTCCTCACCCAACCTCTCCCTCCACACTGTGCCTCCCTACTTCTCCAAAACCATCTCCCCCCTCAGAAAAGATCATGCCTTCCAGGGATATCAGCCAAATATAACATAACAAGCTACAATGAGACCAGGCCCATATCATCACATCAAGGCTGAACAAGGCAACCCAGTAGAAGGAAAAGGGACCCAGGAGTAAGCAAGAGTCTCGTACAGCCCCCTGCTCCACTGTTAGGATTCCTGCAAGTACCTGAAGCAACTCAGCCATAACCTAGATCAGAGGACCCATGCCAGACCCCTACAGCCTCCCGGATTTCTGCAAGTTCCCATGAGTTCTAGTCAGTTGATTCTGTGGGCTGGGATCTCCTGATGTTTTCCTGACTCCTCTGGTTCCTCCAATCCTTCCTCCTCTTCCTCCACAGGACTTCTCAAGTTCCTTTTAATGTGTGACAGTAGGACTCTGCTATTTTTTATTTTTTTACGGTGTGTATTTCTGGCCCCTTTATAAAAAAAAAATAAGGTGTCTATAAGTATGTCTGTCTGTCTGTCTGTTTTTCAGTTTGATTCCACTGACCAGCGTGCTTGTTTTTGTGCCAGTACCCTGCTATTTTTATTACTATGGCTCCACAGTACAGTTTGAGGCAGGGGATGGAGATTCCTCAGCAGTTCTCTTATTATTCAGGAGTGTTTAAGCTAGCCTGGGATTTTTGTATTTACATATGAAGCTAAAATTTGTTCTTTTAAGATCAGTGTCCCCTTCTTCACCTGCTTGCCTTGTGGGATTGAGCAACTGCTTGATGTTGGACTTTCCATTCACAGCTGCTGCTGACCGTTGTTGGGGAGTTGGACTACAGACTGTATGTCACCTAACAATCATGCAATTTGCAGCAAAGGCTCAGTAGTCAGGATGTCAAGGTGGCAGGAGCCACTGTCAGGAAAAAGCGTAGTGCACAGTAGAAATCCATGGTGGTGCCTTCCGGTTTCCATCTGGGCCCCGGAGCTGACCCTGTGTCACAGCTTTCCCTACCCAAATCCTGCTAGAAAAGAGCTGGTCTCCCAGGAGTGCTGACACACCTGAGAGAATGGGTAGGACCATCACTTCTGCTCTGAGGAACCCACACAGGAACTGAGGAGCTAGGACGGGATCCTTCCTTCCGGTTTCTATCTGCTCCTGAAGCTGACCCTGTGCCTCGTCTCTCCATAACCAAATGCCCCCCCTCCCCTGGGCAGAGCTGGTTTCCCAGGAGTGCAGACACACCTGAGTGCACAGGAAATCCAGGGACAAAGAATGGAGCAGAGACTGAAGGAAAGGTCATTCAGGGACTGCCCCACATGGGGATCCATTCCACATGCAGATATGCCAAGAAATGCTTGCTGACAGGAGCCTGATACAGCTTTCTCCTGAGAGGCTCTGCGAGGTCTTGACCAATACAGATGTGGATGTTCGAAACCAACCATTGGATTGATCACAGGGACCTCAATGGAGGAGTTAGGGGAAGGACTGAAGGAGCTGAAAGGGCCTTATCTGGCATCAATGACGGGGGAGGCCCTTGGTCCTGTGAAGGCTTGATGCCCCAGTGTAGAGGAATGCTAGGGTCAGGTGAGGTGGGAGTGGGCAAGTGGGTGGGTGAGCACCCTCACAGAGGCAGGGAAGGGGAGATGGGATAGAGGGTTTGCAGAGGGGAAACTGGGAAAGGGGGTAACATTTGAAATGTAAATAAATAAAATAGCCAGTTAAAAAATAAAAGATCTGTGAAGAATTGCGTTGGAATTTTGATGGGGATTGCAGTGAAGCTGTAGATTGGTTTTGATAGGATGGGATTTTTTTGCTATGTTAATCCTGCCAATCTGTGAGCATGGGCGATCTTTCCATCTTCTGAGATCTTCCTCAGTTTCCTTCTTCAGAGACTTAAAGTTTTCATCATTCAAGTCTTTTACTTGTTTGCATTGAGTAACACCAAGATATTTTGCATTATGTCAGGCAATGGTGAAAGATGTTGTTTCTCTGACATTTTCTCAGTCTGTTGCACATGTATGTGTATGTGCACGTGTGTGTGTGCGCGCGCGTGCGCGTGTGTGTGTGCGTGTGCGTGTGTGCGCGCACACACACACACACACACACACACACACACACACACATATATATCTGAGTCAATGTTTTTGTGCAGCTATTTCCTGAGAGTGTTTACTGACAGTTCTCAGTTGAATTTTTAGGGTCACTTACATACACTGTTATGTCCTCTGCAAATAAAGACACTTGGACTTTTTTCTTTCCAATTTGTATCCTGTTGGTCTTTTTCAGTTGTTTTATTGCTCTAGTTAAGACTTAAAGTACTATACTGGATAGGTATGGAGAGAGTGGACAACCGTGTCTTGTCCCTGATTTAAGTGGAATTGCTTTTAATTTCCTTCCATTTAACTTGATATTGTTTATAGGCTTGCTGCGAACTCTATTATGTTGAGATAAACCCCTTGCATCCCTAGTCTCTCCACAACTTTTATCATGTTGGATTTTGTCAAAGGTCTTTTCCACATCTAATAATATGATGATGTATTTTTCTGCATTTCAGTTTGTTTATATTGTATATTATATTTTTTGATTTATGGATATTGAACAACCCTGTGTCCCTCCACTGGTGTCTTAATAAACACTAGTAATATTTGTAGACAGGCCTTATTTCATTTTCTTCTGGACAATAGAGAAATTAGGCTAAGTGCATATTTGGTATTCCCAGGAACTGCTTCTCATTTTTCAAACTGTATTGGGCCATCAGAGTTTAATCCATATTATTCAGACATGAGAGATGTTTATAATCTGAAGTGTGGTCACTTGAGGTGGGAAGAAGTATGTAGTAGTGGTCATTGGAACATGTGTGTAGACCATTGTTGCTAACTTAAATGACCTCATCGTCCTTTTTCGCAGTATAATATAGTGCTAGAGGCAAGCTAACTTTATAAAGAAAAAGGGTTTATTCACAAGGAATATGACACAGTGTTTTGCTGTGGGTACCTCTTGACTAAACTACATAGTGGTGATGGGAGGGATGGCGATGTGTGTGTGGAAGGAAGACACACAAACATCTTGAAGCATGAAGCCATTGAGGTATTGATTCAGAGGTTGGGCTTTCTCTTACAACAACTCACTCCTATAGAGATCAGGAATCCCATAAGAGCTACCTTAATCTCTCCCACACATAGCTATCCTGATAGCCTAAGGACACCCCAGAATACCTCCTACCTCTTAAAATTTCCATCATTTCCTATATTGCCATACTCGGGGCCAGATTTATCACACAAGCACTTCTTGGGACAGTCAAACTATGCCCAAATCATAGGGAGTGGCTACTGAGGCTGGTTAGGAAACTTAACAAGGTATCACAGGACCCTGCCCCAGTGTGTGTGTGTGTGTGTGTGTGTGTGTGTGTGTGTGTGTGTGTGTGTGTGTGTGTGAGTGTGCGTGTGCTGGCATGGGTATAGGTGTCTATGCAAGAGGTCAACTTTGCATGTCCTACCTCAGGAGCTGTCTACCTTAATTTTTAAGACTAAATCAGTGAGATTGCACGTGGAACCCACTGATTTGCCTAGGCTACTTGGCCAGGAAGTTTCAGAGATCTTCCTGTCTCCAAGTCCCCAAGGATGGCATTCTAAGTATGCATTCTCACACCCAGCCTTTTACATGGGTGTTTCAGTCAAACTCTAGTTCTCATAGTCATGCTACAAGCACTGAGTCCTCCCGGCTTCCTTCTGATGTCCTCCACCAAGCTTCCTCTAAGTGACTCTTTTATTTTCTTCCTTCTGAGACAGACATAGGCACAGGGAAGTCTTTCTTTACTATAGTCATTTTCTTTTTTTTTTCTTTTCTTTTTTTTTTTTTTTTTGGTTCTTTTTTTCGGAGCTGGGGACCGAACCCAGGGCCTTGCGCTTCCTAGGCAAGCGCTCTACCACTGAGCTAAATCCCCAGCCCCTATAGTCATTTTCAAATGTGGTTTGTAGACCCCTGCATGGCGATTGAGACCCATTCATGAAGCCCATAATGTCAAAACTATTACACAATACCACCTTTTTCCTCTTTTTTAAAGTGTGTGTGCATTTTTTAATGCAAAACTTGAGACAGGCTAACTTACAAAGAAAGGGGTTTGGTCCTCCTTCTGAATTTAGGAGGCTGAAAGTCTAAAGAGGATGGTATAGTCTTTTGAGGCCCCTCTTGGCTACATTTTGTCATGATGATGGCAATGGTGGAAACACATGTGGAAGAAAGACATGTCTCGAAACATGAAGACAGAGATTCAGAGATTCAGAGTTCGGGCTTGCACTTGTAACAACATGAAGGTAAATTGCTCTTCCACAGTCCTGTGTGGGTAAAACTCTTATCTTTTCATTACAAACCAAGGTAATGGCTCTAATTTCTTCTAGTGGCCCCTGTGTTTTGCACTGTTACTTTCATTCCTACACTAAGCAATTTACTATTTCCATTGAAAATGTTATGTGTATATTTTTAGTGTATCCTGTGAGTCATAGTCCTTAGTCTAGTGTCCAGAAAGCCCTTTTGTGTGCTGGTGGTGGAGAAGTTGTGTGTAATTGCTGGAGGACTTCCTTCCTTCCTTCCTTCCTTCCTTCCTTCCTTCCTTCCTTCCTTCCTTCCTTCCTCCTCTCTTCCTCTCTCCCTCCCTTCCTCCCTCCCTCTCTCCCTGCCCCCTCCCTCCCCCATTTCTTTCTTTCTTTCTTTCTTTCTTTCTTTCTTTCTTTCTTTCTTTCTTTCTTTCCATTTTCCCTCTAAGGAACATATTTATCTGAAAGGGTGATTAACAGTCAAATGTGGTTATTCCAACGTGGGCATTGGGGAGATATTTTTTTCAAAAGGGAATGAAGTTAGCCTCCCACTTCCAGGAAAACAGCTGTCATAACGTGTTGGCAATGATGGAGTTGAGGCTTGCAAGCATTATTAAAATTTAGGAAACCTCGCATCTACTGCTGTGAGCTCGACAGCATGCCACTACTTGAAATTGTTTTCCCTGATGAGATCGCAGTGAAAACGAACATGATTATTTAAAAATATTATACAATGAAATGTGTCAACATTTGGGCGATCTGTAACTCAGTGAACTGATATTTTCCAAATGACTAATACATGGCATTAGGCAGACTTGCGTGGGTAAAAGACGTATCCAGAGTAGGGGAGAGATCACTGACTTTAATGTAATGGCGTGTGTTGGGTTCCTTGTTACGCTTTTGATTTTCATATTGTAGCTCATCGTTAGGCTTGGTCGTTTGCTGAATTTTGGGGAGCGTCAAAGAATAGTCCAGCTGTCTGAAGAGGCCACTCAAGCACTTCTGCAACCTTATTATTCACACAGTTGTATGATGTCATTTTTACCTACATGCTTTAATCAAGCTAGTATATCACAAGGAACAGAAACAGATTTAAGAATACGGCTGATTTGATTAAAACAGGCATTGAGGGATTCTTTGAAAAAACATAAAACAATGCAAGTCTTCCTATGATCTTTGGGTCGTTGTTGTTGTTTGAGAAGATAGTATTTTCTCTAAAAAAATGTTAGTGCTGTTTACATAAAGTCTACTTGTATTTTAACATTTTTTCAGCTTTAAGTTTTAATACGGCAAGTGCTGCCAGTTATAGGAAACACATGAGGGAGTGTTTTGTGTACTTAATAATTTTTAAGAGCATGAAAGGGTCTCCGGGTTCAAGGCCTTCTTCTTTAAGAAGTCCAAGGCTGGGGAAAGGACACAGTGGAAAAAGTGCTTGCCAGGTAAGCTCAGGAGACTGAATTTGGATCCTCAGAGCCCTGACACAGCTGGATATGGTAGCATCTGTCTGTATCCTAGTATTCTTAAGGTGAGATGGGAGATGGAGACCAGAGAATCTTGACTGCTCTCAGGCCCCGGCCTGGTCTACTTACAAGAGACTCTCCCTGATTCAAATAAGATAGGTGAGACTTGATTCCAGGTTGCTTTTTATCCCCCACATGTGTGCCACTGTATGCATACACACACAGTTGTATGCATAGACACACAGGCACATGCACACACACAAAGATATGAAAAAATGCATTTATATATAAATGTTTGCTTGAGTGTGTGTGTGTGTGTGTGTATGTGTGTGTGTGTGTGTGTGTGTGTGTGTGTGTGTACTGTATACATACAGATGCTCATAGAAGCCAGAAAGGGCATCAGATCTCCTGGAACTGGAGTTCCAGACAGCTGTGTGTACTGAGTACTGAGTACTAAGTACTGAGGTGCTGAGTCCTGAATACTAAACCTGGGTCCTCTGCAAGAGTAACTCTTAGTTGTTAAACCATCTCTTCAGCCCCACATATGATTCTTCTTCTTCTTTTTTTCCCCCTTTATTAACTTGAGTATTTCTTATTTACATTTCGATTGTTATTCCCTTTCCCGGTTTCCGGGTCAACATCCCCCTCCCTTTCTATATGGGTGTTCCCCTCAACCATTCTGGAAATCAGTCTGGAGGTTCCTCAGAAAATTGGACATTGAACTACCTGAGGACCCATCTATACCTCTCTTGGGCATATACCCAAAAGATGCCCCAACATATAAAAAAGACACGTGCTCCACTATGTTCATCGCAGCCTTATTTATAATAGCCAGAAGCTGGAAAGAACCCAGATGCCCTTCAACAGAGGAATGGATACAGAAAATGTGGTACATCTACACAATGGAATATTACTCAGCTATCAAAAACAATGACTTTATGAAATTCATAGGCAAATGGTTGGAACTGGAAAATATCATCCTGAGTGAGCTAACCCAATCACAGAAAGACATACATGGTATGCACTCACTGATAAGTGGCTATTAGCCCAAATGCTTGAATTACCCTAGATCCCTAGAACAAACGAAACTCAAGACGGATGATCAAATTGTGAATGCTTCACTCCTTCTTTAAAAGGGGAACAAGAATACCCTTGGCAGGGAATAGGGAGGCAAAGTTTAAAACAGAGGCAGAAGGAACACCCATTCAGAGCCTGCCCCACATGTGGCCCATACATATACAGCCATCCAATTAGACAAGATGGATGAAGCAAAGAAGTGCAGACCGACAGGAACCGGATGTAGATCGCTCCTGAGAGACACAGCCAGAATACAGCAAATACAGAGGCGAATGCCAGCAGCAAACCACTGAACTGAGAATAGGACCCCCATTGAAGGAATCAGAGGAAGGACTGGAAGAGCTTGAAGGGGCTTGAGACCCCATATGAACAACAATGCCAAGCAACCAGAGCTTCCAGGGACTAAGCCACTACCCAAAGACTATACATGGACTGACCCTGGGCTCCAACCTCATATGTAGCAATGAATAGCCTAGTAAGAGTACCAGTGGAAGGGGAAGCCCTGGGTCCTGCTAAGACTGAACCCCCAGTGAACGTGATTGTTGGGGGGAAGGCGATAATGGGGGGAGTATGGGGAGGGGAGCACCCATATTCTTTTTTTAAGAGGCCCAAGAGTTCCGGAACCTGAAGGACTGTCAGTTAAAGCTATGCTTCACTCTTGGGCAATGATGAAGAGAGGGTGAGCCCTGGACAGTGTTCAGAATGTGTTCTCTGTCCAGCAAGCAATGGGGGAGCAGCTAGCCAGCTATCACGCAACACGTATTGATTGTTGGTATTGTTGGTATGTGCAAGGAATGGTTAGATGTTCTGTTTCTAAAGAAAACCCAGAACTTTAGGCCTTAATGTGAAATCTTTTAGATTTTAATTGGCAGTACACTGGAGAAATTTTTAGCCCACTCTGTGGGCCTAAAGAAACTTCTGGGGCAAGCATGCTGGGATGGACCCCTGTGTTCAACCTCTACTTCAGGCTATGGGTTGATGTTGCTTTGTAACTGTGATGAAAATATTTATTATCGAGAGTGTGAAGACTTAGGAAAGATTTCTATATTCTGTGGAGGTGATATGATTCTTTTAAAACTGACAAAAACCCATAAATTGCTAGATACTTAGAAGGCCATTATATTCTGCATGGCAGACATTGTGTTCTTGCCTCCGGGAGCCTGGAGGGAGGAGGGAGGGCTTGTCCTTTCTTCCTCTGAATTCTTTCTCTGGAAACGAGTGCTTTTTGTCTCTCCCCTTTACTGTAGTGAAACCAACTCCAGATAACACAATAGCTCTTTGTTTTGTTACAGCATGGTTATACTCTACTGTTCGCAAAGCTTCGCCTCTGTCTAAGTTGGTGGGGGTGGGGGGGGACCTGGGGGAGAAAGAAATGAAGCAACACTGGGTTCTGTGACTTTCGGCAGCTCACAAGTTGTGTGATAGGCAAATTTATCAGAATTGCCTGAATAAAAATGCCTTTTAATTTAATGTAACACACTAATTTCAAGAAAGCAATCCATGTAAAATATGCTTTCATGTTCCTAAATCAAATGACTGTAATATTTGCCATGGTTATGAAATAATAACTATTAAAAAGACTTAAGGTGTCCCCAATAGCTTTTGCTTTCCTGTTTACTTAAAACAAGCAAGCCAACCATCAATTATCTCACTCAACGTTAATCGATGTCCTTTTTGTCTGGGATGTTGTCACCTACGTTTCCATGGATGGGAAGCGGAAACAAAATCAGTTGTTGAGGCCTCGGTGAACTGGAAAGAGGACAGGTGCAGTCTTAGCTTCATGGGGATACGGCTTTACTTCTTTCATTTCTTCTCACGACCAAATACGCTATTGAGCGAAGTCTGTGAAGCAGACCTTGTAGTTCACAGTGTGGAAACAGAGGCAGGTATCAGCACTGAATGGGGGCTAACACGGTGGTCAGGATAACCATATCTAACAGAAGCTAGCCTCTGGGGAGCCTTTGTCAACATGTGCAAAGGTGATATTAAATATACTGTCATAGATGAATTCTTTAGTACAATGGGCTTTTAGAAATGTATTTATTTAGTTTTAATTTGTGTGTATATGTATACATGCATGTGTATGCATGTGTGTGTGTGTGTATATGTGTATTATATGTATTTACATGAGTATGCAGTGTTCACAGAGGCCAGAAGAGGGAATTGATTCCTTGAGGCTGGAGTCACAGGCAGTTATAAGTCACTCAGCCCAAGTGATGGGAGATCAGGAAGTGCTCTTGACCACTGAGCCTTCTCTCCAGTTCCTACAACGCCTTCTTGAGAGAGGTACAATAGCCATATTCGTATGTAGCTACAGTTGAGCTGGTATTTGGTCCTGGACAGTAGGGTCTACAACTGTCTTCCCCCTCCTTTCTGTCGTCCTCTCTGCTAGTCTGTGATGCCAATGAAGAGCCAATGGTGACTATCACTTCAGTTGCCCAGAACACCAACACTGATTCACCTCAAGCTCCATTGTCACAATCACTTGGGGTTAAACAAACCTTTGAGCAGTCAATTTTCAGGGCCCTATTTTGAGATAGTGTGTAAAATCTTCTCATTGTTTTGCTAAAAATGTAATTTATTCTTTTTTTATGGTGTGTAGGTGTCTTTGGTGTATGTGTGTGAGGGCACGTGTGAGTCCCATGGCACATGCGTGGAGGTCAGAGAACAGATTTAGGGAGTCAGAGTCTACCATGAGTCTCAGGGATCGAACTCATATTGTCAGGCTTGAGCAGCAAATGCTTTTATTCACCGAGTCAATTTGCCTGCCCATGAATGGTATAAGGTGTGTGTAGGGTTGGGTGGGGGGGTTACTTTTCAAAGCTGATAAATAATTTAAGCTCTAACAAACTCTAGAAAATATTGTTCATAACACAATGGCTTTATAATATTGTCTTCCATTTGAGAATATAAAGATAATTCATTTTGTTTGAGTTAAAAAAAAGTAGACATAGTTCAGCAAAGTCCCTTTAAATTTAATAATTTGTTCTTGGTAATGTCATTTACCGTCAGGTTGGCTGTCAGACTTGAGCAAACCACTGGCAAGTTTCATTTGTAATTGAGCTGTTATGGCTGCCGCAGTCAGCTTGTGGTACTGCTCTGGGTTTTCCCCAGTAGATCCAGGCATTCTGATAAATTTATTTCATATGTTTCCCATCAGAAGAAAAAGAATAAATGGCGCATTTATAATTGTATATGCTGCGTTATAGAGTGTATTTCCTCAATAAGAGTGAGCTTCTGTTCTTATTAAACATTAATAAGAACCAAATCTTCCACTTACAACTTTACATTTCTGATGATTGTAAGAATTTTCCACAAACTAGCTTCTGGTTCCATACATTTCAAATTATGTTTCTTCTGCAGTGCCCACATACTTCATGCTGGGTGCCATACATCCTGTGGATATTTTTGATATGACATCTGCTTCTTGTCCTTGGGCCAGACAAGTTGGCCTAGTGAGTGTTTCTAAGAGATGTTGCTATACCAGGATGGCTAACACTGGCTTTATGAGGCACCGAAGTAACTCTATGCCAGATTCACATGAAGGGCACAGTAGTTGAATTATTTAGGTAGGTCTGAAAAATGCTATCTTATGGCCATTCCAACATGTGATGCCTATGGAAACCTTGACAGAGAACGAGAGCAGAGGACTTTCTGTTCTTACCATATCGAAGGTAACATCTGTTTTTGCGTGTCTTAGACATGTGGTTGATTATGTGAATATTGCCAGGAATGCTCAGCTGGGCTTCCTGACAACCTCATCAAGTAATTGGAGAAAAGGAATACATCACTGGCAGGTAGAGAAGCATTTTAAAAAGAGGCAAAATTTTAACATGATTTAAGGATTTAATTAAGTCAGAGGCTATAGCCTCATGGACATTGAATGCCACAATAAACCAGCTATTGATAGATATCTTGAAAATCTTGCTCTATAGCCATGATGCTGAGATTAGGCATTTGTGAGTTGGAGTAAAATTTCTAGAGCAAATTTAATAATTGTTCTAGAAAATTCTGTAATTGCTGTTCAGTTTATTTGTATATATTTTAAGACAATTGTTTCATGAAACAAATTGATCAAGAATTGCATTAATATAATAATTTATGTTTCTTAAGGCATATATACATATAATTAAATTAATGAGTTAATTTTTTTATACTAGAACTGATCATTTCAAGCATATTCTTGTATAGCAAACAGCCATAAACTCTCATTGGTATAAGCAACATTTTTATACCATTTATCATTCTTCTGTATGTAAGCTACCTCAAGTTAAGCTGGGCCAGCCTAGGCCCTAGGCTGTGAGCTCTATTTAAGTTTGCAACATTACAGTGATGTTGGATTTTTCTATTCCTATTTAATGAAGGACTTGAATTCATAGCCAGAGTGATAGGGCAAGAGAAAAATAAAATGGATACAAATAGAAAAGGAAGGAATTAAAGTACCACTCTCAGCAGATGACGTCATCTCAATACCAGAAAAACCCTAAAGACAACATTAGAAGACCATTAAGACAGCTAAATGTGTTCATCAAAGCATCAGGAGACAAAATGATTTAACATCAATTGTGTGTGTGTGTGTGTGTGTGTGTGTGTGTGTGTGGGTGTGTGTGTGTGTTGCACGTGTGTGCATACACCCATGAGCGTGCATTGCTTTTGGTTGTGGTCACAAGACAACGTCTGATGTTCTTGCTCAGGCATTGTCTTTCTTGTTGCTATTGGTTTTAATTGATTATTTATTTTTCAAGATTATAATAGAATTGCATCATTTTCCCCTTTGCTTTTCTCCCTTTAAATCCTCCCACTTGTCCCTTTTTGCTTTCTTTCAAATCATGGCCTCTTTTTAAATTTTTCATAATTGTTGTTACATATTGTCTTAGTCACTGTTCTATTGCTGTGAAGAGATACCATGACCATGGTAACTCTTATAAAGAAACTGTTTAATTGGAAGCTTGCTGGCAGTTCCAGAGGTTGAATCCATTATCATTATGGTGGGGAGCATGGCAGCATTCAGGCAGAGAGAGAGAGAGAGAGAGAGAGAGAGAGAGGCGAGCTTCCTTCTCCCATGTCCTTTATATAGGCTGCCAGCAGAAGGTGTGGTCTAGATGAAATATGAATCTCACCTCAAAATTCCAGTTTGGAAGTGGGTCTTCCCACTTCAAATGATTTAATTAAGGCAAAAAAACTCTCACAGGTATGTTCAGACATTTGGACTTTAGTGAATTCTAGACATAGTCAGTTTGACAACCAAGAGTAGCCCTCTCTCTCTCTCTCTCTCTCTCTATATATATATATATATATATATATATATATATATATATACATACACACACACACACATACATATATATATATATATATATATATATAAAATGTTGGTCACCAAGGTATGCAACCATTACTGCCCCTTTAGGTATAATTATTGCACCATACTGGTTGTTGTTGTTATTGTTGTTTATATATATATATATATATATATATATATATATATATAGTGTGAGTGTGTTATTTTTATTTTTCTCTTGCCTTATCGCTCTAGCTATGCATTCAGTCATAGCTTGCACAGTCTTTATGTTACTTGTATGTTTTAGTATGATCATATACTATTGGCTAACCAATCTGGGGCTCTTCCATGGGGAAAGGCTGTGTTGACCACTCTCAGCCTTCCTTAGTTGCCTACCATGCTTTGTGAGGTGCTGAAGCCTTGTGATGTTTCCCTGTTCACTTTGTTGTCTTTGCTTAGGTCAGGATTTGGCAGTTGTGTCAGTGGAACTTTGTGTGTAGCTTCTGATAATCCTAGGTGTCTTAGCTACTTTTCTCTTGTTGTGACAAAGTACCCTGACCACAGCAACTTCTACAGTAAAGCATTGAAGTAGGGCTCCCCGTTCTGGAGGTTTAGAGTTCATGGCCATCATGAGAATGGTAGCAGGCAGGCAGGCATGGTGATGGAGCGGTAGCTGAGAACTTCTCCTGATCCACAGGAGAAGGCAGAGCTATACCTGGGAAAGGAATGGGCTTTTGAAAACTCCAACTCTACCCCTGGTGATATACTTCCTCCAACAAGGCCAGAAATCTTACTCTTTCCTGGACAGTTCCACCAACTGGGAACCAAGTATTCAAGCATATGAGCGGATGGCGCCCATTATCATCCAAACCACCACACTGGGAAGAAATACAATATCACAGCAAGCTCTCTGTTCCTCTGTCTCTTACAACCTCTGTCCTGCCCTGTGCTTTTGGAGCAGTTCTATTGTAGATGTATCCCTTTGGAATGGGTTCCACAGCTCTGCATTTTTATTGGTTGTGGTTTTCTATAATCGTCTCCATCTACTGCAAGGAGAAGTTTCCTTGATGGAGGGTCAGGACTATATTTACCTGTGGATATCTGGACAAATACTTAGGATGTGATTAGGAGGGGAGAAGGAGAGAAATATAGAAGAAGGAGGGGGAGAAAATAGAAATAAGGATGCCTGAAGCAGTAATAAGGAATCATATTATTAACTCTCTACCTTAAAATACCTATAATATATATGTCAGTGTACAAATATATATACGTACATCTGCATACACACACAGCTTAAATAAAAATTTACCATCAGAGTTGGCAATGTTCCCTCCAAGACCTAAAGACCAACTATCTAGCTAAACCTTCAGTGCAAGGAATGAGAAATCCTCTTTCATTGTTGGCTAGGATTGTCCAAGAGACGCCTGAACTATTACAGGTTACAGCGATTGTCCTTGGTTGGCTACTAGAGATGGAAGTTAATTCCCCATTGTTGAAGACACTATTCACTTTTAAAACAGAGTCCAAAGCTAGAACTAACTGAATGCCTCCTCCAAGAAGACCAGTTTTCATAGTACAATAAGGTGCTAGGCAGGCTTTCGAAGGAAGGAAGCACTAAAAGTCCTCCTTACCTATGATGCCTATAAATAACAACAACCAGTATGGCGCAATAATTATACCTAAAGGGGCAGTAATGGTTGCATACCTTGGTGGTAACCAACAGCTCTCTAATTGGTCTTAAGACCTACTCAACAAGAGGGAAATCATGCTAGTATTAGAACCTTACCCAATTACCCAGTCTAGAGAAGTCACGGATTTTGAGGGGAACCTCACAATTACTATTTTACTAATCTGGAGTAATATCTACCTTTTTTGTAAAGTCAGGGTCTCTCCTTGGCCCGGAACCTAGCAAATAAGCTGGACATTGAGCCCCAGGGTCCATCTGTCTCTGCATTCTCATGTTAGGGTTTTGAGTACACACCACTTATGCCCACTTTTTTAAATGTGGGTCCTGAGACTTGAAATCAGGTTCTCGTGCATTCATGGCAAGTACTTTACCAACTGAAACATCTCTCCAATCTCAAACTTTCTTTTTGTGAATAGAAGAAATATATCCTAAAACTAATGATGAAATATAATGCTGTAAATAGTAGGGCAGTTGCATAGTTGTTCATTATTAAGTGTATGTACCTTATATCGGCCTGCACTGTTCTTTTAGTTAACTGACATGTGATAGGTTTGCTTATACTTACATCACCACAAACAAAGGATGATAAGTTGTGTCACACCACTACATATGTAGCTCATCATTGATCGAAATACCACTGTGTAAAAAATTACCTCATTTGGTTGGGCTGCTCAACTTATAAGGATTGACCTCAGGGTTGTATCATGTGGTCCTTTCTACCTCATGAGGAAGAACATCCCTTCATAAACATTGAGATAAGAAGAATGGCTGTTAGTGGGGCTGTCACTTTTTTGGCCACACACTGTGAAAGACAACAGCACACAGGAAATAGCTTGGAGTGTTAGTTCTCAGAAATTAGTTCTATAACTTTGGGACTTTTGGGTGATTTGAATGAGAATGGCACCCATAAGCTCATATGTTTGAACGTTTACCAGGGAGTGGAACTATTTGGGAAGAATTAGGAGGCGTGGCCTTATGGAGGAGGTGTGTCACAGGGGGTGGGCTTTGAGAGTTCAAAAGCCTGTGTCAGGTCCAATTTCTCTTTTTGCCTGCGGATCAGGAAGTAAAGCTCTCAGCAACTGCTTTAGTGCCATGACTGTCTTGTTTTCTGGTTGATAATAATGGATTAATCCTTTAAAACTGTAAGCAAGCTCTCAATGTAATGTTTTCTTTTATAAAGAGTTGCCTTAATCATGGTGTCTTTTCACAGCAACAGGATGGCAACTAAGACGGGGCTATTACTTAATTCCTCTTTCCTTGGATTTTTTTTTTCTTTACAGTAGAGATGGTAGTACTCATCTTATGAAACTGTTTTGAGGGATGAACGATAAAACACCTTGAAGTTGTATAGACAGTGCTGGTTACACAGTAAAGACTCAATGGTTGGATGCCCTGGGAAGTCCCCTACTTTATTTGTTTTTCTTATTTCATTTTCTTTTGTATTCAGGGTAATAACCTGGCATCTCTCCCAGGTATATACCCCTGCCTCTCCTCATTTGGTGAAGCCACTGTCAGATTCTATTTCTTGGAACAAGCATACATTACGAGTTACAATGTTCAAGCCCCTTCATTTTAGAGAAAATTTTATACAGTGTCATGGTTCCCACCCAGTGTGTACAGGTGTGTGTATGTGTGTGTGTGTGTGTGTGTGTGTGTGTGTATTCTCATAGCACAAAATGAGAGCACACATTTTGTTTGACAAAAAAGATTAAAAATCAATATTTGAGGCAATAAGTACTAAGAGGTAATGTGCACTGATGGCACTTTACATCTGTGAATAGAAGCTGAGCCAGTTAGATCTATATAAAGAGGGAATAGACAAATTGATCCGCATAATGATGTGTTGTGAAATGGATCATCATTAATACATACACAGGGTGGTTATCAGTGTTTAAATGACCAAAATATTGACTTAAGTAACTTTATCTCCTAGTTTTACTAGGGAAAATAGCTGCATCTGACTGTATTATCAGCTTGCATAGATCCAGCTATATATAATATGTAGTCATAAATAAGAATCAGCCATTACAGTTAGAGAGAAAGATCATTTTGATAGCCTGTATTCCATTGCATTAGAGAGCATAAAACCCAATATTATGCACCAAATACACTTTTGTTTCGCAACTTGCTATCTTTGTGATTTCCATAAATTAGATGTATAGTGGCAGGCTCAATTAACTCCAAAGAATATAAATAGTAATTTTCGAAGTAACTTCAAAGCATCTCTGTGTATCTATACAAGATGCCTCCATACCATTGAATGAGTAATAAATATGCTGATAAAAATAGCATTTTATTGAATTTGAAGTGGAAAATAGAATCGGTGGGGATATTAATAAATAGGAAATCTTCAAATGAGTTTCCAAGTCCATTAAGAATTTTAATGCTGCATTTGAAACTCATAATTCCAGGCAATGCCCTGACAGCCATGACTTTGACAGAACTTTATTTTAAACAATACTCAGTCATCTGTTTTCCAAGCCTCCTTTTCTTTATACCTGAAACTTCCCAAGAAATTGTTTCTGGAATCTACTTCACTTTCAGAAAGCTTGGGTTTCTATTTATAGGGCTTGGGGACATACACAGAAAGAATATTGACCATTTAAACTGGGGGAAACTTGGGAAGACATCATAGCTTGTCCTTGGCCAACAGATTGTATGTTGAAGCCTAGGATAATAATGTTCCTGTGGAAGACCACAAAGATATCTGGCAGAGCCAAGTTCATGCCCAACCCAAGCTCATGTCTTTTTACTATATCTGTGTTAACTCTCATCTTTCACCTAAGGAATTTGAAACTTGGAGAGGTTGCCTTATCAATGGCTACTCAATGGCTAGTGAAGATCATCAACCTCCTGATGCCATCTGCTGGTTGGACTGTGGTGATATCTATTGCTGATGGAGGAATGATACCTTCAACAGTGGATATTGGCAGCTGCCAGTAAACATCCTGTGATTGACGAGAGACTACTTCTACACTACTTCATGTCTACTAGGTCTTGCTCTAATGAGGACACTTCTTTCATTCATAGCTCAACATTGGGCTGAAGATAAAAATGCTAATAGGAAAAGTATTGGTTCAGATTTGGACCAACATACTCTAGATTTCCATAGCATTACCAATCAGCAGGTACAGATATGATCCTAGTAACATTAGGACTATGCCATTTTGGATCTGAATTGCCATTGACATAGATAAAAGCAGATGACTCCTATCTGACAGTCTTGGGGGTTTTCTGCCTACACAGCAGAAGGACAGATGTTCTAGAATCAACCTGTGCTTGATAGTCAGTCTCCTTTATATAGGTCTGCATATTTTCAGAAAGGTTTTACAAACCCAGCAATTGATTTATATCACCTTGTTGTTCATTATCTGTGATTCATTTGTCTTTATCAATCTTGTCATTTCTCTGCTTCAGTTCATTCATTCAGCAAGATTTTGTTGTGCTGCCATTTAATTGAGATCCAGGAGCAGAGAATACCATAACAGATAGGGTTTTTTATGGACCAACAGAGCTTATATTCTAGAGGGAGAAATAGAGTACACATAAGGTAAACAAACAAAAGTGTTCACAGATTATGGTGAGAGTTAGGTAGGAAATATACGAAGTGTTATGATGAAGGATTACTGAAGGTGTGAGACAAAGCTGACATGTGTGCATTCATCAGAGAAGGCCTCTGAGTCCTGGCCAATGAGTAATGTCAAGACATACATAACTCCAAGAAAGTGGGACTTATGGTCAGGCCAGCAACAGGTGGGCTCCGAGAGCTGGCACAAGATCAGTACAGCTGAGGGGGTGTTGAACAAAGTAGGAAGAGACTTGAGATTACTTTAGGAAAAAGCCATACGTTTTGATACTGTGGCTTAGATGCGGTGTCTTTTTGCAATGGGTACTTAGTGCTTGGTTCACATCCTCCCCTTAGTGCTGTGGCCCCACCAAGGCAATTTCACACTTCAGGTATACTTTACTGAGAATGCTTCTCCACAGAAGGGAACCACCCAAGGCTTTGCTTCTTATAAGAGCAGGCCAGGTCTGGCTGACGTGAGGATACAAAAATTTGGGTTCTTGACTTAGTTGTGGACAATTAACTCTCCAAGACTATTCTTGTCCCTTGCAGATTCATAATGTCTAATCCTAAATTCTCGTGTGTGTGTGTGTGTGTGTGTGTGTGTGTGTGTGTGTGTGTGTGTTGGGGACAGAAACTTGCTCATAATCCAGACTAGCCTGGAACTTGTTATGTGACTCAAGTTGACCTTTAACTCAGAGCAATCCTTCTGCCTCCAAATGCTGAGAGTATTTCTGAGCCACTATACCTGACTGCTCTTAAATTATTAAAGTTTATTTCCTATGATCACAACCTCACAGACTCTCACCAAAAAACCAAACCAAACAAAAACCAAAACCAACCAACCAACCAACCAACCAAACAAACAAACAAACAAAAAACATCAAAACCAGCCAACCAACCAACCAACCAACCAACCAACCAGCCAGCCAGCCAGCCAACCAACCAGGCAACCAACCAACCAACCAACCAACCAACCAACCAACCAACCAACCCAAAACTAAAGCAAAAAACACTTCCTCTTTTAGGAACTGCAGGCAGTTCAATCGAATCTAGTTAGTAGAGAATATGGCCTGTAAACTAGAAGATGAACCACCAATTCACAGATGACTAGCCATACCTGTTACCATGGGGTTGTCTCTAGCAGTGCAACAGTCAAATCTTCCCTAGTGGTTAACCAGAATATGAAAGGGAAAGGAATTACAATAGCATCTTTGGCTACTGACTTAGTGTGAGAAGCACAGTGAAGACTGTGGAGTTCAGTGACTATGACTGAGGGCCGTTTGTTCCTTGAAGAGGGCGAATTACAATGTCAGGGTGATGATTTACCATTTCAGGGGTCATAGGAAAGCCAGAGGGATCTCTAGCAGTACTTAAAGAAGCTTTAATTTCCTCTAATTGGAAAGCAGATGGGGTGGAGAACTTAGTGTTTGGGAGGTGAAACTTCAGAAAAGGCTGATTTCAAGGCCTGGAGGATCTCCTCTGCCAAGATTAAGGAATAGCATGCAAGAAAGTACGTTACCACATGTGATGAGGTAGATGTGATTAAGGTTTTCAACTCAATATTCTTTCAGACTTGTTGGTTAAGAAATACTTGTCTTACTTCCCTTGCTTGATGGTCATGCAGAAAAAGAGCTCACATAGGTCAGAACAGTTATATGACAATGCCTCATACCTTCCTTCCTTCCTTCCTTTCCTCCTTCCTTCCTTCCTTCCTTCCTTTCCTCCTTCCTTCCTTCCTTCCTTCCTTCCTTCCTTCCTTCCTTCCTTTCTTCCTTCCTTCCTTTTTTCTTTCTTCCTTCCTTTCTTCTCCTACCTTGTCTCAGGGTTTTACTGCTATGAACAGACACCATAACCCAAGGCAAGTCTTATAAGGACAATATTTAATTGGGGCTGGCTTACAGGTTCAGAGGTTCAGTCTGTTATCATCAAGGTGGAAACATGGCAGCATCTAGGCAGGCATGGTGCAGGAGGGGCTAAGAGCTCTATATCTTCATCTGAAGGCTGCTAGGAGAAGACTGGCTCCCATGTGGCTAGGAGGCAGGTGTCATTGCCCACCCCCACATTGACTCACTTCCTCCAACAAGGCCACACATACTCCAAGACCATACCTCCTAACAGTGCTATTCTCTGAGCCAAGCATATTCAACCCACTACATTCCGGTCCCTGGTCTTCATAGGCTTGTTAAAATGCATGAGTCTATGGGGGCCATACCTAGCCATAGCATAGTAAAAAATACATTTAGTCCAACTTCCAAGTCCCCATAGTCTATAGCAGTTTCAATAATGTTGAAAGTCCAAAGTTCAAAGTCTCTTCTGAGATTGATCCAATCACTTAACTGTAATCCCCAAAGCAAGACAGGAAACCAGCTGGGCAAACTTCAAAACTCAGTATCTCCATGTCTGATGTCAAAGTGGTCTTCAGATCTCCAACTCCCTTTTCATCTTTGTTGACTGCAACAGACTTCTTTGTCCTGGGCTGGTTATTCCCTGTTAGCAGCTTTCCTTAGCTGATAGCCCACAGCTTTGGCATCTTGAATATCTTGGAGTCTCCAAGGCAACTTCAATATTACAGCCCCTTGTTCCAATGTCTGCAATCCACACGTGATTTTTGGACTCCTCCAATGGGCTTGGGTCACTTCTCCAGCTCTGCCCTCTGTAGCACTCTAAGCTCAGGTTGGTCCACTTCACTGTTGCTGCTGTTCTTGGTGATCACCCCATGGGACTGGCATCTCCAATACACTGGGTTCTTCTGCTGCAGCTAGGTTTCACCAATAGCCTCTCCTAGGCTCTCTTCATGGGGTCAAGCCTCAACTCCTTTGCATGATCCCTTTAATCCTGG
Organism: Rattus norvegicus; assembly: GCF_021556685.1. NCBI lineage: Eukaryota > Metazoa > Chordata > Mammalia > Rodentia > Muridae > Rattus > Rattus norvegicus. The sequence goes on from NC_141542.1 coordinate 92,601,516, forward strand.
GCTGTCAACTGCAACAGAGGCTGCACATTCACCAATGGCCTTCCCTGGCCTCTCTCAATGCCTTGTCTCAGCTGCTTTTCATGACCCTTTCATGCCTTCAAAACCAGTACCACCTGGGTGATTCTTACACATTACCAAGTACAGCTGCAGCATGAGGTACAACCTTGGGTATCTCTGGAACACAGCTTCTTTGTGCTCTCAGAAAACACTTCCCAGAATATTTCACTGGAGTGATGCTGGTCTCCTCTTAATCACCACTAATTTCTTAGCTCCAGCTGACCAGCATCAATTGTCCCAGTAGTCTCTTCTATTTTTGACTCTTAGGCCAGAACCATATGGCGAAGCTGCTGCCAAGTTCTGCTGCTTGCTGGGGCTGGACCACTGTCCCCCTTATTCTATTACCAGCCTTTTTTCTAACTCCCCCACTGCCTAAGCTTGGCTGTCCCAGAACTTGCTCTGTAGATTGACCTTGAACTCAGAGATATGCATGGCTCAGTCTTCTGAATGCTGGGATTAAAGGTATGTACCACCACTCCTGGACTTTAGATTTTCTCTACTTGGAACTTGTTCTATACCAGGCTGGTCTTGAACACAAAAATCTGTTTGCCTCTGTCTCCTGGGATTAACCATGTGTACCACCATGCTTGGACCTGAGCTTAGTTGGGTAGGATCTTGCTCCAAGTCACCACTCCCTTAATCTGTTTATTTCCTTGAAGATAGGATCAGCTCCATTTTACTTCCTGGTGTTTCTTTATTACACAACCATATAGTTTATATTTTTCCTTTTGCAGCTTGTTCCTTTTCATTAAAATACTCTTCATGAGAGTGAACTTTAGAAACCGCACAACAGAATTTATGCCAGGCTGTTTCGTGATTTCATTTGTTGAGGCAATCAATCTAACTCTCTTCACCTTAGCCTCAGGCAGACTCTTTAGATAACAGCAAAAGGCAGCCATGTTCTTCAATAAAATATCACAAAACAGTCTCTAGATCACATACTAACATTCTTCTCCTTTGAAACCTCTTGGGCCAGCAGGTCTACACAATTCAACACGCTCAGCACTGCCGTTGTCCATATTTCTACTAGGATGGCCCATTAAGCCCCACTTAAAGCATTCCATAGCTTTTCACATCCAAAGTCCCAAAAGCCACGTTCTTCCAAACAAAAACATGGTCAGGCCTATCACAGCAGTACCCTAGTCCCTGATACCAACCTCTGTCTTAGGCTCTTACTCCTGTGAACAGACACCATGAAGAGACAACTCTTATAAGGACAATATTTATTTGGGGCTGGCTTACAGGTTTAGAGGTTCAGTCCATTATCATCAAGGCAGGAGCTTGGTAGCATCCAGGCAGGCATGGTGCAGTAGGAGATGAGAGTTCTACATTTTCATGTGAAGGCTGCTAGGAGAAGACTGGCTCCCACATGGTTAGGAGGAGAGTCTCGTTGCCCACATCCCCAGAGTAACACAGTTCCTCCAACAAGCTCACACCTACTTCAACAAGGCCACACCTCCTAATTGTGCCATTCCCTGAGCCAAGCATATTCAAACCACTACACACCAATTGGACCAATAATGAGGATTGAGTTCTGTTATTAGCAGATTGGAAAGAACTAACTGTTTTAGGGGAGGAGAGACCAACATGCCACAGGAACTCTAGAACTTAGTCAATGTATATGTATGAGTTCAGAGATAATGCAAGAGACTGCATCCGAAAGGATGGGTGGAACATTGTCTTGGGTGGGGGTGGGGTGTTTACCAGTACAGACTTCAGTGGTATGGAATTTTATATGCTATCAATGATTACAGGAGATGACAATGTGTGGTTAAATGGCTCTTTGGAACTTTGGAGAAAGTGAAAGTGTATGCAGACACACAAACTGAAGGCGATGATCTGACAGATGGCAAAGAATAAAAGACCCAGAAGTAAGGGATTGTGGTAGAGTGCACAGAGTCTATAAGACTAGCGTCTCCCCATTTGACTGACTTCCTTAGGAAAGCCAAGAGGGGCAGCAGTGTGAGTAAGAATAGTATATAGGGACCGGCTCCTAGAAGCTCAAAGGAATGGGAGATAGGGAATCTCATAGAACAGGATTCTGAAAGAATAGTGGCTGGTTGGTTCACTTAAGAAGACTGACATGACTTTTAACATGAAAGGGTGTTGAATTTTGTCAAATGGTTTCTCAGCGTCTAATGAGATGATCATGTAGTTTTATTTCTTTGAGTTTGTTTATATAGTCGATTACGTTGATGGATTTCTGTATATTGAACCATCCCTGCATCCTTGGGATAAAGCCTACTTGATCATGATGGATCATCATTTTGACGTGTTCTTGGGTTCAGATTGAGAGAATTTTATTATTTTTGCATTGATATTCATAAGGGAAATTGGTCTGAAGTTTTCTTTCTTTGTTGGGTCTTTGTGTGGTTATAAGCATAATTGTGGCTTCATGGAAGGAATTGGGTAGTGTTCCTTCTGTTCCTATTTTGTGGGATAGTTTGGACAGTATTGTTATTACGTCTTCTATGAATGTCTAATAGAATTCTGCACTAAACCCATCTGGTCCTGGGCACTTTTGGTTGGGAGACTTTTAATGACTGCTTCTATTTCTTTAGGAGTTATGGGGTTGTTTAGACAGTTTATCTGATCCTGACTTAACTTTGGTAGCTGGTATCTGTCTAGAAAATTGTCCATTTCATCCAGATTTCCCAGTTTTGTTGATTACAGGCTTTCGTAGTAGGATCTGATGATTTTTTGAATTTTCTCAGTTTCTGTTGTTATGGCTCCCTTTTCATTTCTGATTTTGTTAATTTGGATATTCTCTGTGTCCTTTGGTTAGTCTGGCTAAGGGTTTATCTATCTTGTTGATTTTCTCATATAACCAGCTCCTGGTTTTCTTGATTCTTTGTATAGTTCTTTTTGTTTCTGCTTGGTTGATTATTTCCTGCTGTGTACTCCTCTTGGGTGTATTTGCTTCTTTTTGTTCTAGTCCTTTTAGGTGTGCTGTCAAGCCGCTAGTGTATAATACCAACCAACCAGAGCTCCCAGGGACTAAACCACCAACCGAAGAGTACACATGGACAGACCCAGGGCTCCATCTGCATATTTAGTGGAGGATGGCCTTGTTGGGCACCAATGGGAGGAGAAGCCCTTGGTCCTGACAAGACTTGACCCCCACCCCAGTGTAGGGGAATGTCAGGGCAGGGAGTCAGGAAGGGGTGGGTGAATGGGTGGGAGAACACCCTCATAGAAGAAGGGGGATGGGGAATGGGATAGGAGGTTTATAGACAGGAAACTGACAACGAAGATAACATTTGAAATGTAAATAAATAAAAATTATCCAATAAAAAAAAAGACTGACATGACTACAGTGTCCAGTTAAAGCCAGAACAGTCATGGGGAAAGACCTCAGGCAAGTGAAGGGAATCTTCAGTAAATATGTTGAAAGAGGGGAATGATAGGTTTCCCTTTCAATCTTGAAATGAACTGAAGCAGCATTTCCTTTTACTACTTCACTCTGTGAATTTGTTCTAGGAACAGAAGAAACAGAATCAACTCCATTCTTGGAAAAACTTCCTCAGGTAAGGCAGGTTTCGCATTAAACAACTTATTTTCTAGGTGCATAAGAGGAGGCATGCGGTGGGTACTGTTTCTCTTCTTCCAGAGTCCTGCTCACAAATGACGCAGCATCCTCACTTCCTGCAACAGGGGTGGCTATTGGGTCATGGCTCTGTACCTCAGAAGGAATTACGTCTAGCCCCTGAGTATGACTGTGCCCAAGGTATGAACCATATTCTAGGAGACAATCTATGGCCAATGACTGACTGATGGAAGATTACAAGGTCTGGATTCTTATATCCATTTGGAATAACTCCTATTACAGCCTCGGAGCCCATCACAGGACTTTCTGAAGTCTCCACTATAGCCACATCGTGGTGTCGTTACTCCCTTTATCGAACCCTGCCTCTCTCCCTTCCTGATATCCTGACAGCATCCTCCAGGAAACCTTCCATGGGCAGCTTTCCATCTCAGAATCTGTTTCCAAGGATCCTGATTTAAGACACTGCAGAAATGAAAGCATAAACTCAAACCAGTTCTTCCCTGCTTGGACATGAAGCCAAGGCCTAGAACCTTGATTGGATGGAATGTCTCGGTCCTCCTGGGAGAAGGGTATAAAAAGGTTTTAACCATGTTGCTCTGAGAAATTTGCATCTGGAGCCCAGGCCTCTGTTGGGGGTTTAAATTTGTGAGCAATCATTATATTTATGCCTGGGGGAAACTCCTCCGTTTTGGAAATAGGGGAGGTAAAAGTGGGGGTGCCAAGAGAATTTAGGTTGTGCCTTGTCAAGGGAAGGCATTTATAGCATGGAATGGTGAGATAGAAAGAAATGTTGGAGAAGGAGACAGAAGAAGAGGGGCATTCTGTCAAAGATAACAGAGACCACCTTTAGGATTTTGTCTATGACAATAGTTTTACCTTATTAAGTTCAGTTAGGCGAACAGTTGTTGGAAAAGTACACCTGAGGCCCAGGGCCTGTTCTGATATTTCAAAAGCTACATGCTTCTTTCCCATGGGGCTATAAGTTGTGATTCATCCATGTTCTTCTAGCTCTGGTGGTTGGTGAGCCCTGGCCATCTCATTCACCAGAATTTCCTGACTGTGGTCAGCTTGAACAAACAGAGGCTACTGGGTGTGGTAAGTGTGGGATAGTTCAAAGCAAACTTATTAAGCTCACCCATGAGTTCTTGCTAGGGAAAGGGAGCCCATATGTGTGGAAAGACCCGGGTGTTGACTCCACTTCTTGGTGGGCCATGGCTGGCTAGGTGCCAGGACCAGAGGCTTGAGCTGCAGCTGGCTAAGCTTCACGGGCTTCGTTCTTGCCCTCTTGGGTGGTACTTTGTCCCTGAGGCCATGAGGAACAGTCCAGCTTGTGTAAAAATGGGTTCTCCTCTCGGGTCTGTAGATGGCTTGCCAGGCAGAAAAATGTGTTCTACAGCAGGCTTTGCCAGCTGCAGTTCGTGGGTAAGGGGCGGGTAGAGAGAGAGGCCTGCTGCATACGCAGGGGGTTGTCAGTTTTAGACCATGACTAATAAGAAATCTGGATTTTCTCAGTTGTAAAAACTCTTCCCAGTCTTCCCTTTCCCTCTCCACAAGGTAATTGCAGAAGTCTAGAGCTCTGGAGTTATTTTATGTTCTCTTTTGATGGCCTAAAGTGAATTAGAAGCTGGAAAACATTGTACATGGGAAACACTATATGTGCATTGTGTATTACATCTTAAGCTAAATGTTACATGAGAACAAATGGTTTAAGGGAGTTTGTGCTCACAAAAGAGGCTGGCAATCATCTTAAGACCAACATTTGGCCCAAATTAGCAATTTTCAAATATTCATGTTTATATTTGAATACAAAGATTTCTTATTTCAAACCCAATTGCTGCCTGATCAGTAGCATCACTTCAAATTTGTTACAGCCTACAGGGATGGGGAGGAGGGGAGGGGAAAATTTGAACTCAGTCAGAAGGCCTTGGTTTCCATCTTTTTCTTGTATTAGCACCGTCTTGGTTAATGTGTTTCTTTGCCTTCAGTCCACTGATAAAATAACAGTGATTTTTAACCTTGGTAGAGATATAGGGAAAATTAAGTGAAGTAATAAATGTGAAAGGGGGTTAGAAATTACAAAATCTACACAAATGTTACTGACTGGTGGTATAAATATATTTGGAGCAGTACATGGATTTAAGAAGATTCTAGCAATGTCCTAGTAAAAGTTAGGTCCTGGTTCTGATTTTAAGATCCTAATAAAGAATGTTCTGGATGTAAAGGTTTGAATTATGAATAAGGAATGTACATAGCTCTAGGCCCCATGGCTGTCACTGAATCTGTCTATCCCACTGAGCATTCTCTCTTGAATCTTATATCCCAACAAAATAACATTCAATCTTCCAAAGAAATACTTCTGCTGTCCTGACTATTTCTTTGGAAGTCATTACTATAATAACTTTTGGGTTTATCTCTTAGGAACATTAAGTCATTCGGCTTTCACACTATGTTTACCTTTGCCTAAAAAAAAAAAAATCCCTCAACATTCTACAGTAGACTATTTTCACAAACATTCCGCTAGCTAACATTCAGTAGAATTGCAAACGTCTACTACAGACTAAGCACTCTGCCTGTACATTGTCTTCGCATAGTATAAGACCAGCAACCACTCAAATTAGTACAAGGAAAATGGTCAGGCAACCAAGTTAAGTCCAAGTTTGAAACCCTCCACCGAACATTTCCATTTGCTTTAGGGAGTTGATACCAAGTAAGATGCTTGGGCTTCCAGTAGCAGAGCCGACCCCTTTCATCATGAAAGAACAATAAGGAACTGTATTATGTACGTGAGAACATAAAAGTCATTCAAGCTCTGAAATGAGTACATCACAGTCTAGACTTCAACCTACCTTTGACCTCTTCATTCTACACCCTACTCCTTGTTATTAAGAGGCCCATTGCACATCTAGGTATCAAGACAGGATGTAGAAGTTCTCCCACGGAGGAAGACAGCCCTCCTTCTCTCAGCATCTCCTTCTCAGAATGGACAAAACCAACTTTTATTTGAAACCTCAGATATATTTTCTTCCATGTCTCATTGGCTGGAGTTAAATTCACAGGAGCATCTGTAGACTAACCCCTGGCAAAGAATCACTTTGTCTTCAGTAGAGAGGATGGACCTTTAGTGATATGGGTGTAGCTGCCTTTCTCTGCACCATTCAAACAACTGGAAATACAGTGTGAGCACCGGAAGAAATTTGGGGTCAGATAGGATGAAAAATGTAAGGAAGAAATGAATGGTGGAGACAACCCAATGGTTCTACTGTTGAATTCCTTCCCAATGGATTTTACTGTGCAACTAAGACATTGAAGGTGGCTATCTGTGATGGAAAGAAGTATTAATATAATTCTTTAAATAAGAGCCAAGAAGAAGTCAAAGCAAGCCAGGACAAATGAGGGATAAAAGCAACACAAGGGAGGAAGTGTCTTTCAATTTCTTTCCAGAGATGCTGGTGGCCTCCTTCAGAAGGAGGAAGAAGAACGGATCCCCAAGAAGGCCAGTGGAGACCTCTGATGCCATTTTCCTGTTTCCTTTCTACTTAGATTATAGAAAGGAAAGGTGTACTCTGAAAGAGTGTGGCAGAGAGCTGTGAGAACTTATTTCAGAATTAAGCTATAAAAGAGGGAAATCGTGATTTTCTAGATGGAAACAATTCCAGCTGGCAGTTGGGAAGAGCGATATAGGATTTTGATTCTTAGTTGGCTTAGAATCCAGAGCAATCCCTAGGAGGCTTTGACTCTAAAGTAATTATGATGCTGAGTGATTTGGAAAGCATTCTAAGAAAAATCTTAGGAATAAAGCTAACCTGAAAAAAAAAACAACCCAACCAGCTACAGTTGATAGGCATTATTTACTCTCTCTATGTGCTTAAATGTGCTTTGGGTGAAATCTTGTTCTATAAAAATCCTTGACTTTGCTGGTTACTCTTGTTTGGGTGGGGCACTGATGTTATGCTCTTCAACAGTTTGATGGAAGAGTCTCAGTTGTGCTGGCATCCAAGCGGGAAGCCACCCATCTGTCTGAGGCTGTCATTGGAATTCTGCAAATAGGGAGAGAAGCAGGCATTCCAGGATGGTGGTGTGGCAGGCTTTCTTGGTTGCTTTAGGCATCCGTAGCTCTGCTTGGGGTGAGCGATGTCTGTGCTGTCTGGGTGCTGTGTTTCTGTTTCCTAAGGTTACTTCTCCATGAACACTGGCCCCATGGTGTCTGGTTATGGATAGGATGTCACCCTCAGTGAAGACCAACCATCTTCTGTCCCCTTCAGCACGCACTCCGTAAGTTCTTAGCAAGCCCTAGGATCACTCAGACTTGCATACGGCTTTCCCAACAAGGTCATTTCTGTCTATACAGGAGAGTCCCCGAGGACTGTTGCCGGTGATATGATTTTTTTCCTAGTGTCCTGGGGTTCTCAGAAACACATTGGGGACAGTCAGACCCAGCTACGGCTGACAGAAGAGGTCGCCATTTTGATGGCAGAGTAATCGGATTTCCAAAAAAATTATTATTGTTTTTCTTGTTGATCTGTATTTTTTGTTTTTTTTTTATTTTATTTTATTTTTTGGAGAACTTCATACGTGAACACTGCAGCTACTGAACTCCCATGCTTCCTTCCTAATTCTAATTCCTTCTATTTCCCCTCCTTGATCTCAAATCTCTGACCTCGTCTTCTTTAATTATTTTTGTCTCACACGCACATATATTTATCATCCTCATCATTTGTACGCATGATGTATATGTGTGTGCAACAACATGTGTGTGTTGCTGCGAAGACAAGTTTGTGTAGTTGGCTCTCTCTTTCCACTGTTCTGTGGTTACTAGGGGTCGGACTCAGAGCATTAGGCCTGGGTACAGAGTGCTTTTACCCACAGAGTCACCTCACTTGTCCAATTCCTAAATTGGAATTCAGCAGGCATAACTGCGGATTAATGCCTCTCAACAGGGTCCCGGTGCTTTGGGGTTAGGTCACTGTGCTGGCTAGGGTCAGCTGGGAAGAAGGAATCTTCACTGAGAAAATGCTGCTCTAGGATTAGCCTGTCGTCGGGGCTGTAGGATATTTTCTTGATTGATGATTGATGTGGGAGGTGCCTCACCACAGGCAGGGCCACCTCTGAGTAGGTGGTCCTGGGTGCTCTAGGAAAGCAGGCTGAGCAATCCACAGAGAGCAAGCCAGAAAGCAGCATTCCCCCAAGCCCTCCACATCAGCTCCTGCCTCCAGATTCCTGCCTTGATTTTCTGACCCAACTTCTCTGTAAGATGAAGGAATATCTCTCTTTCTCAAGTTATTTTTGGTCATGGTATTTTATCAGAGCAGTAGGAACCCTAAGATGGTCACCAAGTCCATTTCTAACAAACTTTTGACTGAAATGAAGTCCCTCAGCAGGGTACAACTTAAATGCAGAGTACATGGGAGAAGATCAGAAGTCAGGGTATCGGAATGCAGGCGTGACTTCTGATGCCATCAGAGCCACAACATTTGCAGAGCAAAACACCTCTGGAGCCATTTTTACTGCCTCAAGAGTGAAGGCTGCAGATCTTTCCTTTCGTCTTCTCATGGTAATAAAGGGATTTGGAGGTTGGTTGGGTTCCCTCTGTCTCAGTGAGATTTCTGTTGGGAAAATCCCAGAGATACCCTTGGCTCTAGATCAGTGAGCAAAAGATTATTAAGAAATTCCTGATGGAAGTCATTTATACCACATCTCTTCCCTGTGTTCTGCCATTACTCTACGGGATTTATATGCTTTAACTTTTAATAATTAATAATCAATAATAATTAATTTTCCTTTCAACAACAATAATGTCACTCATTGATTTTCTTTTATTTTGTGAGAAATGATATATATATAAAATTTCCAGTTATATCTTTTCAAAGTTATATCTTTTACAAAGATCTACAATTAACCTATGACTGCTATAAAAAAAATCCCCCAAACCAAGGTTTAACCGACTGATGTGACAAGGTGGGACATGAGCCCTGACTTGTGATTCTCTAAAGCCCAAGTCACTCAGTCCACAGTGTTACCCTCTTTGAGGCCTCCCTTTGTAGTCACTTAAAGATAAGTGGGTGATGGGTATGCAAATTGACCTCCCATAATTTAACGATTCCCACGTAACTCCACGGATAGCTCACAAATTTTCTTCTGGTTATTGGAGACACTAATGACTGTACCATTTTAAAAGAGTCCACATTTTTATATAGGAAATTATTTCTCTCTAAGTTTGATGACTGGCAGAATTTCAAATCAACATATCCTACGTTCTGTTTTAAGTATCGATTAGAGTGGACTCTGCACAGAACAAAAGGAATTTGAGTTCAAGTTAAGATTGATGGTTACCATATGGCAGAGGAAGGAACAAAAAAGTAGCGACTTTCATCAGGAAAAGGCTAGAGTGTCATCCAAGGTGTAGGAAGAAAATGTTTAGTCTTGACAACTGCTCTAATGCATATCCCTTTCTTCCTCTTGTCATGAAGTTAGAGTCTCGGCTAAGAGTATAAAGGCGGGGTGTGGGGGAACTACCAATGTCGTAGAACCGATGGAACTTGAGTGGAGTCCTTGTTGAGACTTAAGTGAAAATTTGGCTTACAGTTTCTTCACTGTCTTTGTGTTTCATTTCAGACTTCAGACTCTTGGAGTTGTGTGTGTGTGTGTGTGTGTGTGTGTGTGTGTGTGTGTGTGTGGTGTTAATGCATTTAACAGCATGATTGATTTAGCAGATTCTCAGTGAAACCTGCCAGAGAACTAGTCTCTCAATGACAGTACATCAAGCTCTGGGAGTGTGTTTCTTTAAGAGTCGCCAGTGTGCAAGACGACAACTTCTGTGGCCTGGTTCCTGCCCCTTTGGATTTGTTGATGAGCTGTGTATGATGCCTGGCAGTGGCGCCATCACAGCAGAGGTGTCCAGGGAGAGGGCAACACCATTACCCTTGGTTCTCCGACTTAAGCACCCTGGAAATATGAATAAAAGATTGTCATGGTTTTCTTACTTTGGAAAGAAAAAAAAAATCCTTTCAGCCACCACGTTATTCCATTCAGCTCCAGCTTTCTTTGCCAGCAGCTCATTGAGGAGACTGGGGCTGGAAAGGGGGACATGTGGAAGTGGGTCAGTATTGAACAACTGGAATCATCTGTGGCCAGCATGTAAGGTCCACCTTGTCATGCTGCCATTGCAGCGGAAATCCTTGAGGCTTGCTCTGAATAGCTACTGACCCTCCTGACGTGAATGATATGAAGACCCAATTCTCAGTTTGTATTTCCTATGCAAATGGGATGCTTCTTTGACTGTTATAGATCCTTACTCAGAAGTTAGACAAGTGGCACAATTGAACCAAACCTCCTGATCGATCGATCTGTCTGTCTGTCTGTCTGTCTGTCTGTCTATCTATCTATCTACCTATCTATCTATCAATCTATCTATCTATCTACCTATCTATCTACCTATCTATCTATCTATCTATCTATCTATCTATCTATCTATCTATCTATCTATCTATCTATCATATGTATATGTGTATGTGTAGTGTGTGTGTATGTGTGTGTTGTGTGTGTGTGTGTGTGTGTGTGTGTGTGTGTGTGTGTGTGTGTGTGTGTATGGCAGAGGCTAGGCAAACCTGCATCCTTAGCCATTTTTGCTGGACGACTTGGCTCTAAGCTGCTCTGAAATGTCCTGGTAGCCTGGTGGAGGGTGGAAGCTGGGTTGTGACAGCTTGTTTAGTATCAGAGTGGATGTTCCTGAAGGGCTGATGGTTCTCAGTGGCCTGAGCCAGCCTCTGCTTTACCCAGCCAGGGCAGGGGTTGAGACTCTTCATCCGTGCTGCTGACAGAGCTGTACCCACTAGTAAATCTTGGTGTATGAATGTAAGGCATCTGAAATTAGAGAGTCTGTATTATTTTCTCGTAAAGAGAAGCTTGTAAAGAGAGCCTAGGAAGGATGAGAGACCGACAGAAGAACACAGATCCCTCAGTTTAGCTCTCTGGGTCCCCTTTCTCAGTTCTTGGTTAAGGTCATCACACCACCACAAAGTCTGGGTTTCCCACGAGGCTTCTCCGAGGGCATCTGTGAGGTGGTTCTGAAGAGTTTGATGAATGCTGCTCATGGTACAACAGGGTCTTGGTTGAATGTCCTTAGAAGATCCCCAGGAAGCCGCTGTATCCAGAGGCCCCCGTTTGAGCAGCGGACAAGCTTGTTTAGCACCTTCCAGGAGGTAAAAGCAAATGGAGCCAATTACATGTCCAGAGTACGGGAGCCTTCCCTTCCTTCCTCGATTCTCTGGTCTCCCATGGTGTACGAGTTCCTTGTTAAATTAATGTTTGCCTGTCTGGAGTGCCAGAGGGATAGACATTATAGGCCAATTAGAGATAAAAATCAAACCAACCAGAGCTGTCCTTTTAAAAATTAAAAGTGCTTTTTATGTGCTTCGGAGGTGTCGGCATTAACATAAAGACTAATTAGGACATTTTACAACATCCTGGTAACGGGAGAAACAATATTGTTGGTAACTTTAAAGATTATTAAGCATCTTTGGCACTTCAGTTCAGATATTTAAGACCCGTTCTGCTCTCACCTGCTGTTACTGCACCGGGTATTTTATTGTCTCATAAGAAGAAATGAGCATTTTGAAGGCCTAAGTGCCCAGCTGTAATGGACAGTCCTTCACTTTGCAAAGCCCTAAAGCAGGGTCTCCAGGAAGACGTGGCTGTGACTCGCCATGAGCTCTGGGGAGTAGTGTTTGTCAATCTGCATGCAGGGTCATTTTCATTTCGGCCACTTGGAGAAATGCATCCCCCTCCAAGAAGTCAGCACTGGGAGGGTCTGCATGGCACCAACAAAGGAAGCCAAAGGCTGGACCCTGCAGAATCCTATCATAATGCTGCCATTGGGACCAGGGGTAGGGGTGGCATAAGGAGACGAGTTTGGATCCCTGACAACAGTGTGAAAAGCCAAATATACCCATCAGTAATGCCAGCATCAGGGAGGTAGGATGGGGCAATCCTGGGCCTGATGAACCAGCCTGGCTGAGTTGTTGAGCAGGGCAACTTTTCATGTGGAGGCTGCTGTGTCTCTTCTGTTCTGGCAGACACTGGTCAGGTGAGGAAGGGCACATGGTACATGAGTTAGGTGAGAGAGGGGGATGTGTGTTCCCCTTACATGATTTTTTCCCTCATAAAGAAAGTCCGGTGAACTGGCACTCATTCTTAGGAACTTAGTAGAAGACAAAAGGCTGGTGGCTGACTCAGGCCCACAACCCAAAATGTACACTGTTGTCATTTAAAGAATTGCACACCATCTTAAAATCCAAGTGTCCTTTAACAAACGTGGGGTCTCGTGGAACTTGGACAAAGGAAGGTTCATTTAAATGTCTGAGATGCTTAAGATCTATGTGCAGAGATTTCCAGAAAGCTAAGGACACTATTAAACGGTTTCCAATCGAAGGCTGTGCATTTAGAGCGTTATTTATCTAGGAGAGCATCGCAAAGCCTCTCACATTTCTCGATATTTTAATTGAGACTAAAACCACACCATTAGGCCTTACTAAGTTATCAGTGATAACACTAGCTATTTATATTATAATCTCAATAATATAACACGTAGAAAGGAAGCACAGGGAAGAGGTAATCCTTAATTCTCAGTTCTGCTCTGGGATTTGTTTGGCCTCGTGACTTACTTTAATCAGTTACTTTAATCTCCAACATCAATTTTTCAAAATATAGATTTTGAAATGTCATAATTTCTTGTCTGCTGGCTTGTCACACTCCAATTTCCCATTATGTTTTATTTATTTATTTAGCTTTCTCCTGTGCATGTATGTATGTGGATTCATGTTTGCCATGCCATGTGTGTGGAGGTCAGAGGAGATCTGGTGGAACTTGGCTGGTTCTCTCCTTTTGTCCTATGGGTCTTGGAAATTGAACTCAAGTTGACAGCAAGCCCCTCTATCTGCTAAGCCATCTTGTCAGCCCCACATTCCAATTTCCAAATGAGGGAAAACCTATCTTTAAAAAAAAGTAAGTATAATGCAGATATTTATCCAATCACTTTTTATTTATATGTATGCGTGTGTGTGTGTGTGTGTGTGTGTGTGTGTGTGTGTGTGTGTGCATACTCGTGGAAGCTAGGAGAGGGCACTGGATTTCTGCAAACAGGAATCACAGATAGTTGTGAGCTGCCATGTGGGTGTTGTAAACCTAACCTGGGTCCTCTACAGGAACAGGAAGTGCTGTTATCACAGAGCCACCTCCCTAGACCTGTATAATAAATCTTACTGAACAATCCAAAACAAACCTACATGCAAGCACAAATGCGGCTAATGTTTTGAGTGTTTCTTTTTACCTTCCCCATTCCTGAAGAGGTTGATTAAAGTTTCATGTAATTGGGTTTCATGAAACCTCGACTTAGAATATGTACAGCTTTCGCTCTTTCCTTTCCATTTAACATAGAGAGTGTCCGTGTTACTTCCTGGTAACATGATATGCAAACGTCTCATGACCTTTGACACGGCTGCAGCGTCCATGCTCTCAGACCCAGTCCTTTGGAAATGTCACACAGTCAAGTCAGATGGTGTGACTGAAAGCTCATCTCATTCTTTGTTACTTCTCTGTCATCGCAGACTACAAACATCAACATTTGGACATGTGTGTTTCAGTATTTGCTGCTCATCAGGGAGCACTGTCAGACAGGAGACTCATTCCCAAGTGGACAGATGAGCTATGCAATCATGGATTAACTTGGATTTTTTGATTACTACATAGCTTCTTTGTTTCCTGTGTTTTGCCAACCAGTTTGACGTCCTCAGCTATGCAAATGTGCTTCTCCATTTACCGCTTCATACTGGTCCCTTTATCTCTTTATTTACAGGTTTACAGTTTTTTATGCAGTTAAGTCTGTGTAGCTTTACTTTGTGGCTTGTTCTAAGCCTTTAAGCTCAGAAATTCCTTTTCACTCCAGAGATTTGACAAACATTTGCTCCAATTGCCGTTCAGTTTCTTCCTCTGGCTTAATTCTTCCACATTCTACCCTTTAGCGCATCTGGTATTTATTTCCGTCAGCGGTGTGAGATAGAAATATAAAATGTTTTGTTTTCACATTCCCAAACGCTTTTTTCTGATGAATTCCTTCTCCCTTTTTGATTTGTGATATCTTCTTCATCAAACATTAGTATTGTGTGTGTTTTCACTGGCCTGAGCCATCTCAACGGCCCTTTTTGCTCATGTATTTATTTTTGCACGGTGATAGGTTTATGACTAGGGAATTAGTGACTTTGTTTGGAGTCAGAGAAATGAGGTGGCGATGGAAATTGACTGCGTTGGTTGGAGATTCCTCTGAAGACCAAGTAGAAGTGAAATCTATAAAAATGAATTATGATATCCTCAAGTGTGGTTTATATAGCTATCACTTAATTTTGCCCCCTAAAGATTCATGTGTTGAGAGGGTATTGTTCTTCCAGTATAGTAATGTTCAGAGGTGACAGGGCCTTTAATGGGTGGGGTCTAGTGGGAGCTCATTAGGTCACAGAAGGGACTAAGGTAAGTCTCATGGACCCTGATTAGTTTTGCAAGAAGGTTGTACTTCTGCTTTCCTGTCTTGCTATGTGATTTATGTTGATCTCTGTCCTCTATTCATGCATATATTATGTGTGCTGGCATGCATTTCTGCCATGGAGTCATGGTGCTATCTGCTGTGGTAATGCTTATACTAAAATTACCTCTGTGCTGCTCGGACTTTCATCGGTCTCCAAGTCGAACTATATACCCAACCTTTTTTCTTTATAAAATACCCAACCTCTGGCATTTTGTTGTTGCCATGAAAAGTGGATCAATACAGGAGGCTTGTCAGAGTTACCAAAGGAACATAAACTTACTTTTTAGAAGTACAATCTTGGGTTCCTTTGGTAGCACTTTTCAAACAGTAGGTCTAATATGGGTCAGAACATCTTTGCTCTAAATATGTTCCCCAGATGGTTCTGATCGACATCCCCTAATTGCTAGTGGCCTTGAGCAGAGACCAACTATAGAACATGCCAAGTCCCAGCCTGCTGCCTGGTTTTGTGGAGCTCACGGGGAAAGAATGACATTTATTTTTCACTTCAAGCATACATGTTATATAAGTGTATGCTTGTATCTCTGTGTGTGCTTCTGTGCGTGTATACCTGCACACATGATATATGCATGAATCCAGGACAGAAATCAACATTGTTTAGACTCAAAAAGCTGTCTACTCTGTTTTTAAAGACAGGGTTCTCGTTGAACATGAAGTTCACTAATTGGGTAAGGTGTGTGGTAGCTGAGCTCCAGTGGTCTTTCTGCTTTCCCAACACTTGAGCTGTAGGGTCCACTGCTCCCGTTTTCCACACCTGTGCAGGGGATTCAAACTCTGCTTACATAACAGGCTCTTATCCACTGAACCATCTCCATAGCCCCTAACTTTTACATCTTTAAATGGCTGAAAAAAATGCTTCAGGGGTGGAGAGGTGTCCCAGCAGTTAAGAGCAGTGACTGCTCTTAGAGGGGGATTCTGGTTGGATTCCCAGCACTTACAAGGTGGCTCACAACTGTTTGCGACTGCAGTTCTAGGGCACTGCTAATGGTCTCTTCCACTCTGTGTGTACTTCACACTCAAGAGTGCACAGACACGGTCAGATATGCAGGCAGAACACCCCCACACAGAAAAATAAATCTTAAAAACATAGGGATTATTGCACGATGTGAAAATTGTGTAAAAATTCAAATTCCAGAAATGTAAGAGTAAAATATCATTGGTCCACACTTGTATGTTTATGTAAGCCAATTGGCTGCTTTGCATATGTCAGAGTAGTTGTGATGGAGACTGGGGAGCCTAAGGAGACCCCAGATGTTTACTCTTTGGAATTTTAAGTTAGAGAGAGAGAGAGAGAATCAGAGACACAGAGAGAGACAGAGAGACAGAAACAGAAACAGAGACAGAGAGAGACCTTTCTGCTTTGGAGCACTGCAGTGAGAACCTGAGTCCTTGGACCCAGGGTGTACAGAAGTTCAATCCCCCAAATGCTTTGCTGCTAACCTCTGTAGAAAAATGATGACTATAATCATATAGTCATAACAAGACTCTCAGAGTAAGAGACACTGCTGAAAGACACTGTCCATGACAGGTCTTCTGTTTTACACACTAGTGCGAATTTGACACCAGGAATGCTGTGTGAAATAGAAACAAAAGTCTCTTTGGTGTGTGGCTAGACTGGAGAGAAAGGAAAGGTAACTGTCAGGGGCATCAGACTCAGTGAAAACAAAGAGAACAGCCCAGAGGGCCAAGACAATTCTGAAGGAGCTGAAGGCAGTAGCTGGTCAGATCTGATGTCAGTGACCATTGGTGGGTGTGGAGGGTGGGGGTAAGAGACAACCACAGGACCAGTAGGGAGCTGAGCTCCACTCAACCTCAGGATGCCTTGAGGACATCAGGCATACTGAAAGGGTAACCAAGAAATAAAGGAATGCATTACCCCAGCTTTGGCTTGGCTAAGGGAAAAGCTCTTTCTTGAGAATTCTCAGTACAAACCAGGCCTTTGAAGATACAGGGCCTGGATCCACAAACCGTGGAAGGGTTGAAGATCACAAGAATGAGGTTTCAAGTTGGCAGTGCTTCGGGATGTCTGGAAGCAGAGAATATTTATCCTTCCGGGAGGAACAAACCACCCAATATGGGCATCCAAGTGTCACGTAACTCCCACATGCAGTGTTGTTATGGAGGTGAACTTGCCCACAAAGAACAAGCCCCTGAGGATGTAAGGCCAGTGAGAGCCAGAGCAACAATGAACCGCAGATTCGGAACCACAAGAATTACAGACAGAGGAACTATTGAATGTAGCGTCTAGTTCACAGCAACAGAGGAATCAATCTAAAGTACGAGGAAGGAAGACGAGGCTATCTAAAATGATGAACTAACCTGGAAAAGAAGAAGAAAGACGTTCTAGAACATGCTATTTAAATAAAATAAGGTCAACCCAGCCCCCTGTGGGTGGTGTAAGTGGCCATAAAATAATTTGGGGATGAACTCGGTGAGCTCTGGAAGATAGGCCAAGGAGCTTGGGATTTATTCGGGATGCTCTGAAAAAAACACTAAAATCTTCTGAAAGTAGCGGGAGAGGTCAGAGGATTATTTATGGACTCATCTTGTCTGACTCTAAGCCCTCCAACCTTCAGAGAACACAGTGGGTACCTCCGTGAGAGGACCAGGACTGTTAAATGTTGAACTTAAATATCAAGGTTGAATTATGAGACAGAGTAGAACAAGTGGCCAATCTAATTCTATCAGTAGAGGGTAGAGGGATAAAAATAACTAATTAAAGTATGTGTTAATATGGCTACTCAGATGTTAGAGAATAAAGATCGGAAGCCCAAAGAAAAGATACTTCTATACATTTATGTGACACACACACACACACACACACACACACACACAGAGAGAGAGAGAGAGAGAGAGAGAGAGAGAGAGAGAGAGAGAGAGAGAGAGAGGTGGGGGAGGGGTGTGCAGGAAAACAGGGAAGAGAAAATATACCACAAGGTCAGCAGTTATAATTTAACCTCAGAACATTTAATATCAATATGTTGCAGCTGAATAAAGTTTGTCCCAGAGCATTAAATATATAGAGAAAGTCTATACTAGATATTGAATTTTTAAGACCTCAATTTTGAGCTTTCCATCCTCCAGAATTATAAACAACAAAATTCTGTTGTTTTTTCAACGGTTCTAGGAATTGAAACCAGAAGCCTTGTTCGTACTCTACCATTGAGCTGTACTCTCAGCTCTTAAAAGTCCATTATTTGAATTATCAAGCTCAAAGCATTTTGTCATAGCAACTGAATGGACAAAGTTGCACCACCCAGGAGTTGTCAGCAAACCAATATTCTACATGGGTTCCAGGACCCATGTGACTGGAAGAGAATCTTCTGCTCTACTCAAGTCAAAGCTTATCTTTATGCTCATCCCTAAAATCTTTAGCTAGTAGTATTTTCCTAATGTCTTAGCTACTTTTCTAGTGCTGTGATAAAACACCATACCAAGACAACTTACTTACAAGAACACATCTAATGGGGCTTACAGTTTCAAAGAGTGAGTCCACAACTGTCATGTCAGGGATCACGGAAGCAGGCAGGCATGGCTTTGGAGCCCTAGTCGAAAGGTTACACCTGGTCTACATAAGACAGAGAGAGCTAACTGGGGATGGCATGGGCTTTTGAAACATCAAAGCTTGTCCCCAGTGACACACTTTCAACAAGGTCACACCTCCCAAATCCTTCCCAAACAGTTCCTAAACCATGGACAGAACATTCAGATGAGGCCCTAGGGGTCATTCTCATCCAAACCACCATATCTAATGTATTATTTTTCAAAGTGACACCAACACTTATGCTACATTTCTTACTCTAATTGATGTTGTTACACTGTGGTCTGATATGCTGTCTCCCTCACTTCCCCAAGTCCTACCCCTACCTTTGTGAAGCCGAATTTTTTGAAAAATTGCCCAGCCAGTTCCAAAGCTATTCTCTGACTCTGCTTTATCTTATACTTCCTGTCTGATCATAGGTTAATCTCATTGTGAGGCAACATGCAATTAACAAGACTTATTATGTTAATGAGCATATAAGTTATTATTTAATAATTGTTAGTGATAAAACACTTATGGGTTAATTGTTACAATTATTATTAAAATAACAAGCTGAAGGTTAAATTTATGTCTACAGCTTAATTAAAAAGACATTTAAACAGAATTGTGAGCAAATGGCTGGTATATAGGAGTTATGGAATATCATTCATGGATATGAAATTTAATAGTTATCCACCTCAAGCATATGTGTATATGGCACAAGGCATATGGTTTTTGGAGACAGGAGCTTACTCTATAGCCCAGGCAGGCCTTGAACTTGATCCCATTGCTTCTTCTTTTGCCTTACTGACGGCGCATATCATGACAGAAGGCTGTAAGAAACGTTTTAATGCAAAGGCTCTATGGCAAGGCCTTATGCATCTTCTAAACAAAACAGGACTACCAGTCAAATATCCCACTTTGAAAGAACACCAGTGGGTAAAGTATTGGACCTTATGGCCAATTTGGTTGTCAAGGTCTAGCAGTCATCATCCCAGAATACGAGTGCTCAGGTTAGATGATCTGCCTTCCTTTCCTGGTCACTGAAGAGCTCTTGTTATTAAGTAATTCATGACTGAAGCTTTAAAGATAATGGAAATGAATGTTTGTGGAAGTGTTGCTTCAAATACATTAAGTACCCCTTAACTTCGGTATCTTCGATGATCAATCAGATGATCTGGTGTGTGTGTGTGTGTGTGTGTGTGTGTGTGTGTGTGTGTGTCCATGCATGTCTGCACATGGATACATATAGATGTGAGAATATATGCAGCTTGCAATCGTTTAAGACTCTTGGTCTAGAAATGATTTGTGTAAAATCTTAAAAACAGTGCATTGAAGTTTATTTGTTAATAGAAAAGCAGAATATGAAGACATGTCTAGGTTTGAAGAAACAGTGTCATGATCAAGAAACCATGTCTTTTAAATCTTTCCATATTATTTTAGAGTGTAATTATTTTAGACCTCAAAGCATGCCTGGGTCCTGGAGGTGGCCCTCTTCCCTGCATGACCACTGAACTGGTAAGAAACTTAAAAGAACACTTTAAGAAAAACATGCACACTTTACCTGAATGGTTTCCATCTCTGTGTTTAGTTTAGACTCTGCTGTTGTGGGTGTGGACCAAGAGCTGATCCACTTCAACTCTCTCATTTCATAGGTGATGAAACAGGGCCATGGAGGGGAAGATATTTGACAAAGCTGCAGAGGAAACGTGTAGCTAATATGGAACTAGAAATTCAACCTGGGACCTCTTTTTAAACTCTTGATCCGTTCTTCTCTTTCTAAGAGTGATCTAAGATGCCTTTCTTTTTTTTTTTTTTTTTTTTTTCTTTCTTTCGGAGCTGGGGACCGAACCCAGGGCCTTGCGCTTGCTAGGCAAGCGCTCTACCACTGAGCTAAATCCCCAACCCCTTAAGATGCCTTTCTAAGCTGCCTCATATGGCATGACCGCTAGCTTTCGTTGTCAACTTGACACAGTCATTTGGTAAAGAAAAACAATAATCTCAGGGAAGGATTTTCTGTATCAGTTTGACTTGTGGGTGTACCTGCGGGGAACTGCCTTGGTTACATTGATTGGTGTGGGAAGAGCCAGTCCACCATGGGTGGCGCCATTCCCTGGGTTTAGGTCCTAGCGTGTACTTAATGAAAGTAAGCAAAGCACTAGCAAGCATGCATGCTTTCACTTCTCTCTGCCTTTGACTGTCGCTTTGATGTGAGCAGCTGTTTTAAATTCCTGCTGCTGTGGCTTCCCTGCTATAATAGGCCCTAAACTGGCACTGTGAGCTAAAGTAAATCTCCTCCCCCTAGTTGCTTTTGTTAGAGTGTTTTATCACTGCAACAGAAATGAAACTAGAATGCCCCCCCCAAATGCCACAAATAATACTGTTTCACAATGGTAATCATTTTATAAATATATCTAGAACACTCACACATACACTCACATACTCACATATACACAAACCCAGACACACAAATACACACACACACACGCACACACACACACACACACACACACACACAGAGAGAGAGAGAGAGAGAGAGAGAGAGAGAGAGAGAGAGAGAGAGAGAGAGGCTTAAAACAAGAAGAAAAGAAAGGAAATATAAGCATCATATTGCAATAAATGGCAGAGTTGAGATTCTAACCAAAATACTTGGGATTCATCATCTCGCTGTGCAGGCAAATGATAGATAAATATTGAATAATGCTAACTAGGAATGATTGCTTGGTCCCTTGAATGCTTAGAGCTCCTAGGCCTGCTGATATGTTTCCTGCTCACCGGGGATCTTCTAGCCCAGAGGTGTGACTTCCTACAAGATGGTGACAGCTGCTTAGTGGAGGCCCAGCAAGCCACAGGCCCATCAAGCACCTCTTCAGGTGACCTAGAAAATGTCTCTTAGCAGAGGTCTGTTCAGGAGTGCAGTGTAGCCTTTGCAAGCCCTTCTTCACCCCTGGGATCTGGGGATGCAGGGGATGGCTCCTTTTCAAAGGCAGAGGGAAGTAAGAGAAACCAGGCTAGTTCAGTGCGAAAGGAAGGTGGGTTTAAGATCAGAACCAAGAGTAACTTTGTCTTTGACTTCACTTTCAGGAATGTTCTAAGTGTTCTTCCCACAAGGCCTTTGAAACAGTTTTGTTATTGTCAGAGCGAAGAGATTTGTTTGTTGGTGGCTCCATCTGAGGCCTACAGAGTTGCAAGTGGATGTGGTTAAGAAGTGAACAGCAGCTTTTGCCAAGGCGGTTTTTTTCTTACCAGTTCAGTGGTCATGCAGGGAAGAGGGCCACCTCCAGGACCCAGGCATGCTTTGAGGTGAAGAAGGAACCCCAGCCCTGAAATTCATCATCTGATCGTAGGAGCGCTCATACACATGCATGTGTGCAAATGTGCATGCGTGTGTGTGTGTGTGTGTGTGTTCAGTTAAAGCATTTGCTTCTGCATGGCTGTTACAAGGCAGTGCAGGGCTCTTGAATCCAGTTAGACTAGAACAATAGTTTTTAAAGGGAGAAGTCCAATCCATCTTCAGGATTGGGACAATGAAAAGGAACATTTCCTTTGTTCTTTGGGGATGGTTTAGCGTCTTCTAGGTTGTAGCCCACGATTCTGTGAGTGCTATTTCAATCCACCTAGCTACGTGTCTATCTTAGGAGACTGCTGAGGGAAACGGCCATGCTTTCCAGTGAAACATTTCTCCATGAGAAGCAACCAAGCAGGCAGACAGCTCAATAAAGCCACATTTAAGGACTCTGAACATCTCTTTTAAAAAAATCAATTTGTGGGAGTATGTGTTTGGAAATCCATGTTTTTCAGATCCAAAGGCAGTGCATGTATTTACCTGGCAATTTAAAGAATTGTTATTGGCTGGATGTATTCAGCATTTAAAAAATTCACAGTTAAACATAGCTGTCTTAGTTAGGGTTGCCATGACCAAGGCAACTCTTATAAGGACAGCATATAGTTGGGGCTGGCTTACAGGTTGAGAGGTTCAGTCCACTATCATCAAGGTGGGAGAATGGCAGCATCCAGGCAGGCATGGTGCAGGCAGAGCTGAGAGTTCTACATCTTCATCTGAAGCCTGCTAGCGGAAGACTGCCTTCCAGGCAGTTAGGATAGGCTCTTAAAGCCCATACCCACAGTGACACACCTACTCCAACAAGGCCACATCTCTAAATACTGCCACTCCCTGGGCTGAGCATATTCAAAGCATGACAATAGCTGTACATAAAAAGGGAAAGGCCCACCTCCGTACCCCAGTGGTTTCCTGCTCAGGTCCTGTTTATGAGCAACACTAGTGTTGGTCTAACTCCCCATCAAGCTTATGGGTGACTAGAAGGGAGTTTGCTTCTTATTTTAAGGTCAGCAGATCTGACAGTTAAACTGACTCACCGCTCATGCATAGCCTCTATCGCTGGCCTTAAATGTTTCCCTGGAAGAAGTTCTAGATCACTGGTTCCCAACCTTCCTAATGCTGCTACCCTTTAATGCAGTTCCTCATGTTATGACGACCCCAACCATAAAATTATTTTTGTTGATACTTCACAACTGTACATTTGTTACCGTTATGAATTACAATGTAAATATGTTTTTCTGATGTCTTAGGTGACCTCTGTGAAAGGGTTGTTTGACATTCCCCCTCCCCCCAAAAGGGTCATAACCCACAGGTTGAGAGCTGCTATTCTTGATAGAGCTATTTAACCATTGGTCTGAGCATGGGAGCTTAGAAGGGGATGTGACAATCTAAACATTTAAATAACAGCTATGTACTTAAAGTCAGTGGGAATATACAGGACTCTGAATCAACAGTTGGTGATGACTGCTTGGATGCCAAGGTTACATGTGTGTGTGTGTTTTGATGAAGTTGCCCACCCCATGCTAAGGCAGATGCTATCATTAGAGGCAGAGAAGAGTCTGCAGGCTAGTCTGCAAGGCAGTTGCAAGACCAAGCACATAGGCATGATGGGATAGAATGCTTCTGTTCTGTCTTCTTCCTCTATGACAAGCATCTGTGCAGAAAGATACACAGCCTGTACTTCTGCATGCTGGAGGTGGAGGTATTCTGGAACACCTGGTCACCAGAAAAGCTTTGTTCTGACAAGAATAGAACTATTCCTGGCGCTGAATTTAGTTTAAGAACTGAGAGGACCTGACAGACTCAGAAAGAAAACTCGTAAGATTGCTAGTGTCATGGGGATTTTATGTCTGAGCAAACTGGACCGAGAATCTAGGCGGGTGGAAGTGCCGGGAGGTCTGTACCTGGTCTTGGAATTCTTGCAGCGTCTCTGGGGGTGGTGTGCTTAACTCTGCATACATGTGGCCTTGTCCTCGTGCTTCAGTGAGACAGGGTCTCATTATGTAGTCCAGGATGGTCTTCAACCAGGGTGCTTTCTGCCTCTACTTCCTAAATGCTGGAATTTTAAGCCTGGATATCCTTGGCTTCTGGTCATACCCAGTGCTGCAAATAACATCCCTATTGTAACTCCAATGATTGCAGTATGTGGGGGTAAAGGAAGAAAGGGCTCAAATTAAACCAATTACAGCAGCCAGAAGAATGGCTCAGAGGTACAGTGTCTCTTGGGCATGCTTGAAACCATGGGGCCAATTCCTAGCATCTAAATAAAGAAACAAGGGCTACTATATTGTCTGTACTCTGAGTTCAACTAAGGTATTATATAATGACTCAACTCCAAATGAACCACATTAAAAAAAATCTAATAAGTTAATTCCAGTCAGAACTAAGATAGTACTGTTTTTAACTTCTTATTTTGACAGCATTTCAGAGTTACAGTTAAGCTGCAAGAACGGCACAAAGTCTTTCCTGTCCGTTTCATCTAGCGGCTCGAAATGCTAACATTTTACTGCTTTTGTTCTCTCTTTCTCTGTTTGACTGCTTGAGAAAAGTCTGCAGACACAATGGCTCTGTCCCTGTAAATTCTTCCGGATGTTTTTCTTGAAATCAAGGACACTTTATTGCACAAGTGCGTTTTGATCACTCATCTCAGAAAGGTAATGTTAACACAGTGTAATTATTCGACCCACAGGCCTGAGTCCTTTGGCCCCAACTATTGCAGTTAGTGGAATTAAAATACGGATATTATTTGCAACAGTGGGGATGAGGAGAAGCCAGGGGTGGGTAAGCTTGCCTGTAATTCCAGCATTTGGGAAGTGGAGGCAGAAACTCAGCCTTTATAGGAAGACAGAAGCCAAGACCTCACACTGTATTTGTTGTTGCCTCTCTGTGCCCCTTTAACTCTGTAGGGTCAGTCAGTCTGTCTTAAAAGCAATGCCTGTTTATAAGCAACAGATTAAAGGAGAAAAATCAAAATATCATGAAAGTCTCTAGTCTTTTTTTTAACCTTTGTGATCAGAATTTCATACAAATAAAACCTGTTCAAAGACTACATTTCCCAGACTATCTCTGGGCAATGGGAATGAAGTAATGGAGGAAGTAACACCAAGGACTTCTAGATCAAGTCCTTAAGGGGAAAGAATAGGCTTTCTTTTTATTCTATTCACGTATATGATATATGAATCATATATATCATATATATGTGCGTATACTATCTATCTATCTATCTATCTATCTATCTATCTATCTATCTATCTATCTGTATGTATGTATCCTTGCATATATGGGCAGATGTGTAGTGTGTGCTGGTGTGTAGTGTGTGAAGATGTGTGTGTGTGTGTGTGTGTGTGTGCGCGCACCTACAGTTGTCTCCTGTGTCTTCCTCCATTGCTCTCTACCTTATGTATTGAGGCAGTTTCTCCCTGAACTGGTACCTTGTGGTTTCCACCAATCTGACTAAGCAGCTTGCTTTAATGACTCTGTCTCTGTCTCCTACAGGCTATGATTACATGTGAACCACAGTGTTTGTTACATGGCAAGTGCTTCATCCACTGAACCATCTCCCTAGCCTTTAGCTCCTTAGCTTCCGTGTAGGATAAGGATCTGACCGGCGGTAGCAGGTATGCAACTGGGAGCAAGGAACTGCTGGAGGTCTCTGATAATTGTCAAGCAGCCCCAGCAGCCCTTGGCTGCTTCGCTCAGTCACTTCTCCACACCTTCTCTAAAATGGAACCACTTACCAAAACACAGTTTTACTCAAGTGGCCTCAAACCTAGAAAAAGGAACATTGATTAATTAATTTTCAGTAAATATTTCCATTTTTTAAACAGGAGGAAAAGAAATACATCAGATCTTTCATGAGACAATATGAGCCCGCAGCTGTACAGTGACCTGACCCAGGCAATTGTTGAAATCATTATTTAAGGATTTGCACTTATCTCTGGGAAATGGTCTGGCAAAGCAGAAGAGGAGCCTAGCAATGTAACAATGTAACAATGTAACAACGCAACAATGGAACAATACAACAATGTAACAATGCAACAATGGAACAATACAACATTGGAACAATGCAACAGTGCAACAATGTAACAATGCAACTTTCATGTGGGGAACTTCATGCTAATAATTTCATAAACCTAGAAGAGTTGCCTCCTTCTTTGCTCTTATTTGTGTTTTTTTTTAAGTCATTACATTTTCTCATTTGCAAAAGTGTCGCTCATAGCTCATAGCTTATTTCCCCCACCCAAGTTATAAAGCTGCCTTTGTTATGCAAATTTATCCTTAGAGGAAATTTTTGGTTTAAAGGTTTGCTCCTGCAATTTTAGTGTGATGGCATCAGGTGGCAGTAGAGGTGTGGTCTGAAATGCTTCTCTGGCAGCTTCCCTGTTGACGTTAGCATGGGTCCTTAAACTAACCTTTAACAGAAAAGATGATCTGTTCTCTTAAAAAGAATACAAGACAAACTGAAGAAAATGCACAGAAACTAGAAAAGAAACCTTACAAGTGTTCTTTAGCACATTGAAAATACAATGTGACTTTATATTAAAGGTACATAGGGACTTTCCCCCTCTCTCCCTCCCGCCTTCCCTTGCTTCTTTCAATACTGAGTTAGGCTCAAACCCAGGGCCTCTAGCATGCTAGTCAAAGTCTACCACTGACCCACACACACCTCCAGCCATATTCTCTGTCGTTTCTTATAGGGCCACTCTTACTAGTTTTTCCTAATTACTTTCTTCAATCTGGCTGGGTCTCTTCTCATAACCTAGAGATCATGACTAGTTTTTCTGGTTAACTAAGACAGCCTAACTTTAAACTCTCCTTAGCTACTTGTTAAATCCCTCTTTATTCCTAAAATCTTTGTATGAGAGGAGAAATTATGAATCGTAGCTCTTTAAGCCTATTGGTGTTTCTACTCATCCTTGGTGAAAGTACAAGCGATGCATTGTCACCCAAATTCTTGCCCAAATTTCCCTTCCTGTAAGCTCGCACACCGTGAAAGACTACCGGACCTAACCTGCACATGCCAGTTTCACAGCGTCTTCATGTTGGTTATCTAGGCTACCTGAAGTAACGTTCAAAAGATGTCAATGGACAGAAATCAAAGGCAGAGCTTAGACGGATGTGTGTTGTGTAGGTGAAGCCCATCATCTCCTGTGAGAGGAAGTTTATGATTTGACAGGGATGATATGAATTGGCAGAGACCGTCTTGGCTCTGAGTGGGAGGAGAAATCTGGTGCACTTATGCTGATAACCTCCTTCCTGTGCCTACACCAGTGCAAATGGGACTTGGGGGCATTTTTTTTTAAAAACTTAGACTTACCCGTGCCCCTTGGACTAGAAATAACCGTGCCTATGTGAGGAGCACAGAACTTAGATCTCTGAAAGCAGGGCGGAGATTAGAATATAAAGAAGCAGCTCTTCGTCCTGCTCTAGAGCGTCCATAACCCTAGAGAGTTGCTTCCTATTACAGGTGGAATAGGACTCGGAGTCCTATCTGACTTTGCTCACAGCCACCATTGTGGTCCTTTGTTCTTTCTATGGATGTGCTTTTAAAATAGTACCCATATTTATACACATACCAACACATCCATAGCTTCCTTTATAGTTAGTTTCAAGAAAATCTGGGCTTGGGATGTAGCTCAGTGGTCGAGCTCTTGCCTAGCGAGTATATGGAACCTAGGTTTGATCTTCAGAATCCGAGACAAAAGCTAGAGTGGGGACCTCCAAATAGATGGAGTTTTTTTTAATTAATGTCATATTTATTGGGTACTCGCCTTCTGGGTGATATTATTCCAGGGGTGTGGGATCACATGTATTAGAAAGCTGGGCTTCCATCTCTATGGGTTCACAGTCTAGTCCATAAACACATGTTTAAAGGTATGTAAAATAGATTAAAGAGAGATACCGTGGGTGAGATAACTCAGTGGGTAAAGGTGCCTGATGCCAAAGCTAGCAATCTGGGCACAATTTCTAGGACCTATATGGTATTCTATCCTTCACACATTTGTGCTGGCATGCATATGCCCATTCCCACCACACACACACACACACACACACACACACACACACACACACACACTCACACACTCACATACACTCACACACATTTACATACACACAAACACACACATTCTCTCTCTCTCTCTTTCTCTCTCTCTTTCTCTCTCTCTCTCTCTCTCTCACACACACACACACACAATGTAGTTTAAAAAGTTAAAAAAGTATCGATGCTGCCATTTTTCTTTTATTTTAATGATGTTACTCACGGAGCTTTATAAATACACCCTTGGTCTTCATTAGTTTCTCTTTAATTAAAAAAAAAAAGAAAAAGGAAAGAAAAATGAAAATATTTAAAGCACAAAAGTGAGATTTCAGCTCTACTGTGGTTATGATCCCCAGATGGGAAACTCTCTAGAAAGAAAATTTCCTGTTATCAGCATGTTTTCTGTTTTCCAGCGACAGTGTGCCTCTGGGTGGACAGATCTCCCTACATCTTTTTAGTGAGTCAGTTTGTTTAGGTCTCACAACAGTGTCGGGAGGTATCATTTCAACTTCATTCTGCAAAGGAGAAAACTGAAGCACAGAAAAGACTGACCACTGGTCCCCAGGCTACACCACTGAGAGACTAGCCAGGACCCACACCCAATGACTGGACTCCAGGATCGGAGCTTTTTACTATTCTCTACCCACTTGCGGTCTTAGTGTGGGATAGGGTGTCTGTGATGGGAAACAAGTCAGTCATTCTGGAATTCCACCTCAATTCAACTTAAATCTTTGTCCATTGTTGGCAAATACTGTCTGTGGGATAGCCAGGAAATTTGCAAACGAGTGCTTATTTTGTTTTTTCACATCTTTATTCAACTCAGAGAACTTTAGGAGCTGCCCGATTGTTTATGGTAGTTGTTTGTTGGACTGGTGTGTGTGTGAATTTTGGGGGGCAGGTGTAGGGTATGCATTTCAACTGTTCACTCTTGCCCTACTCTGGGGCCAGGCATTCACAGAATAGGAAATGGATTAGTCTGTTTCTGTTGTTTGCCACAGCACAACACTCACTGTGAGACAATGATTAAAGAATAGAGGCTTAGTTACCTCGAGAGTCCAGAGGCCTGAGAACATGGCACTAACATTTACCAGGTACTGTCTAGTTCCATTGTAGGGTACCAGATGACGTCATGGCAAGAACAGGTGCAAGAGGAATGGGTTGCATGGGAGTCAGGAGATATGGGAGGCATAAGAGGTCAGGTCTGCTTTATTTTAAAGTAGCCTCGGAGTTCATTCTCACAGGGACTACTGAGACTCGAATACCAGTCCCACTTGAAGATGGTGCCCACAATCAGCTCTTTACCTCCCATCATCTCTGTCTCTCAAAGCTCAAATACCTCTTTGTATAACCACACTGAGGCTGACTTCCATTGTGTGAATCTTTAGGGGACACACTTAAACCACATCCCAATCACAACAGGAACTAGAAACCAATCACTTACGAGATGAATGAAATGCACACACTTGGCAGTCTGGGATTGAGGAATCCCTCCCTGTCCTCCCGTCTATCAGATCGCCTGGTCCAGGATATTTTGACATTCCATTCTTTTTTAGGAGGACAGAAGCTCCTCATTAAGTAAATTAACCATTAAGTCAAGAACATGAATGTCAATATAGATACAGGCTGGTAATTTGCCAGCCACCAAAGAAGCATCCAGTGCTCAAAGGACCCAAGGCCCTTGCATGTCATTTACACAGCAGGGGACTGAGACTTGGCAGAGAGGCTCTGGGCCAGCACCCCACTCACAGGATCCAACCCAATAGTCCCAAATGACATTTCTCTTCCACCGTGAGAAATGGATGTTCTTTGGCTTCAAACTCTGAACGTATCTGAGTGATTAGGTCCCTTTTGACTGTTTTATTTCCATTTTAAAATAGGTTGTATTATTTTTTTACTTGTAACAGCGTAATGTTGCCTTGAAATGGAGAGAGAGAGAGAGAGAGAGAGAGAGAGAGAGAGAGAGAGAAGAGGGAAGGGGAGAGGGAGAGAGGGAGGTAGGGAGGGAGGGAGAGAGGGAAGGGGGAGAGGGGCAGACGGGGGAGGGGGAGAGGGAGAGGGAGGGAGGGAGGGAGGGAGGGAGAGAGAGAGAGAGAGAGAGAGAGAGAGAGAGAGAGAGAGAGAGAGAGAGAGAGAGAGAAAGAGATCTTTGATCATTTGTCATGGTGTGGAAAATCTGACAGCGTCTTCAATTAACAGATGAGAGCCCAGAGAATTTCTCAGCCTGATCTTCCCCCCAGTGCTCTCTCTAATTGAGTCAAGGAAAACAGCCTTAGCAGGGACCTTGGATGGCTGCCGGATGAAGCCATCGCTGTGAGAGCGAAGCTAAAATCTCTACAGTGCTCGAAGATTTTTTTTTTTCTCCATGCTGTTCTTGCAGGCTGCTGAAGCATAGCAGTCCAAGGCTGATGGCATTAGTGAGATGTGTCAGGGAAAGCACCGGCTGGACCCCCGGAGGTGTAAGCTTCAGCTGGCTTTTGCTGCAACCACCTTTGAGGGCTTGGATGGGCTTCTTCCCTTCAGATGTTACTCTCTTCTCTGCGCATGTGTGAACCAGAGTCTCTTTCAGTTCCTGGCAATTCTGGCATTGGAAAAAAAAGATAAAGGTGCCTGAAGGGGACAGGCTTGGAGGATCCTTGTTTAAGGTACACATAGCTGATATCGTAGGGATAGGATTTTTTAAAATCTGTGGTACATAAGGAGGCAGGCAGGTGAGTGAGGACTACAGAGAACAAGATAGCTTTGGAAACATTTCTGAGGCTCTTCGTCAGTCTCTCCCCCACCCTGGTTTCTCTCCATCCCAGCTAAAGACATCTCCTCTAAGGGTAAAGTTAGGATTGTATGTTCGATTCTAGTTCAGAGAGCAACAAAGACAGAGACTTTGTCTTGTTCCTGGGTGTGTCTCTCTCGTGCTGAACAGACTAATTAATACCTTGTTTCAGGTGGGCACGCCATTAATATCTGTTGAACTTATGATGCTCTACATGCTTAAAATGGTTACTTACGGGTTCCTTTAAAATATTTGATTATTGTTTTACTTGTAAGGGTGTTTGGTCCCATGGATGTGTCATTTTTATGATGGTAAAACAGGAGTGACAGATTGCTCTGAACTGCCATGTGGACGCTGGGAATCAAACACAGAGTGTCCGGAAGAACAGTCAGTGCTTTTAACTCTCCATCTCCACAGCTCCCAGCGATGGATTTCTAGTTACTAATGTAACGTGTAAGGCTTGCGTTGAGCATGGCGGCTTATATCTACAATCCCAGCACCCAGAAAGATGAGACAGGAGAATTGCTGCAAGTTGGAGGCCAACATGGTCTTTGCAGTGAGTGTGAGTTCTAGACTTACAGAGCTATTACACACACACACACACACACACACACACACACACACACACACACACACGACTACGGCCTAATGGTTTTGTTTCTAAATGCCTTTGTGGTTTGTTTTCTCTGTGTTGACTTCATCCACATCTCCTGGTCTGTTACAATGTTTTAACAATCTTTTCCCTCCTCACTGGGCAGGTTATTTTTGCCAGGAAAATGTTTCTTCCCATTTTCTTTTTTAATTAACTTGTATCAACGTAGGGCTGAGGGGGAGGCACAGACATTCATAATTAGTCCCTCCAAGGCTACAGCAGAAACTGATACACTACTCAGAAACTGCAGAAATTCACACACTACTTGGAAACTGGGTGAGACCCAAGCAAGCATCCAGCAGTGGGGATCTACCCTCAGGGTTTTGGTTGAAGGTGTCTCTCATGGGCAAGACTTGATCAAGGGGTGATTCTCCTCAAGTTCATCATGTGGTTGCTGGCAGCCTCAATTCTTCTGAGGTTCCTGGCTATTGACTGCAGACATCCCTAAACGTGTCACTTGTTAGCACTTCTATTGGTTATATAGATCAGGGCCCGGTACAGTGTATACAGGGAACTGCAAGGGTGTGAAGACCCAGAGGAGAGGATCCAGGTGAGCCATCTCAGAAGGAGGCTATGTCAGATAGGACACAACTTTATGTCTTAAATGGAAAGTAGCTTTGAAAAGAACTTTCTAGGATAATGTTGGCAGTTTAGATGTTCTCTGCTGTATTAGGGAATCCTTTCCTTTGCGCCTTTTCTATGGCTTGGATATTTAAGCCCCTCCCCAGATTCGTATGTTGAAATCTAATCCCAGTGTAGTAATATAACCAGGTAGGACCTTTAGGAAGTGATGGGGTCATGAGGGCAAAGCCCTCCCCAGTAGGATTAATGTACTTATAGAAGAGCCTGATAGATAGATCAACTCCTATCCCCTTGGCAAGTGAGGACCCAGCAGGGAACACCGAGTGTGGAGCTAGGGAGATGAGTCACTTAGTAAATTGTTTACTTTGCAGTGCAAGGACCTGAGTTGGGTCCCTGGAACCCATGCAAAAAGACAAAAAGAAAAAGCCAATCATTGGTGGCACACAAGTGTAATCCCAGTTCTAGGGAGGCAGATACAGGAAAATCCCTGGGGCTTGCAGGCTTGCCAGTGTAGCTTGCTTAAAGGGCATCAGGCCAGTGAGAGACCCTGTCTCAAGGAAACGGTATGTGGTGCCTGAGAAATGACACCCTGTGGTTATTCCTGGCTTTTACATACATGCATACACATGTGCACTACTAGTACTACAACAAACACACACACACATACACACACACACACACACACACACACACACACACACACACACACACACACACACTCCCCAAATATGAGGAACAAATTCCTGTCAGACACCACATCTGTCACTCCCTTAATCTCGAACTTCCCATCCTCTGGGAACTTCAGCAATACATTCCAATTGTTTAGCAGTGTGAGGCGTTTGGTTATAGCAGGCCCTAATATAGTAAGACACAAATTCCGTTACTGATGCTTTGGAATCTTTATCCAAATGCTTCTAGCAATTTCATGTACATGGTTTTGGCGAGCGTAACTTCTGACTATTTGCAAGAAAGATGAGCATTGTGTACAATTAGGAGCATAGAATGCGATCTTGGCCTTAAGCCATCAAATTTTCTAGGCTCCAAGTAGCAAATTAGAATCAAAGTTTCTAATTTTTGCTTCATAAGCATGCATTATTTTCAGCACACTGAAGGTGGGTGTCAGGAGGGCAGGGGAGTGCCTAAGGCAGGCTAAAATGAGAGATTTTAAAAAAATCTACCTGCTTTGTGGCTTCTTCTAGGCTTGTAAATTAGACTTGCGTGTTGTTCATGTAACTGATTTTCTAATTAGTTAAAACAGAATTCATCAAGGAATGACAGTTAATGCAGTTATTTCCCAGAACCTGGGAAATAAGTTGACACAGGGATCCCATTTCTAAGAGATGCTCTGGAGTCAGAAGGTCGCACTTGGGCTACCTTGACTTACACGCATCAGCACAACTGCGTGTTGACTCTAGTCTGTGAAGGATAGCCCATTCTGTCTATCATTTTTAATTAAATTT
Organism: Rattus norvegicus; assembly: GCF_021556685.1. NCBI lineage: Eukaryota > Metazoa > Chordata > Mammalia > Rodentia > Muridae > Rattus > Rattus norvegicus. The sequence continues at coordinate 92,635,071 of NC_141542.1, forward strand.
ATTTGTGTGTATGTGTGTATATGTGTGTATATGTGTGTGTATGTGTGTATGTGTGTATGTGTGTGTATGTGTGTATGTGTGTGTATGTGTGTATGTGTGTATGTGTATGTGTGTGTATGTGTATGTGTGTGTATGTGTATGTGTGTGTGTGTAGGCAGAGGCCAAACTTGAGTCCACATGTTTTATGAGACAGTTTATCTCACTGGGTCCTGGGGCTTGTTGATTTGATTAAACTAGCTGACCAGTGAGCTCCAGGGATCCTCCTGTCTTCAACTCCCCAGTTCTGGGATTATAAATTCATGCCACATACCTGGCTTTTTCCATGGATGTGGGGAATCAAACTCAGGTCCTCAGGCTGTGTAGCAAGTATGCTACTCATTGACGGAGCCTTCTCCCCAGCCCTTTTTCCATTCTTTCTGCACATGGCATGGCTCTACAAATCTTTCATTAGCTCAGAGGGCTGAGCACACATTCCAAGTTTGGAAGCTGACAGAGTGAGTGGAGATAGCGAATGGATGGTCCCTCCTGAGTGTTCTCCTTTGAGGAAACTGAATTCTTCTTTTAATAAATTTGCTTTGGGTTGAAATGCCACTAACTACTGGAATTACTCGAATAGTCTTCCTAAGCACTTGTCTGTCTTCCAGCAGAGAATTCTTCATCCTAAATTGGCTCGAAGTTTACCCTTGGTGGAAGGTTTCTCCTTGGCATCTGGATTGCTCCTTGCCGTGGGGGACTGCCCCAAGCATGGTAGGATTCTCGGTGGTGCTGCAGCCTCCTACTGCATTTAATCATAAAGGACACCTTGATTTTTACCCAACTCTCTTAACTAGTTTGCATTTTCCCTCCTGCGTGCCTTCAGGCACGATAAGAGCAACGGGCCCCAGCAATGGCCAAAAGGCTTCATTTGAAAGGATGTCCCTAATCTATCACAGCTGTGACATGTGACACTCTAAATTAAGAAGCCTGGGCTTTGGCTGTTCCCAAATGAACAGGCCACGTGCTGACCTTATGATCAGACACTTTGGGGTCGCTGTGGGTCAAGGGGCATCTGTTTGTCATTTCCTGTCAGAACAGCACTGTTTTCAGAAATGGCCAGGGAACATACAAGAATTGGGGAGGGGGGCAACTCTTTCTCAGTTGTTTGGGAAGTTGGTAGGTTTTGGGACAGGAGTCTAGGAAAAGGAAGTGACTAGCACCGAAGTGAGACGTAAGATTCCAGGCTGGTCTGTTGCTCAGTTGGTTTAGTGCTTCCTTCACCCATGAAAGGCTGTGCTCAACCCTCAGTGCTGCGTCCCCTGGCCACAGTGATACTCGCTGTGATGCTAGCATTTGGGAGGCAGAGGCAGAGAGGTTGCCATTCACTCCCTCCTCATGATAAATCTCTTGTGTAAGATCTGTTGCGCAGTGTCATCTCTGTGGCATTCCTTGGTCCCAGTTGATTTGCCAAGGTCCTCTTCCACTGTCAAAACCCTGACAGGGACACCTTATCTTTAAAAAAATAAAAGTCTCAGCATTTGAGAGGCTGAGGTCAGACAGTTGTGGCTCGGAGGCCAATAGAAAACCAAGCCAAACCAACGAATGAAGATACCCAAGTTGGCATGTGGTTCTGGGACCAAGCTGGGGAGAAGCCCGGGGTTTCCTCAGTGTGAACAGAGGACAAAAACAGGAAGTTCACCAGCCAAGTGTAGAACAGGAGGTTGACTGCATCCTCTAGCATGACAAGCAAGTGAATAGGGAAGCAGAATTTGATGCTTTCATTGGGAAGAACTGCGAGAGACAAGAGGAAGAAGATGAACTTATTCCCAGCTTACCCTTTCTGACAACCCAACATCTTCTAAGGGTTCAGTTGCTAATGTCAGGATAGCCTGGGGTAATTGCTACAACCAGAGCTTAGTGTCTTATATACGGTAGTTAAAAACGGGGATGTTAATTACCACCACTGTAACAGATGACGCCAGGTGGTTGTATGTTTTGTGTATACCAGCGTGAAGAAGAGAAGTAAATATGAAGTGGGTTTAGGTCTGCTAGCTCACAGCAGCAGGGAAACCTATCAGATAGGATGCTAATTATCTGGATACTTCTCTCTGCCCTTATATTGGTTTCCCATGCTGCTGTAACAAACCTAGTTGGCTGGAACACCAGGAAGTCATTCTCTCTTGGGGCTGCAGGTTTGAAGTTTGAAGTCAAGTTGTTGAGGTATAAAGCCACTTCCTTCTGTGTGCCTTCAGGGTGCAGCCTGTCCCCATGACTTGCCTCTTCAAGACAGGCAGAGTAGGATGGTGTTGGGGACCGATGGAAGCTTGGGTTAGGGAGCTGATGTTGAGCAATGTACCCGCCCGGTAGCTTTTTGCTTGTTTATGCTAAAATTCTCCCTCCTCTGTGGAAGAGAAGGTGAATTGAAAGGCTTGTGAGTGGAGATGACAGGGCTTGGTCACAGATTGCACATGGGGGTTGAAGGCCAGAGAGTGGCCAATGATGACTGATTTCTTACTTCAGAGACTGGCAGAGTTACTGACAGATGTGAGGAAGTTGGGAAGGTGACCCTTGCTGGGAGGGCAGCTGGTGATTTTAAAGGTGAATTCTAGCATTAGGAGTGTGGAAGGCTCCTGCCTTACTCATATAGTCACAGCAGCTGACCATTACTGAGTCTAGTCTCTCTCTCTCTCTCTCTCTCTCTCTCTCTCTCTCTCTCTCTCTCTCTCTCTCTCCCCCCACCCCTATGTTCGTGGGGAGGGGAGGGCTGATTGTGTCATTTTCTGGTTTCTAGATGTCAGCAGTTAAAGAAAAAAAAATCAAAAGGTTCCTTGGAGCCTCTGTTTGTAATAGGTCTGCAGAGCAATTTCTGTCTACTATTTGTAAATGGTGTGTGTGGCTTTCAGTGGCTTCTTATTGCTGGGGTTGGGAAAATATACAACTTCTTCTGCTTATTCAATAATTAGCGGGTAATAAACTCCACCAAAGCTTTTCTGTCATTTCTCAAGTACCAAATGTTTGACTTCTCAAATATCTGTTTCTCTCAGTCTTTGACTGCTATCCAACCATTTAACTGGTTAATACTAGCACCAAGATAAATACATAGAGACCTTTTAACCCAGAGACTTTGACTGACAGCTTGAACTAAACCACCGGGCTTCTACCAAAAAGAAAACACAAAGGCAAACCCTTAACAAAGTTAGACACAGACATGTTTTGAAGGTCAGGTAATTTATTTTTTTGAGGGAAAGAAAGAGCAAAGAATTAAATTTTATTAATTACATGTATATTTTCAGTCCCAGGAATAAATAGCCACCTAGAATTTCTGTACTGAAAGTTCGAACAGGATGACATGAAACTTTATAAATCACCAAAGAGGTCTAGACGGTGTGAGTTTTGCAAATTAAAGTTGTTTCTCTCTCCTTCCCGGGACTTTGTGGTTTGTCGCAAAAATGATTTCCACCACAATGATTTTGCACAGCGCCAGTATTTCTGATCAGACACAAACACCTGAAAAAATATATACATGACACTCTCAGTATGCATTTAGCCTGGACACCAAAACACTGTCAGGAACCCATGGTCTGTACCTTCTAGCAAAATAGCATTCTGGAGTTATCGTAGAGCTCTGAAGCCATAGTTCCTGCAAACAGATACACTCCCGCATGCGCCCTTGTGGATGTTTGCACACGTGTGTGGAGTTACAGTGTCTGAAAGAAAAGGTCCAGCAGGAAGGCAGAGGAGCAGAAAAACAAGAAGCAGAGACCTTCCCAGGGGCAGACAGCATCATCAGTTGAGCTCCTCTTGTCACTTCCTGAGCTCAATATTGAGTTGCTCCAGTGCTCTCGGGAGAGCACTATATTAATTTAATAGACACTTTTGCTGGAAATATTTCTCCCCCACTCATGCAGATTTTATGTGTCTGCCTCATCATTCCCTCTTTTCCAAAGTGCAGCATCAGACACGAGGTGGGAGCCCACGCTTGGCAGTATGAAAGTCAGCTAGCAACTGCTATGGCGAACTCTGGGTCCAGAACGGAGATGTGTGACCAGGAATAAGGAGGCTACGTTAAAATGGCGTTTCTGTCTTCATCTTCTAGCTTGTTCCCTGGCATTCCCTGAAAAATAAAAAAAGATTCTTACTTGCAGTAGTCCGATTAATAGTCCAATTAATGGGGAATTGTTTAGGGTGCTTAAGACCTCACTGGAGAATTCAGAGTGTGCTAGTGTCCTCAAATAGAGTTTCAAAATGAATTCCCCTCTCTAATGCCTTCTCCAACCCATTAAGTGAATACTAGGCCCTGAGTCATGGCTGAGGCTGATGACCGTTAGGCTTCCTGGTGTATGCAGATGTTGAGAGACCACTTGGTGGCTAGGGATTTTCAGCCTGGTCACTTACTTCTCTGACCATTATGCTCATAGGTTGTGATAACCCAAGTGTGCTCAGAGTACAGACAGGATGGAGAATCACCCAAATTAATTCTTAGCTCTGACCCTGCCGCCCACAAACATAAAGGGTGCATCTGAAGTCATTTTCCCATGGAATAGCAATGGAAAATGTCCTTATTTCTTCCGACTTCTTTCTTTGCCCTTGGTAGATGGCCACAGTTTCTTGCCTTGTAATGGCAGTCTCTATCCATTAGTGCTGGCTTCCTGCAGTATCTGTTTCCCTGCCTCTGTTACTCTACTCTTTCCATGCTCCCATTTATGCCATCCCATCATGCTCTCCTCTACTTCCCCCTCCTCCATGGTCAGAATTCACCTTCCGTGTGTCTATTTAGAAGACATTGACATAGGTCATTGACAAAGAGTTAATGGAGCAGAAGCAATAGTTTTAGATTTTTGTTCACAGGGTCGGGACTTCTCTGGCATTTTATTTTGCAGATTATTAAAAGTCTTTCACCTTAAGAGATACTTAGAGAGAAATAGTCTCAAATTGGTCACAATAAGCATGGAAAGAAAGCAAGATACCTTGTATATGATCATTGACTGTCTGGTGAGTGATAGATCAATTTAGCCAGTTGCGGGAAATATGAAAGGGCCTTCCATCCACTGAGTGAAGGGGGATGTCTTTATCAGACTGTCAACTTTCTACTTCAAGTTGCATGACTTTTCCTGGGATATACAGAGAAATGCCTGTTCGCTCCAGACAGGAAACCATCAGACCATCCATCCAGATATAGGCTAGGGAAACTAAGCGTTGATTGGCCTTCCTTGCAAGGGTCTGACTTGAGCAGCTTCGTCTCTGACAAGCCCCACCCCTGCCACAATCTGGTGATAGGCCACAACATTTACACTGCTGGAGTCTCTCTTCACCTCCCACGTATCCTAGGTACTCCCATGGCCACATGCATCTGGGGTACAGAAGGAAATTCTAGCTGGGATCTCAGGTGAAGGGCTGCTGACATCCCCCAACCCCCACTTCTATGAGGGAATGGGAGCAGTCACTGTGAAGGTCTCCTGGGGGGTAATCATAGGTGTCCCATCAAGCAAACCAAACATTGTGTTTCAGGTCATAGATTTGAAACTTCTCAAAACTGGTCCTTGATAATAAGCTTCCAGGGACTAGTACTAACCTGTTGTTTAAATATTCCTAGAAAACTTTGTATCTGAAGGTCCACAAGAGGAAAGGAGTTAACCATTATTGAGCTATTATGGCTTCAATGTTTAATGTATAATTACTTTGTTTAATTGTTTGCAAAATCTATATGGATAAGTATTAGGATTAACAGAAAGCTGGCATAATGAACGCCTGTATTTTGGTGACTTAGCACACAGATTATTATTATTTTTTCTAAACAGACAGTTCAGTTTGGCCTTGGACTATGGTTTCAAGGATGGGGTGGGTGAATGGGCTGGATCTCCATCTCATCCAGAGATTCAAGGACTCAGGGAGAGAGAAAATATGTCTTTTAGAACACCCAGTCAGAGGGGTGAAGAAAGAATGGAGAGAAATAGTATAGGAGGTTTGATTGTAGCTTAAAGGTTACACAGTATTGTGTTTGTGTACATTTTACTAATGAGGCTGAGGCTCATAAATACCCTCATCTTCAAAGATGTTGCTTTGTTAAATAACTCAGAAGACAAAATAAGACATTTGACGGTAAAGGCCTTTGTCATGGGAAGTACATGGTAGGACTTATTGTCATTGTGTAGTTAAGGAAGGTACTTGTTCTCTGTCTTTTGAGCAGCCGTGGATCTCTTTAGTAGCCTCTATCTCTGCAATAGGGAACTTCTTGGGTAACAGGGTGAGGACTATACTTATATCTGTCTTTTGATCAGGGACAGGTTTCCTCCTCCTCCTCCTCCTCCTCCTCCTCCTCCTCCTCCTCCTCCTCCTCCTCCTCCTCCTCCTCCTTCTTCGACATACAGAGTGCTCCAGGACATCCTACACCAGTGATCCTCAAACTTCCTAATGCTGTTTCACACAGTTCCTCATGTTGTGGTAACACCAAACCATCAAATTATTTTCATTGTTACTTCCTAATTATAATTTTGCTACTGCCATGAATCATAATGTAAATATTTCTAAAGATAGAGGTTTGCCAAATGGGTCACAATGCACAGGTTGATGACTGCTGTCCTGAAATTCCTGATGAAAATGCCATGGTGATTTTAATTGCCATTTATTGAGCACTGTCCCTTTTACAATGCGAGCAGATGTAGATTGTATTATCCCACAACAGCCACATAAAGAAACTGAGACCCGGAGTTATTCTGTAACATGCCTAACAAGAAGGAGGCTGGAGTAGCCTGCAAACTCATGTCTTCATACTTAGTTCTTTCAACACACTGTCATGCTTCTCACCCCACCTCCCTGGAGAACCAGCCCTGTGTTCATAATGGCAACTGGGTAGAGACCGGAGGAAGGTCAGAGCAACAGGCTGGAGATGTTGCTAGAGTTCATGTTATCATTTGTTAAGCACAGCCTCTTCTCTCTTCTATTTGGAAAGCTCGACTGGAAGAGTCTCAGTGGTATGGCAAACCTTTAACTTACAGAATATTTGTTGTGCCTCCGCCTCTATGACACATTCCAAGATATTCTTCAAGTCAGGATTGGGGGAGTTGAGTAGTATCTCTATAGACAAATGTTGGCTGGGAACCTTCCTAGAGTGGAACTCATTATGTTGGGAAGTGGAAAAGGGTACCATAGCATCTCATCCTCCTCAGGCTTCCAGATGGGTTAGGGAAATGGAAAAAAGATCCATAAAAGACAACAATGCAGATTGAGTTTGCCGGGAGCCCAAGGAGCTTTGCCAATAATAAGTGTTAGTGGATGGCCGGGAGATAGATAGGTTTTGAGTAGTTGCTGATATCCTGGCCCGAGTCCTGGGTGATTTCATATGTTATCACATCTATCCTAGAGGAATTCGGCAGTGGGAGTAATTGCTGAGGATTGGGATGGCCAACAAGTCAGAGAGGAGGTAAGGCTTGAACTGGGTTGAATTATGAGGTGATATTTCTCAACAGTAATGAAAGCTGGCTGGGCTGAAACCCGGAGCATAATTTCTCACTGGCTGGTTGCTCCAGATAGCAATAGCTTCAGTGCCCTTCAGAGTGGAAGTTTTGTCAGCCAGTGAAGATGTGTGAGGGTGCCTGGCAGGGGAGGAGCCTTCCATTTGCCTTCCATCCATCGCTCTAATTAAGCACACTATGCTTTTCTTCTTAGCTCTTCCAAGGCTCCAGAGGTTCAGAGACACTACGGTAGCAGCTTCCATGACAGTTTGCGGAGTGGAAATGATACAGGCACGGGAAGGAGCTCTTTGAAGTCTCTTTTCACGATGGGAATGAGGATGGAGGTAAGGAGTGGGGTTGGGCTGAAACATTGAAGAAAGCGTTTTGAGACAGACATTTCTTTTTTTAAAAAATCTTTCTTATTGTGTGTATGATGCATATATGTGATGTTTGTAGGATATGTATGATGTGTATGTGATATGTGTATTGTGATGTATACACATGCACGATGTATGTATGTGTGTGGTATGTATGTTTGCTCATGTGTATGCATGTGTACGCTTGCCACTAAGTATATGTGGAGGTCAAGGACACTCTTGAATGTTAGTCCTTGCCTTCTACTTCTTTGAATCAGGATGTCCCCTATTTATTGTTTGTCATTGTATACAGCAGGCTAGCTTCCCCTTAAGCTTCAGGGGATTGATTCTCCTGTCTCTCATCTCCTATCTCCACAAAGGAACACTGAGATTACATGTATGTGCTACCATGTTGTCTTTTCCATGGGTTCTGTGCGTTCACACTCAGGTCTTCATGCTTGCATGGGTGTCTGGGTTTCGTTTCCTTTTCGGTGACAAACTACAAAGACAAAAATGCAATTTACAGAAGAAAGGGTTTGTTTTAGCTCACAATTCCAGGTTCTAGCCCACCATAGCAGTGAAGTCAGGGCAGCAGGAACTTGAAGCAGCTGCTCACATCACACCCACAGCTAAGGGTGGATCATGTGCACCCTTATGTTCATGTTCAGCTCACTGTCTCCATTCCTTTGTAGGGCAGGACTCAGACTTAGGGGATGATGCCAGCAGTAATGGTCTGCTGCTTCCCACCTCAGGTGACACAATCAAGACGATCCCCCACAGGCATGCTCACAGGCCAAACTGATCTGGACTGTCCTTCATGGAGTCTTTCTTCCTGGTTGATTTTATATCAAGTTGTCCATTAAAGTTCATCATTGCACAGGACAAGTACTCTACTCTCTGAGCCATTCCTCCAGCCCTCTTCTTACTTGAGCCCTCTTCTGTAGAGGAACTCTTGTGCAATGTGTGGAGGTTCACCTGTTAATAAACAGCTGTTGACTTATGAGATTGGGCAGGAAATAGGGAGGTGGGAATTCTGATATAGAGAGAAGATTTCTGGGATAGAGTCAGAGACATGGGAAGATTCAACCCGGAACTCTGAGGGGAGGTAATAAACCATGTGACACTCATGGAATAGAGCAAATGGGTAATGGAATTATGAGCTAGTCAGTGACAGGCCCAAGCTTCTGGCCTAAGCATTTATTCATGGATAATTCAGTCTTAGGGCTGTTATCTGAACTTGGGCCTGGGAGGAAAGGCCCATGGTTAACCCTTCCCTGTATAATTACTATTGCTTCGTTTCTTCATCAGACTCGAGTTCCCTTACAGCAGAAGGCTCCTGGTCTAGTGTTTTTCCAGGAGTTAGAGAATAACAGAAAATGTAGATAAATTTAAATCACCCATGTGGATTATTGTATTTAGTCCTTAAAATGATGCAAGTACCTTTTCCTGTTGAAGAAGCTGAGGTCTGAAGAACCTGCTGCTGCTTGAAAGAAGGAAGGGTGAAGGGTTGGGGACATCGATCTTTTCATTTATTTCAAAGTTCTTTTGGGGCAGTTTTATTGAGATATAACTTATACACCTCAAAACTTTCCTATTTATAGTGGGTCAGTTGTTTGTAGCTGTGCAAGCATCAGAGGGATCAGAGGACATTTTCACTTGTCCCTTTGGTAACCACTCCCCTGTCCGCTCAACTTGTCCCTTCCTCTCATCCCTACAAAACTGTGAGTTTACTTTCTGCTTGTGGCAATTTGCTATTTCATGTGAATGGAATTATGAAATATGTAGTTGTCTTCTGTGAATGGGCTTTTTCACTCACCATGGTTTCAGGGTTCACGTGTGTTGTACTGTGTGTTCCTAGTCATGACTAACTATTCCATGGACGAATCACGTTTTGTTTACTCATTCATCCACCGATGGACATTTGTTTGTATTGTTACCACTCTTTGTATATATTATAAAGAAGGGTTTATGAACATATACATGTTTTTGTGTGGGCCTGTGCTTTCATTTCTCTGGGCTACATATGTTAGGGGACTTAGGGGATCTTCTAGTAGTTTTGTGTTCCAAAGTACCATTGGGCATTTCTACCAACATTGAAACATGTCTGTGTTAATCCCTTACAAGATAGTTTATATGTTGACTGCACACACACACACATACACACACACACACACACACACACACACACACACACACACGACAATTAAATATGCATACACACAGGCACACAAGCAGTGCACACATGCACACACACGTGCAACTACACAGGCACACAGGCGCACAGACACAGACATACACACATGTACAATTCATACAGTTTTCAAAAGCTCTAATAAAACCCATTAGAAAGTGGAGAGTCTTCTAATGAGAAATCTTAAACTTGAACCTCAGGTTCAGAAGTTCAGCCACTTACCAGCTTGAAGACACCAATGGCGCTAAGTGCTGCAGACCTAATAAAGGAGCTGCTGTGTGTGTGTGTGTGTGTGTGTGTGTGTGTGTGTGTGTGTGTATGTGCCACTTTATCACTTTATTCCCTGAGACATCAGGGGAATTTCTGCTTATTTCTAGCTCCAAGTGGCTGCTAGCAGGACACGTGCAGGTGTGGCAATCACCAAGGATTGTCTATTATTCTGAAAAGCCATTGACATTTGCAGAAAGACAGCACATAGGAGACACATATATCTATGCATATGTCATGCTGATCTCTTGAAAAGTTATGCATTCTGGGCATCAAGTTTGTTGCCACTTGATTGCAAGTGACATAAACCTCAAGGCCATTCTTTCAAAATGAAATAGAAAAAGGAAACATAGAGAGTAATTCTTTCTTTTCCTGCTTGCAACACATTGCTGAAAGAGGCCCAAAAGGTGATTCTGAAGGAGGTGCACTTGAATAAGTCTTGAGGCTTTCTGTCTGGGTGGAAGGCTTTTGCTAAGTGTTTATTCTAAGTGCCCTGGGAAGATATAAGAGCATAAGCCATGGTCTCTGCCCTCTGGGAGAGTCTATCCTGCGCTGTTAAAGAATAACTCGGTGCTAACCTGTGGGCACATAGGGGTCAAGAGAAGGCTGAAGTGGTGTGTGCTGGAGTGTGGCTAAGTAAGCTTACCCAGGAAGCGAGGCCGACATTAAAGTCAACTGTGGAACTGAGTTAAGCCAAAAGATTTCCTATTGTTATTTCAGGCAGGACCAGTGACATCAACAGGGTAAAAGTCTGTAGGTATTAGGGCACCTGGGGACAGATGGGCCATTGATAAAATACACGATCTATTGATCAGTGGATAAATCAAACAGCCCTCTAATACATGATGTAAGTCTCCTAACATATGTAGCCCAGAGAAATGAAAGCACAGGCCCACACAAAAGACATGTTGGAGAGCTGGATAGATACTGTCCTGGAGTAAGGGACAGAGACTTTGAGTACAATGAGCTATCTTTTAGTTTAGCTACTATTGAGCTCTGGAATTGACTGTGCAACTCCACAGCCTGGGGCTTCTGTGTCTTCATCCATATACTGTGAAGGTAGGGCTCAGCCTGGTTGCCAAAACTTTCTCTATTACGTGTCTCTCCAAGGGTTTAAAGTGCAGAGTCCTTGGTCTGTCTCTTGAAGGTCACATATTACATGGGTCTTATGATTCAGGATTTTTAACTAATGGTCCCAGGACAGCTGTGCACATGTCGACCCAACTTAAAAACCATATGCACCCTTAAACCATTATGAGATTATTTGTATGTGATTTTTTTAAAATGTAATTTAACCGTGCAGTTCTCAAGCATGAACTTTGTAGACAACAAGTTTATGTTGCTATGTCAAAAGGTTGAGCATACTTGGGGTGAGGTCTAAGAGTCCTGGCCTCTTGGTTTCCTGTTGGAATCACCTGGGAGAAACTTTCAAACTAAGGATTCGTAAGTTTCATCCCAGAGATGTAACTTCATTGTCTATTGGTTCGAATCTGAAATGTCTCCAAAATGCTTATTCCCAAACTTGGGGAACTATCTTGAAAAACATGGGTGCTTTGGGGAAGCAGGGACTGGCTGGAGAAATAGGCCATTGGGGGGGAGGCCTTTGTAGGTTTATAGTCCCTTGCTATGGCTGTCTCTTTTTAGATATCCTAGTCTGCCATCACACACACAACCTCTCCCTCATGCTTCCTCTGCCCTGGACAGCAACATGTCTTCTCCATCATGCTGGACTGCAACCTCCTGAGCCCGGGAACCTAAAAAAAGCTTCACTTTTTTAAGCTATTTCTTGCATGTATTTTGGTCACAGTAATGACAAAATAATTAACACAGGTGGGTATTAGGTATGGTAGCCTTTGGCATTCCAAAAGCTTTCCAGGTCATCCAGACAGAAAATTGTCCATTTCTGGGGAACATGGCACTGTGGGTTGATGAGAAGGTTCTAGAATATTGGCTTTAGAGACTCAAAGAATTCAAACAATCTCCACTGTTGCTTTCAAGGCTTCATGTCTGTGGAAAGCACACTGAGATCAGACAGAGGTGCATCTCCCATGCTGCACTTCACAATTTCTAAGCTGCAGGAGAGAAGATGTCCTTTAAGCACAGAAATCTTTTAAGGCATGTCACCTGTGTGCATTTCATTGCTCTGAAGCACGAGCCCCACTATTAAGGAAATGAAGCTTGCTGTCTGCTCAGAAAGGGTGACCGATGCCAGTTCCTCTGTGTGACAGGACCTAGCATCTATGCCCAGGACAGACTTAGGAGGTCAATGGGGAGAGGTCACAATAGCCTGGAGGTGGCAGGAAAGTGTGACATAGCTTTCACTTGTATAAGTATTATTAACTGAAGGATGGGCCCTACTGGTGGGCCAGAAAGGTACAAGTGAGGTGGCTGTTAGATGATATTTTAAATGCCATCCACTTTCAAGTATCCTTTCCTTCTGATAATTCTAGGTGTATCCCTATTGATCAGTGGATAAATCAAACAGCCCTCTAATGGCTGCTGATCTACCTTTTGACAAGGAGGGTTGGAATCTCACATGGGTACTGATTCTGTTGCTAAAATGTAGCCACGGGGTGTCCTGATTATTAAGTCTGTCTGGCTCCTAGTTTCCAGGGGTTTGATATGAGAGAGTGGAGTCCTTCTATTTCCAACAACTGGTCTCGCTTTTCACTCACCAGGCTGACTCAGAGTTTGCTTCTTCAGTGAATTTGGCTAGAACTCTGAGCTTGTTTAAAGAGAGAGGTTAATAATAGCACAGATGGGAAAGGGAGGCAGAAAGGAAATTACATTTTGAAGGGGTATATAAATAAATGACCTTCAGGAAACACTAGTGGGCCCTTTCAAAATCGAGCAGGATTTAGAAGCCCCACTCCAGGTTCTCACCTCTGTAAGCCCTCCCGTCTCTCACATATACACCCACTGGGCTCTCCACCAGATAATCCAGAGCTAAAATTTTAAGTTTGTCCATAATAGCACCACTAAAACACAGGTCTTCTTCAAGAGCTTGATCGTATCTTATTACGTACCAGCAGTGATGCCCCAACCTGTCTTCCACAGGTTGGGAGAGCTTCTGGGCAGCTCCCTAGGACAAACCCTGGCATCATTCCTTTGGGAGCATCAGCCTCAGAGTTTCCAAAAAGAAGTGCAGGCTAAGAACACTGTAAGAAAGGTAGGCCTTGCAGACTAAATCACCAGAATGTTTCAAGGGGAAACAAAGCAAAACAAAAACAAACTCAAAACCTACACCCTTAAAACCCAACCAAAACCCAACCAAACCAAACCAAAGCCAACCCAACCCAAACCAACCCAACCCAACCCAAACCAAACAAAAGCCAAACCCAACAAAGTCAAAAGAAGCCAAGCTGCTTAGTAGTTAGTTGGGTTTCCCTGTTTAGTTACTTATTTATTTTGGAGGGAAGGGGTATTTTTTGTCTTTTTCCTTCTTAAAAATGTTTATGAAGAAATCATGAGTCCTGCTCGAGGAGCATTCATTACTGTGGTATCAATGTGTCATAGGAGTAGCACTGAAAAATGCCCCTCATTTCCTCCATACCACTAAACCGGAAAGCAATCCTAATGTGAAAAATAAAAATATAGACATATAAGAGCAATAACTTAGTATTAGGAAATCTGACTTTCTTGGTCAGTTTGAGTATATATGTAAATGTGGTGTGTGTGTGTGTGTGTGTGTGTGTGTGTGTGTGTGTGTGTGTGTGTGAGCGCTTGTGCATGTGAAGGGCAGAGTTTAATGTAGATGGTTTCCTCTATTGGTACTCACCTTAGATTTTAAGGCAGGTCTCTCAAAGAATCGATAGCACATTATTTTGGCTAGACCAGCTTGCCAGCTTCCCCACCCCCACCCCCCAAGAATTGTTGGATTCTGCTTGATTTCTGTCTCAGCTAGAGCTGGGGTTACAACCCATGACTGTGCCTGACTGGCATGTGTCTTTGTGTCTGGGTGCTGGGGATCTGGATTCAGGTCCTCAGGCTTTGGAGAGAAGTTTTGATCTAGCATGGGAGCTTGATAAAAATGGAGATCCTTGGGCCGCTCCAGTGTTGCAGCGAGGTTGGCTTACAGGTAGCATCCGGGAACATGAATATAAGCAACTCTACCAGACTGGCCTGAGGACAGAGCCATCTAGAGTTCCCATGCTAAGGGGAGAAGGGGTGATATAGGCTTTTGCCAGGGCCAACCTTAGCATTCTGGCATAGACAACCTCCCCAGTTCTCCCCAGTCCTCTCAGTTGTCACTCAGATTTCCAGTGAATAAATGTCACGGGAAGTCATCAATGACTTGGACTACCCTTGGTCACCTAAGGGCACAGGTTGGAGTAGCTTATTAAAAATCTGCCTTAGGCTCTAGATTTTCCCACTCCGTGGAGTTGAACAGGTTGCTAACCTCCAGCGTCAGCTTCCTCACCATTAAAATGGCAGTGGACACAACAGGCTGGCTGGCCCTGTTGTTTCCCATAAAAATCTCTGGGCTGTGCTAAACCTTGAATCAGAATGAGCTGTCATCAGTATAATAGAGGAGATGCATTCACACAGAGCTTAAAGAAGGAAAATAGCAAGTGTCGGTGATGCCAACCAGGTGTTGGAACTGTGTGCACTGTCGCATGCGTGACTGACTGTCAAATGGTGAAGTTGCTGTGGAGAACTCTTTGAGGTTAAGTGCATCGCTAAGGAGAAACGTTTTTCTGTGATAACTTCCGTGATTCCCTGGTACCCTGCGTAGTGGTGACAGTGAGGTGTCCTGTGGAGGGGGGCTCAAATTCGGAGTCTCACTGAGAGAGAAGAGCAGTCCTTATTCCCACGCCGCAGAGGTAACTCATCGTTAAGTTTCTGGGCTCCTGGTAATGTTGTGGACCACAAAGGTGAACGTTCCATCCACTGGCATGAGTCCTGGGTAGTTCTCAATGCAGGTTCTGCTGGGCCGCCCCCAGGGTTCGGAGGTGTGAGGTGTTGCCTCCCGGAAACGGTTTCATGGAGATGATTGACACACAGGGACCATTGCTTCTAGGAGGCTAGTTCTCTATGCCAGAACTTAGCTTGGGGTTCCAATGGTTCATTTATTTATTTTTCTGACGCCTACTAAAGTTTGTGCGTAAATAATGCAGGCATGGAGTATATGAAACAAACCTTCTTTTCTCCTGTATGCAAGGCTCTGAAGGCTGACTTTCAGAGGCGATGGGCCTTGCTCTTGAGGGCGGTGTCTGACCCTCTGAGCCTGAATTGAGTCTTTTTGAGTACTTAACAATGTTTTGTTTCACTACTACCTGTTGACCAGAAAATATGGGTTAAACTTAAAGAGTAAAATAAGCGAGGTTTTCCTCTATAGAGGAAGAAAATCCAAGGCAGCCCAGAGACCTCTTGGCATCCTGCCAGAGGAGGGAGACCACTGCAGCCTAACTTTGCCTATCTGTCTCTTGCCCTGCATTTTTTCTTCTTCTTGAACGTTCTGCTTCTAGAAAAAGAGGAGGAGGAGGAGGAGGAGGAGGAAGAGGAGGAAGAGGAAGAAGAGGAGGAAGAGGAAGAAGAGGAGGAAGAGGAGGAAGAGGAGGAAGAGGAGGAAGAGGAGGAAAGGAAACAAATATAAATGCATAGCAAATAATTGTCTTTTTAAAAATAAAATGCCTGGGGCTGGAGAGCTTGGAGAGATGGCTCAGTGGGCAAGGTGTGCATGTGTGTGTGCACATGCATGTGTGTGTGTGTGTGTGTGTGCGTGCTGTTCTTACAGAGGACATAAATTCAGTTCTTAGCACCCACACTAAGTTCTTTACAACCTCCTGCTATTCTACCTCTAGAGGATCTGATCCCCTCAGCTGAACACATGTGCCCAGACCCTTACCTTTTGCCTCACGCACTTATATATAGATTTTAAAAAAATAAACCTTAAAATTAAAAATCTCTGATTTTTAAAATGATTTTTAAAATCACATTTGGGCTTTGAAAAGCTATCTTCAGCCTTAGACTTAAACTTCATAAATATCTCCCAACCAGTAGGAGGGCTACTAAACACCAAGAAGGGTGATATTCGCTTGAGGATACAAGTCAGGAAAATGCACAGACAAGTCAGGAGGCAACCACCACCTTCTAAAGCAGAGACTCTCCATCTCATCCCTGTGTTGCTTAGCCCTCTGGCCACCAGAGTATACTGTCTCTGCTTCGTGGGGCTCCAATCCTTCCTTTCAGCTCACTGCTTCCCCAACATGAATCCACTAGGAGGCCCCCACCCTGTGTTACCAAACAAGCCTAACCTCCAATTCAGGGAACTGATTCGGAGCTTTGGCCTCAGCCAATGATAACAATGTTCTAACATGCTCCAGCTTTGCCTCATAGGCTCCTGGCTTGCTCTCCCCACCTGCCTTTAATTTTTTCCCTTCCCACAAACCAATAGAGATATGCATCAAAGACTTATCAGATAAGTGTGCCCAACAGAACTGAAATGTTCAGTCCATTCAATTTAGCAAATTCTAAATAGCTACCTTCAACTGAGTTCAAAGAATATCATTGTTCCTAAGTTCCTTATTTAAAAAAAAAAGTTCCCTCCATTTAACTGAATCAAGACAGCTACTCCAAGAGAATGTAACAAAGTATTAAAAAAAAAAAAAAACCAAAGCAAAAACAAAAACGAAGAATGCAAGAAAATCGAAAGCTAACAGAACATTTTTAAGTGGTAATTTCAGTTTTCACAAAGGCTTATGGTTGGTCCATATGGTGATGTCATTGAAATATCCTGGGTTTAAACATAAGTACTTTAATGACTAGCTAGGGAAAGAAAAACTTTCTTTCCCAAGCAGGCAGCCATAGAGAGCCTTCTGCTGAATGACCTTGATTACAAGGCTTCTTTGTTAACAGATTCGAAGTTTGCCTCCGGGGCTGGTGATACACTTACAAGGTGAGGAGATTGTCCTAGGCCAACCCAGGTTGCTCACCTCCACAAAAGACTGAAAAGAAAACATAAAACAGCCCAGAACTTTATTATTTGTCTTGATGCATCTCTTTGCCTTGAGAAGTCTGACAAAAATCAACATTCGTGTGGAGATCCTGTCAGTCCAAGCTCTCCTCTAGCACAACTGGATTTTCCACTCCTCTGGAAAAGATTATTCACCCTTGTTGCTTGGAAACCTTTCTCATATGAGAAAATACCATTGTCTTTGGGTGTGTCCCTGCCTGCTTAAAGCAGAAGGTGGGCAGTCATGGGATTCACTGGACTTCAAGTGGGATATCTAGAGAAAAGGATCTACTCTGAGCATCTAAATGATGTAGTCTGGTGTTACAGTGTTCAAATTAGACAAGTGATCAGATCAGTCCTTCTCATGGATTGGTGTGGTTAGTGATGTTTGGGGCTCTACTTCACCAGAGAATGAAATGTGATATAGGACACAATAAAATAGAATATAAAGCATTATTGTATCGTATGAGTTAGAGGTGACCTACCCAGTCAGTAGATGCATTAGTTAGTTTTCTCATTGCGATGTGACAAAATACCAGAGAGAAGCAGCTCTAAGGAAGAAAGGTTTATCTTGGCTCACGCTTTCAAAGTTCTCCTCCGTTGTGGTTTTGGAAGGCGTGGTGGTGGTTGTAGCAGCTGAAGCTTGCGCTGGGAGTTCTCCATCACAGTCAGCCAGGAATCTGAGAATCAGTGGGAGACCCAGAGGCAGAGAGAACTGTCAAAACCCTACTGACCTAATTCAGTCTTACACCGGCTAAAGTCTCCAAAACTTCAAGAGCCAGAAACTGAGAGGTCAAAGCATGAACCTTGTGGTGGACATTTCAGATTCAAACTAACTACTGGGGCTGGAATCCAGAGCTGTCTCCACACCCACCAGTGCACTCTCTATCCTCTCCCAATACTTAAGCTGTTTCATGAGTAGGGGATTTGTAAATTTGTTGAGATTCATCCGAGGGCACCTTGACTTTGTGGACTCAATTTCTCTTCCTCCTGGTATAGTTCAGTGTCCTCTTCTAAACTGTTATTATAGTTAGAAGGGACAAAGAACGCAATGGAATGCCAACAGTAGTGGAAAGTGTTGGATTCAGAAGTGGTTGAAGGGCTGTGGGGGTAGCTCAGTGGTTAAGGCGCTATCTCTACAGCAGGAAGATAGACAACTGCTCTGTAGGTGCCGTTCAAGATGGAACCTACTTGAGAAAAGCCAGCATGGTAAGAGAGCTCGCAATCCCAGCTCTAAGAAACAGAGAGCAGGCCCTGCCTGAAGCTCTTTGGCTTGCTGACCTCACTCACTTGGCATGCTCACTTACAGTCCAGTGAAAGACTCTGCCACAAAATCAAGTGCTGGTCATTCCACAAAAAGATGCCCGAGGGACCTCCGGCCTCCAAATGCACATGTACACATATGCATGCATCTTTTTCCATGTGAAAACACACCCACACACACACCAAAAGAGTTGGATGGAAAAGCTAGAGGAGTCTGGAAAAATAGAAAAGTCAGATAGGACAGATTTAACTCTCTCCAAATTCGGGGAGAAAGAGTCTAGTCACTATTCCCTCCCTGACCCGGCCCACATCAGCACTGCTTGCCAAATGTTTCTTCCAGACTTTATCTCCATTTCTCTCCACTGTGGATGAATGGTTTAATTCCCGTTATACCCGAGAAAGTTCCAGAAAAGCACATTTCCAGAAAGTATACAGAGCAAGTTGGGTTAAACAGTATCTAGATTGGCCCCAGAATAGAAATTCTCATTGGCGGGTCTTATTTAATGATGTCACCCTAGGGAAGAGTACAGGACTTTAATCATTACACAGATAGGAGCTGAACCCTGCCTTGACAGATGTTTAGCCATGGACAAATTTCTAAATCACCCTTGGCTTCACTTCTCTCACCGGCAACGGGAGTAATCGTAGTGTATGCCTCTTGGGGTTAATAAGGTATAAATAAGATAACGGTGATAATGGAATTACCATAGTGCCATGGCATACAATCAGGGTTCCCCAGGAGATCAGCATCATCACCATCAAACTGTAGTATGTGTCAGGGCTGGATATGTAATGCTTACAAAGCTATAGGCTTTCCCAGAGTAACCCAGAATGGTCCCTGAATTGATCGAGAGCATAGTTGTAAGTATCGGGGGAAATTTTACTCACTTAAATGGCTTTATTTTGAAGGATTTTGAAGACAGAAGCAGAGTCTAGGACATGCCAGATTTGTACCCATGGGCCTGGCCTCAGGATGCCAGTTGATATTGGTGTCTAAAAGGGCTCCAGGTTCTGGTATTGCTTAACAATGAATTGAGCAGAGGCATGGTACAATAGAAGCAGAGACATTTCGTTAGGGGAGGATACACTTTCGAGACCAAAAGTGAGTCGATGGTAGTCCAATCAGGATTCAGGCTTTCATGTTTCATTGGTTGGGCATTTCCACGCATGCTCTGTTATATGCGGTTTTATCTAAGTCATGAGTCATATGTCTTATTAGCGTCTTAACTTTCTGTGGGTCTGCACCTAAGTATTATAACGAGCCACAGGCTACTACTGTGGAACCAAGCTATACCCGAACCAGTATCACTAGCCAGTTTTAGTCATCCTAGGGATGGGGTAAGATGGGATGTAATTCATAATATCAAAGACAGGGCAGTATATAGACCCGGAAAGGGAGTGATCGCAGCTGGTTCACACTGACATTCTGAATCTGTTGTGGGGGAAAACAAGGGCTGGGGTGGGGAAGGGTCTTCATGGAAACTGGACCCCTATCACCATGACAGAGACCATTCTAAGTACACATGCTTATGCCTAGAGATTTTTAAAGATGAGTCCCTTGTGATCCACCCTCTGCAGTGTGAGAAGCTTCACTGGACGCTTTTCTGAGTCCAGTATGTTGTTCACACAGAACGTTACTTCCTCAATGATGGTATCAGGGATTTATGGGACTCACCATCTCTCTCTGCTGGGATTTGGATCTTGGTAGGTTTCTCCATCTGCTTAAGTGCCACTGAGAATGGGACCTGTGGAGATGACTTTACCATGCCCCTTATCCATACAAAGGCTGGCTCCAGGAGAGGAGGGCACACTCAGATACTTTGGTGGATATGCACTGTAGCTTTGAAAATGGGTAGTCAGCAGGAAACAGACAGACTGGAGAGGAGAAGGAATTGAAGGAAGAAAAGACCGGAGTGATAAATAGCTTAGCCTTGATCCCAATTTTGTTCTGATCCAATGTGTGGATATGTCAAGATTGTGAATTCCAAGAAATGCTTAGGAGTTTACAAAAAGCCAGTAAAAGGCAGGCTTTTCAAAACAGTGAAAAGGAGACTCTAATGCAGACACACTATGTGTTTGGGTATGTAAGACCTAGTGGGAGAGATGATACACTAATGAGAGACCCTTGTGACTGTCTCTACTTTTCTGTCCTCTAGCATCTTTTTTTTTTTTTTTGTCACATACAGAGTCAGTTGAATCTGACCTTCATAGACATAATAAACTTACACTGTCCACCAAGCCAAGGAATAGATTTAGGGACAAAGGACTCTGCCAAGCCTGGAATGGGTAGAGGTCTTATGTCTCACTAAACTTTCGGTTTCTTTTCTTTTCCAAAAATGGAGTGTTTTAAAGACTTCATTTCTCTCAGCTCAGACTTAGACATGAAGCTGTTTCTGTACAGAGAATGAGGATGGTGCAAGCAGCCTGGGGCCCAGGTTCCCTTCCCTTTCTGCTAACCTGTCTCACAGCTTAATTTGCATACCTCTTGGACTTTATCTCTGACTTTCTAGAGGTTGAAAGCTGGCCCCAGGCAGGATGGGAGGAAATTAACTCCCCATCCTGGTCCAAACTGTAAATTTCTTTTCTATCACTAGCTTCTAGCTCCTGATTTCTATGCAATAGGAAAACTGAGGCAGCGGGACTGTGGACCTCAGTGCCTAGTAACAAGAGAACAAATTTCTTGACCTCTCTGATTGCAAATATTCTCTTTGTGTAAAATGGGGACAGTGACCTCACTCGGGAGTCTCTCAAGGTCATTTGTGTGACAGTGCTTTGGGAAGTTGCTGTGAAAGTAGAATGTAGTCACAGTTTTTGCTTAATAAAGGAGATACCAGAACAGTCCATATATCCCTTCCTCTGACTATTCTTTTGAAGGCTCCTTCATTCATATTCCTCAGCACCACATACTTAAGAAATAGACACTGTGCTCCTAAGTGCTGTGCAAGAAAGTCATTGAGACAGTACCCTCTGCAGAGGACTCAGCTTCGAGAGGAAGTTCCTGTGCGGATGATATCACACAGATAGTAAATGAGCAATGAGGTTCTATTTGATATCGGTATCCAAAAGAGGGCTTTGCCTCTTCTTCCTAATGTTCTGGTGAAAGACTTGAAAATCTTAGGTGGGTAGATGGGTCATAAGGCAGATTGGGACTGCTGAGAGAGACTTGCAGTTGAAAAGTCAACCAGAGGAGATTAAAGTCTGGGAAATGCCCATAGAACTATTGAATTCTGCAGGAGAAATTTCCATATCAGAGCAGACCACTTGACCATATGCATCCCAGCTCTGCCTGCCCCTTGCTGTAACTTTTATTAGGTTATTCCATCTGGCTCCTAGTCACATTTAGAAAGCATCACATGTGAGGAATCTTTGCAGTCTGAGGTTTCAGTGCTCAGAGGTTTAAAAAAAAAATTCCACTTATCTTTATTGGACTGCTTGTAAAAAGAATGAAGTTCTTTAGCCAGACATTGTCTGTATGCCATGTTGTGAACAAGCAATTGCGTTGAAAGATGGGGAAAATGGAGGATTGGTTTAAGTGGTCAGAGGAAGACATCAGATGGCATGCAAACATTAGGTTCTTTCCCTGGGATGCTTAATGAGTACGGGGTCTGTGTGTGTTTGGGCGTTGATGGGTGGCATGTGTGTGTGTGTGTGTGTGTGTGTGTGTGTGTGTGCGCGCGGGGTGTGGTCCACACTATATCATACTAGGACACAATCATCATCAAGACTAAGCTGTTTCTTGCCCTTCTGCATTTTTCTTTCTTTTTTTCACTCTCCTTGCCTCTCCCTACTGCCCTCCCCCACCTTTTTCCTTCTCCCTCTCCTCTTTAACCTTTCTCTTCAAAGTCTGCTGCAGGCACTCTGCTTTCTGCAAACCTAGGATAATTGATCATTAACAGCTTAGAGAGGTATTAGCAGGGGAAGTAGAGGAGGCATTGCTTTTTCAAGTTTGTGCTTCAAAGAAACTCTCTGGCTAAAACGGATAAAAATGTTGACCAGGATAAGAGGGCAGGAATTCAGTGCTTGCAAATAACACTTCAGTCAAGGACTCTAGGACTTTTTTTCTTATGGAAAAATTTGTATTAACTAACGAAGTAACCAACTAAAAAGTGACCACTATTTTTCAACATTATCAGAGACGAGAGATGACCATGTTGGTTTGCTGCAGTTTCATATAAAGGTAATGATTCTAAGATGAGAGATGCCATCATCCAAGCTTATGAGAGGTAAGGGTCCCCCATGGAATGAGCTCTAAACCCCTGGGAAAGATCTGCAGGGTGGAACACACCAAGTTCTGACCTCACCCCTAAGTACTCTATTTAAGCCCCAGTCTTCTAGAGTCAAATTCGTTACATTTTCAATGGAAAGTGTGGAGTTCCCTCCGTTCTTTGAGTTGGGAAAGCAGGATCAGCTTTTAGGCAACTTCAGGCTGTGCCTGTTTCTTGCCAGATGCTGTTGTTAGCACCGTCCTCCTCACTTTGCTCTGCATTCTTCTCAAGTGGTACTCTGGGTAGCTGGGATTTGCTAAGTTAGACATTCACAATTTCCTGGCAACTGAATATAGTCTTGCCTTGCAGTTTTTAAGCGCAAGGTCACTCAGATGACACAAGATGCAGTGGAAAATGGTGTCCTCATTTCCAACAAACAAACAGACCTCCTATTAGAATTCATTTAAGATATTAGGAGTGCTGCGAGTAAATACAAAAGTTTATCCCCTCATCTAAATGGGCATTAGCGCAAGGAATGACCCCTTGGTTTTGTCATCACCCATAAATCCTCAGCCTGTAAAACTGAAAGGCTGACAATATTTGGTTACCTGTGGCAATGATGGACTTTCTCCTAATAACATTTGCTTTCCTGTCCTCGGTTCTCCATAAGGACTGGATCCTTTCTCCCTTCACCTCTGACCTGGACTTCCTGTCTCAGCATAAACATCCCTCTTTTGTTCCCACAGAAGCCTGAGAAGAACAGCAGATGGACCTAGGACAGAGGCCTGTTTGTGTTTATTTGGCTTCTTCTGCACAAAGTGCTCTAGCTGGATACGATCACTGTTGTCCCGCTGCCTTTGTGGCGACTTCGAGTAATGGTGTGCAGATGTCAAATGTGACGTGCTTGGGCACCAGGTAGTTTAATTCTAGTCTCATTTTACAGAGATGACTGGATTGTCCTCAGGGTGTTTGTCTCCAAGAAGCGAGCTGCCTGACCTAGAAAAGCAAGCACCACTCAACAATGGAGCTGCATGCTATAAAAATGCTGGATCATTTACATAGCTGTTGGCTCCAAGTAGGAACACTTAAGAACTGGGCAAAATCATGGCTTCTTTTCTCTCCTTTCCTCTTTCATTCAAACACGACAGTTATGAGTTTCTTTCTCAGTTCACACCATGTGACATAGACAGCTAAGGAGGTTCTGTCAATAACGTGGACCATTTCAAATAGTGTCAAGGCTGGCAGCTTGGACTGGTGGTACCAAACTATAAATAATACCCTGCCTAAGGGGTCCAGTACATGGGTGATGCTGATCTCTTGGTGGCTGCTTAGAATCAAGTGTGGTTAGTTACAAGAAAAGCGTTCTCTATTGTCCTTACATGTCTGACAGTGCTTACCAGTCCTGATGAAATTATTTTTATTAATCACTGTATTTATTATTATCCTGGCATAATATACTTAACATAAATGTACCATTTCAATCGTTTTTACATATCTTTTTATTGCTTTAATTTTTAAAATGTGTTTAAAAAATGGCTCACAAAGCAATAGGGTTTTTCATACATGTTTCTTCTTGGTATCTTCACATAGTGTATCATAGGCAGATACTTTTCCCCCTAAAGATTCATTTTATCTTTAATTATGCACAGACACATGAATCTGAGCTAGGGTATGTAAACATGAGTGCAGAGGCCTGAAGAGGCCTGAAGAGGACATTGGATCCCCTCAAGATGGAGATTTAGGCAGTTGTGAGTTGACAGGTGTGGGTAATGGGAGCCATTCAGGTCTTCCAGGAGCGCAGCAAGTGCTCCTAACTGCTGAGCCAGCTCTCTTGCCACAATATTTGAATGTTTATAGTTATTCATTTCAACAATTTTAAGAGAACACTGCAGTGCCACTAAATATATTAAATATATTCACAAAGGTCAGAAGTCATCACCACCATTCATTTCTCAGAACTTTTTAAGCATCCCTTAAACACAGAGACTCTTCTACTCACTAAACGTGAGCTCCTCAGTACCCACCCACTGGTGACCACTTCTGCTCTCTGTGAATGAGTAGTCTAGGTACCCCAGATACCTAGACATGTGGATATTCTCCTTTCACTCCCCCCTAACATCCCTGCCTCTCTCTTTATCAGGATTAACCATCAATGGTGTAGAACATCTGTCTAGATTAATTATATATATATGTAATGCTATGAGTTTCCCATTAAATTAAAAAAGAAAAAAAAACCAGTGAGTACATGGAACATGCCCTGAAAGTCATTTAGGTTTACTTAAAAACATTTTTGTTTTGCATGTGTGTATGTATGTGTATATATGAGTGTATGTGTTTGTATGTATGTCCTTCCATATCAATATTTATTAGCTGTATCTACTTGAGACAAGGTCTTTCACTCAACCAGTAGCTAAACTGATAGCCAGCAGGCCCCAGAGATCCTCCTGTCACCCCACATCCTTGTATGCCTTCCAACCACTGGCATTAAAGGTATGAGCATCACCACATCTGGCTTTTTATGGTGTCGGGGATTGGCGTCCACATCTTTGTGAGTCTCGTAGGCTGTACACCTATCCACTGCACTGTCTTCATAGCACTTATCGTTTAGGCTTAATTCTGTGTTCACTGGCCTTATCGTATCCCATAAGATGGATATAATACAATTTATTTAAATTCCTCTCCAGTAAGAGGGCATGTCTTCAGTTTTGTGTTATTATCTATGGTAAATAGGCACGGATAACTTAATACATCCTTCTGTGCACATAGGCAAATTCTCTGGAATCATAATTCTTGGGAGAGGAACTGCTCAGTCAAAAGGCTTAACATTGAAATGTACTTAACATTTTGATAGTTGCTGCCAAATTGCTTTTCAAAGAGGCATCATTGAGTTACACATTCTCTAAATAAACAGTGATGCTATACTTCCCAGCATCCACCCCAGCACTTGATTTTATTAGTCTTCTAAACTTCTGATATTCTGACAAGAGCTTCATAAAATTTACAGTTTACAGTTACTTTCTGTCACAGGAGGAGAATCTGAGAAGGAAGGAAAAGAAAGAGAGGAAAGGGAAGCTGAATTGTTCCATGGGTGTTGGTGACCTTCAAGTGATGACGAGATCTGAACCAAGGCCAATAAGTTCAGATAGTTCTGAAAGGCATCTGCTGCCTTATTTCTTCGGTATCCATAAGCTATGTGGGTCCTGCTGTGATGGCGGGAGTGCCCAAGATTGTCTGTGTTCTTGTGAGTTGTCTGTGGGAACCTTTTATGCACAGCAGAGGTTTTTGGTCTTAGCTGTCTTGTGGCCTGTCTTGAATCAGTTTCCTTCTTCTCACTGAGGGTCTTCATACATGCCACTGGAATTAACTCCTCAGGCTTTCTGAAGAAAAGTGTGATTAGGGTTGGAGACTGAAGCAAACACTAATTGGACACCGATAGGCAATGACCAGTTTGTCCAGGCTAACTTCTTTCACTGTGGAAGGTCATCCATTGTTTCTGGAAACACATTATATTTATTATAGCCTAGAGAAGTGGAACCAAAGTACTGTCCTTCCCTGAGTTTAAGGATTATTTTGGTCACTAGGTATTTCAGCTGCTCACAAAGGGGGGGGGGAGCATATGTGCTGTTGTGATGGTTTGTCTTCATTGTCAAAGTGGTACAATTTAAAATCAACTAGAAAGAGAGTCTCAATGAGGAACCACCCAGATTATGTTGGTCTGTGAGAGTATCAGTGGGAGACTTTCTAGGTTATATTAATTGAGGCAGGAAGATACTCTCTCTACCCATTGTGGGCAGTGTCATTCCCTAGGCCAGGGGATCCTGGACTATATTGGTGTAGAGAGAGGACCGAGTATAAGTAAGTAAGCATGCATTCATTCTCTTTCTGCTCTTGACTCTGCGTGTGTCTAGCTGCTTCCATTACCTGCCTTGATGTCTCTGGATTGAAGGGACCATCTACCCTACTGATCCTACTTCTAGAACAATTTCCAATTACGTCTTCTTCTCATCCATACCTCTATCTAGTACCACTTCTTCCCTGTATGACCTAAGCCTGCTTCTTTCATTTTAACAACCCCTTGAGTTATAAACTGATTCATTTTGCTCATACTTCCTATTTCTTGCGGGATGACCATCAGAACCCTGAGTATGACCTCTGAGTCTTGTTTGAACCTAAATATGACCCTGCTCCCTCTTTCTACTGGTGATATCCCCACTGGTCTTCAAGTTGCTCCAGATGCGCTACAGATCTTTGGCAGAGGCTTTCTTTCTTCAGCTCTTTGTACATCCAGCTCCTTATCTTCAAATTTCTTGGAATGTCATTTTCTTGGAAAGACTTGCTTGTGGCCCCACTCAGTCTTGTCCCTTACCTCGAAAGCACTGTACCAATGCTGGCCAATATTTGGTGGCCTTTGTCCATAATTGTCAATAAGTCTTACTTGTCCTTTACATTGCAAGGTCAATAGATGTTGAAGATGAGTGTATTACATCCTCCTTTGCATACTGCCTGTCAAGTAGTAGATACTCAGTAGATACTTGCTGGGTGTTATCAAGAGAAGCCATGTGTTTCCAGTTTAGAGCACTGTTCCCTTCTCTTTAGAAATCCGATAACTAAGGTCGGTCCATAGCTTCCAGGATTCCCACGTGTTGAGGGATCCCTGTGTACCAGGTGTGGCTTCTGGCATTCTCTTTAGTGTGCAAAACAGGGTCTGTTGCTTGCTTGATCCATTTCACCTCAAAGCAGTTTTGCAAGGTTATTATATTCTCTTTATTCCCATTTTACAGGTAGGAGTGTCAAAACAGCTCTTACCAAGAATGACAAGAGGAAAGCTTACTTGTATTATAGCCCGGCTTGGTTCCTGGCAACTTTCTAATAAAGGGAAAGTCTGTTGCACCCTGAACTTGCTTATTTTGTGTTGCATCTTTTAAAGACTGTTAGGTCATTGACCAGATGCTTTCAAATGAACTAAAGAAGCTAAGGATCTTAGAATTGGTTATCTTGCTAGGAAGAAGGAATTTTAAAGAAGGGATTCTTGGGGCAAAATAGATTAACCAAAAGGAGTCATTCTGTTGGTGAGAATCCTAGAGTCTGCAGCCTGGGAGAAAGCCTGACCCCAGCAGTGTGACTTCACCTTGTCACTCATTTTCCTGATGCCACAGGGTCGAGAGGCCACTCCCTACCTCTTGGGGGTGAAGACAATCCAGCTTTGCATAATCCCACTTTTGTGTCCCTGACCGCCTCTACTAATGTTGAGTTTTCCAGGGCGGAAATTGTCTGAATTGCTTTGTAAAGATGGATGAAAGGCCAGAAGGGCTACGCTCTCTCTCAAGGACCTTTAGGAGGCATTTAGGATCACACTCCCAGTGTCAAAAATAGAGACACAAACCTCCTTTAATTTACTTAATTCACTTATTTTTATCCCAGACTTTCCACAAAGGGAGTCAGCCAGCCAGCACATATTCCTGTCTGCTTAGACGCATCCTGGGACAAAGGTTGCAAGTAGGCAGGAGGTCAGACAGGCTGTGGTTTGACTCCCAGGTTCAATGCCTTATAGAGTGTGCTGGAAACTTTTTGATTTGAATTTTTTGCTTCCTGTGGGACAAGGATGATGGTTTGTACTGTTGTGCCTTGGCTGGAGGTTAAGCGACATCTGTGAACTATCTAGCAGGCAACCCACTCAGGTAAACGTCACACAATAGCTTCAGTTTCCAAGCATAATGGAAGAGCATTCAAAATCAAGTTTTAGGGCTAGTAATACTGTCCTCCGCCGTTCCGTGGCCCAGTCTAATACATTTTTCTAGATCTTAGGTGCACGTGTGAGTGTGTGTGTGTGTGTGTGTGTGTGTGTGTGTGTGTGTGTGACTTTACATCTATTTCCCCTTGATTCATCTCACATGAATTTCGTGTTTTGAGAGAATGTGTGATTCATGCACTAATTAGTCCCATTGGTTCTGGAGAGTGATTTTTTAGAAATTAGTATGTATCTTTCAAATATTTTCATATTTTAGCATTCTTACCTGTTCTCTGTTTGCTCTCTTAAGCTACTGTAACGCCATTAAGAATTTACCAAAAGACATTTTCCTGGGACCACAATCAGGATACCTCTTGGAAAGCATGGTAATTGCCTTTTAAACTATTAGTATCATGGAATGATTTTTATTTTTAATATTGAGGTTTCAAACGAACATATGTGTGGCGAGCGTCAATGACCCTGCTATTAAAGTATTGTGCAGCCTTAAAAAAAAATTCTCAATGGTTGTTTATATGTAGGTCAAAGTACATTGAAGGCTGACTATAGAGGAACCTTAGGTCACGTGATTCAGTAAGATCAATAAGCCCGAGGAGGGTTTGGTGTGACACTGGCCTGTCATTTATGCCTATGTTCTTTGGATCTGATGTAGAACAGGTTCTTGATATCAAGAGTGTACAAATAAATGGGAATCACGCACGGATCTATCTCCCAGTCCTGTTTGACCCAGGTAATTCCAATCACTCGCAAGTTTGTTACTATATTTTGCAAACTGTGGTCAGAGCCTAATGTGTGTTAATCATTTAGCCTACGGATAAACAAATGAATGCAAACAGATTCGATCTTTGCCAGCTCAGAATTTTAAGGTGAGGGTGCCACTTGGGCAAGGAGACTGACTGATGCAGTCCACGAAACAGTACAAAGCAGAATGGGGCTGGGGAAGAGGGCACTGGCTGGTTAGTGACACCCACATGTCCACAGAGGTAGCCGGACAACAGGATAAACAAGGCTGGTGCATAGACCACATTTTATCTCTTTTTCCAATTTCACATCTTGAGCCTCCAATGGGGCTATAGGTAGAGATAAGACCTTTAAGGAGATAGATACAGTTCAGAGAGGTCTTAAAGTAAGCGCCTCAATTCACTAGGTTTGTCCTAGAAGAACAAATGTCCTGTAAGAGAAGTTTCAATTGTTGTCTCTATAAAAATAGAGACAGTACATTTACACAGAAGAAAGGCCACAAAAGGTTACAGTGAAGAGGTAATCATCCATCAGCCAAGGGGAGAGCTCTCACCAGATATCAGATCAGCCAGACTCTTGATC
This sequence comes from Rattus norvegicus, assembly GCF_021556685.1. NCBI lineage: Eukaryota > Metazoa > Chordata > Mammalia > Rodentia > Muridae > Rattus > Rattus norvegicus. Next base: position 92,664,804 of record NC_141542.1, read on the forward strand.
TTAGACCTCCAGCTTCTAGGATTTCGAAAAGAAAAATTCTTACTTTTAAGCTCCCCAGCCTGTGGTGTTTTGTTATGGTAGCAGAAACAGACTAATATAGTCATGTTAGTTTGATCAAAGAAACTTGGTCTTAACAAGAGACACAAAAAACTATGGCATGTTTAAGTGGGAGTTAGCATGATCAGTTCTTTGTTTTAGAAATATGACTCTACATGGAAAAGTCATTAGGGTTGGGGAGAAGAATGAACATTGGATCCCCAGGGATGTTAATTCAGAATCTTTATCTCTTCTCATAAAAAATTATTTTTAGTCATGTGTCTGTGTATATGTGGTATGTCTGTGCCTGTGTATGTGTGCAGGTATTTGGGGAGGCCAGAAGAGGGTGTCTGATTTCCTGGAGCCTGAGTTATAGGTACTTGTGGGTTCTAGGACATGAATCCTAGTCTTCCGAAAGACTAGAAAATACTGTTAACTGCTGAGCCATCTCTCTAGTCCCTAGTACTTGATTTCCAATGAAGGAAATTTAGGTAGGATAGATTCTTGGAAGAATGGTCACATAAGATCACAATGACCCATGATTTGGCCAACAAGCGGGGGTACTATTTCTAGAGCTCTATTTCTTGACTTTATCAACATTGAAATTCACCAAAAAAAAAAAACTCTGCAGAAAGTGAGGGGCACTGCTGACCTTCTGATTCATCTGTGGCCTCCTTTCTCTTGGCCTTGGGGGTTAATCTTGGCCAACTCTACAGACCAATGGAAGGATGGGAGGCAAGCTACTTGACTTCTGCTAGCTCCTTCCCTCTCCAGCCTCTTATGTACTTTCAAAGGAGCTCAGTGTTTGTTGTTCAGACCAACATTTCTGGATTAGCTTTGTCAAAAAAACAAGAATATTTGCAAACCTATAATAACTACTAGACAAAATAAAGCAGGAACTGAGGGAAAAGGTTTAGACAGTCATTTCTTTCTGTTATTGAAATAGGGTTTTGCTGGGTAACCCAGGCTGGGCTCAAATGCACATTCCTGGTACTCTGAGTTCAGAGTACCACCAATCCCCACTGTAAGTCGTTAAATTTAACTGAAAAGTGTTTTGTGTTTTATCTAAGCTTCTTCACAGGGGCAGTTTGAGCTGGAATCCACTGAGTGGCTCTCCTGGTCTGGACATCAGGCTTCAAGTGGCCTGGTCTGGAGCACGAGTCACATGTCTACAGTTGGCAGCTGGTCAGCTTAGGGGGCTGACCACTGGTGGTTGGCCTCTGGTCAGCATCATGTGGTCTCTTGAGTCTCTCAGCAGGACAGCCTAGACAAAAGGGCAGGCCCTAATGAGCAGGCACTTTTTAAGTGGCTGCTGACTGCAGATTTGCTAATTTGGCCAAAGCAAACCCCAAGGTCAACCAGAATGAAGGGTGAAAAACTAGATTCCACATCTTCTTAGGAACTATTGCTAAGCCACATGGGAAAGGGGCATAGAAAGGATGGAGGGAGTCACATGCTCAGCGAATGCCCCTCCTCCAGCTTCAGTCGTTCTCTGTATAAACGTTGATAAATGTTGGCACATTCACATCCTGTCCTGAGGAGAGCTTCAAAAGCAGCTTCAGTTGAAAAACCAAATGATTTTAGCTTCATCCAGAGGACTGTTGTTTGGGAAGTCACAGATTTAACGTGGTAATTATTGTGGACCGATTATGTCCTCTCAACATTCACTTGACTTTATTAAGAAGCGGGGTCATTGCTGTTAGTTAAGCTGAGGTCATAGCAAAGTAGGGTGCACCCCATGTCTGGTAAGACTGGAGTTCTTATGAGGACAGAGACGTGGAGAACATCATGTGATGACGAGGGACACCTGCAGTGGCCCAGCTGCACTGGCTGGCACCGGGAGGATGGTGAACCAACCCATCCCAGGGGATGAAGTTTTCCCCTGGGATCCTGGGACAAGCATTGCTCTGTTGCTTTACAGACACTGATTTTAAACTCTTCACATCAGAACTATCTGCTCCTAAAATGTGTGTGATTTTGTTATAGCAACCTGAGAAAAATGCCTTTTAAAAAATACATAAAAGATAAGTATTAGGAAATGTAGCTCAGTGGTTAATCACAAAATCCTGGGCTCAGTCCACAGTACTAAGCATTAAAATAAAGACAGAATTAAATGTGTGTAATACAAGGTAAACCTCCCTAGGTTGCTTCTCCCATCTTTGAGATCATTCTTACTATGTAGCCTTGACTGACTTGGAATTCAGTATGTAAACTGGACTGGTCTCAAACTCACAGAACTCTATGTGCCACTATATGAATTGAAAACATGTGCCAAGATGTCCTGTTTGCTACCCCTTGAAGGCTAGAGGATAAGGAGATGACTTGGGGTAAAGTACTTGCTGTACTCGCAAAAGGACCAGAGTTGGTATCCCTAGAAGAATCCACATGTAAAGTCAGGTGGCTGTGATAGCAAGGCTGGAATCTTAGCAGGCTGGGGAAGATATGAGGGGTCACCCAAGCAAACTGACTAGTCAGACAAGCTGAAGCAGTGAGCTTGGGGTTCAGCAGGAAACCCTGACTCAATATGTTAGGTGGAAAGCAATCAAGGAAGACTCACTGATATCAGTCTCATTTGACATGTGTACCTACCTCACACCCCCAGACATGTACACACACATGCATGCACACACATATGCATCTCACACACTCAAACATGTACACACACATTCATGCACACACATATGCATACATTAAAGAAAGATTGTCAACCATAGGACCACACTAAAATAAACCCTTGGTAATTAGAATCTATGTATAATCCCAACTGTCAGTGGTCCATCCTTACATGTTCAAAGACATTGATAAATTATCTGCTTATCTGCTCAATATGTCATTAAAGTTTCCCCTATAATATTTTCTTTTCTGGGCTTATATTCTTGAGGGCATCATCTGAAAGAAAGCTTTCCAGTTAATTTGAAAATGCTCTACCCCTAAAATGTTTCTTAGCACTGAACTTGATTTTTAAAAAAAATACATAACTTAATATCTCTGATCTTGGAATATTAGAAAATCAAGGAGTAGATTTTTTTAGACTAGGCAGAATGTGCTATTTGACTTCTAAATAAGATAAACAGATTGAATCAAACCCTTTCATAGAGATAGTTTAAATTAACTTGTAACTACTTGGTGGAATCAAATTTTAGTTATTTTTTTCTTTTTGCATGAAAATAATAAAAATGAAGGTAATGAAAACTAAAGTTTCTGAATCTGGCAAATGCCAGCTAATCAAGAGATTTCATCTGCCGTGACTATTTTGAGCAACTGATCATTTCCATCCATCAACCCAGCAACCCTGATAAGCCAATCACCTTTTAATCGATGTTGAACCCCTGAAAAGTTGCCATAGATACCAGAGTCTACAGCCATCACAACAGAAGGGAAGGTTAGAATTGGAAGTGACAGGTGTATTCATCACAGAGTTAACAAGCCTTTGAAGGGAAAGAGAGAGTTTGTCAGAGTCCTTAGGCTGGGTATAAAAGATTGCAGAGAACACTCAAACAATTCCCAAAGATCACTTCAAAAGCATGGGGGGAGAGATCCGTTTTTCATTAGATATGCAGGAAGATGTTTGCCTGAAATTCTAGCTGCAAGTCCCCAGTCCCTTGAAGTTGTGCTTGGCTGTCAGTTACTAGGGGTCACCAACGAGTTATCTTAAGGAGTGAGTTTCCTTTTACCTTCCTTTCCGGTTTGTATTAGAAGTAATAAACATAGCTGGGAGCATGGGGCCTGGTTACTGGAACAGGCAATTCTGATTGCACTATCTATAATAAAAAAGATTGTGGGAAAAACCCCACCAACAATACAAGAAACGTAACCAGTTGCTGGTTTGGGAATAAAAGAAGGTGGAATTAAGAGGTTGTGTCTTGAGAGCCACTGTACATAAGCCAGTATATAGAACCAGTGCACATATTGAACGCTCTGAATTTTTGCAAATGGTTGAAAATGAAGGAGGATTATAATATTGAAATTGAATAGCAGATAGTTGAGCATTCTTTGCTAGGTGGGTCAAGTATGGCCTCATCTCCATATACAGTCAGCAATGGCATTGTGCATAAAAAGGAGACCTCACCCATCCTCAAGAGATCACACTGGAGGAGGAGCTGGGAGACCAGCATCCCGATCCTGGCACTACCATGCCATGCCCTTTTCCTAGACACAAGTTCACCTGGAGGGTGCAAATGTGAAGATGTCTGTCTACTAAGATTGTTAAAAATGTCATTGTTCTCTGATGTCCTTTGAGTCTAAGGTGATTGATTCATACATAAGTGCACAGCCGACCATGGTGCATGGGCTGCCTGTGTGGTCTGTCTCTTTTCAGCTGTGCTCAGTTATATCATATGTGTCTCAGGAAGCCCTGTGCACTGTTATTATTCCTGCTTCTAAACTGTGTCTTAAAGTATGAGAACCACAGAAGCAAACTGGTTGAAACAGGTTGATTAGTGAGAAAATGCATTTCCAAGTAAACTCCTAGTGGACATTCAGTACCTCATATATGGATGTGTAGGTAACATGGGTCCCGTGCAGAGTTGTTTCCTTGGCTTGCTTAGTCTGGACAGAAGAATCCTGGCCCCAGGGGTCACTTGGCCAAGCTTTGTGTTCCTTCCCTTTTTAGTCCCTACAGGGGGATCTTTATTTGGAACTTTGTTACAGAAAGATGAGCTGGAAAAAAATCAGTGTTAGGGAATAAACCATTGACAAAGAGTTAGTTTGATCTCATAGTTGGTATATATAATCCATCTGCAAATTAATAACTCAGTGCAGGTCTCTCCCTAAGTACTTCTGATTTCTCCTCTTCCGGCTCAGATCATGGCTCTGGTGACTTATGGCTCACTGGCGTAGTTCTAAGTATGGCTTCCATTGTTCTACCACTTCAACCCTTCCCACCCTCTGCACAGCCAATAATCTTAAATGCCTTGAAAAAAATGTTTTAATGCCTCGCCAGCCTACATGTCTAATCTACTTTAATGGAATTGTGTTATAAATCTTATTCTATTACTTGCATTTTTGTATTCAACAAGTAATTATAGTTCAGTCTTTATGTTACATGCCTTCCTCTCTCTCTCATTTGATATTCATTTAGCAAAAGTTGCTGGTAACATAGTATGTGACAGGAGCTGTGTTCTTAGTGAGAACAGGCATTGGTGAGCCCCGCCAAACAAGATCTCTGTTCTCCTAGAAACCACATTCTACTTAAATTAAATAGACAATAAATGAACAAACATATAGGCATGTGACATGTGATAGTGTTTTGGTCAATAATGAATGACCTGCATATATACTAGTAGTCCCACCACAGTGATAAAGAGCTGAAAAGTTCCCACTGGCTGGCTGTGCTGTGGCCATTACAGTGTCATAGCATATCGTATTATTCGTGCATGCGGTGATGCCTATATAAGCAAACCTTCTGTTCTTCTAGTCATGGAAAAGCATAGCAATGTAATTGGTTTCAGTACACAATACTTGGTGATGAATAGTTCTGTTACTGGCTTTTGTTTCCCTGTTCTACAGTTTCAATCATTGTTACTGTGTGGACGCTTTGTACTTACAGGACGAAAGTCTGCTGTAAGGCAGTCTGTTGTGTTTTCCTGGCAAGAGCTCGTCCATCTTATGTTTACGTTTCCTTTCGACGGCCATCAAGAGGCCACACGGAGTGATTGACCTGCACTGTCTAGGCTTTTATAATTACTCTATGATGTTTGCATAATGGCAAAATAGCCTAGGGATGGACGCAGTTCTCAGGACAGACCCCTGTTGTTAAGCAATGCAATTGTCAACCAAGAAATTTGGGAGAATGATCAAAGTCCTATGCAGAATAAAAGTTAAAGAGTTGCTGGTTTCTGGAGGTCTTGTACACAGAGAGGTTGGCTCGGCCAGGTCCTTACAGGCAGGTCGCATTTGAGCTTTGTCCTAGGGAAGAAGGATGTGCCAGGCAGAGGGTACAGAGGCATTAATTAAAAAATATATATGTGTTTAGAAGCAAAAGGATGACCTGAGCAATTGGTGAATGCCTTCAGCAGGAGGTACTGAGGACATTCTGATGGACTTATTGTCTCTCTACCTTGTTCTTTTTCCCAGATGTGGACAGAGGGTACCAGCCATGGGGCAGAGCCACTGAGTCTCTACGTGTTCTTTCTCAACAGCAGTGGCTCCTTTCCCTTCCCTCCCAACAGACACCGATGGTGTTGATGTACCAGGCGCAGCACTGAGCACCAGGGCCATACTGCTCAGCCCTGTCCTTACCCCTCTGTAACTTGTCACACCAGCTTTCGTCCTTTGCATTTGGGGATGACCCATCTCCTGTGGCCCTCCCCATCCTTCCCGAAGCTTCCCGGCCATGGGCGAAGCACTGGACTCCCTTCTCCGTGTCCCCAATATGTCACCATCCACCCTTTATTCTCTCGCTTCTTCCTGGTCACTGATCAGACTTTCCATCCGCCAAAGGCTATTCAGAAGGATTTTATTTTATTTAGTCTTTTACTAGGGCAATGAGAAATGCACACATTAATAAGATGATATTTGCTAAAAAGGAAAAAACAAAATTAGAAATCCAGCTGAGTTTCACAACATCAAGATGTGCTAATCAGGGTTCCCCAAACCAAGAGTACACCGGGCGGAATATGTTTATGGTTTGCTGGCACAGAGGCCGTAACCTGATCAGAGTGAGCGGCGTCCTGCCTAGGGACAGGGAGTGCCTGGATGTTCATTTATGAGAGGGTTGTTTAGAAGACTCCGTACTTTCTCATGGGTTCGAATCTGTAACTTTAAACAGAAACCACTTGTGAGGCCACAGTTTATCTGATATGCTGCCCAAGTTGCCCCTAGGTAGTGTAAAACCTTGCCAAACCTCACAGTATCTCCTTTCCCAGCTCCGTTCCCCCAGCAGTTAATCTGGTTATTGTCAGGTCTCTTCCTACTTAAGCAAGCCACCTCGATGCCCACTGTCCCCTCCACGTATGACCATCTACATGAGATTGCTGGTTGGTAATGGGATTGACTGTAGCTCTGTCCTGTCCCTCAACAATGGTTCCTGGGGCCAGAGTGAGTCCAGAGTCTCAACCCAGGGACTGAAGTATGTGAGGCTTCTCTTTCAAACTCTAAGCATCCTTGTCTGTCACCTTGCTCTTTCCACTTCTCTGAGGTCTCCTCTCCTCTCCTTGTCTGCCTGAAAATTGCCTCTCCTTTTTCAGTGTTTACCGGAAGTGTTCTAGACCCCCATCACTCATCCCAAGGTAGGGAGTCCTTCGTTTCTTCTGTAATATTATCGGTGTTCCGCTCATGTGCTTCTTCAGTTGGATGCTGATCTTCTTAGCAACAGAAACTGCATCTTCCTCCTTTGTGTTTCCAGATGCACAGTGAAGGCGGGCAGCCTGTGTTTGCATGGCCGTGGTGCTGGGACCAGGACTGAGAAAGAGAATGACCCTTCCTTCTGACATGGGGATCCACATGTCTATCTGAAGGGGTAAGACCTGAGGCGGGGGCTTTAGGTGGAAAAGTATTGGTAAATCTTTAGATAGGCAGATCTCTAAGTGGTTGTATGTGTTTATGTGTACATGTATATGTGCATGTTTGTGTATGTTTGTGTGTATGTGTATGTGTGTATGTGTTTGCATATGTATGTTTGTGTATGTGTGTTTGTGTATATATGTATGTGTGTTTGTATGTGTATGTGTCTATATGTGTATGTGTTTATGTGTTTGCATGTATGTGTTTGTATATGTATATGTATGTGTATGTTTGTAAATGTGTGTGTATATCTGTGTATGTGTTTGTATATGTGTATGCTTCTGTGTGTTTGCCTGTGTATGTGTCTGTGTGTATATGTGTATGTGTGTCTTTAAGTGTGTGTGTGTATCTGTGTGTCTGTGAGTGTGTATGTGTTTACAGGCTGTGTCCTAGGATTTGAGTTGGGGGTACTAAGGGAAATAAGCCTGCGAAGTCAAGCCAAAGCTTCAAATGCCAGACTAAAGCATTTTATTACTCTCATACCATAGGGAACTCCAAGTGTTATTTGAACCTGGAAATGACATAATCCTAAAGCTACTCACATGGGATTGACACAGTCCAAAAGGTGCTTTGGAGCACTAATTGGCCCATTGAACCTAGGTTGATATGGAAGAGAGCACAGGCAGGAAAGGAAACTGAGAATGACAGGACTAGCCCTGGAATGAAAGGGTAAAGTTAGCATGCTGGAGGGCCAGAGGGATGTGAGCATCAAAGCTTGCCCCAGCTCGGGCTCTGTTAAGCATCAGGCATGCCTTGAGGTATCTTCTCGGTGGTCATGTCTTTGGGTCAATCATAGTTCTGCTAGGCTGAGTCCAATGCTGTGGATTATACAAAGAAACCAAGAGGAAGAAGGACTGAGCTAAGATTTCCAGCAGTGAAAGAAGCTGGACCCTCCCATCCACCATGGGTGACTCTTTCTTCCAAGGTAGAATGGAGATTTGACTTTTCTACTGATGCTAACACAGTCATGATCAGCAGAGCTCCTCCTCTATTCAAATTCATCTTCTGGGCATGAGATTAACAGTCTAATTAGGTACAAAGTATATGTTTCAACTACTCAGAAGTGGATAATGGAAGCCGAATGGTTCCTGGGACTTTACCTTGTTGAGTGTATAGCCTTGGTGACATATATACTGCATCTATACCCAGAGGCCAAGCAGGGCAACCTGATGTCCAGGGTTGGAGGTGGTATTCTTATTAACTGTATCCAAGCCCTAATTGCTGATAGGTAGATTGCTATCACTGATTTTATGTATGTGTGCTCACACGTGTAGAGGTCACACGTTGGCATTGGTGTCTTCCTTAGTCACACTTCATCCTATTTCCTTGGGAGAAGGTCTCTCGCTGAACCTGGAGTTTGTTCTCTAGTGTTGGGGTCATAGGCATATACTGCTACATCCACACTTTTACAAGAATTCCCAGGATCTAAACAGGCCTTAATGCTAGTGTGGTAGGCACTTCACTAATTAAGCCATCCTTCCAGTTCCTGATCCCCCTCCCTCGCCACACACACACACACACACACACACACACACACACACACACACACACACACTTTGGAAAGAGACATCACATTGGCTTCCTACTTCCATTGAGCTGTGAGGGACAGTATTAGACAATCTTACATCCTGAACCCCTGAACCACTCTATTATTCTCATGCCTTTTTGGTACCAGTTTCATGTAGATGTCCTGACGGGGTCCTTCCCAGTGACAACACTTATTACTATTTCTCCAACAGTAGGTTTAAGATATGTCAGCACTCAAGCATGTGTTGCTTGGGAGTAGAATGAATTGTTTTTCTTCCCTCTTCTCCCTTAACTCCTCTGTTCACTCTCCTCCCCTCATCTCTTTCCTCCCTTTTCCTTTTTGAGACAGGGTCTCATTCTATAGGTCAGGTTGTCCCAGATTTTACTATGTCTCAGACCAGGCTGGTCTAGACTTTATGGTAATCTTTCTGTCTTTGCCTCCTAAGTATTAGGATTACAAACGTGACCCACCATGTCCAAGCTGAAAGGTCTACATTTAAGAGATCCAATTTCTTCAACACCCAAGGCCTCTCTACCGTCTGCCCAAGGGCCATGTTTCTGGCTCTAGGCTTTCTTTCCACGCTATCTCCTGTTTTGCTAAAATGTAGTGTACAATGTTCATGGAATTTTATGCCCTCGGAAGGGTATAGATTTTCCCTTTGGCTCATGGAAGAGTAGAAAAAAATGGCTGACAGAAGCCAAGCCTGGTATTTTTCAGTTGTTCCCTAGGCATACTTGAGTCCTGGGTTCTGATCAGTTGTGAACAGTAACAGGCCTGCTGTGGGCACGGCAGAGTGGATTGGAGGAAGATCAAGGGTAGAGAAGATGGGTTGTCCAAGAGGACCTATCATCAGTGAACTGAAGTGGCAGTTCTAAAGTGTGATCTCTGGACTGTCAGCCTGGGTGTCACTATGGATCAGGTTGAGAATGTACCTCACCCTCTAGAAGCCACACTCAGAACCTCTGAGGGCAATTCAAAAGCCATATTTTGATAACTCCTCTAGTGGATGCCAGGGGAAGTTGGAGGTCTCTGTGGTTCGTATGACTGGATCAGCGACTCGAAGTTGATTGCTCAATTGAACCATCTGGGGAGCTTTTAGGAACCTTGGCATTTGGTGTTTAAGTGACATGCTGATACCATTGAACTGAAACCTCAGAAGGTGAGCTCTAGACCACAATTTTAAAAAAGTATTATTGTTATGTGGGATAGGAGAGCCTACGGAAAATAAGCATGGAGGCTAACGCATAACTTGTGGTATTGGTTCTCTTTAAACGGGTTCTGAGGTAAGTGTCTTCAGCTGCCTTTTCACCTTGCCAGCCCCTAGATGTCCTTCGTTTGTTTTTGTTTTAAGCTTCTCATATAATTCCCATGTGCTGTAAAAGCTGAAGATTCCTGTGCACAGTGGTTTGAAAGTATTTACACCCACCCACCTTCCCCCCTCCTCTCCTGCCTTCTTCCTCTCCCCAACAGCAGGCAGCAGGATGCTTCCAAGAACTTTAAAAACACTGCCTCCATAGAGTCCTGCATTTCTTGCACACATCTGTTTTAATGTGAATATGTTAATAACTTGTCCACTTCCCCCCTTTTTTTCTCTAGTGTGTAGGTCACTCTATATGATTTTCACCTGGCTTGGACGAAGCTTTTAGGAGCTGAGTAAGAGCACTGCGGGTATTTGGAAGTTAATCCAATGGCCGTCTAGAGAATTCCCCAACTCATCTCCATAGAAACTTTTCTGCAAGTCCCTTTGGCTTTCATCTGACATAGTCCTGGGCGTTACTATGTAAAACTGACTTTGACCCAGAGAGGAGAAATATCATTGTATTACTTGGCCTTTTGAGTCCCTCTCTAGTCTATCATAGGCTGTAGAAAATAAAACAAAGCAAGATAAAACAATGAATTAAAAAAAGAAACAGAAAACCAAGAGAGCTTTCTATATCTAAAATTGAAAACGTGTGGGTATGGCGGCACCCATGCTCTGAAATGGACTTGCCCTGAATGGCTATTGAAATCTCAGGTTGTTCGTGAGTCGTGAGGTTTAACAGTGCCTCTTCCAGATCTGGCAAACCAGGCCCAGTGAGGGTTCACTGAGCCCCAAATCACACAGCAAATTAGCTGCAGAGTCCATACCAGAAACCCAATCTCCTAACACTCGCTTGGGGGCCCTGCCCTCCACGATCATGCTTCCTTTTCTATATTTAATGCTCTTTTTGCCAACACGGGATTTATTCCATCCTGCCCTCCTCCAAGGTCTTTATTTTTATTAAGGAAATGTCTGTTTTATTTTTTAAGTGGCTGATAGCCCTCATCAATTAAGAAATCGAGATGGTTTTGAGGACGCATTAAGTCGTTTTTTATATATGCTGGAAAATGAGTCCGTAAAAGTCTAATGTGGGGTAATGAGATGTCAGAAGTCACAGAGAGGAGAGGATCGGTGTATAATCACAGAGCCTCTGATGCTTGCTCTGGAATTTTCCAGGATTTTTGGAGCGCTTTCATTGTTTATGTTTTATTGGTTGTATCAAAATTGACATGTAAAACCCAAATGACCATAATTTTCCATTTGGGTCCATGACTCAGAACACTGAGAATCTTTCTAGAGCCTTTTAACCATTTACCACACCTTTAATGGGCGAAAAGGTTCAAACTCCTTTTATTTACTTTTTTCACATGTTTTATACTTTCTGGGCTTCTCAGTGGCAGCTGTAAAAAGGGCTTTTCATGTGCTCATTTAGTTCTGTAATTTGTCTAAACTGAGGCCGTTTCTCTCTTTTCTAATGCCTGCCCAGCTGTCACTGTTGCCTGCTAAAGTGATTTTTCTCTATTATGTTGTCACCTTACACTCCCAGAGGGTCTTATCCTGCAGGCCTCACATGCATGGAACTTGCATTAAAGTCATTGGAAGTTTTAAGTTGTAAGAATGTGTGTTTGGGGCCCAGGGAAAGGGACCTGACTGTTTTTGAAATGGTGGGTTCAGGAGCGGTGACCTATACTGTGGTCAGCATGCCGGATTCTGGCTTATCTCTCATCTCCCCAGGGACCTTACGGCTCTGATATGACCCAAGGCTGGAGGACTTTGGTGGCTGACTTTTCATCCATCCCAAGGGTGGCTTTCCAGAGTATCATATTCCAAAGCCTGTTCCTTCTTCTGTGATGGTGCCAGTCAAAGATGCTATCAAAAGTTGGAGAGGGGCAAGGGGGAGCAAGGGACACATTGTATTAGATTCAATGCTTGCTTTGTGTTTGGATCCAACACACGTGAAGGAAGACTCCTGGCTTGGTCTGTGTACAGAAGCCTGCATTTTGCAATTCTGTGACTTTTTTTTCTCCTGGTGGCTTGGTTCTGTTTGCTTACGGCTTCGAAGTGTATGTTTAATTGATCTCCTGTGAACAGATCAGGACAAAGAGGTTCTTGGGCTTCAATGTTCCATCTCTTATCATTTCAGTAGATACCTCATTCTTTAAGCATTGAAAAGGCTATATCTTTCAGATGGCCTCCAGCAACATCCAGGGTCTCTCTGAGACCATTCTCAGACCTCAGAGAGAAGGGCGGAGGCCAAGGATGCATGGGGACCTGGAGGGCCAGTAACTCAAGATTGACTAAAAGGGAAAAAAGACTTTTTGCACAGAGTAGGGTTCTCTGAGCCATGAGAATATGGGCTACCTTTGTATACAATCTGAAATTTGGGCAGAAAGAGTGAGCTTTGTCCCTTGTCACTTTCGGGCACCCTGAGTACACTCAGTGGGTCAGTTTCTGGTCCAGGTAATATTTCCAGTTCCTCCATGTAGCTTTGTTTCCAGGGGTCACCACATGGCAGAAGGTAGCTTAGGAGCTATGACTGAGCTAGGAACAACCTCCACAGAGGTACTGACTCCACAATCCAAGGACTACAGGTGGCCCAGGAGGCTGGGGGAAATGCACAGAAGATGTGCTAAGAGGTGTGGTGGTTTGAATGAGAACGACCCCCAAAGTTCATATATTCGAATGGTTAGTCACCAGGGAATAGCATTATTTGAAAGGATTAGGAGGTGTGGGTTTGTTGGAAGAAGTGTGTCACTTGCTGTGGGCTTTGCGATTTCAAAAGCCCAAGCCAGCCAGCCCTGGGGTCTCTTTCCCTTCCCACCGCCTGTAAATCCAGATGTAGAGCTCTCAGTTACTTCTCCAGCGCCACGTCTGCCTGCCTACCACCATACCATGCTCCTCACCATGATGACAACAGGTAAGCGTCGGAAACTGCGAGCAAGCGCCAATGACATGCTTTCCTTTCTAAGAGTTGCTGTGGTCGTGGTGTCTCTTCAGAGCAGTAGAACACTGACTATGACAAGAGGTATTGCGATGCCACATGACTTTCATAAAATAACCAAGCAAATGAGGCCTTTGTCTTTTAAATGTGGAGTGACAGTTGACACTCAGACCCATTTTTGAGTAGTCTGCAGGAAGGGCGCTGGTGGAGGGGAAACCCATGAAGTCCCAACCATGTCTTATTACCACCCGTTCCTCCTCTGACCCTGTGTTTAAGCTGCTTCCTGAGGCCAGACCTGGTGCAAGGCTGGGCTCCCATCACTACATGTACCTAACTACTCTTCAAACAAAATGCCTTCCCAGAGGCAAACTTGATTTGTTGGTTAGATATTTAGTTGTGTTTCCAGAGCTACTGACCCTGAACTCGCTGTTCCCAAGGGATCTATACCACTATGGGTTTTGTTTATGTGTTGATTTACAGTAGATATGGAGGTGTAGACGTCTCAGTGACGCCTCAGGACACCAATACACTTATATTTGCGTGAGTCTTTGAGCAGAGTTGTAGCACTAATATACTCATCTGTGTGAGTCTTTGAGCCGAGTCATAGGATGATTCTTGATCAAATTCGTAAGACATTAAGTATTGCATAATGGACAATGTTAGTTCCAAAATCAGAAGGAAAAAAAAAAACCCACCACAAAACAAACCGACAAACAAGTTGGATCGCTTCTCATTTTGAACTGTATGTCATGGAATAAGTTATTCACACTGTGGACCTGTTTCATCTCTATACTTCTAGAGATGGTATGAGGGTCAAATGTTTTCTATACATGTGATACATTTAAACATCATGTAACACATGTCTCAATGTATTCTTGTGTTTGTAGATGCATATAAAAATCATGTACATTGAAGGCTGGAGAGATGGCTTAGTGGTTAAGACCACTGGCTGTTTCTAGAGGACCCAGGTTTGACTCTGAATACCCCCGAGGTGGCTCACGACAGTCTGTAAGTCCAGTTCTACAGACTCCTTCTGGTCTCTTTGGGCATCAGGTACTTATATGATATATATATATACATATATATATATATATATATATGTAGGCAAAACATTTCTACACATTAAATAAGAAAAAATAACAAACCTTGTTTTATAAATATTTTTTTAAAAAATTGACATATAGGTATACTTGAAATGACTACTTTTTAAATATTTATTAATTTTTATTTTCTGTGTTTGTATGTGTGACTGAGTATATGTATGTGTCCTATGTACATACAGATGCCCACAAAGGCCAGAAGAGGGTCATAGGAACCCTTGAGCAGGATTAAGAGGAGGTTGTAAGCCACCATATGGGTGCTAGGAACTGGACCAAGGTCCCCTGCAAGAGCATCAAGTGCTCTTAACCTCTGTGCCATCACTCCAGCCCTGGGATTATTATTTTTGAACTAATGTATTTCTTAAGATCCCTGTTAGGGCCTGACTCCGTTGACGCATGTTTCCAATGATGTTTAAATTTTGAGGAAGAAGCGCTAGGGCAGAACAGCTTTATTTGAATAGAATGTCCCTTCTCGTCCTGAGCCAAATGAAAGCAACATCAGACAACCACACAGTAGGCCCCACTGTTTCTGACTGCAAGAGAAAGGCAAGGCATCAGCTGGAAAGGGGACCTTCAGTTTCACTCCCTCTCTCCCCTCTCCTTTTGTGACCGAGAAACAACAATAATAAATTCTCTTCCCTTGTCTCTTTTGAGGCAGAGATTTTAAGCGTGTTTTATGACTTCGGCTTGTCCCGGGCCAATCCGCTCCACTGGTAGTGATGAATGAACCCTTGATGCCCATTAGCATAGGGAATGTTACTGTGCAAACTCTGATGGGGTCCTAATCAGTGCCGATTCTCCCCTTGGCTTTGCATTTTGGCGGGTGCATCCAGGTGCTTTCCCAGATGTGCAAGGGAGAGAATTCGGCAAGCACTCCCCCCACAACGCCCACCTCAGCTGCAGACTGGTTCATGCCTGACTGAGAACCACTCAAGTGTTCTCTGAGCCATGCACCCTGCTGCATCTAATAAGCCCTCTCTCTACAAGCCCTGCTCTGGGGAAGCAGACCCAAGTGTATCTTGGGAGAGCCTTCTGCAGAAGCCATGTACAGAAAAGGCAGAAACCTGCAGCCTGGCATCTCTAAGCCAGAACAGATCTGCACCTGCCACTGTTTAGCTTCCTTTCTTCCTGCAGAGGGGGTTCTTGTACCATGCAGCTTAGCTCCTTC
Source organism: Rattus norvegicus (assembly GCF_021556685.1). NCBI lineage: Eukaryota > Metazoa > Chordata > Mammalia > Rodentia > Muridae > Rattus > Rattus norvegicus. Next base: position 92,680,380 of record NC_141542.1, read on the forward strand.
TCTGACAGTGGGTGGGTTCGTGAATGAGTGGGTTTGCAGGTATGTCTGTATATGTTGGGTGGACAGAGTAAGAGAAACAAAGGCTCTACATGTTAAAGCAGAAAGGGGTTGAAATCACCTGAGGTTTGTAAAAGTCTTCAGGGTATAAAGTGCAGGTTGGCAAGACAACATCCAGACCTCAGGATATCTGGGGTTTAAATGGGCCGAGGAGCCCAGTGAATTTCTGCGGTCTTCTGGGAAGGACTTAGTTTCTGAGGCTCGGGGTCCCGAGTTGTAGAAGGTAATGCTTCTCCTACAGACTGGAGCTGACAGTCTGAGCTTCCAGCATCAACTTTCAGTCGGGGCTTTACAAAATGCACTGTGAAGTAGTGAGGTGAGCTCTGGTCTCTCTCAACGTGTAGGCTCCTGATCCTCTGGGGATTAATTCTGGGTCAGAATTAGCTTTGGGGTTCACTTGAACAGCCTCTGCAGGACTCCTAAGCTTTAGCACAGATCCCAAGGGAAGCCACCGAGATGTTCTTCCCCAGGATTTGTACCAGTTTGTAAGTCATGAAACACAGATTGTCATCTGTCATCATTTTGGAATGTCCACCCAAGACTGTCTTTGAGCTCGTTTACTGGGTCCCCTGAGCACTGTACTTCTCTTTTTGAGGTCTGTAGGTCTGTCTTCCTATGGTTCTAATGGTCTATCACTGTTTTCCCAGTAAGTCTTCTTTTGGGTTTAAGTCAGTCCCAAATCCCAGCAGGTGGAATGTTTAAGGTCTGGCCTACGACCCCTAGGGTTTAGTTAAACTTGGCTTTTAGTTAGCAATCATGTCTCCTCCTTTGAGCTGAAAACAGGAGACCCAGTGGAGTCTCTGTGGGATCTTCCTAAAGGAGTGTAGCTTTCCTGGGATGCTGGGGAAATTGTCAGAGAATTGCACATTGCCTTCGTGTACATTTGGGCAGGCACAATTGGAGGCTAAGACTGCAAGTTCTGGAAGTGTTTCACCAGCTCTTCTTCCTGGTTTTGCTGCTTTCTAGCTGTGTGGTCTCTGAGCTGTGAGCTCTGTGCTTCAGTTTCTTCTTATGTCAAATGGGAACATTGTAAATGTACTTTTGTGTGACATTATAGAGATTAAATAAGACATAATATGCTAAAAATGGTCTTTTGGAATATAATAGATGCTCAATAAATTCTTCCTATGTATCTATGTATCTATCTATGTATCTATCTACATATCTATTTATCTATGTATCTATGTATCTATCTATGTATCTATCTATGTATCTATGTATCTATGTATCTATCCATGTATCTATCTATGTATCTATCTATGTATCTATCTATGTATCTATCTATCTATCTATCTATCTATCTATCTATCTATCTATCTATCATCTATCTAACATATTTCTATCCATCTATCATCCATCCATCCATCATCCATCCCTCCATCATCCATCCATCCATCCATCCATCCATCCATCCATCCATCCCTCATCACTTTCATAACCATTCTGGTACTGAATGCCCTTCTGTAATCACCAAGTCAGAAAACTCAGATGAAAATTCTAAAGCTTGTTTGGCAGGAAAGTAAAATAGCTTTTAACATACAGTCAAAGAATGAGGTGCCATTTTCTGGTGGCCCATGGAGATGTACTAATGGCAGACTTCCGTGCTGGAGGAATCATTTCCATACATAGATACATAGATACATTAGACTTTCCTTCCAATGGAAGATGGGTTTCCGGCCATCTTATCTCATCTCATCTCCTAGCTGTTGGGGTAGCTACTACCGTAGAGCAAACATCACCAAGAAGAGGAACTGTATCACAGAACATTGTATGAGTTTCTGTGTATAAGCATTCATGTGAACATGCATGTGTGTGTGGTTGTGTGTGTGCGGGGTACATGCACATAGGTGCCTGTGTCTTTCCATAGGACAACCTTATGTGCCTTTTAAAAAATTATCATCATCTTGTTAGATACGGTCTCTCACTGGCCTAGAACTCAGTAAGCTCTCCAGTGTCCACCACAGGTTTCTAGTGCCAGAAGCATGTTTGTATACCACCAAATCCATTATATGTATATAATATAATATGTATATATATATGATCAAACAAAGACCCTCGTGCTTGAAAGGGAAGTGCTTTAATGATGGAGTGAGCTCTGCAACCCCCACATGAAACCATTTTATTTTATTACTCTTCATGTTTTAGGTAAGTTTTTAGGCTCACAGGAAAAATGAAGACGAGAAACATAGTTCCCACATATGGCTTACCCCACAAAGGAAGCCTCCCCAGATATGAGGAGCCACCCTATTCAAGTAGTATACTTGTATCAGTGAGTTTTTATTATCATTATTATTACTATGGGCTGGTATCTTAAGTCCATAGTTTATATTCAGACTCACTCTTGGCACTGTATATTCTTGCTGCTCTGGCTATTTAGGAGCTATCTATGATATTTGTTTATGTAATACACAGGAGTTCAGGCACTCCAGGTTCCTGAGGATTTTCTTTATTTGGAGTCTGTAGGACAGGCTTTCAGCATAAGGCTGCCCTGTTTGTGAGGGAAGCGGCAGGCACTGATAGGTTTGGGACACCCCGAGGGCATGGGGATTGAAGATAGATGGCATGTGTGCACCATGACATCTATGTAAAACATGTCTGCTTGCCCAGAGATGAAAAACTGCTCACCTTGGCACAACAGGCGTGATATTCATTTGGAGGCTGGCATCTAAGAAAGATAAATCCCTCTGTCACTGCACAAAGAGATAAGAAAGACCACACAACAGTTTTCCATTGATAAAAGATTCTGTCTGTATTTTAAAGGAATTTACTTTCTTCCCCTTTTCTGATACCCACATGAGTTAAGGCACAGATACGCTATCTTTCATGTTTTTGTCAGAACATGTTATTACGGTGGTGGCAGGGACTCAATTGCTTCATTTAGGGAGCTAAAGTGAGACTCGAGGCTGCACACGAGCCAAGGCCTCCAGAGTTAAGAAGCTTCACCAGGAAATAGCCCTGGCCTAGAGGGAACTAACAAGAACTCATCTGTAATGGGATAGCCGCATGCTAAGATCTCCTTGGGCAGACATTACGCTTTTACTGATGACTAGGACTTTTGCAACCACCCTTTCAGGGACACCACATACCGTAAGTATTATAAAGTAAGCAGCACACCAATTAAGTGCCACCAGGGTGATATTACAACAGAAAAGTTGAAAGGCTCCAAGAGGATCAGAGATCCAATTCACCAGCATCCTGTCTGCCAGTTACAGGAGTGAAGGTGGAAGTCTTCTCCTTCTTCCCGGGGTCTGAAGCTGCTCGAGCCAGCCTCATCCTTTCAGAGCATCTTAAGTAAAGAAGCTTCTCAACTTCATCTGATTCACAACTAGGCTTATCTATGGACAAGAGGACATACTGACCACTTGGTATTGGTATTCAAATATGCATATATATGTATGTGTGTATGTATGTGTGCATATGTATACACACATATGATAAACATAGTCAAATATACATACATATATACATATACACAATACAAAGACATAGATATAATAAGTACATTTAAATACCAATACCCAGGGGGCAGTATATCCTCTTTCTCTCTCTAAACACACACACACACACACACACACACACACACACACACACGGGGAGGGAGAGAGAGAGAGAGAGAGAGAGAGAGAGAGAGAGAGAGAGAAGCTCAGTCTGCTCTCAAATTTAGCTGACGATGACCTTGAACTTCTGACCCTCCTGCCTCTTCTTCTCTAGTCCTGGGATTACAGACATGTGTCCCCTTGCCTGGTTAATACAGTGCTAGGGGTCAAACTTAGGATTCTGTGCACTATAGGCAAGCCCTCCATCAGCTAAGCCACACTGTTGGCCCTTGTTACTGTTATAAATAAATCCTCTTCATAAACGTAAGTATGAGCATGTATCCCTATTTTAAAGGTTCAGTAACCAAGTCTAAGAATGCCTCCTGCTTGACCGAGTTGTTCATAACAGCCCTACAATATATATGGCCCCTCTCACTTTCTCTCCTAGAATTTTGCCATTACCCATGAAGGAGAGAGAAGAATCTACTTTCCCTCTTCTTGAACCTAGATTTTACAGCTGCCTCCAGGGATACAGTGTGGCAGAGGCAGTGTGCCTGGTTACTCATGTGGCTGTGAAGGTGACACAGTGTCTGTCACCCCTACTTGGTGACCTTCTTCCCTGGAACCCAGTTACCATGTTGTGAAGAATGCTTCAGAGAAGGACAACATGGAGAGGGGGCAAGTTTCCCCACAGTGAGGCAGCATCCACTGCTAGACCTGTGAGTGGACAGGACTCCACCGGACTCTAGCTCCCAGCATAAAGTCTTTGAGTGCAGTCCCTAGACACCGAGATACTGAGGAAAGCCATCCCTGTTATTTCTTCTGCATCTCTGGACCACAGATGGCGAGACTGCAATCAAAGGCGTCTTGAGCCCCCAGGTTTTGGATTGATTTTTCAATACAGATAATAGTAATACTTTACCCTTCCGTGTCTTAGTTTTCTCATCTGGAAATAGGAATAGCAGCAGACACATTATTCTGCGTGTGTGGTCATCAGGATTTAATTCGTGCAACCTCAGTGTCCTTCCTGAGAAATTGTACCTGATATGCATACTACTTTCTGTGGGCGGAGTATCGCCCTGTGGACTTTACGGGTAATGCCTTTAAGTCCCTGTAATAACCCAAATAAGCTGAAAATGTGGGTTTTACTTGAATACTTTTTATGGCAATAAAAAGGACATAGTATGAAATTAGTCATTTAGAAAGGGAGTGATGCAAACATGCTGTGTAAGCATATTTTCTATCTGGAGCCCAAACATCTTGTCACTGCATTAGGAAGCTGAGCACTACTTTTAAAGACACTTTATACGTGATATTACACAACTTGGCTGTTGTCAGACGTGACACACTTGGGGTCTGGTCTCTGTGGCGTTTATCATTCTGCATTGCCTACAGCCCCTGAGTCCAACTGCCGGGTTAAAGTGATCAGCTAGGTCACCAGCTAGGAAGTGGCAGGCTCTGGATAGCTGTTCCCATGACTTAGGCATTTTCTGCTGGGATAAAATTTAAAATGGAATTTTCAGTTATGCTTCCCAAAAAGGTAGAGCTCTTGAAGCAACATTCACAATAAGTGCTTGTCCCAACACGTATTACCCATACCCATAATTATTGGGTCTGAGCCTCGGAGCAAAGCAGCCACCATCTTCCTTAGATTAGCTGTACTTTCTTTCAAAAGACCATTCTGATGGGGTTTGTTAGCTGTTGATATTCCCAAATAGAAGGAGGAGATAGGGAGATTCCTCAGATTCCTGTGGCTTTTGTCAGTCTTTACTATAGACTTCTGATTGCACGTGCTTGAAGGTGCTACAGTATACTATCTGAGGGTGGTTAATTGAAGAGGGACTTCATCTGTATAGCTGTAGGGAAGCCTTCATCACTGCTAAGGGAAGATGTTCCAATGCTGCTGCTTTGAGGGTTACCCATGTTCCTGCCCCTCGCCCATGCATGCTGTGAAGGTATGCTTAGTAAACACATTGGTTCCCAGGATAAACTGGTTTGTTGTTCAAGCTTTATAAAGAAAGGGGGAGATGCTATCCACTGATTGAGGCAAAAGGGCTCCATGAGTCCCCAATGCATAATTCTTCTCTTTTGTGCTTCACTAAATATTTGGGTAATCATTTTTTTTTCTAGAACCACCCAGTCGGTTTCCTGAACATAGCTGCAAATACTTGACCCATAGAGAGGTCTACAGCACCCAGCCCTAGAAACACTAGGGTGCACTGCCCCCATGAGACTCAGCACAGACAGGACTGACCCATCACCCTGCCTTCCCTTCCCTGCATCACACTGACCCAAAGCAAGAAACCTTACACATGTAGGAAACAGATTCAAGGTCCTGTGAGTGAGGAGGTTGGAGCTCTTGGGGCTCTGTTGGGAGACAGAGTTTAAAGCCGATTCCGACTGGTCTAGGTAGTCAGGAGGCTGCTTCTATGGGCTGAGGAATCCCCTCTAGAGGCAAAATGCCAAGAGTTGAGAAGGGTGCGTAAGCAAGCGCTTGGCTGGGAGAGGCAAGGTGTGTTCTTGCTGTTTGGGCATTGGGTTTGTCAGGTGGAAGCTTTGTCATTTGCTGCCTTGGGCCTCTTACACCAAATACACCAGAGGTGTCAGGGGACAGAACACCTGGGTCCTAAGGAAAGGTGTTGAGTGCTAAGAGTAATCTTCAGGACGCTGTCATTGTTGACCCATCACCAGTAGAACATGTGCTGAGCGCTTCGGCTCTTTCCAGCAGTCACTAATCTGCACACACCTTCCAGCTGCAGTGCCCGGGAGAGGAAGGGATCCAGGCCTTGGATTCAGTTACATCCTGGTCTGAGGCCTGACTAAGGTGTTTATTAGTGGATGCTAAATCCACTGCCTCCCTGAGTCTCAATTTCCCTATGTGTGTCATGGGACTAATACCTTTCACGACTTTTAATTTCTTTTATTATTGTGTGGCATATGCATGTTTGTATGTTTTGTTGCATATATGCCATGGTATGCAAAGATGTGTGTGTGTGTGTGTGTGTGTGTGTGCCTGTCTGTGTGTCTGTGTTTCTGTGTGTGTGCGTGTGCCTGTGTATGTAGTGACTAGAGGTAAAATATTTGTTTTTTTTTCTCTTAGTTTTCCATTTTAATTTTTAAAATTAAATTACATTTATTCACTTTTTTGGGTGGTGGTGGTGGTGGTGTGATTCATGTATATAGGCAGATGCACAGCTCATAGTCAGAGAACAACCGTGTGGAGTTGATACTCTCTTGCCACTTTTCCATGGGCTCTGGTGATCAAGCTCCGCTCACCGGGCATGCGTGCTAAGCACATTTACCCACTGAGCCAAACCCACTGGCTCATTCTGCTTTAGCTTTTGAGACAGTGTATCTCATGGATACCAGAGCTTACTGATCTGGATTGAGTGGCTGGCCAGTGAGTTCTAGGGATCCTCCTGACTCCGTTCCCCACTTCCCAACTGGGATTACAGTCAGAAGCTGCCATATTCAGATTCTGCTATGGGTCCTGGGGATCCGAACTCAGGTCCTCATGCTTGCAGAGCAAACGCGTTAGCCATCTCCTTAGCTGGCTTAGAAAACAAAAACAGAGTGCAAAATGTCTATAACATACCCTCAGCACAGGTCAGCGTGGCTTGCTGATATAAGAGGGTGAGGGCTATTTGGTTGAGCCTAGATATTAATCACCAACCGGAACCTTAACCTTGACCTTCACAGACTTCTCTCTGATCAGCCAAACCAGGCACGCTCTCACGGTGTATGCTCAGTTTTCACAAACATTTGGTTCAAAGATTGGAATCAGGTTTAGTGTTTTATTCTGATGGCAATTAGCAGTTCCTAAGTCACGTTATAAATCCAGTTTGCATGTGCCACATTGAGACAGGGCTGGCATTGCAAAAACTTAATTCTGGCAGGTAACCATTGCAGTCATCCAGTGGAGCTGCAATCTGGTAATGGAAAAGTGTTTCATTTTAACTATGAAATTTAACACAAAGAATACAGCTGCTCAGCCGCGCATTGACAGTGTATGTTAATTTGATTTATAGACATGCAATGTACCGTGCCTAATATCCAATGCTGGAAGACTTCAGTAAGCCTAATACCAGCATCATAAATGAGAGACGACCATTATGGGTTAGCTTCATATGTGTAAGCACACCTCCTCCTAGCAGAGGAAGCAGCAGAGCCACGTTGAACAAGAGAAACAAGAAGGAATGCTCGCCTGTGTGGAGGGTGAGGGCTGGGCTTTCTCACACAGGCTGCGGCTTGTCTGGAGGTAGTTCTTGGGCTTCGTACCATGTGTCTGGCCATTGGCACATTTACAACCGTCTTCTCAAAAAATAAATAAATAAATAAATAAAAAACAGGTCTGTGGAGAGGAAACCGGCTTAGGGTTCCCATTTGCTTTAAGGTGTGAATGCCTTAGAGACCATATTTCAGTTTTCCATGAAGACAAAGAGGAAAGAGAGCCCCTGCTCTCTGAGTCCATCAGGAATTCTGAGAAACAAATTTGTATTTCAATTGATGCCCATGTGGAATGCATGTGACAAAAAAGGGGGGGGGGCTCTGTGGGATACATGCTGTGTGTAGGGCATTGCATTTATTGTGCACACAGTGTGTTGTGTGGATACGTATGTTATGCACACCGTGTGTTGTATGTGTTGTGCATGATGTATGTATGTGTTATATGTGTGTGTTCCTATTGGATTCCTCAGCAAGGGCTGCTGCTTGCCTTCACTTTGGACTAACACTTTTGGGGGACCTAGATGAACCTGGTCGCTTTCCCCTGGTCATTGTTTCTTTGTTTCCAGTGTGTCAAGTCCACTATGGGCTCATGTATTTGAACACTTGGTCCATAGCTGTTGGCCCTATTTGTGGATGTTCTGAACCTTTTGGGGCATCACGGGTAGATGTAAGATTGTAGGGCTATGCTTTGAAGGTCGTAGGCTTGCCTCATATCAGTCCAGCTCTTCCTAACTGGGGGCCTGACGTCGTCGTCTGCCCTGCCCCTGCGTTCCTACAGCCATAGCCTTCAGTGATTCTTGCTATTCGTTTTCCTTGCTACTGTGAACTGGGGTCTCCTGAACCATGAGCAAGACTGACTCCCTTCCCATTTGACTTTCTGATTTCATATATTTTATTCCAGCAAACCAATAAGCAAGTAATTCAACTGTTCTACACGATAGTAAAAAAGAATGTATTGGATGATAAAAATATTAAAAGTATAGGGCAAAAATCAATTATAACCTTCCAGCTCTTATATTGAAAATTTTAAAATGTGTATCCCCAATAAAGACAGGAGAATATTTATACTTATAGGTAGCTACATATTTTTATGATAACATCTTAGAATAAGTTGCTATGACGTCTTCATAACTGTTGTGTCTAATAGCTATATTATATTCTATTTGAGGCTGCTCCATGATCAAGGCATAATGTTTTCTACTTATATGACTGTCATGATTTCCAGATCATAGGCAGCAACAGTCTGAAGGTGGCAAGAGTTTCCCATTTCTTGTTGGCATGCCTGTATATCCATTTTAGCCTTTCCTTAGAGCCCCGCATGAAGTCTGGCATGGACAACATCAGAATGGGTATTCAGTTGCCAATAACAATCTACTCTCTAACAGCCCTCCCCAACAGGGCATGGCTGTGTTGACCTCTCCCACAGCTCAGTGGCATCTCCTGCTAGGTGTCTTGTGCCTGTCATCAATCTCTCTGATCCTGACGGGTATCTCCTCACTTGTTTTGTCCTGTGCTCTTCACCCTGTTTGTTGCCAGGTTGTTGGTGTATGAGATCTGTTCATGTAGGGATTATATCTTTTCTTGTATACGTATCACCTGTCATAGGTAGGCTCCATGTTGCTGCCTGTTGGTGGGCTCCATCTCTGTGTATTTACAGGGGAGCATCTGGGGTCACCTGAAGGTTAGGAGGTGAGAGGAGAATCATGACAAGATAGACCTAACTGGTACCTCTGCTCTGTCTCCTGTCACTTTAGACCAGCGACAACCTTTTGACTGTGCTGTCTGCTTCAGTTTTGCCTCACAGATCTCATGCATGTCTTTTTTCTGGCATCCTTTAAATCAGAGCTATAAAGGGAAGGGAATTCTGGGAAGAGTCATTCCCAGAACAACCAAGTTGATTGTATAGAATAATCTAGCATGAGGCTTGCCTCTGAGGAATGGAACGGGAGTGTTATGAGAGGTGATGCACGGAAGCACATGGCTATGAATCTTTCAAAACACGCACATACATGTATACATCACACCACACACACACACACACACACACACACACACACACACACTCACTCAGAGAGAGAGAGAGAGAGAGAGAGAGAGAGAGAGAAAGAAAGAACCAGAACCTCTTAACTTTTTATAAACCATCAGTAGGTTTCCTCATATCTTTCCATACAATTATTTTCTTTAGATACTACTAATGATCTTGTTTATTTAGAAAAATAGCAGCAGAAAGGTGCATATATACATACATATATATGCATACATTGCTATCATGCATTTAAGTGTGCATATATGTTTGAGCCTAGGCAACTCAGTCCCATCTGGCTTATTCTGTAGGCTCTATGCCTTTAATGATGATTCTTTAACCTATGCCAAAGACACCCAGGGGACAGGAGAGCCCAGAAGGAGGGCTTGGTGAGAGAAGGATGGAAAGTGAACTCCCTGGGAGATAAAACTCATGCAGCACACAGGGGTGCTTTGTTCCATTAATTTTTATAGGGAGAGGCACATCCCCCACTGCTTTATCCTGCCTCTCCCTCCGGCACAAAGCCAACTGTGTGTTCTCATACTGACATCTCCGCAAATAGCTGGGGAAGGAAGAGGCAAGCTTGAGAGAAGTGCATCAGTATGGAGGCCACACCCTTGCCCTCTACTTGGTTCTGGGTCTCTTGCTATTGAGCTAGGACCTTCTGGATTTTGTTTTTTTAACCCGACTAAACATCTAAAGTCTGACTGATGTACAGAGAACAGAAGAAGCCATTGGAAGAGAATGTCTGCCCTTCTTAGTGAACACCATTGTCCTGGGCGCAGGACACTGCCATTTGGGGAGGAGAGTGCTAGTGAATGAGTTACCCTGGTAGCACCTGAGGTGCCTGAATAATTTCTAGAGAGAATAGGACAGAGACTACTGTCTCCTCCAATGCCTATAAACTAGTCCTCAAAAGACTGCTGTCTTAGAATTCAGTCACGTTTTCCTGGAGCCAAGTGACTCCTTTTCTCTGGTACCACATACTCCCCAGTGGCTTGCTGGTTTCTTATGTCAGGGACTCAAGAGCTGATTTGTATCCCCAGAGACTCGCACGTCAGCTAGGACTGAGTAGTGCCTTCCACACTTGCCAGCCACCTCAGCTCTTCCCTGGAAGACATCTGACCTCATTTCCTAGTCTTCTCCTGGCTTGTTCTGTTCCTGTCAACATGATTACCTCTTGTTGATCTTTGAACACTACAGCATTTGGTTAGAAGGTCCACATCTGGAATTTCCTTCCCTCAGGAGCTCAGAGACAACCCACTCAGAATCTCTGTCTAAATTTCACCTCTCATCCATGATGCTCATGCTAAGCAATAGTTGTCCTTGTCCCCTTACACATATGTGACTGGATGTCCTTTGCTTGTTTTCCCCACACTATCTATTGGCTCCCTGAACACTGTAACTTATTTCTCCACCTCGTCTTCCTGTGGATTCACTGTTTATACACACCCACTCCTCTGTCACTGAAAAAGTAAACCCTCTGCAGGCCATCATCTGGTCTGCTTTGCTCACTGACATGACCTCAGTAATCACAGGTGGTTTGCATTAGTTAATTTGTTGGTGTTTGTGGACAATGTTTCAGGAAGAAATGGCTTGGAGTTCTTTTTCCCATGTTCGTGTGTCAGGCAAAGGCAACTCCCAGTGAAGTAAGAACTGAATGGAAAGACGAATTTCACAAATTCACCTCAGGAGCATTCACTTGGTGCACTAATAATATTGACACTCACAAGGCCCAACAAGGAAGTGAGTCCCGGGCGTTGTCTGCTGCTTTATAGAAGCTACATGACTTGTACTTGGGCTTCATGGAGGCTTTAAGTAAGCAAAGCTAGTGTCTCCGGGAGGCCCAAGGGATGTTTTGAAAATTCTGCAACTGATAGTGATAGAGAGGAATCTCTCACCATGAGTCCAGATAGCCAGTCTTCTCCATCTCAAGGATTTTCTTTTCCATATGAGCTAGCCTTGGGATCCACAAGAGGAAGGTCAAGGCAGAATGGCTGGGATGACAACTAGAAGTAGGGACCACAGGGGTTCCATATGATAAGGTGACTATGAGGCTTACCTCACTGTGATAGAAGATTGTACTGTCTGGGTGTGGGATTTCAGAATGAGCAAAGTGGTGCTGTTGGTTGAAGTTTTGCTATTTATTAGTTAATTTTTTGTTGCATAAATAAGTAGCACCAATTTACATGGAGAGCACTGGCTAGAGTGTTGGTGTGGACTGTGGGTTCTACCACTTACGGAGTGTCTGGTTCATCTGGGCCTTTTGTGTATGCATGTGTGGTGGTGGGGGGTTGTTCTTTAGCAGAGTGATTCCCTTTCTTTTGAGAAAATGTCTCCCTTTGTAGTCAAGGGTGGCTCTGAAATCCTGGTCCACTTGCTTCGACTTCTGAGGATTGTGACAAGCGTGTGTCATACTCGACTTCCAGAGTAGGAATTCTTAGCAGGAGGGAATGGCAACCATCATTGGAACTTGGAAGGACGTACAGCTGGCACCTTATAGGTAGAAATCACAGTGCTGCCAAACATCTATAATGCACAGAGCATCCCCAGAGCAAATCATGATCTTGCCCAAATATTGGGGTGTTAAGCAAGGCTTGAGAAGTCTGGCCCCAAGCATGACAGGAAAGAACAACTGTTTCTGTCTTCATTTTCTCCTTTTTTTTTTTTTTTCTGAATCCTGTCTCCCCTCTCAGCTAGAGGGAGTAGAAAGAGGACTGGAAATCTCTCTTTAGAATGTTTCTTAGGAATTAATTGGCAGAGGGAACAAGGAGTTCCAACCTCCCACGTCCTTCAGCTCACCACCTGCTGCAGCATCAATTATGTCTCGGCCCACGCCATGCCCGAAGGTTGGAGAGCTGCTGTGTGGTACCGCTGGTGTGGGGCTGTAGCCTTTAGACACCTTCCATGAGGCAGGCGGAGATGAGTAGTGAGCAACAAGAGAGAGCCCAGTACGCCATGTCTTCAGGAGCCTAGGAGCCCAGGGCATTGTGTAACCCAAATGAACTCCTGGGTTTAATCTCTGCCTCTGACAGCTCCCTGGAATTGTAAGAATGCCTGAGGATATTTGTTCTAGCTCTTCCAATCGGTATTGAAATACTTTCCAAATGAAGAATAATGCTGTCAGCTACTACTCTGAAAATTAGCATATGCCTGCTGTTTGCTTCTCTCACCAATGGGGCCAGTTACAACCTCGCTTATACATAACGTAATGCTTTCCAGCTCCCAGAGAACAGGATCAGCAATGATCTCACACACGATGCATCTCATTGAGTATTAGACCTGAAAAAGGATAACTTACTTTAAAGGAATTTTTTCTGCAGTATTGGTCAGCAGAGGAGGAAGTAACAACCCTTAAACAATTGAGATTCCTATTTCCCAAATGCCAGAATGGTTAACAGATGACCAGAACATTGAAACCCTGGGGTAGCAGAGCCCTAGCTGTGTGCACCCCACTTTTTGCTTTCTTTAATTTGTTAATCAAGGATGAACTAGTAGGATGGAAGGTCCTCTGGTTTAGATAACTTACTTTGCAGAATGCTAAATGTACTGATCTGAGCAGGTAAGGCCACAGTTCAATTATAGATACCAGTCTCTGTCAGGCCTTCTGTGTGGGGGCCTCTATCTAAAAGACTTTGTCCTGCTGTCTGACTTTCCTTTTAATGACAAAGAACCTACCTTTAGATGTCACAGCAGGCTCTTCTTTCAGGGGACGTCCTTACATCCTGGTGTTCTTGAGTTTCCCTTGGAACTCCACACCTTTCCCACAGGCACAGTCTCCATAGAGACTCCCTTGGAATTCCCCTCTCCCTCGGAATCTGTTGCTGTCCAGCCTGTGTCTTTTTGATGTTGATGAATGCTAAATCTACGTTTAGCCAGTGGGTGTGTGGATGTAGAGTGAGTCTAGGCGTGGATGGTGGGGAAAGCATGGCTGAGACTAGAAGTTGACTATTGTCATTATGGGCTAGATGTTTTCTTGGGTGTGGATGTAGAGTGAGTCTAGGTGTGGATGGTGGGGAAAGCATGGCTGAGACTAGAAGTTGACTATTGTCATTATGGGCTAGATGTCTTCTTGGGTAAGAGTCTGATCTTCTTTCCCAGATCCTCAGTTCTGCCAAGCTCCTCACTCTCTCAAGATTTACCACAGTGCCCAGCAACAGAAAACACCAAAGAAGGGGATGTCAGTGATGCTGAGCTTTCATGACAAGCCTCCAGCACAACCCAACAAGGGCTCCAACTGTCACTCATAGTTGATCAACATCCAGCCAGGGGACCCTTAGTCTTGGTTTTACAGTTGAATAATCCAGAAGCTTTTTAAAGCCAAAGAGGTTGAGGCCTCCATCCAGACTTCCCAAACCAAGACAATCAGGATGAGGTAGGAAGGGGTGCTGGTGGTATTGCTGTTTGTCTGTCTCAAAAGCCAATAGCTGGTAAGTCACTGACTAGCTGACTTGTTTCTCCATGAGAGCCCATTTTTAGCATTCAGTAGGAAAATAGGGTCATTCCTACGGTCGCTTGTTTAGTACCACTGTCACAATGGCAGGTGACTGCTGTGTGACAAGGGCAATCACTCTGCCCACAACCTCAATCCAAGTCATATGTATTTTTGCTAGATTTTGAAGTGTCTGTGTGTGAAGAGTACATTTTTGTTGGTCTAATATGTGTGTATGTCTTGGATACTGGCTTCATTCATTATTAAAACAGAAGCGTGATTCATTTAACTGTATTGAGATTGGGAAGCACAGTAATGAACAAAACAAATAAACACCCTTGCCCTCACTGAACTCAGTCCTTGGATTGGAGGAGACATCAATAGACAGGATAGATAAGTTAGGTTTAGGATATGTCCGGATGGCAACAGGGCTATGTTAGATATCAGTTACTGTATAACAGATCTCTCGGGGTTGGGGATTTAGCTCAGTGGCAGAGCACTTGCCTAGCAAGCACAAGGCCCTGGGTTCGTTCCCCAGCTCCGAAAAAAAGAAAAAAAGAAAAGAGAAAAACAAAACAAAACAAAACAAATCTCTCCCAAACAGAAAGGCTGAAATAACATATTTGTTTACAGCTTCTGAAGGTCATATAGCTATGTGTGTGTGTGTGTGTGTGTGTGTGTGTGTGTGTGTGTGTGTGTGTGTTTCAGACTCTGTCATGAGATTGGGTAAAACTATTGAGTAGGTCTGTGCTAAGGTGGTCTCCTGAGGCTGGAGGATACTCTTAGAGGAGACTTACCTTGTTCTTCACATGCTGGCTTCCAAGAACAAGGAGAAAGCCAACCCACGTTACATGACAGCAGTCATTTCTGCACATTCTATTTGCTGGAATAGAGCCCACAAGTAGAGTCTATATTTGCATGAAGAGCTGTTTTTAAATCACATGAAGGATAAGGGGATATAATACAGCAGAGGGACAGAAACAAACAGCTGGTGAAGGGTGGGTGACATGGTTGGCAGGGTGACAAGGAAGTCCAAGTGGAGTAGAAATTTGGTTGGGCTCGGGGTGCAGGCTAAGTCAAGAAAATAGGTGGGGGCCTCGGGAGGACATGGGGCAGGTCTTCAGAACTATTGTTGGGACTTTGGCGTTTCCTTTGAGTGAATGGGAGTTGATAGAAGCTTTTGAGGGTGATGATTTTATGCTCCACAGAATATAAGGTGTAGGGAGCCAAGTAAAACCAGGGAGGCCAGTCAGTGGTTCTTGAGGTAATCAGGAGAGAGTGGTGGCTTGGATGTGGTGTCTGTATGTGTGCAGAGGAGACAGGGTGGGTGGTGGCTGGCTTGGAATATAAGACTTGCCGATAGGTCGGATGTGGGGTGTGGGAATAGAAAGGTAATTAAGGATCACTGCAAAGGTTGTACAAGTGAAAGGATACAGTTGGTGTATGTTATGATGCTGAGGGAGTGCTGTAAGTCTCAGAAGCCAAAAGCACAGAAGAAACACAAGCATGTACCGTGAAGATGGGCTTGTTTCCCTTGAATACTTATAAACCAGAAAATAAACTCTGAAGCAAACAATCTTTGGCTTCTCTTTTATTTATTTATTTATTTATTTATTTATTTATTTATTTATTTTCTATTTTCATCCAAAAAGAATTTAGAAACATATGGGGGCCACAGAGTTTACATTGGCCATCACTGCTGGTGACCTGAAGGAGCAAAAGAATTCCCAATAGTGCCTATAAATGACCACTGTCTATGATACCAGAGAGCACAGCTTCAAAGAGGGTCTAGAAGGTAACCTCCTGCATGAGAAAGTAGAGCTGTAAAAAAATAAGCTATACCAGACTGCTCTTTGTGCCAAACAAGCTAGGAAGGTCTTGTTCATTGGGTCAAATATTTTCCTTTTAGATACTAGAAAATTAATTTATTTACACTTTCCTGGCACAGTTATTTATTCATTGCCTGATATGCTCTAGGTATGTGGTGGTTAGTTTTAAATGTCAGCTGGCCATAACCTATGATGAGAGCCTGAATGAGAGATTGTTTAGGAAGTTTTGGCTTATGAATATATCTGGGGGTGGGTGGGTGGGGAGGTTGTCTTAATAGTTGATGTAGGAAGACTCAGCCTACTGTGGGTGGCATCATTCCCTAGGCTGGCAGGCAGGCAGGCATGTGTGCATGCTTTGTGTGTGTGTGTGTGTGTGTGTGTGTGTGTGTGTGTGTGTGTGTGTGTACTGTGTAGGATAGGAGAAAGATAGATGAAACAAGCAGGTAGCATGGGTACACGTGTATCTCTCTGCCCTTTAACTGTGTATGATTATGATCCGATTAGCTGCTTCACCATGATTTCCCTGCTATGCTGGACTAGAACATAGAATCGCAAGCTAAACAGCTCCTGTCCCCTATTTCTGCCCTGCAGTTGCTTTTGGTCAGGATATTTTATCACAACAACCCAAATGAAACTAGGGCAAGGTGCTGATCAAGATTCTGACTTAAGGCAGAAGCAGAATTAGGTTGGACCACATGAAATTGCTGATTCTGACCACGTGGGGTCTACCAAAATGCTACTTTCATTTTGTTCAAGATTCTGTTTTATGAAAAATGTATGTACGGGCTGCTTGCCCTAGATGTCACTGATGCATATACTCACACCCAGTGCCTGAAAGTCCCTTTGGCTTCAGTCTCTAATCATGTGGCCCACGCTTAATGATGTCATTGTTCTTATTTCTGTCTTAATACCTGCCCCACACGCCTGTTTTAACTTCAACTCCCTTCCGTCTTTTTCTTTCCTCTGTGTAAATGGAACACAGCTGTTTCCTGTCACCTGTGTGCATCGTGTTCCTTCATGTACTTGAACCCATAAGGTCGGATTATGAGGCCTAACTTGGCCTGAGGATGTATTTTATTACTAAGCACATCATATCTTATCTGGTTAGGGTATCAGCTTAGAGCATTAAAGTCCAGTCTGGGCCAGCTGAGCCAGTTCTAAGTGTGACTCCAGGCCTCAGCTACGCGGAATATGCTGTCTAGTGCGTACCATTTGTGACAAGCATAAGCTGCTGGTAATAGTGTCTCAGCCTTGAGGGCAGCTTTAGCCAAGGCGAGTTTCTAGCAATGATCATCATTTGATAATACTCTTCAATTTCTCACTTCTGAATGGAAGGTCTGTGAACCAACCAAACTGTCTCTAGGTACACGGGCAACTTTGCTTAAGATTGCAGCAAGAAGCGGTGTGTTTTCCTCCCTTCCCTCAAATTCACCTGCATTTTTTTTTTAAATCCCAATGTAACACATGCTCAGCTCTGTACCGTTCAAAGACATAACATCTTATCGCTCTGCTGGGAAGTTATCCCCCCCCCCCGACCCGCCTCACGTCGCTCCTTTCATGCTCTACAACTTCATTTTACATTATCTGTTTCTAGACAACAACATTCTCAGAGGTTTTCCTGAGTTAAGTAACACAATTACACAGGAATAGCTGCAGGATGTGTCCGGACTGGAACACAACAGTCATGCTGTGGGAAACAAGGAGGCCATTATTTTTGCTGTCTTTCTTAATTAGTATTACACACAGCATGACTTGGGTCTGATCCATACCCAGTTTATTGGGGAGAAACACTATGAGGTAGAAAGAATGTGTGCAGATATTGAAAAAAAAAAAAGGTCTGTCAGGGGGTGGTGGTGATGGAGGAACATAAGCATCTAGATGAGCAGAGAGAACATTCCCGGGCACCTGCATTCTCAGAGACTCAGCTGATTGCCTCAAACCCCATGAAGCTTTGCCTTTTCTCTTTATTACATTTGGCTACAGGAGCAGTGGCTGATTCTTATGATCTCTATTGTTTGATTGCACCCATTGCCTCTCAAAAAATCTGGGTCCCCGAGTCCAGTTCCAACTCCAAATGGAACTGGTGTGAAGGGAAGGAGAGAGATGGCAGGGCCTCGCCAGGCAGGGAATGAACTCCATTCTAAGAGCATCTCCCTTTAATGAGGATTCTCGTTCCTCTGCAAGTACCAGGCTGCATCCGGACTGATGGCGGCACTTGATGGATAATTTATGCAAACAGAACACAAACAAGAAGTCATTAAGCCACCCAACAAGGGTCCTTGACTTTTGCAAAACCAAACAGTTATTCTGATCCTGATGAGTTTAATTTTACTTTGGGTTGAGTACCGATGAATACATTATATTTAAAATAAATATAATACTATCAATATTCATGATCAAACTGAATGTCATTTGGTGTTTGGTGTTTTTTTTTTTTTTAAAGTTATACACAGAGCTTGATGCTCATAGAATCACAAAATGTGCATACTTGGAGCTTTAATCCTATGTTAAGTCTGTTTCTGATACATCCTAGGGTAGCCAGAGGAGAACAGGAGGAGAAGAGCCATGCTCTATTTGCATATCTATAACAACTTGATTTTCCCCCTTGTTTTCTCTCTTCAGCTCTAGACTAAATATGAAACTGAATTTGATATAAGGAAGCTATAGCCCACTGGACAACATAAAAAAAAAGTTGATGCTGAATGTGATTTGGCTATCTATTGATTAAAAACTACTTACCAGAAAATTAAAATATAAAAAATGAGTAAGGCATAATGCCTTTGTTGTAATTCGAGGACCATGTAGGTGTACAATATTTGGATGTCAGTTTACATAATAGGCTGTGTTTTCCCATGCTTTCCAGATGCCCGGCAGTTTACTTTCGTAATTTTAATTTTATTAGAACAGCATCCTATGACTGGGTTGCTGTATGGCAATTCTAGAAGCGTTCACGTGAAAATCATTAAAGCCTAAATGGTTCTGGCAGGTAATCTCACAGTCTTCTCATCTTCTATTCCCAGGAAGGTGGCCTCTGTTGATTGTTTAAAAGAAAGCACCGTTGTCCTAGACACACATAAAAGTGCTGCACTCCAGGCGTTTCCCACAAGAAGGGGGCCCTCGCAGTCTCCAGAGTGAGAGCTTCCATGCAAAGGACTTTGCATCCCAAGATCAGCTAAACAGCAGAAACTTCAGGAGCCTTCAGCCTCAGTTAAGCCCCAAGGGGACAAGGCCCCCACCGCCTGTGGGGAACAAGCCTCTCTGACCTACAGCTAGGCCAGCTGTGCCTACTACAGTCACTTCCTCTGCCACTTGAGAGGGACACGAGAGGCAGGAGAAGCTGACAACTCAGACCCTTATTTCAGGGGGAGAGGGCTCTCCTGTGGATTTCGGTGTGAGACTGAAGAGAAGGAAGTGAGGGAGGATTGTAGCCATGAGGGGAGGCAAGCCATTAACTCTGAGATTTTCTCTGGGAAA
Source organism: Rattus norvegicus (assembly GCF_021556685.1). Lineage (NCBI taxonomy): Eukaryota > Metazoa > Chordata > Mammalia > Rodentia > Muridae > Rattus > Rattus norvegicus. Next base: position 92,699,958 of record NC_141542.1, read on the forward strand.
GGGGGATAAAGAGAAGTATTATTAATACGTAGTCTAGAGGTGGAACGGATATCTAAGAATACACTGGGAAATGGTCAGGGCCTCTAGAGCATCAAACAGCAGCAAACATTTGGTGGATGTAGATGCCATGATCACTAAGGGCTATTTCTAATTTAGGAGAAAGAATGCCAGTGGCTACACTCTGAGCTTCTAGTTAATGCTAAACACCTTCTTCATAACATGTCCTAGAGGCCCTATCCAAAATACCTTATTCAAACTCAATATCTAGATTTGGTCATTCTCGTGAGTTTATATTTTTTAACCAAAATCTGAAAGTAGTTTAGATATTGATAGCCAGGGCCATGCATTGAGAATCATCATCTTATTAGATCATTGATTAATATTGAGTCAAAGATCTCATAGCTTCAGAATTATCTCCAATCTACCACTTTAAAGATATTTTTATTTGACTTCTAGGTCTTTGAGGAGAGCTAATATTCCCGGGCCATCCTCTCTGGCAGTTTCTCTTTTCTCTCTGTGACTTAAGCCTTCATATGAGAGTTGGAGGAATCGGGGCTGGAGGATGGCTTTAGTTTGGCTCAGAACTGCCATTAACACGTTTCTATAACAATTGGTGCTCCTTGACTCGGAATCTAGAGGCAAGAATCTCAGAAGGAAGGAAAGGACCCTTGACCTCTCCATCAGGAGAGAGAAATAACGTGCTACTAGGAATAAGCGAATGGATTAGGTAGAAAAAAATTAGGTCTACCAGAGGATAATTTAGTTATGTTTTTTGATTCTAAACTCATGGCCTGAAATCCCTTGAGCATCTACCTATCTGGCAATATATTCTGTTATCTCTGCCTGCTGTTTCTTACAACTGTGTGTCTAGGTATTCTGGGCTTTCTTTGTAAATGCCGTCTGACTGTATTTAGTCAATGAGACTATTTCTGGGGCGTCCTTTCTACCACTTGCAAAAGACTGGGAATCAAATCAGGATCGGAGAGAAGCAGGCCTTTCTGGCTTTCATTTCAGGGGTTCTAGCGTTCCATGGATTCTCTGTTAATGTCAACCCTTGCCGGGCAGCTTCTGAAACACCGATTTGCACCCTCTCCCACTGCCCATTCAGGAAAAATAGGGTCACCTTCTGCTACTCCTCCTCCTGCGGTGTCTCCACCTGCTTAGTTTCTTATCTTTTCAGTTATCTATGCAACCAGTTTCATAACTGATTTTATTCTGCTTGAAATACGAAGAGATAGGGGATTGCTCCTTTTCTGTGGGGGCTCTGCCTAATTGGCAGAGCATGATTGGGTGGTTGGCTCAGCATGGGTAGGTTATACCATTTTGAGGAGTGGTGTGGAGAGTTAATGAATCTGGACTCACAATGCTGAGGTTTGAGTTCTGACCAAAGATGTATCCCATTTTTTGGATGCTCTTTTTTTTTTTTTTTTTTTTTTTTTTTTGGTGGTGAAACCCTAAAGGATACCCCAAACACCAGCTTCTCTCTTTGTTCCTGAGATAGCTCTTCCCACAAATGGAATAGGGTTTAGACTTTAATAGACTTATTGAGAGCAGCAGCAATATCATGAATGATCTGTCTCATGTTATGACTTATTTTAATTACTCATCATAAATGTTCCCTATATATAAATACTCATAAATATAAGCACTCTTTTATGCCGAGCCCAGGCATAGCTCCACCAATGTTTTTCGACATAATGATGCTGGCAAGGAGTGAGATTTGGCAAGCAAGTCAAAACTCATTTTCCACCCATGATTCCAAGTCCTAACTTCTTTTTTTAAACCCAGAGAATAAAGCCTGAGAGGCAAAATCCATCCATGTCAGATGCATGGGAACATGTATCTGTATCTTAGAACGATGCTAGCCTGTCAGTATGCTTCTCCACAGTTGTGCGTGCACTCACACGTATGTACACATATGTACATGAAAGTTTACTTTTACATTTAGATATTGTCATAGATTTATTATTCGAGTATATACTTAACTTTGGATATGTATAAATAAAATAGATGCATTCATCTGTACATAAGCTTATAGACTTTGGCTGGGGAATGCAGCTGAGTGGTCACCTACCCTGCTATTTTCATTTTAAGGGTGGGAAAAAGTGAGTTCCATTTTCTGAATACAAGGCTATGTGTGAAAGTTCTATGGCAAAGTAGAAGGGAAAAAATCATCTTGAACTTTTAGTAGATACTTGTTTTGGTTGGCAAGAGGCCATCACCCATAAACATACAAGTTTTGAATGTCTATTTGGGTAATTAACACACTTATCAACTTTTTCTTTTCCACTCATGGAGGTTGGAGAATGGAAAACTGTGTCTGCTGGTTGTCATGGAAGACAGGGTAACGAGAAACCCACGGATAACTTTTAATTTCTCTTAAAATGTACTTCTCTGGAGTCTGGTGAAATCCGCTTGTGTTGGTCCCACTTCTTGGGCCTGAGTCAGACCTGCGAAAAACCAAAGGTGGCAGGCAAACAGAAAGATCTGGAACTTGCCATAGCTGCTTTAGTCTACCTGATGATTTAAAAAAATTCATAAATGCTCCAGCAGCGATTGCTGAAGATTTCCCATCTACCGTAAAAACGAAAGTGTTGGAAATGAGGAGCAGAATAGTTGATTTGTTTGGTTACATTTCCCAGGGACAGGACATGGCAGATGGATGGGGTCCAGATGTTGCGAAGTATTAAGGAAGAGCTTCTAAAAAGCCAAGGTCCAGATTTTTCCCCGAGGCTGTGTCCAGCTCGTTACTAGTACTCCATATGTTTTCCCGAATTTTTCTCCTCTGCTACATCAATTAAAGGCTTCCTTCCCTTCCCTTCCTTTTGCCGTTATCGTGAGATTTGGACTCTCTCTGTCTCCGAGCACTTCCATTTAGATGCCCCTTGTTCACGGGTGTTGAGCGGCTCCCGAACCACGCGCCACAGAGGGATATCAGTCTCACTAGCTTCATCGTGTGCTGTGATTTGATGAGATGGTGTGGGAGCCAGACATGGCCAGGAGGTAAACGTGTCCTTCGAAATGCCACTCTGCTTTGCGACAAGCTGGAGAAGAAAAAGCCTGGGGTGGATTTGTTCAAGTGCTGTCATGGGAAAGAAGCCAGGGTGACTTCTCCGCAAGGCTCTTTCCCCTTCTTCCTCAAGGTTAACTTTCAGGAGGGAGACAGTCCTGATAAGCGGCTCCAGTGAACCTCCTTTATATCTGTTTAGCTCAATGGACAGGTTTCCTGTCAGTGGAAGCGCCTCAGAAACTCATCCAGACTTAAGGACAGCGGTAGAGACATGGGGCCTCTGCATTGGCCAAGCAGCTAAGTCACTATTACTCCCTTATCCCAAATATTGGTCCTCATTCGGAGAGTCCATTTGACCCTCTACTTATTAATCATGATCTCACTCATGGACCAGCTCAGTACTTGCCTCAGGGGAAAAAAAAGGCAAGCTCTTGGATAAAGAAGAGACATTCTGAGTAACCCTTGTTCACACCCCCTTTTGCTGCCGTTGTGTGGTATGTTCTGGAATGGAACCATCACTGGGAGATGTAGTGATGAACCAAGCAAACCTGAGCATTTCTGTCACCAAGCTTCAGACCTGCCATATCTTTCAAGATGACTGCTATCGATTGATTCCTTTCCTTCCTTTACACACAGGTTTCGGCAGACTCTCCAGGCCTGATTTCTCCTAATACCCCAATGGCACTCTCCTCTTCCCTTTACTCCCACCAACTAGGCCTTTCAGAGTTTCAGAATTAGCTGAACACATGCATTCGCGAGGGCCAGCCTTGGGAGCTGTCTTGGATGCATGCTGTGGCCGTTCTGGGTTGTCACTTAGAATCTTAGGTCAGGTGGAAGCACACTTGGATCCTCAAGCCATCTGACCCAACGTTTGGACAGATCCTTGACCTTGGGCTTGGCTGACTCTTAGCCTCCACACTTAACTCCCAGCCTATCTCTTGCAGCAACCTCCATAAAAACCACGGGGCCAGCTGACTACTGTGCTACTTCTCAGTCTCCCTCATTTTCTGAGCCTCCCTCTATGCATAGTTCTGGTTCCCTCTGGGACGCTACTACTGCTTCCCAAGGGGGTTCCTCTGTATTCCGGACTTAACTCGACAACATCTGGCTTTGTTTTCCCCCTCTGTGTCTTTCCTTCCCCACAGATGGGACTCTTCTAGAGCCCCCTCCCCAGGGCTCTGAGCAATGAGCGCATGTCAAGGGCAGCTATTTGCTTTGCTTGCAAAAATCACCAAGTAGCTAATCTGTTAAACTCATGATATCTGAAGCATTAACAGTTGATAAAAAAAAAATCCTGATCGGTTTGCCTTCCAGATGACAGCAACATTTTAATAGGGGACCTTGTTACTCAGATATAGAGGGAAGAGATACTGACATTTCAGTGGCATAATTACAGCTGGTAGGGAGTGTTTGGTGGGGCCAGTGGGGAGGGGGCGGCTTTTAGTGAACACAAGATAGATCTCTTCCTACCCAGGGGACAGCATCCATTTAGTGTATACTCATGTTGAGGCTTGAGTCATACGAGCATCTCGATCTTCTGGGTGAATGGTTACAGTAGTCAGACCAATTCTGTAACTATATGACACCTGAAGCTATAGCTTTCATCTGCCCTGGCTGTGTTGTTTTTCTTTCCAGTAATTGTTAACAAACAAAATACTAAGTGCCAACTTGCTTGTTGTTTATGCCAAGGAATTGTGCTCTCCACAAGACCCCCCCCCCCCAATACACACACTCCAAGCAGGCAATTAGATCCCACTTTGCACACAAAGAAACTAAGGCTTAGAATAGCAATGTGACTTGCCTTGGGTCATATGGCAACAGTCAGGAATGTAGGTTTTTACATGTTCTACTTTAATGTGAATGGAGAACAGAGCTCTGTTTCTGAACCTCACCCCACCTCCCTACCATCTTCAAATGTAAACCCAAGACTCCTTGAGCAATTCAGGTTCATTTAGAGCTTACACAACTAGGAGGCAAATAGCACGGGGCTCTTTTGCCCAAGTACACCTGCTGCCCCCTTTAATCTTTTCTCAGCTTCCTTTCTCAGCTGTCTTCAGCTCTTTCTCTGTCCTTGTCCTTTTTTCTGAGTGATTTCTTGACTTTTCTCCAAGTTTCTTCCCAACATTGTAAAATTCCACAGTGCTATGGGATTGGAGATAGACACTAAGAACATTTACCTCTCAAACACGAAGACCTGAGTTCAGAGTCTTAGCATCCACATAAAAAGTTGAGGTTGGTCATACATGTGTGCCCATAACCACAACACCAAGGTGGAGAAGTAGAAAAGGAGGCAGAGAGGTCCTTGCAGATCATGGCTAGCAAGGCTCCTGGAACAACTATCAAGTTTGGGCTCAGTGGGAAACCTTTCCTCAAGTCTGATAGACGAGGACACATCTGCATGTGTGAGCAGAAAGGCACGCATCTCTCTCTCTCTCTCTCTCTCTCTCTCTCTCTCTCTCTCTCTCTCTCACACACACACACACACACACACAGAGTTCACCAATGCCACTGACACCCATTTCTTCCCATATGTTGCTCACGTAATCACTCTTTAGGCCTTCCTAGACTGATTTTCTGCCCTACTGACACAATGGAGTCCTAGCAAGAACAGTCAGGAAGACAGAAAGCACTATGGGAATCAGAAAGCAAGAGCCACATGAAGTAGATGCTGTCAGCACAGCCTGGTGGCATGGAGCAAGCCCAGGAAGCTTTGTGTTGATGGAATGCCATTGAAATTCCTGCTGACTGCTGAAGCCCGGTGACTCTCTTGGCCGAGACTTCTTTGCTTTTGGACAAGCATAGAGCTGTTCTATAATTAGGATCAGATCTGCGTGGCTCTTTTCTAGCACTCTTGCCCATTCTCCAAGAGCTCAGTTATCTTTAAAGACCACCTGAAGCCAGTCTCTTCCGCCCACTTGGTGCAAGTGCCCTGCCCCATCCCATCCAAACAAAGCCTGTACTTTGAGTTGACAAGCACGCTCCTTATGTCTATGATCACTAAGCCCTGCGTTTCAGAGAGCTGAGCATGACCTTGAGAGCTGCTGTTTCCGACCTTGCTGTGTGTAAGAGCCATGCATACAGAAGAGGCTGCTTCTGCCTTTAGAGATTCACTTAAGCTCAGCTGAAGCCAAGTCAGTTCTTGGTCAAAATGGGCTAAATGTCTCTGGACAGATCCCCTTCTCTTCAGCTTCTCTATCTTCTATACAGCCTATGGCTATATCCCTCATCTGCCTTTTTAGGCAGTGTACTTGGCTCCTAAGATCTTCCTTCCTTAGTGTCTTGT